>NC_081415.1:446990968-447638885 GCF_030272615.1 Cryptomeria japonica | reverse complement strand
CAAAATGATGTTGAGCAGAATAGTGTAGAGGAAGATGCTCAATCGGTAGAAGATGAAAAAGATGAAGAACAAGAAGAGGTTATTGCATCGGAATAGGTTATACCTAGGTATGTAAGGTTAAATCATTCTGAAGACTAGATAATAGGTGACAAGAATGCTAGAGTGCAGACTAGAAAAAAAATCAAAGAAAGTGCATGTTTGATTTCCACAGTTGAACCAAAGACAGCGAGAGAAGCTCTTAAGGGTGATGATTGGTTAAAGGCAATGAATGAAGAGCTTGATCAGATTGAGATAAGAAACACTTGGTCACTTGTTCCTAGACCCGATGATAAAATTGTGATTGGTACAAAGTGGGTATTTAGAAACAAACTGAATGAAGATGGTGAAGTGGTTAGAAATAAGGCAAGACTAGTTTGCAAAGGGTATGCACAAGAAGAAGGTGAAGATTATGGATAAACCTTTGCACCGATTGCTAGGATTGAAGGAGTTAGGATGCTACTTGCATTTGTAGCCTTCAAAGGTTTTAAAGTTTACCAAGTGGATGTAAAGTCAACATTTCTGAATGGTATTCTTGAAGAAGAGGTCTATATTGAACAATCAGATGGGTTTGCATTGTCATAAGATAAGGATATGGTATGCAAACTACATAAAGCATTATATGGAATGAATCAAGCACCAAGGGAATGGTTTGAAAGAATTCATGCACATCTGATAAAGATAGGATATCAGAGAACCAGTGAGGACAACAATATTTATTTGAAGACTGAAGGAGACAAGATGTTGATTGTAGAAGTATTTTTTGATGACATCGTATTTGGAGGAAATGATGATATGAGTATTGTGGAATGCAAAATTCATCTTCTATTATCAAAGTAATCAATTAGAAACAAGGGAAATCATGAATCCCTATCCTAATCAGAATTTAACAAACAATACAATGAAATAATGCAATTAAGAAATAGGAATTATAAATCATCAAATCAAATCAAAACTCCCTATTCTGTGACTACGTAGAACTTCCATTGCTCTTCTCCTCTTCGTGGTATGATGGCTCTCAGATATTGCGATGGTAACCTGCAAGTGACACAAAGATTCAAAGTTCGTGATTGTTGAAAATGGAGATTGGATGCTCAATTTATAGAAAATTGGATGAGATTGATTGAAAGGTGGAACAAAATGATCAAGAGCTGTGAACTCAGGTGAGCTCAAATGAAAATTGATAGTTGAACTGTTGATTGTAGGAGTGAAACTCAATAGATTGAATAGATTAATTGAGTCAACTGATTGATGAAAGAGCCGACTAAAGGAAGAAAAAGGATGATTGGAGGATATAAAGAAGAAGACACATAGAGGTTAATTTAGAAAAAGCTAACTAAAAGATGGAAATGGAGATTGGAGAGATAAATGATTTAATTAATTAATTAATTGATTGAATTAATTAATTTAGCATGTGCTTACATTTAGATTTAGATTATTAATTTAATCTTTGCATGAGATATTATTCAAATAATTGAATTTATTAATTCAATTTAGCATTTGAATATATTTAGAACTTGACTTTGATTTTCAATTTGGTTTTTGAAATCATGCACATGTATTTGAATTTGGAAGAAATTAGAAGAATATGAAATTAAATGAAATTAAAATTTGGGGATTTGGAATTGAAGAATTAATTAGCTAATTAAATAATTTAAAGAAACTATTTAATTAATTAGAAATGAAATTTAATTAAATAATAAAGATTATTTAAATTAAAGGATTAAATCACAATTAATTAAATAATAAATATTTAATTAATATTTAGAAGAGGGTTGAATGATTAGATGATTAGAGATAGAAATTGAAAATTAATTTATTTAAATAATAAAGATTATTTAATCAATTAGAGGTATAATTAGTACATGATCAATGAGACATTTTTAGGTGTCTTCATTTGCCCCTCTTTGAGACAATGTCGAAATGATATTGTTTCAAAGAAAATAAAAAATTCTGCCCCTGTATGCCCCGGTGATACTTAGGGTGTAATGCCCCCTCGAGAGATTTTTTGTGCATTAAAGACATGAATGATCTCTCAAAAAAAGAAGAATATGAGATGCAAGAATAGTTAGTTGATTAGAGATAGAGATAGGTGATGTGAATATGATATTGAGATAGAATATGAGAGAATGAACCTTAAAATGAAATAGAACAATGTTAGATGATAGAATTAGAAGCAATTGAAGATGATTGAGAATTAAATTGAATGAATCACGAACCTATGTCACATATTTTATTGCATCAATATATATTCATCACTAAGCCTTATTATTAAACAATGAAGCTTTAGAGCATCAAGGTATAAGAAACCAAGATGCAAAGATATCTCATTGTAGAAACAAACACGTAGCAAACAAGGAGCAAACAAAGAAAAAGATAGTGCCCATCATTGCTCCTCTAGTCACTTGTAGACATCCTTGAGTAGCATAGGAACAATATTTGTCGCCAAATGATAAAAAGATAAAGACTGACCTGGACAAAATTCAGCAGCTATATTGACCTTGTGCCTTCGTTCTCAGTTGTTTGATGTGATGGTTGATAATGTCTGATCTTAGAAAGTTGCAGACCCCGTTTAAGACTGACCTGTCTAATTTCAAGTGTATCCTCTTATTTTTAAGACAAGATAATGATCACGTTGATATGGATATGATATGATTGATAAGATAGTTTGATCAGTTGATTGCAGATGTTTGACTAGATAGTCGTATCCTTTGTTAACTTTGTGTGAAGTGTTTGCTGGATATCTGCTAGGGTATTTGTTTCTCACAAGACATTTTATTGCAAGTTTTTCTGATTGATTGATTTTTTATTTTTAGGTTTTCTCCAAGAGCCTTTTCGATGTTTTTGGATTATGTAGATCGATATTTGAATTTTTTTGGTATTTTTTTCAAGATCGTATTTGAATGTTTTTGGTATTTTTAGATTTTTCAATGTTTTTGGATTTTGTGGTTTTCAATTTTTTTTGGATTTTGAGTTTTTCACTGTTTTTTGGATATTTTTGAAGGACATTATATGATTATTAGGATTTTTTCAGGATTTTATTTGTTTTTTAGAATTTTTTCAAGACTTTATCTGCTTTTAAGGATTTTTTCAAGACTTTATATGATTTTTAGGATTTTTTCAGTTATGCCCCCAGTGTGCAGACCTGTATGACATGATGATCTGCAGAATGTATGTGGAGACAAATAAATTTTTGACATGACCTATGTGAATGCAATATGTAGGATGAAGATGCATTTCCTATTCGAACAAGGTTCACTGTGTTTGTTTTAGCATTTGTAATACACCTATTGAAATGGAGGTGCAAAACATTTCATAGATAAGTAGTCAATTGATCTCTAAAGCCCTTCAGAACATTCATCTTAACACACTTAGTGAATAGGATTTACAAATGGAGACGTGGAAAACTTCCCCCCTGGTTCTTGAAACTTTGATCTTCTTTTTCCCATGTGTGTGCAAATGCATTAATTCCTGCTCTTGTGTTCACTAAAGATCTTTAGCATCCTATATGACTAGCTACATGATTTTTCTAACTTCAAAAGCATCCCGAATAGAGCCTCGCTTCTAGCAAGCCTTGAGAGCTCCAACAAGGTTATAGACTATAATTTCTCAAATATTGCTCCATTGCCAATAGGCATTCATAGCTCTGATGGAGTTACTTGTATGTTCCCATAGTCAAGATTTTTATCACATTTGTATACATGATATTTCAGTTATATATCATTGCTCTATTTGCCTTTAGATGGATATTTGGCATAGCTCTTTTTTTTTTTTTCTTGCCTTGACTTGTAAGTAATGAAACTTACTTGGGTGTGACAAATACAATGGCGCTGAAGTAGAATTTTAGATTTTTCACTACTAATATGATCAACTAGGTGTCTAGAATGAATTAGAGATCTTCTTAATATGTGAGATATAGTAATTGATAGATTGTGGGTTAACAAGTTCTCAAATAGTGAAATCACTACCCAACCATAAGTAAAGCATTGTCACAGGGTAATGTTGAGAATGAATGATCTTAGAACCTCAAAGACTTTATGTCCAAATATCTAAGAAAGGAAATGACCCTTGTTTTCCTTAGATGAAAACGAATGATAAACTCGAATAGTTGCCTTGTTTTATTGATGCTTCTATATGAAAATATGGAAAGTTTAAGAATGCGATGCATCTAAAAAAGAAACTACATGTAATGTTGTGTTTTAAATGATATGATATGCAATGCGGAAAATAAAACCTAAACTACACAGCCCTTAGGTATAATATCGCTTAAGGTGCATATTGTTCATAGGGTCAGAGATTGGATCTCCCTCCATGGTAGTCAAATTATAGGCTCCATTGCCTACGACCCTTGTTATAATGAAAGGACCTAGCTAGTTAGGTTTGAATTTCCCTGGCTTTTCTCATTCTTCTAGGTTCCTTTTATTCTCTTTAAGTACTAGATCTCCCACTTGAAAATTTCATGGGCGGACCCATTTATTATAACTTCATCTCAGTCTATTTTGATATCCTTGTAGATAGTTAAACGTTGTTTGTCTTTTTTCATCAAGGGTTTCGAGTTCTTGTAACCTTGCTACCCTGTAGTCTTCCTCTGATATGATGTTCTGTAAGGAGACTCTTAGAGACGGTATTTCTATTTCAATGGGGAGTATCGCTTCTATCCCATAGACCAAGGAATATGGTGTTGCTCCTGTAGGTGTGTGTACTCTTGTTCTGTAGGCCCAAAGAGTGGGATTTAACTAGAGATGCCAGTCCCATCCTGTGTCAGTGACTACTTTCTTAAGAATTTTCAATATTGTTTTATTTGTAGCCTCTGCTTGCCCATTAATTTGTGAATAGTATGGTGTGGCAAATCTCTATTGTATGTGGAATTTGTCACACAACTCTTTCACTTCCTGGTTTTTAAATGGACACCCGTTATCTGTAACAAAGCACTTTTGAATTTCGTATCTACATATAATGTAGTTGAGCATGAATTTTGCTATTTGCTTTCCAGTGGTGTATGTTAAAGGAATCGCCTCAACCCACTTGGTAAAGTATTCAGTGGCTGTCAAGATAAACTTGTGCCCATTAGAAGAAGTAGGGTTGATTTTACCCACTAGATCTAATCCCCATTGTGAAAATGGCCATGGTGATGTGATGGGTTGAAGATCTTGTGCTGGTGCATGAATAAGGTCTCCATGCATTTGGCATTGTTTACACTTCTGTACATACTTGTAAGTATCTTTTTCCATGGTTGGCTGGTAATACCCTATTCTCAGCAATTTCTTTGATAATGGTGGACCACTTTGGTGAGCCCCACAGATTCCATCATGGACTTCTTTAAAGCAAGGTGTGATTCATTCTCATCTAGATATCGGAGAAGAGTTCCATCGAAACCCTTTCTATACAAAGTATCAGCTATAATGGTGTATCTAGATGCCTGATGAATAAAGGTCTTCTTTTGATTTGAGGATAGATCCGATGACATGTATTGGGTGTGTAAATATGTATATATTTCATTGTACCAAGGTGATTCTGGAACCACAATTGCACATACATAGTCTAATAGTGGAGTCTCATATGCAGGTAGCATTAACTGTTCTATGATAAACTCAGTTTGAGTTTTGTTAGCAGGCATATTCAGAAGAGATCCTATGACTGCCATTGCATTTGCTGCCTTGTTTTGTATTCTTGGGATTTGTTCAAAGGTAATTTTGCTAAATTTCTCCTTGTAATCTTTGACCAACTTCTTATAAGGCATGAGTTTGTCATCCTTCATGTTGTAATCATCATTGACCTGGTTTACAATCAACTGTGAATCACCATAGACCTGTAACTCTTGTGTTTTCCATTGTACAACTGTATGAAGCCCTATGAGGAGAGCTTCATATTCAGCCATATTGTTGGTGCATGGGAAATTGATCCTAAAGGACTTGGGTATAACATCCCCTTGAGGAGCAATGAAGAGAATGCCTGCTCCAGATCCGTGACTTGTATATGACCCATCAAAGTATATCTTCCACATTACTAAGGCAGTTAATGTAAACACGGATTCATCTGGAAAGTCTATCAGCAACGGATGATTGTTCTGTATAGGAGCCTCTGCTAATTGTTCTGCTATGATTTTTCCTTTGATGGCTTTTCTGTCTATGTATTCTATATCAAACTCGCTCAAGATCATAACCACTTAGCCAATCTCCTGGTCAATGTTGCTCTGCTCAATAGATACTTGAGTGGGTCAAAGCATACAATGAGTTGTACCTTATGACTCAACATGTAATGTCTGACATTTTGTGATGCAAAGATTACTGCTAAGCATGCTCACTCTATAGGGGTATAATTAAGCTCATAGTCGATTAGAGTCCTACTTATATAATAAATGGCTCTTTCTTTTCCATTTTTGTCATGCTGTGCCAATAGAGCTCCTAGAGCTGAGTTCGTTGCTGATATGTATAACAATAGAGGTTGTCCTAGAGTAGGAGATATTAACACTGGTGTGTTCAAAAGATAATCTTTCAAAGCTTGGAAAGCTTCTTGGCATTGTTCTGTCCATTTAAAAGTAACTCCTTTCCTGAGTAAATGCTGGAATGGGTGACACTTATCTGCCAACTGTGCTATGAATCTCCTTATGGATTGCAATCTTCCTTGTAACCCTCTGAGTTATTTAAGTGTTGATGAAGGTTGCATATCAATTATTTCCTTGACCTTGGTAGGGTTTATTTCAATTCCTCTGTTTGATAATATAAACCCTAACAGTTTACCAGCTGTTACATCAAACACACATTTCTTCGGGTTTAATCTAACATTATACTATTCCAACTGATCAAATATTTGTGTAAGAAATGCAAGGTGACTTTCTCTGGTCTGTGATTTAGCCAATATATCATCCACGTAATCTTCCATTATGTTATGGATCATGTCATAAAAAAACGTTGTCATGGCTCTTTGGTATGTTGCTACGGAATTTTTAAGACCAAATGGCATCACATTCCAGCAGTACATTCCCCATGGGCATGTAAAGGTCATTTTATGTTTATCTTCTAGTGCAATTTTAATCTTGTTGTATCCTGAAAAACCATCCATTAAGGATAGCATCGTATTTCCAACTATTAGGTCAACTATCATGTCGATATTGGGTAGCGAGAAGTCATCCTTAGGACAAGCTTTATTTAGATCTCAAAAATCAGTACAGATTCTTCTACCTCACGTGGGCTTAGTTACAGGTACCAGGTTGGATATCCATTCCACGTAGTCAATAGGTCTAATAAAACCTACATCCAACAACTTTTGTAGTTCTATATTAACTAGTAATGCGATACTTGGATGCATTTTTCTCAATTTTTGCTTGTAAGGTTTAACTCTTGGTATCAATGGTAAGTGATGTAACACTAATTCCGAGTCTAAGCCCGACATGTCTGAATAGGACCAAGCAAATTTGATATGTCATTTCTTGAAAAAATGAATGAATCTATATTTTTCTCTTTGCTCGGTGATTTTGCCAGATGGATGTTATGTACAACCTCCCCTTCTGCTATGTTTACTTCTTATGTTTCCTCTGTAAGTAATGTTGAACTCTCTTTCCATAGGAAGATTACCCAAGTCACTTTTGTCATTATGGGTGGTTTGATCCTTATCTTCTGTTGGAGAAGTACTTTCTTCTCCAAAGTATGTCATTCTATTTAGGTCTATAGCAAACCCTGCTTTATGATCACCTTGCGAAAATCCCTCTCTGACTCCTAGAAATTCTGTAATTGCTTCATCATTTTCAAACCAATCCAGTGTTGGTTTTCCTTCTTGCCCCCAGTCAATAAAGTTTTAATGTACTAGGGGTAAATCATTACTCCCTTCTTTAGTAGACTCTAATAACATGAAGACTTGATTGTTTGACTGGCTTTGTGTATCTTCATCCTGTATAAACCTTATTTGATTCCTTAATATTACACTTTCTGGTGGGCTAGAATCATGGAGTGATAAGAATTCGTAATCATGAGAGTCTGTCTCACTTTCAATATATGTTTCATCATATGAGTTATCATCACTTATTTCTTCTTGTTCATGTCCCTGATTCTATTGTAGATTGACTAGTCTTCTTTGCACATTAGTGACCCTTCTTATTCCTAGTATAAGCCTTTGCAATCTTTCTTCATGTATTTCATTAGGTTGAGCTTGAGTTGCTTCTCATGGTAGAAGTAGTGACAATAACCATGGGTGGGATTCAGGTGGTGGGGGTAATCATGCATATGTTGCCACATTAGCCTATACCGTTGTGTCAATAACTGCATCATTTTATAACTCAGTGGTAGGTTCTTGCAAGACTTGTCTCATGTCTTCCCCATCTGATTTTGCACTTGGTGATGTAGGTACTTGATTACTCATTTGAGATGAAGATGGAAGCGCCTGTGTGGACAAATTCCTGTGTGAGATGTAATCTATTTTTTTGCTTGGTCGATTTAGTATATCAAGAGTACGTTGTCTTGCTTCGGTAATATGTTGTACATGCTTGTATCCCAATCCTTGATTCCTTGGATCATCATTAGGAACAACAGGTTCTAGTCTTCCTTGTTTCTGTAACCCAAGGCCTATGGTACCATCATATCCATGTCTTTGGAGTATTTTGAATCCATTGCCATACTGATCTGTGTGTATTCTAGGTATTGTCATATGATCTTCTTCTCTATATATCCAATGGTTAACACCTTCATTCAAGGATTCTTTCTGTAAGTCACCCCATCTAATGAAAGAGCATGAATCTGTGTATTTGACAATTTCTTTTCCTTTGTCCTGATTTTGCACTATATTTTGAGGTTTCCCAAAGGACTTAGGAGAAGGAGACAATTGTTTCCCACTTAAAGTATTTGTAATAGAGTACTCTCCACAACCCATATCCTTTATTTGTAAGGAGGATATTATAGGCATATCTTTTTTTGTTTATGTGATCTTTAATGTTTCCAGCTATGTAGTGAGAGGTGCAGCCTGATTGATAGGTACCTGATTATTGACACTGTCTTTTAGATAATTACAATATTGGAACTGATTTGAATCACCCTTTATGGTGATTTCAATACCATTGTATGGGAATTTGACACACTGATGAAATGTGGATGGTACTGCTTGCATGGTGTGAATCCATGGGTGGCCCAATAACATGTTATATCCCAGCTCTCTGTCCAAGACTTGAAAAGTGACCTCTGTTGTTATTGGTCCTACTTTTACAAGTAATGTTAAAATGCCTTTAGATGGACGTTCCTCGTCATTGTAAGCCTTGATATTTATCCTTTTGGAAGAATCAATGTGAAGTTCAAAATATCCCAATGCTTTGACCAGCTTTAAAGTACAAATGTTGAGACCGGCTCCCCCATCTATGAGTACTCTTCTATTTCTTTTCTTATGAATGTAAGCTTCCAGATGTAGTGGGTCATTATGAAGCAATTTATCACTAGGAATATCTTTTTCTGTGAATGCAATACGTGTGCCTTGTGTCAAATTTCCTACCATAGACTGGAAGGCATGTCCACTACTAAATCTTGAAGTGCTTTGTCTAGTATAGCTCTATGATTGGGTGAAATATGCAATAGTTCGAATAATGATATCTGTGCCAGAGTTTTCTTAATTTGCTAAACTACATTGTAAGTCCCTACTGCTGGTGGTTGATTTTGTGGTATCCCTTGTAAAGTTACCTTTGATCTGCAAGTAACCACTACACAGTCTCTATCTCTGGGAATAATTGTGATTGTAGCAATTGTATCATTTGTATCATAGGCTGTTTTATCAAGATTTATGTTAAATCCCTCTTCATAGTCTTGATGTGTATGTTTGACATCCATAATATGTTCTATGAGTTCATCTTCAAACCAACCTGAGTGAGATGGTTGATCATGTCCCCAGTCTCTGAGAAAAAGATGTGTATCATCATCATACTTTGGTGCTTCAGATATCATGCAAATTTGGTTATCATCTTTATGAATGTCTTGATATTGGTCCTCTTGATCAAGTGTTTCTTGTGAATCATTGTTTGCTGTATCTCCTAAGCTAATGGCATGAATAGTGTAGTCATATGAGACCTTTGTGTAGTTAGCCGTATTGTCTTGGGTACCTGATGTGGTAGCTTTTCCCTTGTCATGCTTAATAAAAGGATCCTTAAAAATCGTATGATTTGTGTTTGCTAAAGTCTTATCGGTATCAATTGTGATGTCCCCTTGGTGTATCATATCTTGGACCAAGTTTTTCAATTTGTAGAAACTTGTCATTTTGTGATCTTTAGTCCTATGATAATCACAGAAATTATTATCATTCCACCATGTGGGTTTGAAAGGACCTGGTTCATACACTCTTACTTCAAGTAAAGTGACCATGTTTGTCTGTATTAACTTTTTGAGCACTGACTCAATTGGTTCTCCTAAAGGTGTGTAATTTCTTCTTGGAGCATTTACCCTAGGGTATCTTGTGTTCGTGTTTTGCATAGCATTTACATTTGCTGATGTTGTGTTATTTCGTGTATGTGGATTTGTTGACTAACTCTTTCCCAAAGATAAAACGGGTTGAGTTATGTTTATCGTTCTGGCATCTACAATACCATCATTGGTAACATTTTTGTTTTTCGACCAAAACTTAGATTTGTCATTGTTGTTGGTGTTGCCATACTTAATAAGACCTTGCTCTACTAATCCCTTCTCACATTTGAGAGCCTTTTCTATGATTTGTTTGAATGTGGTTAGACATTGCATTTGTATCGGATATTTAATCTTAGGAATCAAATTTTCTATAAACATATAAACTTGCTCTGTTTCTGGGATAAATGTCTTGCACCTCCTATAGAGAGCCCTCCATCGTTGTATGAAGGATGCAAATGTTTCATTCTCGTATTGTTTAGTGGCACATAAGTCCATCAAAGTAACCGGGGTGTCAATGTTGTGCGAGAAGTTTGCAATAAATTGTTTAACTAATTCTCCCCATGATGTGATGGTTGGTGGTAAATGTGAAAACCACTCTAAAGCCAGTCCTCCTAGACTTTTAGGAAATAGTCTCATTAGATAAGTATCTTCTGAGGCAACTTCTATACATGTCATAAAAAATTATCTGATATGATCTCTAGGATCACCCTTCCCTTGATATCTATCAAATTTGGGCATTTCAAAATGTTGTGGGAAAGGTGGCATGTATAATGTGTGATCGAGGGGATAAGGACGTAGGTCCTACATTGTGTAGCTCTTTTTATTGTTACCAGTTTGCATGGTTGTCATTTGTTGTTACAAACTTTGTATTTGTTGTGTCAGAAGGTATACCTTTTGTTTGTGTATGTCCCACAAAAGGATTCGTGGTTGCATAACTAGGAGGTTGTTGGAAGGTACCAATATTGTAACCTTGTGTGTTGTGCATTCCACTAGGTACTGTGAAATAGGTGATATGCGAACCCATGTTTGGGTGAGTTGTACTTGTTGTATTGGCAAGACCTAGGTTTGCATTTTCATAACTATATGTGGATCCCATGGAATAGGAAACTGGAGGTTGGGTTGCACTTGTTGCCTGTGTTTGAATAGGTATTGAGACACTTGATATTATTGGTATGCTCTGTGATGGTATACTAGCATTGATCGCTGAGGATGACACACTTGTTTGAAAGTTTGCATTTGTGTTGACATTTGTTTGGACAGGTACGTTTTGAGGAAAACTGGAGGTCATTGCTTGTATTTGTGTCAAGGGTGGTGTTTGACTGTTATCTTGACCTAAAGTTTTTCCTAGTGGTAAAATCTTTATGACATCAAAATCCTTAGGTAGTTTTGCCCCATTTTATATTAACAGCGAAAGATACTTGTCCCTATCGCTATGTATAAGTGCATCTAGGATCATGAGGACATGTGGGTCTTGCTGTGCGGACTGAATTTCTTCTTTTGTCAAATGTTGTTGTAATTCATTTATGGTGGACATTGTCTATGTACCTGAGTGTTGACCTGTTGACATGTCCATGTTCCAAGTAGGGTTTATAGACTGTGTGTTGTTCGGGTTCATTATTCCTTTCGCTTTCTAGGGCCTTGTGATGGGCATCTAAAATTGATTATATGAGGGTAGTTCTATGCAAGATGATGACCTAACACTAGACAATAGATGTAAATATGAGGTATGCACGACTATACTAGACTCTATTGAGGATTTTGATGTGAGACTTTTTTAGCATTTTTAGATTTCTCTAATGCAAGTCTTTCCATTTGTTGACGAAGTTGTTCAGCCTCAATCTCTCTATCAATTATATAGGAAATCCTAGACTCAATGTTTATCTCGTGTATGACTCCTATATATTGAGGTGCACTTCTTCTTAAATCCCAAGCTAAGTTAGCTAGACCATCAATGATTTCTTGTTGACCGCCATTTGGAACTAGATTAGGTTGCTCGAAGGGGAGAAAACCATCACCTGGGAGACCCATGAAGGCACATGCTATGAACCTATAACTGACAATGGACTTAGACATATATGTGGCCTAGATGAAGATGTATATGATAATGCAAGACTATGCACCTACTATGGATGATAATGCAAAATACTTAGGATGATAATGAGGATGTAAGTGGGACTATGCAAAAGATGTAGGATGATAATGAGGACGTAAGTGGGACTATGCAAAAGACGTAGGACGATGATGAGGATGTAATTAGGACTATGCAAAAGACTATGTAAAAGAATGTGTAAAAGATTGTCTAGGGTCACAAGTATGTAAGGACTTTTGAGAATCGATTTCAAAATGGACTTTGTTTTCTATAACTTCATGTGTAGGACAATGTTTTGTAGTTTTCCAAATCTGAGAACAATTGTTGGTAGGTATGTATAGCTGACTGACTCAATTTTCATACAATCTCGTAAAATTTGGAGATACGTGGGATAGGGCCTGAAATAGCCCAAGGGATTGACTCAATACTGGTCTAGCACAACGATACATAAAAATAAATAGAATACAATCATAGGATAGATAGTGGACACCATTCAGTGAGGCCCTTACGAAATACCGAGACAAAATGAACACATAGAGAATCTAGCAGCACTGGCTCCACTCCATGACACACACTTCTTGGGCATACCAGTCTCTCTTACCCCGAAGATCTGAGGATCTTTTAGCCAAGGGATTCCTGTACCATAGTGTAAGGTACATGAAGGGTATATATGGGGTACGATCCGCACTCCCGGAACCACTTAATGTAGGATTTTTGGCAACTAAATTGGTTCTTAGTATTAGGTTTAGAGGGGTCCTGATCCAATGATGGATTCTCAGAGAAATCCACTTAAGGCTTTAGTTGAGCTTATCGATGCAGGGAAGGCCCCCACATACGTCAAATTCACTCAACACTCTAGCTGCTTGACCAATATATTTATATAGCGGCTTGAAAAACCTGCTCGAGAGTACGCTGGGAGAGATGATATCCCCAACACATCCCAATTTGAAGTACCTCTGTGGGGTGATGAAATCCCTAGTCAAAGATACCCCTCACTACGTAGAACAAAAGAAAATTTGGATGTCATTGTCACCTTCCTTCTTTCTCCCAAGAGCCCGATGGCGGGTAGAAAGTCAGTTAGTGCAACAGTAGGTCCACCCCAGACACAATGAAAATTTCTTTACCTTAAAAAAAATAGAAAATGATTTAATCTAATGCAGCCTGATTCATGTTCATTTTATAGCCCAAATTTAGGTGATAGATCTGCATGTGCATGTCAATTTTAAACACCAAATCCAAGTATGAAGGCATACATGTCAATTTTAACCATTTGTTGATTTTTAAGCTCCAAAAACCAAGTGTGAGATACACGCATGTCAATTTTAGCCCATGTTCATTTTAAACACCAACAACAAAGTGTGAGATTATCCATGCATGTCCTTTTTAATTGTTGTTGACTTTAAGCACTAAAAAATTGAAGTGTGAGATTATCCATGCATGTCCATTTTAACTATTGTTGATTTTGAGGACTAAAAATTGAAGTGTGAAGTGTGCAAGCAAAATTACTAATCTAATCTTCTTTGCGAATCCACCACAGGCTATAAACAGAAGACTAGTAGTAAAATTAAACCAACAGAAAACAAAAACTCAAAACTTGACAAAGGCGATTGCATAATACTACCTGAGCGATTGTGTGATACTTACAAACTGAATGCATAAATATGACATACCGAATGAGTAAATTTGACAGACCGAATGTGTGACGGTATCTGGTCGATTGCGTGACAGAATGCAGACAACAAAAAATGTTAAAAACTAAAAAAAAAATAAGAAAAACTAAACCCGATCAGGAACCTGCGAAACCAATTGTGAAGCCCTAGCCAAATCCCTCATCATCCATTCAATATTGATTAGATCATATTTAGCTGTATAAGAAAGAACTAGGCTATTATATCTGTTTAAGGCCAGTTATTCTTCCAAATCCTGTATCAATTTTTCTGCCTGGAGAACTTTTTGATATCGTTTGGCTTCTCTCCTTTGTTGTTTCATCCTTCTTGCACCTCAAATCTTGAACTAAACTTTTCTTGCCATAAATAGTGTTAATCAAATCATGAAATAAAAAGAAATTTGATCCCAGATTAACCAATTTTAAGACAAAATTAAACATAATAGATAACAGACGGAAGAAAAAATTAAATAGCAAAGCTTCCTGCAAATGCATAATCCAAAAAGGGCGATTGCGTGATCTGGACAGGGCGATTGTGTGACCCTGTCAAAATGAATGCATGAGCCTGAAAGGTCGAATGCATAATTTTATCTATGCAATTGCATGATGATGTAAGCTTGATTGCATGACAGAAATATCTTTTCTCAAAATTAGTGCAACCTGCAAAAAAATGAAAAATCCGCACAATCTGCAAAAATCACACAGAACACAGAAAAGGTTAAATTGCTGTTAACTCACGTCAGGTTCACCAAAAATGTGGCACATGTAAAATTCATCTTCTATTAACAAAGTAATCAATTAGAAACAAGGGAAATCATGAATCCCTATCCTAATCAGAATTTAACAAACAATACAATGAAATAACGCAATTAAGAAATAGGAATTATAAATCATCAAATCAAATCAAAACTCTCTATTCTGTGACTGCGTAGAACTTCCATTGCTCTTCTCCTCTTCGTGGTATGATGGCTCTCATATATTGCGCTGGTAACCTGCAAGTGACACAAAGATTCAAAGTTTGTGATTGTTGAAAATGGAGATTGGATGCTCAATTTATAGAAAATTGGATGAGATCGATTGAAAGGTGGAACAGAATGATCAAGAGGTGTGAACTCAGGTGAGCTCAAATGAAAATTGATAGTTGAACTATTGATTGTAGGAGTGAAACTCAATAGATTGAATAGATTAATTGAGTCAACTGATTGATGAAAGAGCTGATTGAAGGAAGAAAAAGGATGATTGGAGGAAATAAAGAAGATGACACAGAGAGCTTAATTTAGAAAAAGCTAACTAAAAGATGGAAATAGAGATTGGAGAGATAAATGATTTAATTAATCAATTGATTGAATTGATTAATTTAGCAAGTGCTTGCATTTAGATTTAGATTATTAATTTAATCTTTGCATGAGATATTATTCAAATAATTGAATTTATTAATTCAATTTAGCATTTGAATATATTTAGAACTTGACTTTGATTTTTAATTTGGTTTCTGAAATCATGCACATGTATTTGAATTTGGAAGAAATTAGAAGAATATGAAATTAAATGAGATTAGAATTTGGGTATTTGGAATTGAAGAATTAATTAGCTAATTAAATAATTTAAAGAAACTATTTAATTATTTAGAAATGGAATTTAATTGAATAATAAAGATTATTTAAATTAAAGGATTAAATCACAATTAATTAAATAATAAATATTTAATTAATATTTAGAAGAGAGTTGAATGATTAGATGATTAGAGATAGAAATTGAAAGTTAATTTATTTAAATAATAAAGATTATTTAAATTGGGGAATTAACCATAATTAATTCAATAATAAATATTTAATTAATATTTAGAAAATGATTAAATGATGATAGAATAAGAAATAGAATAATTAGTAATATTATGAGGAAATATGAAATTAGAAGAATAAGATTAATTAAATTAATTAAATAATAAAGATTATTTAATCAATTAGAGGAATAATTTGTACATGATCAATGAGACATTTTTAGGTGTCTACAAGTATGACTTTTGCAGATAAGATGAAGGAAGAGTTTGAGATGTCTCTGATAGGTGAGATTAAATTTTTCATTGGTTTGCAGGTAAAACAAATGAAAGGTGGATTTTTTATCAATTAGTCTAAGTATGTGAAGGAACTGTTAAAGACCTTTGGAATGGAAGACTGTAAACCGATTGGAACACCTATGGTTATAGGTTGCAAATTGTCAAAAGAAGATGATTCACCCTCATTGGATGAGAAGGAATATAGATCTATGATTGGGAAACTTCATTATGTTGTTCATAGTAGACCGGATATTGCCCATGCAGTTGGTTTAGTAGCAAGATTTGAGAAAAGCCCTAAGTAGACACATATGATAGCAGTGAAGAGAATATTTAGATATCTTAGAGGGACAATTGATAATAGATTGTGGTATCTATATAGAGGAAATTTTTCTTTGCAGGTATTCACTGATGCAGACTGGGTAGGAAACATGGATGATCGGAAGAGCACAACCAATGGTTTATTCTTTCTAGGAGGAAGACTGGTATCTTGGACCAAAAATAAATAGAGTTGTATATCTTAGTCTACAACAGAAGAAAAATATGTGGTTGCATCCATTAATTGTACACAAGCTATATGGATGAGACATGTCTTGGAAGAATTCAAGGAGGACATGACAGAACCAGTGATCATACATTGTTATAACATTAGTGCTATAAACATTTCAAAGAACCCAATACTGCATGCTAGGACTCAACATATTGAATTGAAGTATCACTTTCTGAGAGAAAGAGTACAGGTAAAGAAAGTGAGACTGGAGCATGTGTCAAGTAAAGAGACGTTGGAAGATATATTCACTAAGAAATTGCCTAAGGCTACCTTTGAATATCTCAGAGGCAAGCTAGGGGTTATACCCCTACACAAGATCAACTAGGATGCAAGGATGCATCAATCCGGTGGACTTCTTGAATATCTTTCACTATGGATTGATGACAAGTGGGCTACTCCTTAGGGGGAGCTGCTAAGATGAGTCACACATAAATGATGGATATAGTAGCAACAGAGATGAAGACAAAAGATGCCTTTGCACCTTTGGTATTGTTGTCAAAGGGAGAGAAGAACAATGACAGAGAGAATTAATGCAAAGGAGAAGATCAAGTGAAGCATAGATCAGTACAACATGTCATGATGAGTTCCTATTATTTGTCATCAGTTGATTGTTTTGGTGTTGAATCTTTTAGTGTTGTCATCAATGCAAAAGGGGAAGATTGTTGGCATATTGGCATAACTTATAAAGATGATGATGATATATTGATGGACTGTTGGTGATGATATAATTATGATATGATTCTTTATGATCAGTTATTTGTGTTGTCAATGATGGAAACCATGTTTTCTTATGTTTGGTATATCATCTAAGTTATCTAAGCCTAACCGGTAATCAAATGTTTGCTAAGCTGATAGTGAACTGGTAAGCAGGAACCATGAAGGAGATGGTTGTGGTAGAGATTTGTGCTGAGTTAGGTGTTGCGATTTGGAATGTCTGATTATGACATTATAATGAGCCTATGACTAGAACCGCATCATGTTTGGAGAACTGGAAGTCATGTTTATAATTCACTATTGTACATTTAATGCAGGGTTTGAGAATCGGTGTCAAGATCTTTAACTGGTGATGTTTTATGGTTTGGTGGTAAATCTTATCATGTTCGTTACTTAGTGATGATGTGTCAAAAACAATGTGTGTTGGTAAGATTGCATTTAAGTGCGTAAAAGGAGCAAAATTCTTGGGAAACAATGAACTGCTTAGCAGAATGTGATAAGGGTTTGACAACTTATCAGATTGATGTGTGGTGATGTGCTATGATCATTGAATGGCTATAATTGTCTTGAAATTAGTTATAATAATTTGTATGATTATCTGTAATGATCTGCAATGATCTAAGATGTAAATTCATTGTAAGCTAGGGTTATGTAACCGACCTAGTTGAAAAATGTATTTAGGTCAAGTTTCAGAAGGTTTAGTGTGTTGGTGATCAGAGAAGGAGAGTGTGCCAAACCAAATTGAGATGTTTGCATGTGTGAAGAAAATTGGAGCTGAAATAGATATGTACTAGCAAGAAGAGAGTGCATTGATCAAATCATTTATCTGTTGTTCCCTAACAGTTGTAGGAGTATTAAAATCCATTAACCGGGTAGGTCCTAACAGGCTTGATGTTGCAAATCCCTTAATCGGGTGACTCATTAATTTGGTTTTAAATCCTTTAGCAAGGTTACTCCTAATAGGGTTGAGCTCCTAATAGGGCTGAGTTTAAAATTCCTTCATTGATTGACTCCTAATAGGGTCTTCTCTTAACGGGATATTATTGTAAAGCTCCTAGCCGGGCTAGGCCTTTAACAGGGCGCATTCCAAAAGAGTGCAAATTTTGTGGGTACCATTCCAACCGTGGTTTTTCCCATTTGGGTTTCCACATGAAAAATATCTATGTTCATATGGTGGTTGATCTGTTTATGTGTGGATTTGATATCTTTACATTGCTTACATGTTGATGAACACATGAATGCGTAGTTTGGTAAATATACTTTCAGTGATTGATTGAGTAGGTACCGGTACTGGTTATGAACTATTTTTTAGAAGTATTTTCAGATTGCTAAAAGATTTTAGTTTACTATTATTACTAATTCACCCCCCCTCAGTATTAACTGGATCCTCACAATAACACAGTGTTTCAGAATCAGGATCATGCGATGCATACCCTTTCTCCACTATCTCCCAAACTTCAGCTCCAAGACATCTGAGATGAATCTTCATTCACTCCTTCCATATCTTATAATGTATACCATGAAATCTGGGACTCTCTTTATAGTAAGGATTGAATGTAGAACTAGATGAAATCGCCATCAGATCTCCTCAAGCGGTTAAGCTCCTGCAGAGAGGACCTTGCTCTGATACCAATTTTTGGAATGCACTGATACCGATAGTAAACTGAGAGGGGGAGGTGAATTATTTTACTAACAAGAACAACAATTAATTCAATTATAAACCTTATATCGAAGCACAACCCAATGAAGAATATAACATGAAAGCACAACACACATAACACCAGTATTTTGATGTAGAAAACCCAGAAAGGGAAAAACCACGATGGGAAACCTTACCCACAATCAGGTGAATACTTTGCAGTAGTATTGTCAATAATTACAATGGGGTCTGCACATGCAGATATGCCAACAACCTAGAGCATATTGCTCAAGACAAAGGGAAGTCTCACTGACTTACTAAATCATCGAACTAAAATCCAGAAAATAATGAACTATGAAAGTAGCATCTACTAATGCCTGATACAGTTTTGGTTAAGCACTGATGTCTGCTTTGCATTACAAAACCTTTCCAACCTTCACCTGAATGATATGAATTTATTCACACTTAATCCTTCTCTAATAATGCAGACTTAACCAATCATAACCATCACATATTTTTTTTGAATTACATGAAAATGTCACCTATAAATACAAATCTTCAATCTTATTGACAAGGTCAGCTAAAACCTAAACACATAAACCCATAATTATAAAATTACATCACATGATACCACCAAACCAATATTATTATTTACATTACATAACATGGACCTAAATTAAGTAACCAAAGAATTATATCTATCAGGGATTACGCTAAGACCAAAATCCAACACACTTCACTTGCCTGTTGAAACCCCTAGTGAAAGTTTAACCGGATTCAAACAGGACCACCATAATAGCACACCATCCAATGCAAAGTCACCAAATGCTCGGGATATGATTAAGAAGCACCAAAAACATGTAAGAAATCAATTCTATAAGTCAACCCAAAATCCACTAACCAAGTCACCAAAACAACATACCGGTAAAGCTAACCGGGAATGCCAAAAGCCAGTGAAGCCAAAAGCTAGCCGGGAAAGCCAAGAACAAGTCGGTAACTAGAAATATGAAAAGCGATAACCAAACCATGAAACCACTAGTATATAGCAAGCATATAACCATCAGAATAAGCATCCAAAACCGATTGTAGAGGTCTGATCATACCAGATCAAAATCATAGCCAAAACCAAAATGATCACAAATACTAACCGGGATAGTCTCGAATCGGGATACAGTGTTGACATCAATGACAAAACTTAACCAAATTCAGCATATTGCCAACATTTCCAATAATGGATGTCCCAATAATATCCTAATAGTGAAGCTCTTCAATTAATTGAAGGTCTAAAAGGCATGATTCAAAGTGATAAGAATGGAATTGATATATTGTGTGGTATTGCTCATATTGTGGATTCTAATGTCATGCCTATAAAGAGTTGTGCTAAGAACTTAGCTTATTCACAACCTTCTACACAATTCAATCATTCCATTCCTTTGACCACATCAATGACTAGCATTCATACTTTCACTTCAAACATCATGGCTACATTAACTCAAAATATCATACCTACAACCATTAGTCATGGGGGCAATCCCTCTTCCTCAATCAATCCTCCATCTTTATCTATGCCTTCAATGAGTATTCCTATTGTCTCTCAGCCAATCAATGTGACACAAGGGGGCAATTCATCCAATCATTCTATCCCTCTTTTTAGTATACCATTTCCTACTCAATCATCACCTATGCCTACTTACCATAGTGTTCCACCACCCTATTCTCAATAAATGTCTTCTCTCAATAACATCACACCACCTTCTCAATCAAACATGTCTAATATAAATTCTTCAACCGAAGCAACCATTAATAGCCTTGCACAAATTGTATCATCATTGCAAAAAATCACTTCTATGAGTCAATCCAAGTTTAATATACCCATATTTGATGTTGTGAGCCCACTTTCTCTTGATATTATTAGAGTTTTCCCTCCTAAACATGTTGAAGTCCCTCAATTGGAACTCTATAATGGTAACGGTGATCCTTTAACACATTTCAAAACATTCCAAACCTTGTGTACTGACTTTTCTTATGATCAAAGATTGCTTGCCAAATTGTTTACTAGAACTCTAAGAGATAAGGCTTTACAATGGTATTTCTCTTTGCCTTCCTATTCTATTACTTCTTTTCAACAATTATCAAATGATTTTATTCAACAATTTCAAAACAACATAGGTCCTAAAATAACTTTGACTGATTTAATGCATTGTAAACAAGGGGTTAAAGAAAAAGTGACCAATTTCATTAGTAGATATAAGCATTTGTGTTCTCAAATATCTTTTCTAGTGCTTGATAATGATATTCAAAGAATTTTCATTTCTAATTTGCAAAAAGACATTAGGGACAAACTTCTCCTTTCTGAGTTTACTTCCTTTTCGTAGCTGTACGCAATACTTCATAATTATCAATTGACTGTGAGTCAACTGGAGAAATATACTCCTATGGCTCTGAGTGATAAGGGTGAGAGTGCTCAACAACCGTTTGCAAAGTTAAAACTGAATAAAGGCTTCATCAAATTCAATGACACCATCAACAACAACAATCTGAATGCTAAAATAGGTGTGCCACCTATTTCTAAATTTTTCAAAAGAGAAAGACAATTTACTCCTTTGAATGAATCCTTGCATAGCATCATGTCTCAGTTGTTACAAAGAAATGTTATCAAACTCCCTCCAATAAAACTAGTTGACCCTTCTAAGGTAGCCTCACCTTACTTTGATAATAATTCTTTTTGTTAATTTCATCATCAACCTGGTCATGATACTAAGAAATATTTTACATGAAAAAGTAAGATTCAAGACCTGATTGATAATAATACTATATCTATGGCAGGTGTGAATGATAAGGGAAACAAATCAGTAGCTCCTCCTAATCAAAATCTTAAGATTTTTACTGATCCTTTACCCTCTCATACCTCTAACATGATTGAAACTAAACATACTTCTTTCTCTCCTTCTGATCTTACTACAATGGCTCCAAATTTAGTGAATATGGTAGAGAGATCAGTACATCACATTTGACCCTAGTGAGACCATTAGAGCATCCAATGGCCCTTTATACATAGTTGCGAAAATCCAAGACAAACCTTGTCGTGGTGTGCTTATTGATCCCTCTTGCATGGTTAATGTCATCACTGAAGAATATCTTTATACTTTACATTTGAATAAATCAATCTATGATGATACTAATGTGGTTGTTAAATTATTTGATGGATTTTCTTGTCCTACTATTGGTTCTATCACACTCCCTATTGAGGTTCACACTAAATCTATAGATGTCAATTTTGTTATCATTCCTTCATCTGAACAATTCCGTGTGAATTTAGATTACCCTTGGCTATCTTCCATGAAGGCTATTTCCTCTCCAATCCATAAGTGTTTAAAATTTCCCCACAATGGAGAAATCATAACTGTTAACCATATCCTATTTCGACCAACTGAAAGAAGCCTAGGTGTTCCTATTGATTACTGTTGGCCTCAACAATTTCAATCTCGTCCAACAAGATGTGATGCTCTCTTTCAATATTATCAGAAATGGAAGAAACATATGATATTATCCTTAAGCCAACCTATAACTCCAACATTTGATATCCCCACTATTCTTGAAGATGAAGTTCTTGTTGGCATTTGATCATTTGATCTAAACTGGTAATTGTTTGTTTACTTGATGCAATTGGTACATATTTGATTAGATTGTTGTATGATGACTATGTTGTATGTTGTCATTGATGGATACTATGTTTTTATAGCCATCTAAGTCCTAAAGGTCATCCGGCAAGGATTAACTGATAAGCAGAGACAATTTTATTAGAATCGGTAATTAGGACTTTAACAGGTAAAAGACAAACATCATTATATTCTGACAACTGGTACATGAAATCTATGAAGAATGAGATGATGCGGTTTTATAGCAGCAATGAAGACTACTAGATGAAGTTATGTTCATGACTGCATGTGCTGATTCAATCAGGAAAAAAGATTTGATTGATAGAGAAGGTATTCTGACTGAGACTTAACCGGTAGTGATTAAAATCACTCAGATCGGTAAAACGACACAAAATTGGATTTGTTATGTTAGTGGCCGACATAACTAAAGCATACAGTACAATATTGTCTAGATGCATTGAACCTAGGGAATTGTAACAAGGTTCTAGCCAACCTAATGATGATTTTAAATGTGTGATGAGGTATGAAAGGATATATGTGTATGACATTGTAAGTATGAAAGATTATTCGTGAATTTTGTATTTCTGATAGTGCAGTGATCAGACGAGTTGAGAGATGAAGTTTATGTGATGTTGTAATGTTCTAAAGTGGATCTTATAAAAAACTGAAGGTGTTATATTGAGATCATTTGTACTTGTTGTCTCCCTAACAATTACAACAAGAAAATCCTCTTACAAGGTCACTCCTAATAGGGTGCAGTCGGATCCTAACAGGTTTGATCATTAATTCCTCTAACTAGGTGACACATTAACTTGTGTTTGCAAATCCTAGTGACTTGGGCAGCTCCTAATAGGGCTAGTCCTTGTAGGCCTTTTTGTAAATCTCTTAACCGATCTTAGACAACCCTAATAGGGTGTGCCCCTAACTAGGTGTTGTAGACCTTAACCGGTTAGATCTCTATACTGCAGATAGTGGATCTTTGTGGGTACCTACACCCACCATGGTTTTTTCCATATGGGTTTTCCATGTATAAACTCTTGTGTCATGTGGTTTATGCTTTATGTGGTGATTTCATGCTTGGTGTTATTTGTTATATGCCTATTAAGTTTTAAGTTGGTGAAATTGATAATCAGATATGTATTGTTTTACTTGAACTTATTCACCCCCCCCCTCTCTCAGTGCCTTATAAGTTCATCAATTTGTATCAGAGCCTAACTTCCTTAAGGATTAACTACTTGGAAGGGATCTCTAATCCTAAGGTAAATGTGGGGGAAGGAATGAGTTACCGAGAGATGGCTAAGGAACTTGTAGAAACCAAGGAAGAGCTAGAAACCCTAAGAGCAAGTACAAGACATCACAAGCTAAAAGGAAGGAACTGACCAAACAATTGTTAGAGATCAATGAAAGCAGCTCTTCTGATGAAGAAAATATCTGTATATATTAGTTGAGGAAGTGGTGAAACTAAATGGTGAGAAACTTAACCTAAGGAGAGAACTTGAAGCCCTTGTAATTTGTATGTCAATAACTTGAAGCTAGGAGGGCAGCTGAAGACAAGATCAAAGAGAAAGATCATGAGATCTTTAAGATAATTCAAGAGAATGGAACTCTTTATGAATACTGGCATAAGGAGAAAGAAGATAAATAAGAAATCAAAGAAAATATTGATATGGCAATGTCTCTTAGAGAGACTCTTATGAAGCAAAATAAAGATCTTACTAAAGAGCTTACAAAACCTAATGAGAAGCTTGCAAAATTCAACAAGAGTTCTACCATGCTGGATGAATAGATCCAATCTCAGAGGATGAAAGGTGATACATCTGGGCTAGGATATAATAAATTTAAGAAGGGAGAGCTTGTTGGTACTAAGAGCAACATGCATGAAGGTAAAATAGCTCCTAAGGCTCAGAAGCCTACTGGAAAGAAAGCTTACAAGCCTATTTGTTTTAATTACCATAAACCAGGACATATTGCTAATGTTTGTAGAAGCAGATCTGATGCTAATACTGGTTATAGACCTAATACTAGATATGTGCCTAGAAAATTTGAAGGTTACTGTTATAAATGCAACATGTATGGGCATATATCTATTGAATGCAGGCATGGAGATAATTATCCAACACCTCATATGAATCCAAGAACTGATGGTGATTCGAGAAGGAATTTCATTGACTGGAGAAGCACTAAATGGCAAAGACCCCATGTTAACTAGTCTAGTCCTTATGAGATGGAGAAAATAATCAATGTGATTTGTGCAATCTGCAAAAACTTTGGACATGTGACAATGAAGTGTCAAATAAGGATAGGTAGAGGCAATGCATGACCATGGAAAGAATCTGGAATGGCATGTTATCATTGTAACAAACTGAGACACATTGCTAAGTTTTGCAGAACACAAAAGAACCAACCCATGAATCATCCTGTAGACTGAAAAGGAAAGCAGAAAGTTGATATTGAAGAAACCAGAGATGAGATGAATAGAAACTAGAAGAAGAAGAGTGATGGAAAACCAACTGAGGAATTAAATTCTTCACCTAGTGTGGAGAACCCATCACCGACAAACTAAATTGTTTCTACAACTTGGGGTGAGCTTATTGTAAAATCTTGAGATGAACCCTTGGATGAAGTACTGTAAGTTAAATATGCATATTCTGATGCATTTTGATGTTTATAAGTCTTCTTGAATCATAATCGGTAAATATCATTGAGTTTTTGCAACCAGTAATATGCTTAAGAGTGTTTTAAGGCATTTTAGGGTTTTGTCAGTTAAAGCATTTAATTCAGTAGTTTGAAAGCAAATAAAAGGAACATTTTGAATTTCATTTGACACATTGCAATATTAAGAGCATTTGGTGAGTGAGAAGAGCAGAGGAAAGTTTGTGATTGCAGCATTTAACGTGTCTAGCAAAGATCTGAGGTGATCGAAAGTGCATTGTGAATTGGTGAACAATGTTGAAGGTTTTGACGGTGCAAAATCCTAGTTCAGAAGCAAGAAAGGTATTTATCAGTGAATCCTACTCTTTGCTTCAATTTTTTTCATATTGTAGTATGGATACTCCACATCTAGTTGATGTGACCGAGAGACCATAACTGGATTTTAAACAACACCCATTTAAATTAGAGGAAACAGACACTGTTAGTGCCCTATCTAGTGTATCGTATGGAGTTTTGCATGTTCAAGATTTTAGATATTTTTATCACTGCAAACTGGAGGACATGGGTGTATCAGTTATTTATGAACAATATAGATCATTGTGTGATAACAAGGGCATACTAAAAGAACAGGTTAAAAGTGTCTTCGAGAAAGGGTTCCATCATGTAGTCAACTTCATTAATGATTTTGATAATGAGTTAGTTATATTTGTTTTGAGTCACATTCATGATCAATTTATGTGGTTGGATCGACCGTATAAAATAACAAAGGAGGTCATTCATGCAGTAACCAGATTCTGCTCAACTAGTGAAGTACCTTTACTTAGATCAATACCCAAGAATGATGTTGAGAAGATGACAGGATCAAGATGGTATGATAGAGCCATCATAGTAAATAACATCAATGATCAAGCTCTGAAATATGCCTCTATGGTGATCGGGTATAGAATCTATTATTCAAGTAGAATGAACAACATACCAGTAGCAGGTATTCATACTGCCTATCAGATAGTAAAGGAGAATGTTGACTATGAATTGATAGAGGCACTAAGAAGTCAATTGATGGTGAATCTAGAAGTTGTAAAGAAAGTCAAGAAGCTGAGATTCAAATTTGGTCAATTGATTTTGGGACTGTTCTTCTATTTCCAAAACCATTTCCCCAATATTGGAGATGTTCAATGGATTGAAGGTACCCCTGCACTACTTTAGATGAAGAGCAGTATTAGGATACTGAGGAACAAGTTTGATAATATTTTAGGGGGTTAATTCAAGGAATTTCAAAAGAAAATGCATACTAGTGTGTATACCGACAGAAGTAGTCAACCGGTATGAGAAGACAATTTGTTTTATGGTGCATACTAACACTTGTATGATGGAAGAAATTGTCCATAGAACCACATGGGTATTACATATGGGATATGAGGTAGACAAGGTGTTAGTTAGATGAGAAGGGGGGGTGAATTAGATAACCTCAATAATAATTACTCTAATCAGATTCAACCTCAGTAGCAGTTTCTTCATATGCAACTATGACTGTAAATCATTCAAACTCATAAATAGATAAACATAAAACATTAAATCACATTTGAAACCACATTTAACGTGGAAACCCTAATAGGGAAAAACCACCGTGAGAATTCGGACCCACAAGAAAATATACTCTTCTAGAGTATGCTCGGTTAAAAGCAAATCCTATTAAAGATTACATACACATTGCTAGATGTGACCCGGTCAAGGGATTTCCCTCAGATCTGTTAGAATCTTCATTTTGTTACAAGTGACCTTGTCAAAGGATTTCAAAAACTCATTCAAAATGTTACCTTCCAAGAGGATTTACAAATAAGACTATTAAGTCCACTTGGTTAAGAGATTTCCTGTCACTTACAAACATAAATAATAGTAATAAAATATATCTGCAACTTCAAATCTAAAATGTTAAAGCAGATTCTATGTGCTCAATATGCTCAAGATAATCTTGTCATAAGACTTATCTTTCTCCTTGTTGGGCTTCTCAATCTGTTCTTCAATCAGATCTTCAATCTTTTGTACTCGATAATCACCTCTGTAGCATCACTATGCTTCAATTTGCCCGCATTCATTGTTCTTCAACTACTCTTTATTTATAAGCAATTCCCAACCGCTTAATCTCCTTAATCACATTTCCCATGATTAATCTTAGCCATCAAATCTTCAAATTTGACTAGGTTCATTGTATCCTTTGATCTGAAAAATGTTTTATCTTGCCTTGAAACTTGTATACCTTTCTTGGTACTTGTGCTAGGTTAGGACCATTCAATCTGTGTTGTAGATCTTACTCTTGAATTTTAATTGTTGTTGATCCTTAACAAACTTCTTGCAGGACATTCCTATCTTCAATAAACCTCCAGCTCATTGGCATCCTTCATTAAATAATGTATACACTTTATTTAATACATTTTGTTACTGCTCAGTTGATACTCAGTTAATACTGAACTTTGTAGACATTCTCCTCTTGGTGACTTTTTCATTCATTAACCGACATTGGTAACCTTGGAGTTTACCGACTAGGCTCCTTGCTCAGTAAAATAGAATAGTATCAAACCTTTACTCATTCTATTACATGAAATATTTTCCCTTTTTTGTTTATTCTTTGAATACATATATATAGGATATCAAAACAATCAAAACATCATAATCTCATCACTGTCAAACTCGGTAATAGTTGCCCATTGAATAACTTATTACTCCCCTTCATTTTCACATTCTTTCTGTGTCACTTACTAACATCTTTATACTCATCAAAACACTTTTTAAGATATGGCAACATCATAATGAATTAGAAAATCAATTGTTTGACATCAATGACAAAATAATAATATTAAGACAGTAATCATCCTTTATCAATTATATCATTCATCTCCAACAACCTTCTCAATATCATCAACCATCAAACTTATTGTAATGCCAACAATCTCCCCCTTTGGCATTGATGGCAATACCAACTTGAGTTATTCCAATTGATTCAAACTATTGTTATTCTTCTCTTGTTATCCTTGAGCTGTAAACAATCATCTCCCTGTTGTAACCTTTCCTGTTTGATAATCTTCTCCCCCTTTAACAACAATGCCTAAAGGAAGACTGATCCATAATTACTCCCCCTGTGAAGTAATTTCCTTGCAGTTCAAACATATACAAATGTATCTCGGTCAGGGCAACTTGTCTTCATTTACTGTTTCCTGCACAACTTTAGACATCCTTCTAAAGTGTGTAAATCAACATCAACTTACAAATAGTATTCTTTGGAGTCATAGAATTGATGTTGTCGCCGAACTCTGTCAGTGAGTTCTAGATAGGGGTAGGACCCCTAACTTACTTCTTAGATACTCAAAAGTGTCCCTTGGCAGTGGCTTTGTGAAGATGTCTGCAATTTGTTCTTTTGTGCTAACATATTCTAGCACAACATTCTTTTCTTGAACTTCTTCTCTAAGATAATGATACTTTATAGAGATATGTTTTGTCTTAGAGTGCATTACCAGATTCTTTGAAATGTTAATAACACTTGTATTATCACAAAATATAGTTATTGGCTCGGTAACTGTCTCATTCATTCCTTCCAACAGTTGTTTGATCCATGCTATATTGGTACAATTCAATGCTGCAGCGACATATTCAACTTCAGCTGTTGACTGTGAAATGCATCCTTGTTTCTTGCTAAGCCAACTTACTAGTCTTTCTCCCAAAAAGAAAGCTCCACTGCTTGTGCTTTTCCTGTCATCAATATTTCCTGCCTAATCAGCATCAGTATAGACTTTTAAGTCAAAATCATTTATCTTTTCATATAGTAGACCATAATCTTTAGTGCCTCTCAAATATCTGAAAATTCTCTTGACTGTTGTCGTATGAGTTTCTTTGGGATCTACAAAAAATCTTGTAGCTATACCTACTGCATGTGCTATATCAGGCCTGTTGTGAACTACATATTGCAACTTTCTAATCATAGATCGGTGAAGTGTCTCATCAATAGATGCAGATTCATCATTATTTGATAGTTTACAATTAGTAGTCATAGGAGTACTTACAGGTTTAGAATCCTCCATTCCAAATTTCTTCAAGATTTCCTTTATATACTTGGATTGAGTAATGAAAATCCCATTTTTCATTTGCATTATTTGTAAACCTATAAAATAATTTATCTCACCGATTAATGACATCTCAAATTCTTTGCACATTTCATTTCCAAAGTTCTTACATAAAGAATCATTTCCACAAAAAGTAATATCATCAACAAATATGGTTGACATCAATATTCTATTCTCATCATTCTTCATTTACATGTTGTTGTTCTCACTAGTCCTTATAAATCCAATCTTTAATAAGTAAGAGTGCAACCTTTCATACCATGCTCTAGATGCTTGCTTTAGACCATATAAAGTTGTGTTCAACTTACATACCTGATCTCTATTCTTCTCTTCAATAAATCCTTCAGGCTGTTCAATATAGACTTCTTCTTCTAGTATACCATTCAAAAATGCAAATTTAACATCCATTTGATATACCTTGAAATTTTTGTAAGCAGCATATACCAACAATGCTCTTACACCTTCAAGTCTTGCTACAGGTGAAAAAGTTTCTCCATAGTCTATTCCTTCTTCTTGAGCATAACCTTTGCAAACTAGCCTTGCTTTATTCTGAATGACCTCACCTTTTTCATTTAGCTTATTCCTGAAAATTCACTTTGTACCGATTACATTTTTCTCTTCTGGTCTTGGAACCAGTGTCCATGTTTCATTTTTCTTGATTTGATAAAACTCTTCTGTCATAGCATTTACCCAATCTTCATTGTTTAATGCTTCTCTTACTATCCTCAGTTCAATTTCGGATATCAGACATGTGTTATGTCTTAGTTTGTTCCTTGTCATCACTGGAGCATCCTTATCTCCTATAATTTGTCTTGATGCATGATTTCTTCTAACATATTTTGCTAATATAGGCTCATTGGGCTCTGTATGATCTTCTTCATCACTCGGTAACTGAGTATTTTCTTCATTGGCTTTCTTGGTAAAACTTGTCGGTTGTACATATACAAACTCTTCATAATCTTCTGGTTCTTTGGAGCTTCCTTCACCATTTCTTTCTGCAAATTCATCAGTTTTCACATTTGCACTTTCCACAATTTTGTTAGATGATTTGATCAGACATTTAAATGCTTTACTCCTAGAGGAATAACCAAGAAATGTTCCTTCCTCACTTTTCTGATCAAATTTTCCATTTCTATCATCTTTGTGAACATAACATCTACTTCCAAATATTTTAAAATAACTTAAATTTGGTTTCTTGTCATACCAGATTTCATAAGGTGTCTTCATAGTTCCTTTATTCAGCTGTACTCGGTTCAAGGTGTAAATTGCAGTGCTTATTGCTTCTCTCCAAAATATTTGAGGTACTCTCTTTTCTATCATCAAAGTTCTGGCACAATCTACAATTGATCTGTTCCTTCTTTCAGCTATTCCATTTTGTTGTGGTGTCCTTGGTGTTGACACTTGTCTCTTTATACCATGATCATTGCAAAATAAGTTAAATTCATCAGAAATGAATTCTCCTCCTCTATCAGATCTAAGACATTTCAACTGTCATCCTGTTTCTTTTTCAAATCTTGCCTTATACCATTTGAACATTTGAAAAGCTTATGATTTCTCTTTTAGAAACATAACTGACATCATCCTTGAGTAATCATCCACAAATAATATGAAGTATTTATCACCATAGTAACTTTGAACTTTCATAGGACCACAAAGATTAGTGTGTACAAGATCTAAAATTCCTTTAGAAGTGTAAGACTTACTTGTAAAGCTTGATTTTGTCATACCCATCTGGCATCCTCGACATATTGCATTCTTAGGTTTTTCCAAGCTCGGTAGACCTCTTACACGATGCTTCTTACTTATCTTGATCAGATTATCAAAATTTACATGACAAAACCTTTTATTCCATAACCAAGTATCTTCTATTTTTGCATACAGACAATTGTTCCTAGTTGAGTCAAGGTGAAATGTATTACCTCTTGTTTGAGTCCCGGTAGCAGCCAACTTTCCATGTTTGCCATGAACTTTGACAATTCCTTTCTAAAATTCTATTCGGTATCCTGTATTATTTAGCTGTGCTACACTCAACAAATTGTACTTCAGACCTTCAACCCAATATACATCATCACATTTAGCATTTCCAAGAAGTGTGATTGTACCTTTACCTTTCACATGACATGGTGCATCATTACCAAATCTTACATGACCTCCATCATAATATTCTAATTTAACAAACTTGTGTTCATCACTTGTCATGTGATGTGAGCATCCACTATCTATGATCCAAGAATCATTTTTATTTATGTGTGATATTAAGGCTTTTTCTTTATACCTTTCTTCATCTGATCCATCTTTGATAGCCACATATACAACTTCCTCAGTCTCAGTCTCATCAGATTTATCATCATTGGATTCCTCATCAGCTACTAGGCATGTCTTTCTATCTCTCCTTCTGAAGTCTTGGTGCCTTCTATATTGGTTGTCTTTCTATCTGTCATCTCGGTAATCTTTCTTCTCATCATCTTTGTTAGGACAGTTAGAAGCCATATGTCCAATTTTATCACAGTTAAAATATTTTAAAGGTAACTTCCCTTTATACTTACCTTTGCCTCTCGGTAACCTTCTGGCTAATAATGCTTCAAACTCTTCTTGATTTTTGATTTCCTCATATAGTTTGTGTACTTCTTCCATGTTTTTGCGAAATCTCTCACTTCCTCCATTGTGATTTCCTTCCGCATACTTAGACATTCTATCATTGTAATCTTTAGATTCACTGAGATGAAAATAACTGAATGTAAATTCAACTTTGTTTACCGAAGACCCAATGTTATCAAAATTACTTAACTCAAAAGCATGTAGCTTACCGATAGTAGCATCCAAAGAGACTGGCATGTTTGGTACAGACCTCAATTCATCAATTGTAGAGACTCTAATGGCATAAGTAGGTAGAAGTGTTCTAAGCAACTTACTTGTTACATCCTTTTCTTCAATAGTTCCTCCTACTCCTTTGATTTGATTCACAGTTTCCTTTAACCTTGTACTATATTGGATTATGTTCTCACCTTCATTCATTCTCATGAATTCAAGTTGTCCTCTTAAACTGTCTACTTTTTCTCTTTGAACATGTTCATCTCCACCATACACAAATGTGAGCTTATTCCACATTTCTTTGGCATCATTACAACCTTCTAGGTCATTAAACTCTGAGTCGATCAAAGCTGATGTTATCTCTATCATTGCTTGAATGTGTTCTTGCTTTGCCCTTATTTCTTCCATTGTCATAGGGTAGGTGCTAGGTGCACTGTAATCATTTTCCAGATAATATTTTGCATATACTCCAATTCCTGATAAGTGTAGCTTCATCCTTTTCTACCATGTGATGAAACTTGACTTGTTCAGCTTTGGTGCATCCCTTTTATACATCTTTGGATCTTGCCTCAAGTACCTTTAAACTTTTTCTTCCAGAGTCCTAGCTCTGATACCAATTGTTAGTTAGATGAGAGGGGGGGGTGAATCAGATAACCTCAATAATAATTACTCTAATCATATTCAACCTCGGTAGTAGTTTCTTCATATGCAACTATGACTATAAATCATTCAAACTCATAAATAGATAAACATAAAACATTAAATCACATTTGACACCAGATTTAATGTGGAAACACTAATAGGGAAAAATCATTGTGGGATTTCGGACCCACAAGAAAATATACTCTTCTAGAGTATGCTCGGTTAAAAGCAATTCCTGTTAAAGATTGCATACACATTGCTAGATGTGACCCGGTCAAGGGATTCCCCTTAGATCTATTAGAATCTTCACTTTGTTACAAGTGACCTTGTCAAAGGATTTCAAACACTCATTTAGAATGTTACCTTCCAAGAGAATTTACAAATAAGACTGTTAAGTCCACTTGGTTAAGAGATTTCCTATCACTTACAAACATAAATAACAGTATAAAATATATCTGCAACTTCACATCTAAAATGTTAAAGCAGATTCTATATGATCAATATGCTCAAGATAATCTTGTCATAAGACTTATCTTTCTCCTTGCTAGGCTTCTCAATTTGTTCTTTAACCAGATCTTCAATCTTCTATACTTGGTAATCACCTTTGTAGCATCACTGTGCTTTAGTTTGCCCGCATTCATTGTTCTTCAACTACTCTTTATTTATAAGCAATTCCCAACTGCTTAATCTCCTTAATCACATTTCCCATGATTAATCTTAGCCATTAGATCTTCAAACTTGACTAGGTTCATTGTATTCTTCTATCTGAAAAATGTTTTATCTTGCCTTGAAACTTGTATACCTTTCTTGGTACTTGTACTCGGTTAGGACCATTCAATATGTGCTGTAGATCTTACTCTTGAATTTTAATGGCCATTGATCCTTAACAAACTTCTTGCAGGACATTCCTATCTTCAATAAACCTCCAACTCATTGACATCCTTCATTAAATAATGTATACACTTTATTTAATGCATTTTGTTACTGCTTGGTTGATACTCGGTTAATACTGAACTTTACTCGGTAGACATTCTCTTCTTGGTAATGTTTTCATTCATTAACCGACATCGGTAACCTTGGAGTTTACCGACTAGGCTCTTTGCTTGGTAAAATAGAATAGTATCAAACCTTTGCTCATTCTATTACATGAAATATTTTTCCATTTTTGTTCAGTCTTTGAATACATATATATAGGATATCAAAACAATCAGAATATCATAATCTCATCACTGTCAAACTCAGTAATAGTTTCCCATTGAATAACTTATTACTCCCCTTTATTTTCACATTCTTTCTGTGTCACTTACTGACATCTTTATACTCATCAAAATATACTTTTTAAGATATGGCAACATCATACTGAATCAAAAAATCAATTGCTTGACATCAATGACAAAATAATAATATTAAGATAGTAATAATTTATTATCAATTATATCATTCATCTCCAACAACCTTCTCAATATCATCAACCATCAAACTTATTGTAATGCCAACAATCTCCTAGCTTATTGTAATGCCAACACAAGGATCTACTCATTGCTTATGCTAACCATCTGTTAGAGCAACCAACAGATACCACTGTAGAAACATTTGGGACTTACAAAGAAAAATGTCTACAAGTCCACTCTGACCTGTAGAGACCGGTAATTGCTAAGAAAATGAGGAAGGAGGTAGAAGAATTTTCTGAGTAGGCAAATTTACAAAGGAGAAGATAGCAGCAGCAAGGGCTAAGTACACAACATAGCAAGGTGAAGCATCAAGAGCACCTACTAGTACCCCTACCAGTACCCCTACCAGTAAGACTAGAGCAGCAAAAGCCAAAGTAGCAAAGAAGAAGATGGAAGAAGACAAACTGAATGAATCACAAAGAGGGAAACCATCTCAAACTTAGTTCCAGAGAAAGAAGAAAGTTGTTGATCCACCTTTTGAACTAATTCAAACCAAAAAGAGGAAGAAGCAACAAGCCCACCAACTAGAAAATGATGAAGAGGCTACTAAATTAGAGGAGGATAAAAGAGCACTTAGAGAAAGTGTTAAGAATACTAAGGCAATCGATAAGGGAAAGTCACCTAAGAAACCATTTACATTAGAAGACTCTTTCAATAGAATGGTTCAAATAATCAAGGATTATGGGATATACAAGGGTTTGAATACATTGTTTATTCATTTATTTGAAAGTCAACAAAGGGAGATTGAAGATACAACCATCTTCAGTATGAATAAATATAGAAGAGCCCTCATTGAGTTGCAAGGGCAGATTCCAAATTCTTTGTATAATCTTATTGATGCAAGGTGGCAGGCAACCATTAGCCAAGAAAAAGAATTTGCTGATTATATCTTTGAGCACTTGCAACCAAAAGCAAGTGAAGAAGAAATTGAACAAGTAAAGGTTAATGCAAAGGCATCATTCAGATCCAAGAAGAGATTAACAAGAATGGTAATAGGAGAGACCGAATTAGTCCAAAAGGAGACTGATATTTTGATCAAGAAGGCTTTAGGTCTCATCTTGGATGAAGATGAAGAAAAAGATGAACAAGTTGAGGAGGATAGTTCTCAAAAGCCAAAGACAAAAGAACTTCCTAAAGGTGTCAAGATCACATATTTTGAACCGGAGAACAAGTACATGTATGATGATCTGATTGATACTGAACTGATATTCATTTCTAATGATAACACCGAAGATAATATTGATAATATTGTTGATAATATAGATGTACCTGATGTTGATGATGAAATGTTTGAACAACATGAGCAACAGGGACAAGTGGAGAAGCAAACTGAAGAAAAGAGCTATGATGAGCCACCGATGAACACACAACCTACTGACAATCAAATTCTATCAGTAAGTATAAATGTTGATGACAGTCAAAAGGAAAAGATTGGTGAAAAGACGGATGAGGAAGTACCAGTGAATGAACAAAATGTGGAGACACAACCACCACCGGTCAAGGACACCATAGAGGAATAGAAGACATAAGTAGATAAGACCGAGAAGGAGAAAACAAAGAAAGAAAAGGTAGAGAAAAAGGAGTCAAAGGAGAAGAAAATAATTGATGATGATGATGACGACTCGGTGAGCATTAAAGGACCTATTGATATGGACAATCTGAGTTCTTCTTAATTGATGGAGATTACTACAACAATGAAATCTAGAGCTCAAAAGAAAAGAATGAAGGAACAACAGAGAGAGACAGAGACAATCAAGGTAGAAATTGATATTTTGTCTAGTCTCCTACCAGAGACTAATACTGAAAGTTTTGTCACTCCCATTGACAAACTTGGGCAGTTGGTTACCAATGTCGGAGATCAACTCAAGACTTTTGAAGATGCAACATATGTATTAGTTGAAAAGGATTAAAAGAATAAAAGAACCAAAATCTTGATGTCTAAGATAGATAAAGTTAAGCTACCACTCATGGTTAATGAAGACCTATTGAAGAATGCACTAGAAACCGGAGGAAAGATTTTGGCTACTATTTCTAAGTTTTCACTGTTTTGTGCTGACTTAAAGGAGAAAAGGGAAGATGTTGAAAAGGAACTTGAAATCTTGAGTGAAACATTTAGACCCCTAAATCACTTAGCTATTCATTTTGGTAGATCAGTTGTAGACTTACAACACAAACTTGAGATGTATGAACATGAGCAGATAAAATGGGTTAGATCATTGAAGGATCTACAGACTCAACTGATTCCTAAAGTTGAAATTTTACACCCAGCATACAAGGAGTCGGAGGCTATTTTGGCTACACTTGAGATGAACACAGTTGATGCAATGAAGGAATTAACTAGGCAAATAAAGACACATGTTGAGATTACCGACAAACTATTAGAGACATGGGATAATGATCTCAAACAGTTGAAGTTTCATTTTAGTGACACTTTTTCTAACATTGCTTTGTAAAAAAATTATGACTCTTATATTTATATATGCTTTGATGCAAATTTTGATGTAAAATGTATATATCTTTCATGTATTTTACTTCTTTATTTGGCATTGTTGTCAACGGGGGAGTAATAGTTAAGAGTTAGTCAAAATTTTGTATGTAATGCAAAGAGGGAGTAATAGGAGTAATTCCTAAGGGGGAGTACATGTCATATAGCCAATTTTTGTATTGCACACTTAGTTGACATTTTTTTTCTAAGTGTTGCCATCAATGCCAAAGGGGGAGATTGTTGGCATTTGATTTTATCTAAACTGGTAATTGTTTGTTTACTTGATGCAACTGGTACACGTTTAATGAGATTTTTGTATGATGACTATGTTGTATGTTATCATTAATGGATACTATGTTTTTACAGTCATCTAAGTCCTATAGGTCAATCGGAAAGTCTTAACCAATAAGCAGAGATAGTTTTATCAGAACCGGTAATTAGGAATTTAACCAGTAAAAGACAAACAATATTATATTCCGACAACCAGTACAGGAAATCTATGAAGAATGAGATGATGTGGTTTTATAGTAGCAATGAAGATAGGTAGATGAAGTTATGTCCATGACAGCACATGCTGATTCGATTAGATGAACGATATTTGATTGATAGAGCATGTATTCTGGTTGAGACTTAACCGGTAGTGATAAAAATCACTCAGATCGATAAAACGAAATAAGATTGGATTTGTTAAGTCGGTGACCCACATAACTAAAGCGTACAATGCAAGATTGTCTAGATGTATTGAACCTAGGGAATTGTATCAAGATTCTAACTGACCTAATGATGATTTTAAATGTGTGATGAGGTATGAAAGGATATATGTATATGATCTTGAAAGTGTGAAAGACTATTAGCGAATTTTGTATTTCTAATAGTGCGATGATCAGAAGAGTTGAGAGATGAAGTTTATGTGATGTTGTAATGTTCTGAAGCAGATCTTATTAGACACTGAAGGTGTTATACTGAGATCATTTGTACTTTTTGTCTCCCTAACAGTTGCAACAACAAAATCCTCTTACAAGGCCACTCCTAATAGGGTGCAGTCGGATCCTAATAGTCTGATCATTAAATCCTCTAACTAGGTGACACATTAACTTGTGTTTCCAAATCCCAGTAACTTGGGTAGCTCCTAACTGTTGGTATTTTCGTATGGTTTTGTCATTGATGTCAACACCTACTAAACTCTTATCAACTCTAGCACTTTGGAGAATCGGTAACATTCACCGGCAAGCAAGTGACTCATGCACAATCACCAGTATCTGGTACACCAGCAAGATACAATGATCACCAACACTTGGAATGATATGGAAAACACTTGGTAATGTCTAAGACATCGTTTGGACATCTTGTCCTAGAGTTTTTTTTATTGGTATATTCATATTTGCATATTTGTTGTTATCGGCAAATAGGTCCAGGGTTACACCGGCATGTTTATCTTTTCCAGATCACCACGACACGCTATGGAGATGGTTAATTATTTTTGTAAAGACATTAAGCCGACATGCTCAATCGATTATTGTATCGGATATTCTATTGTTTGTAAAATGTTTATATTGTAATATCTTGTAGAGCCGACCTACTAAAAATGGTCTTAGGTTATGGTATAAATGTAAGATCTCATTTGTAAGATCAAGTGTGGAATGCGAAAAAGGATTGTGTGAAGGTATATGCGAGAATAAGCAAAGCTATACATGCAGAAATCATTTGAAGATTGAAGGAGGGTTTTTGTGAAGACAATCAGAAATACACTAGTACTAAATCCAACATATGAAGATGTTATTTTGTGCAGTACATTCTTATTGGATTTAACCATCCAACTGTAGTTAGTGTGACTCCCATTTTGTGATTGAGCAGTGAGCTCTAGGCACTTGGCCTTTCTGCATGTGCAGACCCCATTTATGTACACTTATTATCTGCAGTAGTATCATCTAATTGTGGGTAAGGTTTCCCACCATGGTTTTTCTCCTTATAGGGTTTCCACATACAAATATTGGTGTTATGTGTTATGGATGACTTTATCTTTATGTTTCATGCACTAATCCTTACCGGTATAGCAATTAACTGTTAAAACTATCTACCGACATAATAAACTGGTTTACCAGTATTAAGCATTAAATTGGTTAAGTTATTTTTGGTTTGAATTATTAGACAACTCATTCACCGCCCCCCCTCGCCCCCCCTATCAGTTGCCCCTGGGACCTAACAATTGGTATCAAAGTTTAGTCCTCTTTTGTAGAAGTTTAACAGCTTGAGGAGATCTAATGTCTACTAACTATTTCAGGAAGGTTAGTCCTAAACTTGATGGAACTAACTATGGCATATGGAAGATCAGAATGGAGACACATCTAAATTGCATTGGAAAGGACATCTAGGATGTTACAAAGAATGCTTATACTACTATTGTACAAGGTCAGCCTAGTCCAGCTAACTTGACTAAAGATGAGGAAAATGATTGCAAAGCAAGAGAAGCACTTTTGAGCACATTATCATATCAACAAATCATGGGACTATCAGATAGGTCTACTGCTAAAGCTATTTGGGATCATTTGGAAACACTGAATGAAAGAGATTCCATAGTCAAAATTGCAAAACTTGAAAGCTTTCGGGTCAGGTATGAACATTTGAAAAATGGAAGAAGATGAAAGGATTTATGCTTTTATGGAAAGAGTAAATGAAATTGTTTTGGGTATTAAATGTTGTGGAGGAGCCTTAAGTGAGGATGAAATTGTTTCAAAAGTTTTAAGAGGATTGCCACCGGCATATAAAATGAAAGTCACTGCTATAAATGAGTTAAGAACAATGCCTAATACATCAGTTACTAGGGATACATTGATTGGGAAACTTTCAGCTTTTGAAATTGAAGAATTTGGTCCCGTTGCTACTATAAAGATAGATTTCTTTAAAGCATCATCATCTGCTTCATCATTTGACAAATTTGATTGGAAAGCCTTTTATGCAAGAGAACTTGAAGAAAGCAGGAAAGAAAATGAAGAACTTGAAGCACTATTTACAAGGAAAATGCCTAAAGGTCCAGTTGGAAGTAAGTATGAAGACAATGGATGGGTTTTTGCTGCTATAACAAAAGATCCACCGACACCTACTGCTCAACTGATAGTACAAGCCTTGGTAGATAAAGTTGAAGTAAAGGATGAATGGATAATTGATTCAGGATGCTCGCATCATATGACAGGAGACAAAGGTAAATTCTTGAACTTTCAAGAATACAATGGAGGCTTAGTGAGATTTGGAGATGACAAAGATTGTTCAATCAAAGGTAAGGGTACAATATCTCTTGATGGTAAGAATAACACTAAAAATGTCTACTATGTTGAAGGATTAAAGCATAATCTTTTGAGTGTTGGTCAATTAGTTAAGAAAGGATTTCAGTTACAATTCAAAAATGGAAAATGCAAAATCATGAATAGAAATGGTTTGGAAATTGCAACTGGTAATCAGACTAGAGGTAATATCTTTCATTTGAATAACAGTGAAAAGACATGCTTGATTGCACATATAGATGAAAGTTGGTTATGGCATAAGAGACTCTGTCATGTAAACTTTGATTGCATGGTGAAAATCAGTACTACTAAGGCAGTTAGAGATTTACCTAAAATTGTCAAACCTCTGAATACAGTATGTAAGGAATGTCAATTTGGAAAACAAGTTAGAGCTAGTTTCAAAAGTATTCCAGAAAAATCAAATAATGCTCTTGATTTGATTCACACTAATTTATGTGGTCCAGCTAGAACTAAAAGCTTACAAGGTGATAGATATGTCATGCTAATCATTGATGACTATTCTAAAATGTGTTGGGTTACTTTTCTTAGAGAAAAATCAGAAGCACTTGGAAAGTTCAAACTGTTCAAAGCAATGGTAGAAAATGAAACCGGTAAGAAAATCAAATGTGTAAGATCAGATCAAGGAGGAGAATTTACATCTAAAGAATTTAATACTTTCTGTGAAGTGAATGGAATCAGAAGAAAGCTATCCACACCTCGAACACCACATTAGAATGGAGTTGTTGAAAGGAAAAATAGAACTATCTTGGATGCAGCAAGAAGTATGTTATTAGAAGCAAACCTACCACATGTATATTGGAGAGAAGCAGTCAGTACAACGTCTATACATTCAACAAAGTTCACATCAAAGGTGAAACCGGTAAGACCCCTCATGAACTATGGTTTGGTAATACTCCTACTCTTAAGTATTTCAGAATTTTTGGAAGTAAATGTTATATCAAAAGAGATGAGTATATTGGCAAATTTGATCCTAGAAGTGATGAAGGAATATTTCTTGGTTATTCATCTAAGAGCAAGGCATATAGATGTTTTAACAAAAGATTGCAGAAAATTGTTCAAAGTACAAATGTAAAGATTGATGAACAATTCAGAGGAACTTCAAGGTATATAGACTCTAAACCGGCAACATAAATTTTGACAAATGAACCTACACTAAATCCATCGGTATAGAATGAAGATCCAGTTACCCTAGTATCATCTGAGGATTCCACAGTAATTGAGGAACAACAGCAAACAAAGACACCCCGGTATGTAAGACTGAATCATTCTGAAGATTAGATAATTGGAAATAAGTTTAAAGGAGTTATGACAAGAGGAAGATTGGCAAATGAAGAGGTATGTCGTATTTCTCAAATTGAACCATCACCTGTTAATGAGGCATGTGAAGATAAATTTTGGATTAAAGCTATGGAAGATGAATTAGAACAAATTGAGAAAAACAACACTTGGACATTAGTTCCCCAGCCTAAAGATAAAAATGTAATTGGAACCAAATGGGTATTTAGAAACAAACTTAATGAAGATGATAAGGTTGTCAAAAATAAAGCAAGACTAGTGTGTAAGGGATATTCTTAGAAGGAAGGAGTTGATTACAATGAAACCTTTGCACCGGTAGCTAGAATTGAGGTAGTCAGATTATTTTTGGCTTTTGCAGCACACAAGAACTACAAAGATTATCAAATGGATATTAAATGTGCATTTTTAAATGGAGATCTTGAAGAGGAAGTATACATTGAACAACCTGATGGATTTTCTTTGACAGATGACAATGATATGGTTTGCAGGTTAAGAAAAACTTTGTATGGGTTAAAGCAAGCTCCAAGAGCTTGGTATGCAAGATTGGATAAGTATCTTTTGAAGATTGGTTTTACTAAAGGAAATGCAGACAACAATTTATATTATAAAATAACTAATGATGACATTTTGATTATAGAAGTATTTGTTGATGATATAATCTTTGGAGGAGAAGATGGATTATGTAGAGAATTTTCTATTAAAATGCAACAAGAATTTGAAATGTCTATGATTGGAGAAATAAAATTCTTTTTAGGATTGCACATTTCACAGATTGATAAAGGTATATTCATGAGTCAATCCAAGTACTTAAAAGAGTTACTAAAGAAATTTGGGATGGATAAATCTAAACCGGTAAGCACACCTATGACAACAAATGACAAATTATCACAAAGGGATGAATCTACACTCGTTAATCCAACTAGATACAAATCTATGATAGGAGGTTTACTGTATTTAACACAAACCAGACCTGATATTATGAATCCAGTATGTATTGTTTCAATATTTCAAAGTAATCCTAGAGAAAATCATGAATTAGCAGTAAAAAGGATTTTCCAGTACTTACAAGGCACTATAAATCTTGGATTATGGTACCCAGAGATGAAAACTTTGAATTATGTGCATACATAGATGCAAATTGGGCAAGAGATGTGGATGATAGAAAAATCACTACCGGTGGAGCATTCTTTCTTGGAAAAAGATTAGTCTCTTGGTTGAGTAAGAAACAAAGTTGTACATCTTTATCAACAGCAGAATCAGAATATGTTATAGTAGCAACTAACTGTACATAGCTACTATGGCTTAAGCAAATGTTGAAAGACATAAAGGTAAAATGCAATGAACCTATTACTATCTATTGTGACAACACTGTAGCAATTGATATATCTAAGAATCTGGTATTACATTCTAAAACCAAACATGTTTCTATCAAACTGAATTTTCTAAGGGAAAATGTTGAAGCAAAGGAGATAAAACTAGTTTATGTGAATACTAAAGAACCGATTGCAGATATTTTCACTAAACCTCTGCCTAAGGAGACTTCTGAATATCTTAGAGATCAGCTTGGAGTCATACCCCCACCGGTAGAGACTGAGGAAGTTGATGATTGTCATCAACTGGCAAAATTAACAGAGAAATCTTTTATTCTGGCTTTGACGGGAAGCTACTTCTCAGGGGGAGTAGTTGGTATATTGAATTGATTGGTATTTCGTATATGAACTTGATTTTGTTGTAACTTTGGCATTTGATGTCAAAGGGGAAGAGATTGGTATGGAAAAAGTTTGAAAAACACATGGAAGACACATTTTGCTCCCAGGGGGAGAGATTGTTGTTTGGGAGAGATTATTACTCTCTGTACATCTCTTTTTGAGATTGCTGGTTTTGGGTATTTGGCATTTCTATTTTGGCACTTTGATGGTTTTTCCATCTTGTGTTGCCATCAATGCCAAAGGGGGAGATTGTTGGTATTTTGGTATGGTTTTTTCATTGATGTCAACACCTACTAAACTCTTATCAACTCTGGCACTTTGGAGAATCAACAACATTCACCAACAAGCAAGTGACTCATGCATAGTCACCAGTATCTGGTACACCGGCAAGATATAATGATCACCGACACTTGGAATGATATGGAAAATACTTGGTAATGTTGAAGACATCATTTGGACATCTTGTTTTGGAGTTTTGTTAATTGGTATATTCATATTTGCATATTTGCTATTACCGGCAAATAGGTCCAGGGTTACACCAACAGGTTTATCTTTTCCAGATCAGCACGACATGCTATGGAGATGATTAATTATTATTGTAAACGCATTAAGCCGACATGCTCAATCAGTTATTGCATCGGATATTGTATTGTTTGTAAAATGTTTTTATTGTAATATCTTGTAGAGCCGACCTACTAAAATTGGTCTTAGGTTATGGTATAAATGTAAGATCTCATTTGTAAGATCAAGTGTGGAATGCAAAAAAGGATTGTGTGAAGGTATATGCGAGAATAAGTAGAGCTATACACACAGACATCATTTGAAGATTGAAGGAGGGTTTTTGTGAAGACAATCAGAACTACATCGGTATTGAATCTAGCATATGAAGATGCTATTTTGTGCAGTACATTCTTATTGGATTTAACCATCCAACTATAGTCAGTGTGACTCCCATTTTGTGATTGTGCAGTGAGCTCTAGGCACTTGGTCTTTCTGCATGTGCAGACCCCATTTATGTACACTTACTATCTGCAGTAGTATCATATGATTATGGGTAAGGTTTCCCACTGTGGTTTTTCCCCTTATAGGGTTTCCATGTACAAATATTGGTGTTATGTGTTATGGATAACTTCGTCTTTATGTTTCATGCAGTAATCCTTACCGATATAGAAAATAACTGTTAAAACTATCTACCGACATAATAAACTGGTTTGTCGGTATTAAGCATTAAGTTGGTTAAGTTGTTTTTGGTTTGAATTATTAGACAACTGATTCACCCCCCCCCCCCTCTCTGTTGCCTCCGGGACCTAACACTAACATAGCTGGTCCTCATAGGCCTTTTTCTAAAGCTCGTAACTGAGCTTAGACACCTCTAATAGGGTGTGCCCCTAACCGGGTGTTGTAGACCTTAACCGGTCAGATCTCTATACTACAGATTTTGGATCTTTGTGGGTACCTACTCCCACCATGGTTTTTCCCATTTGGGTTTTCCACATATTGTCATGCCCAACTTTTGGGGACAAAAACGGAACAAAATTTTTTTTTTGTTGACCACATGATCTCGCAATATATCCTACAATTATAATAACTTTATTAGAGTTTTGTCTTAACTAGGGTGAAAATAAAATTGTTTACAAGGTTGGGTTAATTAACCAACCCGAACGAGTGACTTTAATTGGTGGAGATTAATCAGTGTTACGGATTAGTTAGCTAGCTCAATTACCTTAATTAAGTTGTCGCTAATTGAAAATAAGGGTTAATTGGTTATCTTAATGTATTAAATCATTCCCGATCATAAAATGATAATACTATTAATTAATTGATGCACACGCAAATTTATTATTTAAATCCAACCGATATGGTTTAAGTTTTTATAACACCATCTGCCCCACTAAATCCGATATTAGGCTAAAACCAATTCTAATTTTCCCTAACCTATTAATTTCGATGATTTAATTAATTCGGCCCAAACCGGTCACAAAGGCTTATGGTTCATAAAATTAATTTACAATTTCTCCTTTTTGAATTTTCCCCATTTACAATATAACCTAATGTCCACAATTAAATTGAGGATAATCTATTGACTAGTTAAATAAATTTAGGGTATAGTTTATCCAACTATATTAGAATTTTAATTCTCTATAGAATATAAGCATATATTAATTCAATTATTTAAATAACCCTAATTATTAATTAAAATTAAATTTTTAAAACTCCCATTTAAATTTCCCATCTCTAATTTTAAATTCCCTTAAATAAAGAAATCCTTTATTCATAAAATGCTAACCCTAACCCGAAATTGGGTTAGGGTTGCATTTCTATTTATTCCCATAATTTTTTTATTTTCTTTTAAATTTATGCCCTAACCCAAAATGGGTTAGGGTTTATTATACCATTTTTTTTTTGTTTTGGAGTGTGTGTGTGAGATTGTAGGTACGGCGGATTAGGACATGGCGGAGGTTTTTTTTGAAGAGGGAAGAGCGGAGGGTTTGGCGCGGGCTCCCCCGGATGCCGTTGTGCGTACACATAGTGGCGGCAGCGCCACCCACTGTGTGCACACACAGTGGCGGATGGTATAACCGCCGCCCACTATGTATACACACAGTGGCGGTCGCGTCCACTCCACTATGTTTATACACAGTGCGGTGCCTTTGGCACCGCCCACTGTGTGTAAACACAGTGGCTCAGCCGTGAGCCATCCACTGTGTAAACACAGTGGCTCGGCCATGAGCCGTCCACTGTGTAAACATAGTGGCTCGGCCATGAGCCGTCCACTATGTTAACACACAGTGGCTCGGCTCGGTACCCCCGATTTCTTTTTTTTTTTTGTAGTTTTTTTTTTTTTTTTAATAATATTTTTTTTTTTATATATAAAAGTATATATATATATGTTTATGTATATTTATATATATATACATAAATATATTATATATATATATATATATATATATATATATATATATATATATATATATATATATATATATATATATATATATATATATTCATTGCCATGACCAGAATGCATACATATACTTTTTTTTTTTTAAAGGTATCCATTGAGTATGTTTTCAGATGCAGGGATATATATATATATCAACCTGGTAGGGCTAGGAACTTGTTTTGAATTAATTTTAACACAGAAGCATGCATTCCTATATATATATATATATATATTAACAGGAATACACAAGTCCAAAATATGTTTCTTCTTTTGTTTATTGTTGCAGGGAATATACACATATAGAAATTTATATATATATATATATATATATATATATATATATATATAAGTATATATTTTTCAATATATATATGTATATTTATATATTTATAGATATATATAAATAAATGTTAAGACAATAGGGCTGGAAACCCTTATTTTGTTTTGAGATTCTAACATCTAAGCATACAGACCTTAGTCTATTAACAGCAATAACCAGGTTCATATATTTATATTTTTCTGTTTCACAACTTGCAGGAGTGGGTTAAAAACTAGCACATTCACTGATTTTAGATTCCCATCTTCTAGGTGTAATTTATCCTAATATATAGCATTCAGAAGTCACTAATATATCTTTCTTTTTACAACAACTATGCAACATGCTTTCTAGAGCAATAAGTAAATACTAAATCCTTTTTTTTTTTAGCTATGCCTAAATAGAGTTCAAAGCAATAAAACAGCAGTAATTAAACTATGCAAGTAAATATTGAAACCTAATGCATTCCTTTCTTTTTCTCTTTTTTTTTTAATTTGCAGAAATAAACAAGATAACATAATTCTTTCTGAGATAAAATTTTGATATAGTATACAACAACATAATAGGCTTCAGAATTTAAATAAAATTTACTTTGCTTACAGAATATTTAATTACAATGGCCCATACTTAAAATGGGTGCAATAATCCAACCAGTCTCTCATACTTAATGATGAGGACTTGAATAAAAGAACACATTTCTTCAAACTGAAATAAAAGAAAACATCTTAAAACTCCTTCTAATATTTTCTTGGAAAATCACATGGTATCATTTCTTTTTGCTTTTCTAAATCTGAATACAAATCTACAACCAAACAAATCTGCAACTCCTAGTCTCCCTTCCAAGCAACCTGCATACATAATTTTAGGGCTGTGACCATGGGATGCTCACCTCCCAGCCTAGGCTTACCAGAAGCCACCCCCGAGCTTGGAGAATCAAGTCCTAGACGGGGTTACAACCAAGCAATACAACAAGCAAAGGGGAGAAGAAATCATCACAACATACACATCCCTTCCCAAGCTAAAACTTCATCACAAAATGTGATGCCTTACTAGGGTGGAAGTGGACCAAGTACCCTAGGGGAGAAATCTACTAGATAGAACTTACAACCAACTCATGGCACCCATGAAAGCATAACCAAAAATCATCCTTAATCCCTACACCCTTATGACCCCCAAAAAGGCAACCATGCCATATTTGCTCCCCCTTATGACCCCCAAGTGAAATAACACAAAAGAAAGCAGCAAGGGTCTCATGGACAGACCCTTGAGATCACTCTCAAAATGAGAGCCTCACACCCTAAGGGCTGTCAAGCTCCTTCCACCCCCAAGACCAATCTTTCCTCCCAAGGAAAGGATGGTCTTGAACACTCCCCAAACACAACAATACATAAAATAGAAATAAACAAGAAAACACATAGATTTTTACAAATACAACACAAATAAAGAGTTACAGCAATTCCATTCAAACATTCTATAACATTTTTACATTTACATAAGAGGGAAAAATAACACCAACCTTGACCTGCCAAGGGAAATCTAGGGGAAAGCTTGATGAAGAGCTGCCCAATCCTCAATCTTTTTCTCCAATTCCTTAGCCCCCAATTTTGCTATCCTAAAAACTGGTTTTCCTCCAAAATTTCTCAAAAAAAATCTCCAAGGATGGAGAGTGGGTGATTAGCTCACTAAGCTTCCATTCTTAGCCTAAGAAGGCCTCTCTCACTCCTTCCAACCCTTGGATAGAGTGAGGGATCCCCCATTGGGTTGGTCTTCCCTAGGTCTTACACACTCCCTAACCTAGGTACCTAGAGAAGGGAAATGGAATGGGGAAGAGGGATTACTCCCTTCAAGAAGGTTATCCTACCAAGGAGGGCACTCCTATAGATGGAATTCGTCCATCTTGGGAAAACCACTATTTTGGGTGGTTAAACAAGTCCTAAGGGAAAGACACATGGCCAATTTTGGCCTTCACCCATAGGTACCCCATGAGGCCTAAAAGAAATGCTCTAAAATTGACTCTAGGAGTTGATTTGACCCTCATAAAGTCCATCTGAAGTTAACCTACGGGTCAACTCTGAGTTGACCCTCCTTGTGGCTCACTAACCTAGATTTCTTGGTTCCTTCAAGGTTAATTAGGAGATATAACAATTAACAAAAATAAAACTCTCCAAAAAGGTGACATGACAAATTGCCAACACAACATACTACATAGGTGTCAAGTGACACTACAAAATAATTCCACATCACAATACACACGTGGCAATTGTCCCTTAAACAATTTAAACAATTTAATAAATACAATTTACACTCATGCAACATTTTACATTTACGAATAAAATACAATACATACGGGGTGTTGTCTCTCCAAATAGATAGCCCCTGGTTTTTCTAACGCACATAGGCCTAGGCTTGATTCTCCATAATATTTCCATGGTCACATGGATAATTTCCTACACATCTCAATTTAAACATTAGTACTTCCCAATAGCCTCATATAATATAAACACATAATCAGAATACAATACATTCATTCTGCAAGGACTTGTCATTATAAAATACAATTTGTCACAAATCAAAGAAATTCATCATAATCCTCAAAATTTGATCCATCTACAAGATATGCAAACATATTTCTAGCATTATAACAAATCCTGAAATTCAGATAATAACATACATCATCACAATGTTACCCTAATCTAGAATCATATAATATTCTATAATCCACAAGGCATAGCAATGGAGCATCAATATATATCGATATTACCAAAAATCGTGGGACCATATAAAGTTTTGTATCCATAGTGTGTCAAAACTCGCATCCATAATAGTTCCAATTTGAAAATAACTGAAGAGATAGGATGGGTCGGGGTAGGGCCTCACACATATAAACTCTTATCTCATGTGGTTTATTCTTTATGTGGTGATTGCATGCTTGGTGTTATTTCTTATATTCCTATTAAGTTTTAAGTTGGTGAAATCGATAATCACATTTGTATTTTTTTTACTTGCAATGATTCACTCCCCCTCTTAGTGCCTTATAAGTTCATCAGTTCTTCCTCTAATGGATAAAAATAATATTCTTCCTAAGGAAGATTCCCAACCTATTCCTATGGATCAAAATATGTCTTCTCTTAAGAATAACAACAATATCCCTCCTAAGGCTAGACTTGTACCTTCTCCTCATGATGGATCGAGTCTCCTTCCTACACTGAACATTCCTCCTTTATATGGTGCAGTTTCACCTCCTTTCTCTTTTAGAGAGAAGATACCTACCTCTCCTCTTGTTCAACCTAAGAGACCTCAACCTAACCATACAACTACCAAAGATGAGAACATTCCTCTTTCAACAAATATTTCTCCTTCAACAAACATTCCTCCTTCAATAAATCTTCCTCTTTCTTCTCAGTCTTCTGCTAAGACTAGACAGAATCGTTGTGCAAGAGATCGCTAATGAAAATGTAATGCTAGAGATCGAGAAGTTGTTTCTCAAACTATTAAATCTCCTAAAACACCAACAGTTGACATGATTCCCTTTTCTCCTAAGCAAGATCTTGAACCTAAATCTCCAAATTATAAGTTGCGAAAAACATGTGATGGTTTTACTTCTATTCATTTTAGAGCTCCTCTTTCTATAGATATTGATGAAGAATTAAGTGAAAATGTTATTTGATGGAAATACAACTCCTAATGCTTTTTATAGTGACTATGAATATGTTGATGTCGATAAACATTTATTTGTGGAATTTTTAAAAGCTATAATCCTAGCTCCTCAAAATGAACAAAGTGACTTAGCACATGAGCATAGTCCTTGTTTGGATCTTGTGATAGCTCTGTCTGATGTGCTCAATGTTGTTCCTCTGGCATGTTTCCCACCTTCCCAAAATAGTGATCAGCAAGATTGGGAGGTGGATGTCATGCTAGACTAGCTGCATAGCACCGTAGATCCTCTACCTCTCTCCTTTCTTGCTCTTTTGTGACAATTCTTCTATGTGTGTCCCTGTTCTTCTATTTGTTGGCCCTAGTGATGTCTACTTGAGGATGATGCAAAGCATTGAGATATCTTTTGGTCTCTTTAATGTTGACTCAAAAGACACATGTGTTCCCTTTCTTCCAAGGTGGTTTCCTTTCTTTGGGGAATGAGGACTGTTCTATGCATATACAAATGATATACATGAGATATCATACATCATACTGACCCTAAGGAAAATGAAGACACCTCATTCTTTATGTTTTGTGATTATTATCCTTGTGTTTATTCCTCGATTGGGGGCTAAATCCTTGCGATAACGTGCTCGCTCTCTTTCTCCCCCTTTGGTGTATCCTACCTTAAAGAAATCGCTCTTGATAAGGCATGCACGATTGCTTTAATGTGCGGGAATACACTCCACTCATATTTTCCTTCTTGATACTTTGAGTTACTTGGTGAACTTGGATTTGCTTTGTAATTTTTGGTATCCTTACTTTTCATGATTCATAGTGAGGGGAACCTTACTACTTGTAGTCATGGTTCTCTCCCTCTTCATCTTCCCTTTTAATTTGTCAATCAAAGTTGTAAGATCCTTAGTCCATTGGGGGCTTGGTGTATCTTACCTCCTTGACATGGTGAAACTCTTTCAATCTTGTTTCCTTGTACTTTACCAACAGTAATAGCGTATGCTTATACTCCTGCTAAAGTGGGGGCTAAATGTAGCATCATAAAATTATGACCTTGCAATTTTTGATCGCATTTGGGTCTTTTCATTGGCAGATGAATCCCTAAGCCTGACTGGAGACATGATACATGCTCATACCACCTGAAACTTGCATTTTCTTGCACCCCGCACTACCTGCTCTCACTTTTTGACCTAAATTAGGGTAGGACAGGGGAGTGGCACCCCTATCCCTACCCTATTTTACCTCCCTTCATTCAAATTGTGCATTGGGCTTGTCAATCATGAGCGGGAAATTTTTTTCCTATGTCGGCCTAAGATGGAAAATTAGTTAAAAACCCCTAATTGGCAAGTATATAAGGGTCATTTCCCCTCCTATTTGCATAGGTGGGAAAGCGAAGTCCAATAAGTTTGATAAGAAAAAGTAAGGTGAACAAGCATTATCATCATCAAACATTCACGCATTCAAGCATCTAAGTATCCTTTCAATCATTGAGCATTTCGATTCTCCTTTCAAGGCTAGGTGTTGCATTCAAGTCAAGGATTCAACCATTGAAGAGGAGATCCCTACCAACATTCAAGACATTCAATTTCACATATCCTTTCAGACAACTCTGTCTTAATTTCAATTACATCCTCTCTTGAGGTTAATCCTACTTCAGACATTTCCTTTCATTTACTTGCAAATATTTTTCATCATTTAGTTAATTCCAAACTGGGGTTTGACCTAAAGGCAAACCCCCAATCACAACAATATTTCCTCTCTTTTTTGTATGTAGGTTTCAGGTGCGTGACTGTAATTGCAGGTTTAGACTCCATTTTTAGAGACGGAAAAACCCTTTTCAGCACACGGATTTTTTGGAGGACCAAGTACACTTTCAACCCAGTGCCAACAACTTTTTCTTGCAGGGGAGCTTCCTCTCGACATCTTAGTGCTAATTCCAAGTGCACAACTTCATCCCGCATCTCTATCTCAAGATATAATTTTTCATTTTTCATCTTTACACTTAGTCTCAATTCACTTGATTCAACTTGTCTATTTTAAAAGATGGTTACTTTACTTTCCAAATTTATTGCAAATTCCCTACAGTTCACTTTGCATTCAATCTCTTTCCATTGAGATTGGATCTAGTGAATTCAACCCCCTCTTTTAAATGTAATGTGCATGAGAAGTTGAAGGGAAACCTTTGTGAAAATTTCACTCATTTCTGGAGGAGGGTAAAGCTTTCCACTTGATCTCCTCTTATCACTTTTCACCATATTACACATACCTCGGAGTCTTCTGATTACTCTGATTTTTATGTTCCTATACCTCTCTACCAACAACAACAAATATCCAAATTAACTGTCTCTACCAGATCATTCTACTTCAATTCTTCAGTTTGAATAGGCGTTAGAACAACATACTGACCATCATCATACTCGCATGCTCTGATATCTTTTTCATAGTTCTCATCAACCTTCACATTTTCACTTTTCACTATCTTGCTCAGTCTCTTATTGTAACACCAGTAGGCTTTTCTCTTTGTTGAATATCCCAAGAAAATTCCTTCATCACTTCTTGCATCAAACTTTCCTATATCCTCATCTCTCTTGATATAACACTTGCTACCAAAAATTCTGAAATATCTCACAATAGGAACATGACCAAACCATAGCTCATAAGGAGTCTTACTGGTATCAAATTTTATATGTACTCATTTGAATGTGTAAATAGTAGTGCTAACAACTTTTCTCCAATAGATTTTCAAAACATTCCCTTCAATCAACATAGTCCTTGCAAAATCCAAGCCAATTATGTTCTTCCTTTCAACAACTCCATTTTGTTGTGGGGTTCTAGGAGCAAATAATTATCTTCTAATCCCATGCTTCTCACAGAATGAATCAAACTCACCAAAATACAATTCCCCTCCTTTGTCAAGTCTTAGACATTTCACCTTCAGTCTTATCTCAGTCTCAACCTTTACTTTGAATATCTTGAATTTGTCCAATGCTTCTAATTTTTCCTTCAAAAAGACAACCCACATCATCCTGGAATAATCATCAATTAGTAACATAAAATATTTGTCACCCTACACACTCTTAACATTTGTAGGTCCACATAGGTCAGTACGCACAAGGTTTAGCAATCCATCAGATGTATACTACTTTCTCTTGAAAGAAATTCTTGTTTTCTTACCCATTTGATATTCCTTAAATACCGGATTAGCAAGCTTAACAATTTTAGGCAAATATCTAACATCTTGAATAGAACTGATCTTAATCATTGAGTCAAAATTAACATGACACATTCTCCTATGCCACAACCAACTTTCATCAATCTGAGAAATCAGGCAACTTTTCTCACCAGCATTCAAATGAAAGATATTACCCCCAGTCTTAGTTCCAGATGCAATCTCTATACCAGAGGCATTTATATTCTTGCATTTACCATTCTTGAATTGTAGATCATAACCTTTGTCGACCATATGCCCAACACTTAAAATATTATTCTTCAAACCTTCGACATACAAGACATCATCAGTATTATTTTTACCATCAAAGGAAATAGAACCTCTACCACGGATCACACAGGCTTTTTCATCTCCAAATCTTACTATTCCACCATCATACATTTCCATACTCACAAATTTTCTTTTATCACTAGTCATACAATGTGGACAACCATTGCCAATCACCCATTCATCTTTCTCTTCTACTTTAGCAGCTAAAGCTTTCTCCTCAATAGTGCAGCTTGTGGAATCAATAGATATCGGTCCATCTTCTTTGATATCAATAAACAAAACTTCATCTCCTTTTTATTCATCATCTGTAACACCTTCATCAACAGCATAGTAAAAATTCTTCTGATGCTTATACTTCCAGTTAGGCTTTTAAGGCTTATCATACTTCTGATGCTTCTCATATCTATCATTCCTATCATGCTTATCAAATTTGTCATGCCTATCATATTTAGCCATTCTCTCCGGGCACCTAGAAGCAAAATGTCCTATCTTATTGCAAGAGAAACATTTCAGAGGCAATTTTCCATCATGCTTACTATCTCCCTTAGGTAATCTCCGGGCAATTAATGCTTCAATCTCATCCAATTCTCTTTCTTTCTCTTCCATCTCTCTTCTCTCTCTTTCATATCTGGATATTTTGCATTCATCAAGATCATATTTTTTCTTTCCGGATACAGATGCTCTAAATGTTGTCTCAAACTTTCTATGTGATTCACCAAATTCACTCAGTTCAAATGCAACAATCTTTCCAATCAACATATCTCTAGTCACTATAGTCACACTCTAGATCTCATCAATAGAAGCTACCTTATGTTTGTAAGCAGGAGGCAATGATCTCAACACCTTAGCAACAATTTCATCTTCTTCAAGGGTTCCACAAGCACATCTAATACCAAGGACAAGTTCATTCACCTTAGCCATAAAGTATTTTATGTTCTCATCTTCTCCCATCCTCAACATCTCATATTTCCCTTTCAAACTCTGCAATTTAGCAACTTTGACTTGTTTATCTCCTTCATACAAGGTCCCAAGATTCTTCTAGATTTCATGAGCAGTCTGAAGTCCCATTACATTACTCATCTTTGAATTAGTCAAGGTGCTCAACAATGCTTCCTTAGCTCTAATATTATGTTTAGCTTCCTTGATCTCATCAACAATAATCGGTCCATTCTAAGGAACATAATAGGCATTCTTTATAATCTTCCAATAATATTCTCCAAGACATCTCAAGTGAACCTCCATCCGGTTCTTCCATATAGCATAATTACTTCCATCAAATCTTAGACTCTTCTTCTTAAAGATAACTCCTCCAGTTGCCATCCCAGATCTCCTCGAGTGGTTAAGCTTCTTCTAGGGGATTTAGCTCTGATACCAATTGTTGGCAACAACAATGAAGGAAAACTGAGAGGGGGGGAGGGTGAATCAGTTTTCTACCGGATCTACAAACTCAACCACAAATACAAATCTGATAAACTATAACAACAACACAAATAAGAAAATTAACAGCACAACACACAACACCAAGATTTTGACGTGGAAAACCCGGTTAAGGGAAAAACCACGGTGGGAACCTACCCATAATAAGATGATACTCTATAGTAGTATGTGAAAATAATTACAATGGGGAATGCACATGCATTCAGGCACACTACCTAGAGCTCATTGCTCAAGATATAATAACTCGAAAGGCTACAACCCTCAGGGAAGTCTCACTAACTTATAACAAATTTTGGACTACAATCTGGAAGAAATGAACTGCAATAATAGCATTTGCTAAAGCCTGATGACAGTTCCAGTTAAGCACATTTTTCTACTCTGCAACACCAATCTTTTATGAATACACCACACCAAAGGATGAATCCTTGTTCACACATACACTACTCCTTAATAATGCAGACACAACCTCAATACCCAAATTACATGACAATATCACCTATTTATACAATTCATCAACCTTGACAACAAGGTCGACTAAACCCTCAACTCACAATTATAAAATTAAATCATACGATACAAAGATTGATCACTTGACCAATATAATGGTATACATGATATAACATGGACCTAAATAAAATTTCCAAACACTCATCTCCACTGGTAATCACGCCAATATCAACCGCAACATGCTACACCACCAAGAAAACCGCATAACACGAAGAACATCACCAGATTAGAAAAATCACCAAAAATGTGTACAACGATCAATATGGATCATCAAAACAAATAGGACACAATTAGGAAACACCAACAAGCACATTATAATCATCAGCAATAGCTGCACCAACACCACTTATCAAATCTTCATCGATCAACATTTGAAACTCAAGAACACTCAATCAACAACAACTGTTACAAAGAAAGATAACTTGCGGAGCACCAAATTATGAACCATATGAAATGAAGATGTACACAAGACCATCCCAAACAATATCCCAAAATATCAGCTCAATATTTGATCACATCGGAATATACCAGAGGAAATACTGAACTCTACAAAGCATTGATCAGAAAACAAACTGCAAACCAGATCATATGATATGATCAATTAGGCTTTATGGATCACCAAAACCAATACATAAGAATATAATGATACTAGAAATACTCCATTCAACAAACCATGATCCCAACAAACCAATCAACAATCACCAGAGCAATAAATCACTGGAATATGTTGACATCAATGACAACAACATATCCTAGCAACAACAATGTCCAACACTGTTATTGACAATTCATTCATTTTTAGTAGTAAAAATAGAAATTCAAATTTAAATTTTATTGTTATTATGAGCTAATTGAGTTTTATTATTTTTCACTTTGACTAAATAATGTATGGATTTTCCATCTTCCTTCATAGTAGTACTGAATAATTCATGTGTTTGAGTTCTTAACTTTCATGCATTATGTCTAGGTTTTATGTTTAATTGAAAGAGTTTTTATCCTTAATGTAGGGGAGAAATTCATATCCATAAATTTAAAAAATTTATATTTTTGTGGAAAATACTATTTGATCTACATTAACATTTCTTCGAGTAAATAATCTTTTTGTTCCATTCAAAATAAATTATAAATCTTTGGCCATAAATTTAACTTTCAATCTAATTTTTAAATACTATAATTGATTTCATTTAACATGTCATTTATCAATAAAAATATTATAATAACTCATAAATTTGATAAAAATTTAAATTATAAATCTAATTAAAATATTTAAAACAAATAAAACACCACCCATGGCCTCAAATGATTGATTATGAGGGTCTTCGCTTTCGTTGAAGAAGATATTCCTCTGTTGGATAGTTTGATTCTAATTCCTCCTAGTCTCATCGCAAGTTAGTTGGTTCAAATACATGGTCGTAGAATGCCCATCTTAAAAACTTGAATATTTTTTTGTTTTTGGAGTTAGGAAGATTGCAATGCCCCTATGACTCCTTTTCTTTATGATGAACCTATTTTAGTGGTGCTTCCCTATTTAGTAGGAGTTAGGTTGATGCCTTCTTATTTTCATGATGGAACATTTTGTCCAATTCCTTCCTTTGGTGCTCCTTTTTTTGAACATGGTTGTTTTGGAGTGTGTGTTGGTGTTGTTCCCTCAATACATTTGGATTCTATGTATCCTATGTCTTCTTCAAATAAACATTCATATTCCCTATAATTGGTGGAGCAAGTCGTTGTGATGATAGAGGAATGTTATTGTGAGACCTCGAGGACAACCCTTGACATTAAAAACATACTAAGGATGGGTGTCCAAGGCAAATAATAGAAGGTAGGAAAATCTAGAAATCAACCCAAAGCCTCCGCATCTCATTCACTTATCCCCTCACAAGAGGATACCCAAAAAAAATGAGACGCCTTTGAGTCTACAAATTCTCCACGTAAAGACAAGTCACCTAAAACTTCAAAACCTACTCCCAAAGATAAAACAAGAAGCCAAAAATTGGCACAAACCTCTAGTGAGATAGGGAAATAAAAAAAATTCGATTATTATTTTGTCTTAGGGAAAAAGAAGAAACTGGTCTCTTCCCTTACTTTAGAGAAAAAAAGTTAGTTTATTCTCATGTTTCAAGGAAAAAGAGAGCACCCATATTTTACCATGTGTTAGAAAAGGAGAGAACCCCTGTCTCTTTCTTTTCAAAAGAAGCAAAAATCTAGTCTTACTACCACAAGGGGTGAAAAAAAAGCAAAAAGAAAAGGGCTTCCCTTAAAACCCCTAGGAAATCTCATCATTTGATGAAAAAGAGGATATCCAAGAAATCTACAACTTGTGACCAAAATCTACTTATCATTGACTCTAAAACAAGCTCTGAAAGAGAAGATATGTTAGAGTGTCATACTCATGTTGAGGTGACAACCTCATCTGATACTGATACTCATTCTTTTGATAAAATGATTCATTATTGGTCTAAGAAAGAAAATTAATAGGAGATTGAGCATCCAAAAGGGTAGTAGGAGGAAGGACATGAATGTAATGTCTACCAAAATACCCTAGAGAAATAAACCAAAATCTACTAACAAAGGAGAAGATTTTTTTTTATAATTTAATCATCACTACAATGCTAACATAACATCTAGAATACACATTACTTCCTTAGATCATTATTACATCATTACTATATGCATGAAATGCATGAACATAACCATGAAACCATATTACGCAAGCGGAATAACCAATAAATCATTAACTTAACTCCATAATTAAACCATACAATGCATATCCATTACCTAGGGTATCTCAACATCACTACTAGACATAAAATTGAAACATCACATAACCATTTAGAAAACCATAATATAACTTACAACCTATCCATTTATTTTTCATTCAACTATATCAATTTCATTATCTCAAAGGCTTAATTCAATCACATAGCATAATTTTATTCACTTATCATATTATTTAGATTCCTTAAGAAACAACCCAAACAAATACTCCTAATAATCATTCTTTTATTCATTATAAAAACAACATAATTATCATAACCATTCCCTTAAACAAAACTAGAGAAACCTTAAAGCTTCTTAACATAACTCAAGATAACTATCTCAATAAGATAAACAACATAATTCCTTACAACTAGATGATTTCCATTACTTTAAACATAGGCTATAATAGCAACTACTATCCTTCCAATTTAATTTCTCCATAAGCTTACACACACAATTTATTCATACAATATCAACACAAATCAAGTACAAACTACTATCTCTTTCTTTCACATATAATTATGATCTAACATTTCATAAAGGAATAACTAATACATCAATGAATATACCACATGAACTTCACCTAACTATTACATCATATCCCTTTCTATTTAAAACATAAGAAGATACATAACATAAGAGTACATGTTTCCTTTTACAAATATATAAGCATAATGATCAATTGTCTTCTTTATCAGGTACATAGAAATCAGCTCCAAGATTAATCACATGAAGAATCCAAATCCACGCATACTAGCATCCAAGAAGAACATCCCCATGGTAGAAGGCATCAAACCACCTGACCATGTGGAACCAAAAAGGAACCACCCCTCATGCTAGGAGATGACATAAGGTTCCAACTCACATTCTAGACCTAGGCTAACACCTAATAACCATAGGATTCAACATGACATCACATGAGTTTATCATGAATGCAACAAACAAATCTCATGACTACAACATAAAGAATAGAGAACTCTAGAGGTGCATCAATAAGAAAAGCATAAGGAGCTAGGACCTACATGTAGGGATAGGAGTGTCATCACATGAAGTCATCATGGGAACCTGGGAGCCTCTCTCGAAATCTGTGATTCTCATGCAGAGCCATCTCAACCTATGAGGATATCTAGGGAGTTCGTCTTACCTGGGTCACCAAGGTCTTCCCAACCATTCTCGGATCCATATAATCATACCAGGGATGTGAGTTGAGGCCACAAAACCAATTTTAATCTTTTTAATGCGAGAACCTATTAATACCCAATAGTCATAGACTTAATTATGTTATCACTTGATTACAAAGAAAACTTCCACGAGGTATCATGGTAGTCTAGACCCTTGGATATCCTGGGTGTCTAATCCTCAAGACCCCAGTCACTCACTTGAAAGACCACTCCCCCTAGCATGCTCCTAGACCTTAGGGAAACATGTGAACATAAGAACATCTCAAAAGCAATATGAAGCTCAACATGCAAAGCACCCAAAAGCCATTACGAATCTGATACAAACTTAATCATAAAGGATAGCTATAAACATACAACAAATATCTCATAACAAGAATCATACCAAGAGATAAAAGAATCATAATGCAACAATAAAGAGAGTTGCAAGAGTGATATAAACACATAAATAGGGAAACAATATGAATCCGATGATACCACATAGTCCTCAACATCGAGGCACAAAAAACCCTCTTGTTGGAGCTGCATAAACTCATCCTCAACAACAAGGAATGCATACCTCTTGCAGGAGCAACTTTGCAAACCTCAACAGCCAAGTGCAAAATACTTTTTGGAGCACAAAAAGAATTCAAACACATCACAAAAGCATGGATCAATGCCCAAAAATCATCAATACATCAAACCCTAGCCTATGGAGTTCAAAGTCAACAAGAAAAATCAAATGAAAGGTCAAAAACCCTAACCAAAAATGCCTTGATCCTGTTTAGGCACCTTTTTCTTACTTTTGCGCTATTGACTCCCATTTTAGCGCTTTTGTCACTTTTTTTAGCGCTTTTGTATCAGGGAACCCACTTGCAGAAAATGAGACAAAGAGGTATACAATTTGGTCTAGGTTTGAACACAGGCCTGCAATTGATCCAAAACCGACACAAAACTCACCAAAACCCATAAAAAAATATAATAGGGGTTCCAAGACTCAAATAAAGGCATCCGAGCAAAAATCTAGACTTCAACCGACAAAAACAATGTACAGGAAGAGTTGCAGACACAACCTCTTCCATACAACTGAATCAATAGGACCCTAAGCACAAAGAGGCCTTGAAATAGGGTATACAAAGAAAACTAAAGCCTTCGCAACACCAAAACATAGCCATAAAACAATATTCAAAATCTCAGACAATCTCAGGAAGCATTTTCCCATACCCAACAAAATAATAACCATATTTTCCCAAATCAAACGCATATCAATCCAATATTTTTCCTTTACAGATTTCTGATATTAATAATCAAATCAATTCCATTCAAAATCCCCCAAACGATCTTTTGTAGACACAACGAACAATTTTTTCAAAATCAAATGTTGAGTGCAAGAAAATGAAGCCAACCTAGAAAAAGAAGAAAAGAAATAAAATATGAAGAGGCATTCCAAAATTTAACAAAAATACTCAAGCAATTCACATCCAAATCAAAAACCAATCTCTCCAAGCAAAATATTCAAAAACTTTTGAAATTTCCAGCCCCCGTGAATTCACAGGAAGCCGAATTAAATAAAAAATTAAACCCAAAACTATATAAAATTTCAACCAATCAAAATATTCTATATATCATATATCATACCTACCTTTCCAAAGTTCGAGGAAGGTATCTAATAATTATATTTTTATTTACCTACCTCCCCATCCAACCAATCAAATAAAAGGGTAGGTAGATTATATCAAATTAACCAAAGGGGTAGAAAAACAAATAATTAAATAATAGTTTATACACCCCATAATAAAATATAATTCACAAATAACAATATTATTTATTCTCCCAATAAATAATAATCCACCACATGAACTAAATAAATATCCATGAATAATAATATTAATTAATTAAATAACAATTTTTAAATGAATAACCATAAATGAATTATAATAATAGGGCATCAAAAGACATCATTATAAATAAATAAAATAAAATAGATATAAAAATCCATTAATCAACATTAAATAAAACTCAATTAAAATATAAATAATAATTAAATCTTAATTAAACATTAAATCAAATAATAGATTAAATCAATAATTAAACATTAATCAAACAAAAATAAGTATTAAATAATTAAATAATCATAGACTCAAAACATCTTACGCCAAAGGGAAATGAACACGACATAAGACTCTAACCTCAACTTGCGTCATGGTGCCATTGACAAGGTACACAACTTAGACCTAGAGTGTGAGGGAAACTATGCCATCTCTGGAAACTTGCCGTTGGGATAGAGACACGCTCAGACCTGTGAAACCAGTTGGAGTCGATATCTGGTACTTGCAAACCTGCATCAAACACTAAACACAACGTATACAATACATATACATCATAATAAATAGGCAAGTGATAGAGAATCATGAGGACATATCATGCTCACAATGAGTGATATGACATCATCTCTACTCATGAAGACAGACACACAATATAACATCAAGACATCACATGTAATCATAATCATGAAATAGGGTTAGTGCATCACAAGATATCATCAAATCACCATAAATATAATCCACGCATATAAAGAATCCATCATCATAACAGTCTATGAATATCATCATCGTCATGAAATCATAATGTCAAGTGCAATTATAATATGTCTATGATCAATAATGAAGCATCCAAACATAAGTAAATCCATAAACATCTATCAAAAGCATCTCAAAGTAGTCTATGCTATAGAAAAATATTCTATCAATGCACAAAAGAAAAGGCGAATCAGGGAGGGGCACTACAATGAATTAGATATGTAGTTGAGGTAAAGACAAGATTTGACCATGCAAAAGGAGAAATTGAATGCTCACCCACACCAAGAAATTGGGATAGAAAGATTAGTAAAGATGGCTACTAAGGAGTCAAAAGAGAATGTTAAGGAGGAACAGAGAAAAATCACCTTTCATACCCCCCTAAATTCTCTTGGCCAACAATTACATTGCAATTGTGAAATCAAGTATAACAACTAAAGTTGAAGAACAAAAATGGAGGGAAGGAAAGGAAAATATTAGTAGAAATAATTATTGATGAAAATGTGATGCAATGATGTGGTTATAGTTATGATAAGTGTTTCTAGGAACTAACATGTTGCTATAGCAAAATAGTCAAAGCCATCATATGGATTTCATGCAGCCAAGTAGCTATTAAAGCAATAGGTGTTCTTGTAGCCATGTAGCATGGGTTATAGGAATGTGTATTACAAGCATTGAGGTGTCCACCTAAACAAGAACGTGAGAATCCTATCTTCAACAAAAATCTTCATTACCTAAGATACTTCTATCATAGTTATTATCAATAACTTTTGTTACATTTCTATTTGAATTATTAAAGTCCCTCTTTATCATGTATATGGAATCCTATTAGGAATATATTTTCTACCATGTCTTTTAGTTAAATAACTATCTTCCCATATATTAGGAATTAGTGACATGTCAGAATCAATTTGTTAGAGTAAAGCCAAGTCTATAAATGTAATGTAGAAGAAGATTCAAGGATCAACAATTCTATAGATTTCTTCTATTTTTAGTAATAGTTTTTTTTTGTATTTGGTTGACTTCATGAATGAGAATATGAGATAATTACTGGCATAGCAACTTTATTCAAATATTAGCTTAAGTGAGTACACCTACCTAGGTCAAGGCCTACTTGAGGTAAAATGCCACTACATAGTTCACTTTTCGTATTTATGTGATTTCTAGTTTGCTAATTAGTGCATATAGTTTCATACTTTTTGATTCATGTAGCAACTAGTTAAATTGCATTATGTGGATAGTTTAGTAGTGAGTTGTTATTTTCTATTCAATTGTATTTGATGATTTCTTTTAGCTATGATCTCTTTAACTTGTGACTGTGAAATTACAATTTATTAGAACTATTTTTGCTTTTAGTGAGATTGTAATTTACTTAAGTCTTTGATTGTAATATATCCCAAGCATCTGATATTGTACACATAGTACTAGCTCCATCTTAAATTTTTGAACTTGGTTGATAATTTAATGTACCCTATGTTAGTTGATGGTTTCTTAGCATAGGATGATATCATCCCTAAGTTGCAGAACCAATCTACTTAGCCTGAATTATTAGCTAATATAGGAAACCATACATCAAGTACACTTCTAGGTAGAATGTGGTCTTGCAATAGAGAACCAAATAAATTGATAACTGTTATATTTGTGTGAAAATACCAATCTCCCTAGTTGTGTTGAATCTTGATCTTGGGACCCTTATTTTTTAGGTTTCAAAAATTTCATCACTACCTTAGATAGTTTGTTTGATTTCAACCCTAGAATTCTCAAAATTGGCTATATAAAATCTTCCTCAAACACCACAAAGTTAGAATTTTGGCAATGCATATCCTATATGTCGATCCATCCTTGAATCCTTGGTGGAATCCTTCAATAATAAAAAAGCTCAATTGCATTGGTGCACTCCCAATTTTCCTCCCGCTATACAAGAAAATATGAAAAATCGAAGAATACCACTTGAAATGAACTATTATGTCATCACTTTTGATAGTCATTAGCTCTTTGTGCACACCATCTAAAATAAATGTTGCATAATCAAAACTATTGCTCATATATTTGTGTTACACTTCAAAAATCATCTTCATTAAATGCACTAGCATTTGTGATTTCATTTCAATTGGACTTAAGACTTGTAATAGTGCACAATAAGTCTTGAAAAAAATAATCTTCAAACGAATCCACATCAAGTAGTTCCAATTCTTTTGTAGCAAATTTGACTAAATTCCTTCCTTGACCCCTTATCTTCTGATGCGGGAGCTAGATTTTTTTTGTAATTGTACTCATCCCTTCCATAATCTCTACACAAAGGAGTTGAAATCAATAGGGACTTTCGCTACCAAATTAAAGTGAAAGACCTAAAAAATATACCCTCCATCAAGTCTCATCAAACATCCTCTTTATTGCTCACTTTTGTATTGTATAATGAATCATAGTTTTTGACCACTTGTTTGAATAGGTCAACATTCATAAAACATTAGAGACCACCAATCTTCTAAGATTCTAGCTCCATATATTTTAAATAGGTCTGATAACACCACTCCTTTTCTAATAATAATTGAAAAAATTCAATCCTTGTATAGCTCCATCCCTCACACCTTCATCTCTATCTATCAACCTATTAGACAATATTCCTAATCGTTGAGTATACGTGTCCTTTCTTGCTGATCTAGGAAGTTGTGCCATATTTCAATCCCCTCTTAGATCTTATAAGTTGCGAGGTGGTTTGACTCATTTTTAAGTTTATAGCAACAACAAGACAACTTAGGGTTCCTCCAAGTTCTACTAAACATTTCAAAACTATTATGAGACCTGGCAACTAGATTCCACATAATAAAAAAAGTGAATGTTGAATTTAGAGAGAGAATCATGAACCTAACTGTCTTATACTTAGAAACCCTAAGTCACTTCTGCATACTCTCATGTAGTGTCCTTGCAAACATTGCTCTTATATGCTTCTAAGGACTCTAACAAATAGATTTGAAATATAATATCTTTGAATTTCGAAAGATATAGGTCCATTCTATCATAATGGCTCATATGTGCACGAACAAAGAGTTCACAGAGAGTTGTTCCTCATTTTTGAATGTAAGCCATTGATTTCATTCGACGTGGGATGATCAATAGTGATTGCAACTTCAGGTTTACCATAGAGAAGCATTAGCCCAGGACTATAGTGAGTTGGAGAATATGATCCAATGCTAAATTTCCATTTGTAATGGTTCTCTACAAGTTGCGACACACCTCAGATGAGGATACTGAGTTTTAATTACCTGATATAGAAAGGATACATGTCGATATTACAGTTTGGAATCGCTCTTACTTGAAGAACCTGTGATGTGAAGGAAGTCCACAATGCAATAGATCCTACTCATCAGTCACCATGACTGCACAATCTATTAAGTAACTTCAAGGCCCGTCATACGTCATCACCACTTGTCAAGAAAGTGCAGTATCATACTTTCAACCTTTGATTCATCCAACAAAACTGATGAACTAAGTTTATTCGATCCCAATAGGAGCTTGCCACATAAAGACAGATGTGGCACCGCTGGCATATAAATCAACTATCGTTAAGGACATGTGGCAACATAGCACATCGTTGGAATGTTGAGAGGCTTGAGAAATAAGAATCTGTGATGATTGTATGAAAGATTTTAATGACGTTCATGAGACTAAACAGTCTATGGGACGAGAAAAACATTCTTAATTTATCTTCATGCTTTTTCATGTCGGATCTCCTACTATTAATTTTGACAAGGAAGCTGATCGTTTGATTGGGGGACCATTTATCAAGCACACATAAAAGTAACTTAAGTGATTTATTAGTGCACAAGTTTAAAATGCAAGGTTGGTCACTAAGTTAGAGGGGTCAATCACTAAGTCGGAGGGGCCAATCACTAAGTTAGTGAAGCCAATCATCGAATGATTATAAAGGTTCAAGGATGCAACTTGAAAGCTTGTAATAGGCTAGGCGAGTCAATGGCGAATTAAAAGATAAAATATAAGACTATATGACATGACATTGGGTTTAGGGTTTTAGCTTTTTTTTTTTTTTTTTAGGCATGAAACGAAAACCCTAGGAATTTTACAAGTATCAATAGAACTATTATGACATGGAGCGGTAATGTTACCCAAATTGATCAATAAATGTAAAAACAAAATGATTGTGAGTAATTTTTGGCAATAATCAAGAGTAAAATCTAGTAGTTAGCTTTTGTAATCAAATACAATTAAATATAACTAAATGGAAATGATGGAGTCAACAATAACATGCAATTCAAAATTTGATGTAAAGAGAGAAGATAATATGGGGCTATAGAAGGGTTTTTTTTGTTTTCAATAGTTGATGGTCTATATGTTCAGTTGGGGAAAAGAATAGAAAAATTCTATCAATCCATAGGTCAAAATAGTAAATGGGTGAAGTAGAATATTGCACACTCTTAACCTTATCCCACTATAGGACTAGGTCTTTTTGTTGTCCAATCCATAAACTAACTCACATAGCATGACCTAGTCCACGCCATTCAAATTCCTAAGTGCCCACTTCTAACCAATCTTTTTTTATAAGTTTTCATTACTATGTTAGCCCACACACCATTTTTTTTTTAATTGAGTGACTAAGGACATGTATTTGTAGGAAGTTATAGGTCATTAGCAACCATCAAGTCTTAATGAGAATCACTCCAAACTCACATTTGACTAGAAAGAATCTAAAATCATATTACTAAGTCACAATCAACACATAAGAATATTACATCTTACATTAGCTTTATTGTATGATTTATCATTAATATAAAGACAAATCTAAATCTTCATATATCACCTTGAAAGCAAACCCTATTATATTTTTCAACAAAACCCATTTTTAACAACAAATTCCAATTTAAAACTCCTTTCTAAATCTTCATATATCACCTTGATTCGATCTAAATCAAAATAGATCTCCATTATTTTCTCACAATATTATATAGCTAAGTGGGCGTGGACACTAACTTAGAATAACTACTTAATAACAAAAACTATTTTTTTCCATTAAGATATGGTTGATAGGCAAGTTTGTGAACCGTGTTTTAAGTATGAAGGCGAAATGATGATATCAAATGAGAAAATTATGCATGTTTTGTTTTTATTAATATAAAAAATTGATTTCATATAAAATAAATAAATAAATAATCATTAACTATTATGGAGTTGCATTACGCTGGTTTATATTAAAATAAAAACATTTGTTCATCACTCTTAGAGGAATAAAGCACCCTCACATCAAAAGATATATTTACTTTTAGGTTTAATTTCAAATAACATTGTGTTAATATTTATGTTAGATAATAAGGATTAAATTATAAAAAAAATATTTTATTTCTTATTTTTAATTTTTTTTAATTTTTGGTTTGTTTGAGTTTTTCAGAAATGGTTTATAATCTGTAATATTGATTTTTATGCTTATAATTTGATCTTTGTCTATAAAATCAACCTTATATGTTTACACTTATAAACAAAGATTTATTTTATGGTCAACCTTACAATATAGAAACTAGGTGGTGTTGATCAACACCTTTTAGAGCTTACAAGGCAAGTATCTTTGCATTTGTTAAGCCTCTAGAGTTGATTCAAGGATTTTAAAAGGATTCAAACAAGCCAAACAATGATGCATTGTCCCCAACCCATGTGAGTACTAAATTCACACTCTTATGGTAAGGATGTAATGTGTAACAAAGCTCTCCAATGATCCTTCCATATGATCAAAATGAATTAGGGTGTGTCCTTTTATACCACACCCTAGCATGCAAGTTTAAACATTTCACACTAAAGTCCACATTTAATGCCTAGTTAAAAGGAGACCAACTCAAACTCCATTAAATTTGAATTTGAAAGATCAGAGGTAGAACCCATAATGTAGACATGTGCGAAGTTCACTTATGCACCCCCAAGTCCAACCTAGATAATGAACATATAATCTAGGGATCACAAACAATCCTTGGCATGTGTGAAGGTAGGATCATATTATATTTACAGTAATTTTTAACCTTTGTAAAACATGAAAAATGTACACTAATAATTGCATTTGAGACAAACAAGCCACATTGAACCCAAAATAAAGGGGAAATGTGTCAAGTGTACGTTTTCACCCTTACATTACACCCCCACTTTGACCTACATATGAACTACCATGAAGATGCATGCAAAAAAAAATAAGTAGTCAACATGAAAGATAAAACAAGTAGTCATAAAAAGATATAGATATGGATGATGATCCTACACATGCTCTTTGTGATTTGAACACTCCATCTAGAGACTTGCAAGCATAAAAATTTCAAGAAGCAACAAACATGTACTTAAAATAGGTAAAAACTTCGGCTAAGAAGCCAAATGCAGGGGGATCTAGTATGCTAAATCATTGTAATCCACTATATAAAGGCCAAGATGTTGACATCTATATATGTTGACATGTTTCCATCAATAAAACAAATAAGGCAAAAACTAAAAGTAAAAAGAGATAGAGGTTTAAAAAGTATAGTATTGGAGGAGAAACCTCAAAAAATGAAATGATATTGTTGGGCATACTAGGAACCTACAAAAAGAAATTGATACCTATTATGAATTGGTAGTGGGAGCCACACCAAAAATGAATATATATTGGACATAGTGGAAGCAATAAAAAAGACACTATTATCCATTGGACATGATGGGAGCCATCATAAAAATAATTTAATCATTTTGTCATAGTCATTAAAGGGCATGGGTGATATTTTAGGCATTCCAAATGAATGCAAAAATAGGATGTGTGGAATTAAGGAGAGATAAAAAAAACAATGTAACTGATATGATCATATAATACCTCAATAATCATTAAATAATAGTCATAGATTGCTAGAAAATAAGAGGCGGACAACTGATAAACTTATAAGGCACTGAGAGGGGGGGTGAATCAGTGCAAACAAAAACTTAACTAATCTGATAACACCTTTCAGCAATCTGAAAATCAATATGCATGCAAGAAATATAACCACGTAAGTAAACATACAATAAAGCATGCAAACCATAACACAATGATTTTTCACGTGGAAACCCAAATGGGAAAAACTACGGTGGGCATTAGTACCCACAAGGATCAACTATCCGCAGTATAGAGATTTGACCGATGAAGGTCATACAACACCTTGTTAGGAGTGACAACTGGTTAAGAGTGCTTTAGCCCGGTTAAGAGCTATTACAATAAGGCCTGTTAGGACCCAACCCTGTTAGGAGCTACCTTGCTAGAGGATTTACAAAAAAAAAGCTAATGTGTTACCTTGTTAGAGGATTTTAACCTTTGTACCTGTTAGGATCCTATCACACCCTGTTAGGAGTGACCTTGTGAGAGGATTTTCTTGCTGCAACTATTTGGGAACAACAAGTTCAACTGATCTGTTGTTAGCACCTTTGTGCCTGATTAGATCCACTTCAACTTTGCTTCTATCACCGACTAAACATCAAAACCTAACTCCTTCCACTACATGATCAAATTCTCATTCTTGATACATGAAAACATATAATTTACATCTCCTTATAAAGAACTTTGTTAAGTTGGCTAAGAACCTTGGAACAATTCCCTAGGTTCATTGAATCTAGTCACCTATTACAATTTCCCGCTCATTACACTTTACTTATGTTGGTCAAATAAAACATATCTCAAAAACATGACATAAAGTCTACGAGTAACCGATCAAAGTAACTCTGCTTTATCGGTTCTCTATTTTTCCTGCCTGTGATTGTTCTTCTGATCATAACTTGTTCAATACATCGAATCTGATGATGTGGTTTCAGTAAAAGACTCATACTAATGTCATAAACATATGTTCCAAACCGCAACATCTAACTATTCTCCAATCTTCCATACCGGTTGACTGATCATCATTGTGCTCTTGTTTACCAGTTTGACTACAACTTAGCACTTTTGCAGTCTGACAGATTCCACTACCAATTAGGCTCTACTAGTTAGTCTAAATGACTTAGATGACTAAAAAACATGGTTTCCATCAGTGACAACACAAATAAATTCATCATACAACCTATTACATCAATATCATCATCATCAAGCCAACAATATCCCCCTTTGGCATTGATGGCAACACTTAGGAAAAATTTTGTCTAAATGTCACATTACAACAATCATGACATGACTAAACCCAAATACAAAACTACCCCTTAGAAATTACATGCTATTACAAAATTTTCACTCAGACTTATACTACTCCCCCTTTGACAACAATGACAAAGGTAAGCAAAATTTATACAACATACCAAAATTTGCATTACCAAAAATATAAGAGTTCAACAGTTTACAATATTACATCTTGAGAAAAACATCAACAAAATTAGTCTTCAAGACTTTCAAATCATTCTTCCATGTCTCCAAAAGAGTAGATGTAATCTTTATATGTGTCCGGATTTGGTATGCAATCTCTTCCATAGCATTGAGTGTACTCGTCTTCGGTGTAAGCAAAATTGCCCCTGTCTCCTTGTAACCTCTCTGCAAAATTTGTAACTTAGGGACTAAATGAGTTTGTAACTCCTGCAATGATGTAGTCCTCTTAACCTGTTCAGCCTCATATGCTTTAAGTTTCTGTTGTATACTTATAACCGCTCTACCAAAAATGTTGTTGAATCATTTAAGGGGTCAAATGATTCATTTGAAATCCTTAGCTCCTATTGAGCTTCCTTCCTCTTCTTGTCAATATCATCAAGGAACAATGAAAAATTTCAAATAGTAGACAAAAATTTATCTCCACTCTTCAATGCTTCCTTGATTTGCTCCATGTTCACAGTAAGACCTACTATGTCTCTATCAATTGCCTTAATCAATTGCTCAATTCTTTTCTTCTCATATTCTTTCTCAACATTATATAAAGAAGATTCTCCAAGACTCTTCATTTTCTCCCCTGCAGAGGTGACCAAGTGGTCCAGTTTCTCAATAGAGGTTGATAGACTATCAGTCTCAGTCTCCGGTAACAGACTGGAAAATATGTCAACAAGAATCTATATAGTCTGATCTTCTTTCTTCTGAGCTCTCATTATCTCCTTTTTTGCCTTAGATTGCAGAGCAAACGCAATCTCCATCAACTTAGTAGGACTCAACATATCCATGTTTATCGGTCCTTGAATAGATAATGTGTCATCATCTTCATCATCATCAATGATCTTCTTTGAAGTAAGTGACCGGTATGTCACTTTCTACTCTTGGTCTTCTTATTTTTGCTTCTCTTCTGCCTTCTTCAATGACTCTTTAGTTGTTTTTTCAACATCAATTTGTTCACTCTCTTGAGTGTCTTTCTCCATTTCTTCATCTCTCTCTAGTGGCTCAGTGATTTTCACATCATCCATTTGTTCATTCACTTCTATCTCTATTTCATCTTTATCTTTACCAGTGGGAATCACTTCTCGTATCACTGGTTCTTCTACTATAATAGTAGAGACATTAGGCACTGATGTAGCACCACTTTTCAGTTCTTTCTCCATCTGAGTAAATATCTCATCAATCTCAAACACATATGGTGGTTCTCCTTCAATTATCGGTGCCTCAGGAGTATCTTCTTCATCGGATGATTCAATTTGTTCTGGTTCCTCTTTCTTTAGTCATAAAAACTTCTTCGAAATCTCCTCAGTCTCAGCTTCAACCGACTGGGATTCTCCAACAAGTAATCTTGTTAACCTTTTCTTGGTCCAAAATAATGGTTTTTATTTTGATAGAATTTCCTGCACTTCTTCCTTAGATATCTCCGATTGCAAATGCATCAGGACATACTCAATTATTTCTTTGTACTGCCTAATAGTAGTCTGCCATCTTGCTTCTAATTTATTATACAAAGAATTAGGTATATGTCCTTGTAGTTCAATCAATGCTTTGTGTAGACTTATAAAAATGACCATATTCCTAAATGAATATTTTATATTCATTTCTCTATTTAATTAAATCCAATTTAATTAAATCACCCACATTCCTCTATTTAAATTAAGTAAATTACTCAATTTATTTAAATTAAATTCACTAGGCCTCTTTTAACATTTAATGAATAAATCATTTTATTCAATTAAATCCCTTCTATCCACTTTTAATTAAATTCAAATTTAATTAAATAGTTTACCCTAAATTGAATAAATCTAATTTATTTGATTTCCCCAAATTGCAACCAAGTTGAATTAAATTCATTTTATTCAATTAAATCCTATTATCCCTTCATCCACTTGCAAAATCCTACATCTCCCACTTGCTTCCTAAACCCTATCCCTAACCCCTTCTAGACTCTTCTAATCACTTCTAAATTAACCTAACCCATTTCCTAAACTTTGTCACATCCCTATACAAAGGGAAGTCGCTTCTCAAACCCTCAAAGTCTTTGAAACCCCTTAAAAGCTTCAACCACTTAACTTTGAAAGTCTCCCAAACCATTAATGGTTAACTCAACCCTCTAGCATGATTAAAGAATTTCCCTAAACTCAACCTCCATGTAACCCAAGGGTCTCATCAAGCATTTGTTGCTTTGACCATGGTTATCCTTAATCTTTTGCACAAGAGTTTATCCTTTGGGTAAAACCTTTATCCAATGGGTAATCCTAACTTAACTCTAACCCTTCCCCCCCAAGATAACCATGAGGTCTTCTCAAGAATTTAATGCTTCCTACCTCTCTTCTCAACCCAGTCTTATGTTGACATTTGTCACCATTTCATTGGTGACAATTGCAAACATGGATTCCCAACTTTCAAACTCAACCCTTGATTAAATCTTTTAATCCTGGCCATCCATTGCCCTATTTTTGCTATAAATAGAGCTCTCATTCCTCCATTTTTCATCATCCAAGTCTTTAGCATCACACTTATACTCAAATCCATGCAAGCTTTAATATATCATTTGTGCTCATCATTTAGCCTCTCTTTTCAATAGGAATTAATCTAAATATACATGTTTAGAGTATTTTCCTTATCATTTAGCTTAATCATAAACTAGTATATCATGCTAGGATAGTCTTGTTACTAATCTTGTCATCTTATAAACTAGTTTATTGCATTTATAGGATCATGTATAACTTAGGATGCATTCCATCTTAAAATCAACAAAAGCATCCCTCGTTCTTGCATTTGTCATCCCTAAACCACTTTGCTCAGTGATCTGAGAGCAAATACATTGGTTTGAGGGACCTTTTGAGATAGAGAACCATGGAACCAACCTTGGGAAGTTGAGCCATACTTCATGACTCCATAGCTTGCACCAAGAAGTCTCGTGGGTGTGTGAGCAAGGCTCCTTAGACTCCGTTTTCCACATACTGAGTTCTATCGACCTGCTTTTCCCTCATACATTTCTGGCACCCACCGTGGGGCCCGACCCCATATATCAAATTATTTTTTGAATTTAACCACTTTTGCAGGTTCACGGGAAACATTTCCTAGCGCAGCCGGTTAATAGTATAGCGCATCCCATTTTCTGTTCAGTGCGTGGGGTTCATCATCTAGCGCGTGACATCCTTAGTTTAGCGCATAGTCCTCACTAACATTTTCCTGTAGGTCTTGGCGTGGGAGAAATATAGAACAACGCATTAGGGAAACAGAGTAGCGCATCACAGCCATCTTGTAGTGTGTACAATTTGTTCTATAGCGCATCACAGACAGAAAACAGAGAGCTAATTTGTAACAGAAATTAAAATTTAGACTTGTAGAAGTCCACGGAATTCATCTTTTTGCTAACTTACTGATTGGTTTTTTTTGCAAGTTACTAACATTTTGATCGTAGGTTTTAAATCTATTTAGGCTAGAATTAAAGTAGTTTAAATTTTTACTAACTTTTCTAAGTTAGGCAAAATTCAAATTTCTTTTTTTCCTTGTTTAAGTAAAACTGAACTCACTTTTATTTTGGATAAGTAAAACGAACAACAATCAAAATTTTTCTTGCTTTTCTAGGAGAAAATTTATCAATTTGGGCTCTACAAAGAATAGTACAAATTTTCATTTTTGCAAAGGGCTTAAAAAGAATTTCACCATCCTTTGGTGCATAAAAGGATCCATCTTTAAATTTGGGCAAAGTAAAGAATCACACCAAGTCACAAAAGTCAGTTACAATCAAAGAGGGAAGTTATTCCCCTTTTGCCGATTTTTTTGTTGTTGACCAAATCGAAGTTTTGCTTTGTTGACCAGGTTCTTTTCCTAGATTAGATAATCACTGATTTGAGGAAATAAAATAAACACCATGTTTTTGTGGAGCAACATCTCCATATAGATCTTAGAAAATCACTAAATTGATAGGATAAAAAGAACAACTTGATTGCTTTGTCTCGAAAGTAGAAGGTATATGCTCTCCCCTTAACTAGGTGATCAAAAAACCAAACTACTCTTATGCTTTCAGTATTTTAAGTAAATAAAACTCTTTAGCAGACCTGCCTTCTTGAGGGGTTGAAATCAACTCTTAAAGCCATTTATGGCTAGTGTGAAGGGAACGACCTAAGTGGGAAACGACTTTGACGCCAAGTGTTCCAACCCACTATAATCAAAAGTGAAAAGTGACGAAAGTCCTTTTCAACGGTTGCACGCAGTGATTAGCCTTCCCCCAGTATCCTCGAGATATGTAAAGCCTTTGTTCTAAAGATTGGGAAGCCTCCTGAGAGAGTTTATCACCGACGACCGAACAAGAAGCCTGATTACGAACCTTAGAAATAGAAACCTTGAGTTGAGTCAGTAACTAGACATTTGTAATATCATAGTGCAAGGGTGGGGAAGAATCCACCCCCAAGATCGCTCACCATATATCTCCCAAGATAACTACTCAATTGTGAAGGAATTCACTTTGAGTTAATTTCTCACAAAAGGCAAAAAAACAGGCACCCTCTAGAGGGTGACACGACTGACGATTGTTTGAGTTGATGGAGTATCAAGACTAGTGGGCTATGGTATTACTTATGACCCTTGAATAAAGAGTCTTTGTGGAATGTATTTATTGTAGCCAAACCTGTTAAAACATTGCGGATTTGAACACATCCTCACAGAATATACACTTACTATTTATATTAGGAAAAAATGGTTATGCATTTTTTGTTGTGTTTGCATTTGTTACTTCAAAAAATCATCCATCAAAATTGAAAACCTAAGGCAAAACACCAAAATCACAAAAAACAGTAAAAAAAGGGCAGTTTAGCGCATAAGAGCAACTTCTTAGCGCTTCATAACCATCCTTTAGCGCATCAAATCCTATCTATAGTGCGTAAAGTATTCATAGTAGCACTTCATCAAAATTTAGAAACAGTCAGAGACAGTTAGTGCATCCGAAAAACAGCCTAGCACGTTGGAGTCAAAAATCAACGCATCAGGTTTATCAGTTAGCGCGTGGAAGGCCCATACTAGTGCATGATCTTTTAAGCAAAATAGAAAACCAAATAAGCAGTCTAAAATAGTTAGCGTGTAGCTGGGGGCAGCTTAGCGCATGTGGTCTTTTCCTTAGCGCGTGAAGAAATTTTTGTAGCGCATTCGGTCTTTATTTTAGCGCGTGATCAAACCCAAAAAAATAGTGGACAAAATAGTGGAAATTTTTGAAAATTTAACAAACATTTTTGAGAGCATCCTTTCATCAGCTTCATCTTCATCAAACCAGAGTATCAAAAACAAAGTGTTAAAAACTATTTCTTAAGCAAATTTCGTGTCAAAACAAAAGTTGTCCAGAATACAAAACTGATCGCACAATAAACATATCTATCCTATCAAAATCAGGAAACATCATCACAAGTGATGAATATATCCTTTACTATCTCACGGATTATATCTCAAAAACACTTGTTCAAAATCTCAGGTTGTCAAATCAAGTTTCCATATCGGGAGACTTTATCCATATAATTTGACACGCTTTATCATGAGGGGGCATCTAACCCTTCACTTTGATAAAGTAAAACTTGAGTTTCCAAAACAAGATCAAATAAATCCCAAAAAAAATCAAAGGAAACCATTGAATCACTTATGCATGACTAATTCCCATATTCTGAGAAGAAAGAATATTTATCATAACACCACATTGAAGAAACAACAACCAAGTTTTTCCAAATTTGTCAAAAGAAATAAATTTTTATACATCAATTGTTAACTCTTCAAATCTCATCGAACATTCCTTCATCACGTCAAATTGTATATCCAGAACAAATCCAACAAATTTGACAAAGAGCCTTTGAAGACTAGGGCATATTGTCAGAAATCCGCATTCAGTCAAATCATAAACCGTGGAGGAAAGATCAATCTGGCATTCTTTCTCAATGAGTGCATCACTTACAACACACCCCGATTTGAGCCACCAACCCCGAAGCAACATATCGAAGAGGATTTTGTCCCCTTTGTCACAGAAAGCTTCTACTAAAATGCCTGTTACTCACTCTCAACAAAACAAACAAAGCGAGGCACAACCAAAATCCAGTATGAATCAGAGGTTATCAAATCCTTTGAAGGTCCACATCTAGAGGATACTGAAATTTCTGAAGAACTTCTTCAGGAATGCCAAGAAAGTGCTTCATTCCAAAAACTTGTGGAAAGACTCATGGAAAATGACAAGGAAAAATACTTGCTCATGATCACAAGCAAAGGGGTTAAACTCCCTAAAGAATTTGACACAAACATGTTTAGAACGAGATCTCAACATTACAAATATCAAGAACGACAATGAGAAGGAGAAGCACGCGACCCTGAACAAGATATTTCTGAACAAAACATACCAGAACAACATACACCGAGACAAAACATCCCTGAGCAACACATCCCCGAGCAAAACATACCATTCCACACACCATTTCAACCCAGGATTAATGCAAGGGAAGAACTCTTCCCTCGACAAAACAATGCACCTTTGGTTGCCCTTACTCAACAAATGCAAATGTTACAAAGACAAATGCAAGACATGCAACAAGGGACAATAGTACGGTATTCACTAAATGAAATTTGTCATTATCCATTTGACAGAAGGTTGCACATGATCCCTTTTCCTCTGAATTCAGATGTGCCTAAATTTGACAATTACGATGGGAAAAGCGATCCCCATGATCATGTTAGAGAATTTTGTACCATGAGTCTTGAATTTTCTCATGATGACACCTATCTGATGAGGTTATTCCCAAGAAGTTTGGGAGAAAAAACAATGGAATGGTTATCCAAGATCACACCTCCTATCAGATCATTTGATGAACTAGTCAACAAATTCATCACTCAGTATTCCTATAACATTCAACATGCTATAACCATGCTAGACGTCTATAACACCAAACAGAAAAACAATGAAACATTCATGGTATTCCTTCAACGTTGGCGATGTATGGTTTCACAATATCCTCGAGACATTCTTGAAAAGGAGGAAATGAAAATTTTCATCAACAACTTGAATGGTGAGATGAGTTACAGGCTCAAACTCCAATGCATACCGTCTTTCGCTAAACTGATTGAAAACGGCATTCAAGTAGAAGAAGCATGTGTCAAGAAAGGAACACTCAAATTCTTCAAAGAGGGAACAAGTTCATCAAACTACAATAATCAAAATAAAAACTTAGACAAATCTAGATTCTGGACTTGAAACAAAAACAATGAGAACGAAGGCAGTAATGAGTCACATGATCCAAAATCTAAACAGCCAGTGCTTGCATTATCAGAAAATCCTCAAGCTACAAAGAACCCCAAAGGTGCTAACCCTGAGGCTAACACATACGTACCGAACACCAATCAAGGTCAACCCAACACAAAAACACCAACGATACTTAAAACAAAACCACAAATTGAGGACCTAATAACAATTCACGAGATGGCACCAACAATTTCCAAAAATGTGTCTTCACACCACTAGGACAATCCTTGGAGTCAGCATTCAGAGAACTCCTGGCAAACAAGATTATCTCTTTGCCCATGATCAGCAACTATGAACCCCAAATCAAACCACCTTGGTGGAATGACTCACACTTTTGTGATTTTCATCGCAATAAAGGTCATCGAACGAACGATTGTATGAGATTGAAAAACATTGTTCAAGACATGATTGATCGAGGTGATTTAACGGTGGATGGTCTCAAAAAAAATGGTGACCATGGATCCTTTAAGAATCCTCTTCCAAACTACAACAAAGATGGAGCTTCAACCTCGCACAATACACGTGGGGCTCGTATCAATCACATCTACAATAACACCATCAATCACATATCAGCTAAAGACAATCATGTAAATGTCATCACAATCCGAGACCAACATAATCATGAATCTGTCAATATAACAACCAGAGCTCAGAAATATGTCTTGAAGGGCCACACAACAACAACAAACACTACACCAAAAATCCAATATGATTTAGTTAGCCAACTACACAAAACTCCTGCTCAAATATCTATACTGGAATTGTTGAAACTGTCACCAAAACACAAAGACATATTGGAACAAGTGCTATTGGAAACCAATGTACCTCAAGATCTAGATGCTAAAAAATTCCAAGCCATGGTCACTCATATGACAAGGCCTCATAATCTCACCTTCTCAGAGCATGATAATACTTCCTTAAGTCATCCACATAACACTCCTCTCCATATTGAAGTCATTGTCTATAAACACCGAGTAAAACGAGTCTTGATAGATGGAGGAGCTGGACTTAATATATGTACCTTAAAACTTATCCGTGCATTAGGCTTCTTAGAGGAGTCTATTGATCCATGCCAAAAAATTACTATAAAGGCATATGATGATGAGGAAAGATCCTCTAAAGGGACAGTATTGTTACCCATTCAAGTTGGCCCCATACAAAAGGATACTATGTGTCAGGTCTTAGACATAGACCTCACATACAATATTTTATTAGGTTGACCCTAGATACATGAAATGCAAGCAGTGCCTTCTACATATCACCAGTGTGTCAAATTTCCCTATAATGAACAAGAGGTCTCTATATCTGCTGATCACAGTCCATTTCAACATTGTAATGCAATGGGGACAGCCCAGGATAGTTTGGTTCCCCATAATAGGGAAAAACAGAAATCCTCAACATCAAATCTACAGAAGGCAAAGTCTGAATCATTACCTAGAGATTTCAAGCAGAAAATGCAAATCAGAGAACAAGGCATGGAGGAATACTCTTTGGAACCCATGTGTTTGGCCAACTTACCAGCATCACCCAGATCTCATGGATTACCTACAACATCAACACATCAGGTAACTCAACCCATCACCAAATTTGATGTTACCTTCATCCGACTCGACACTCTAGCACATGAATCAGAGGAAAAGGACATCCTTATCTAGTTATACAAAGATGAGGAAGAAGATAACTGAGCAGCTGCTCTAGACATAGTTCTACCAACACACCTATATGGAAAGGGTTACTTAATCATGTAGCAAATGGGATATGATGGTAAAGGACCTATTGGAAAACACAAAGAAGGAGTCACTGAACCAATAGACCTTCCTTCACAACTCAGTAGAGACAAAATAGGATTGGGCTGTAAACTCACTTTCCTATCAAGAAAGATACCACATATGAATCCAAAACCTCAATGGAAAGTAAAGAAGAAGTACAAAGAAGAATCCTGGCAGAAAGCACTATTTGAGTCAGCAGAAACAATCCGCAAGGACCGTGAACGTAAAGAATAGAAGCAACATCAGGAGAAACTCTTCAATCAAAAGAAGGCCATATCTACAGTAGTAGCTCATATTTGAGCACCAATATCTAAAAATGTAGAACTACCTCCTAATATCATTATTCCTCCCCAAGGAGGAATAGTATATGAGCAAATACAAAAGGTAGAAGCAGGATCCGACACAAAATCAGCAAAGACTATCAAACTGGTATCAATTATCAAAGATCTCTTTTCACCATACAACATACCTATTTATAGCACTGAAAAGATCTGGGATGATAACTCTGAGACTATTTCCAATGAATATGAATGGGGTAGCTACTCAAATGCTACTAGAGATACCGTTGACAATACTAGTTCCATATCCCTTTCTCAAGAAGAGCATAACACAGAAGATGGACTACCTGAATTTGGACCACAAAATATCTATGATGCCAAGGAAAGCAAACAAAAACATTATGAACAAGTCTATATGAAGGATGATACCATCGAAGACCTTGACGAAATCCTAAACTTCTTTAGCACTTGAACCAATCACGATGAAACCTCTGTCTTGACACTTACAGTAGCAGAACTTGATCCACCAAATGATTCCTTACCACTTATCTTTCCTGACATCATTGACTGGCATGAACCCGAAATACAGGATATACCAATTTTCCTAGATGATGAATCTATTATCCACTACTTATGCACTGTTAACCCAAAAACAAGCTATACCAGTGAACACAATAATGATGTTTGCAACCAAGGGAGTGTCAAGTCTCTCAGTCGCAAAAATAAACCAAATAAAAGATCGGATCCTGAAAACCAGTCAATGGCAGCTCTGGACCACAAAAAAGTAAAAATAAAGGACGCATCTTAGGGTGAAAACCTTTTTAAGGCACCTAAGGATGGGAGACTCAACACTCTTCCTGAACATTTTCATGAGCGATCACCCATATTGATTGAACCCACTCAATCAATCAAAATTGGTACTACAGAAGTAGCCCAAAACATACACCTGGCAGAATCTCTGACAGAGGAGGAAAGATCAGCATTTATCATTTTTTTTAAAGAAAAGCAAATTAACTTTGCTTGGTCATACATAGATATGCCCAGAATTGATCCACACTTAATCATGCATCACTTGTCCATCTCTCCAGGAGTTAAGCCAGTCAAGCAAAAACTATGAAAGATGAATCCACAGGTAGCACTCATGGTTAAGGCTGAACTGAAGAAACTATTAGATGTCGGATTCATTTGACCCATCGACTATGCAGAATGGATCTCCAACATAGTACCAGTATCAAAACCAAATGGCAGTATCAGAATCTGCACTGATTTCAGAGATGTCAACAAAGTTTGTCCAAAGGATGACTTTCCTTTGCCCAGTATCGACATAATTGTAGAACTCACAGCGGGCCATGCAATGCTCTCACTAATGGACTGTTTTTCAGGCTATAATCAAATAAAAATAGCCCTAGAGGATCAAGATAAAACATCGTTTACCTGTCCTTGGAGAACGTACTATTGGAATGTTATGTCTTTTGGCTTAAAGAATGTAGGAGCTACTTATCAACGAGAAATGACAACAATCTTTCATGACATGATGCATACCTTCATGGAAGACTATGTGGATGATTCACTAGCTGAATCCTTCACTAGAGCAGAACACCTCAGCATCTTAACAAAGATTTTTGATCGATTAGAAAAATTCCAAGTCAGGCTCAACCCTAAGAAGTGTGTCTTCGGGGTTACATCAGGCAAGTTACTAGGCTACATAGTCTCAGCTAAAGGTATTGAAGTGGATCCAGCAAAGGTACAAGCCATTATGGAGATGCCACCGCCAAAGAATATCAGTCAGCTCATATCTCTACAAGGACGACTTCAATCAATCAGGTGATTCATCGCTCAACTAGCTGATAAAAGTCTACCATTCAATCATTTGCTACATAAGAATGTACCTTTCAAATGGGAACCCAAATGTGTTGAATCTTTTTATCAAATCAAATAGTATCTAATAAACCCACCAGTTCTAGTACCACCAATAGCAAGAAAGCCACTCATTTTATACATTTCAACAATAGATATATCACTAGGGGCACTATTGGCACAAGAAGATCAACAAGAACGAGCCATATACTACATCAGCAGGACATTGAATGGCTATGAACTCAACTATACATTCATTGAGAAGGCTTGTCTAACAGTAGTCTTCGCTTCTCAAAAGTTTCGACATTATATGCTAGCACACACAATTAAGGTAGTGGCAAAAATTGATCCTCTCAAATATCTACTCAGCAAGGCAGCTCTTACAGGCCGATTGGCTAAATGGGTCATGATTCTTAGTGAATTTGATATCCAATACACAGAACGAAGAGCTATTAAAGGACAAGCAATTGCAGATCAACTAGCTGAAGCACCGCTACCAGGAAAAAAACTATGGAGATTAAATTTCCAGACAGAGACGTTCTTGCTATTTCTACCAAGCAATGGACCCTATACTTTGATGGATCCTACACCCAACATGGTTTAGGTGCTAGCATTCTCTTCATCACTCCTGAAGGACACACTATACCAAGATCAGATCGGCTTATGTTCCCATGCACAAATAATGTGGCTGAATATGAGGCATTGGTTGTAGGCATCAAAATGGCCGTAGAATGGAAAATCATGGAGTTAAAGGTCTACAGAGACTCACAACTAGTTGTCAATCAAATCAACAATGACTATTAGACAAAATATGACAAGCTACTACCCTAAAAATGAATGGTGGATGACTTCAAATAGTATTTTATACACATCACCTTCGAGCAAATACCAAGGTTGAACAACAAAGCAGCTGATGCAATGGCTACTATTGCTTCATTACTACAGATCCTAGAGCAACAAAGTCGATATGAGTTTCTAGTAGAACAAGTGTTCTCCCCAGCCTATGACCACTCTAAATCCCATGTTGTCTATGCCTTGACTGGTTCGGATTCCCCTTTGTATGGACCAATATATGATTATCTAAAGAACAATATTCTACCCATTGACCAATCCCGAAACCAAAAGTGTAACTTTATCCAACAAGCCGCTCGTTATACCCTTACTGCTGATACTTTGTACCATCGAGGTCTAGATGGTACTCTTCTTCGTTGCCTTGATTGTAATGAATCTAATTCCGCTTTACACAAACTTCACAAGGTATTTGTGGCACACATTCAAGTGGAACTACTCTTGCTAAAAAGCTTCTAAGGATGGGATACTACTGGCCTACAATGGAAAAAGATTCTTACCACTTCTCCAAGAAGTGTTCTAAATGCCAGATACATGGCAATTTGACACATGTACCAACACAGGAACTGTAGCCATTTACAACATCCTGGCCCTTTTGTCAGTGGGGACTCAACTTGGTCGGCAAAATTCATCCTTCGTCTTCACATGGACACAAGTTTATTATAACTACAACAGAATACTTTACCAAGTGGATAGAAGTAGTCCCCATGACCACAATGACTGGAAAACAAGTTGCCTCTTTTATCCTAAATTATCTGATCTACAGATATGGTATTCCAAGTTCCATCATCACTGATAATGGACGACCTTTCAAAAACCAAGATGTCTGAGAGCTATGTGAACAATTCAAAATACAACATCGGTTCTCTACACCATACTACCCCCAGGGGAATGGTCAGGCAAAAGCATCCAACAAGACAATACTGAAAATCCTAAAGAAAACAGTGAATGGTGTAGGCAAAGATTGGCATGTACAACTCAATCCAGCACTTTGGGCATACAGAACTAGCATCTGCACACCTACAGGAGCAACACCTTTCTCATTGGTCTATGGATCATAAGCTATTTTACCACTACAGGTAGAAATTCCATCTCTCAGAGTCTCTCTAAAAGGCTTAATCCCAGATGAAGAGTATCGAGTCAACCGACTACAAGAACTGGAACTCTTAGATGAAAGACATCAGCATGCTTACACTCATCTCAAAGCATATCAGCAATGCATGTGCAGAAGCTACAATCACATGGTCATTCCCTAAAATTTCAAAGTTGGTGATCTAGTACTCAAGGAAAATCCTAGAAATCAGCAAGATCAAGAAAAGAAAGGGAAATTTGAACCTAACTTGTTAGGTCCCTATGTCATCATACTAGTCTATGGATCAAGTGCTTATCAGCTAACAACTTCAGAAGGAGATGTGCTCGACGAACCAACTAACAACATTCATCTGAAGAAATACTACACTTAAGTAGTCTAATGCACGAAAAAAGTCAAAAACAATCAAAAAAATCAAAAAAATCAAGGAAAAGCAAATAAAAAGGTACAATATAAAAGAAACTGGTGGAAACCTAGTAATAGGCGCTATTGTGAAAGGACAGCTCCTTTATCTATATCCATATCCTTATCTCCGTAGTAAAGCACTATCGGCCATCGCCCGACACTTAGCAAACATCCATTTAGGACATACTTAGCGTAGTCACTATCCTGATTTATCCATCTATCCTTTCACCACACTTTACCATGGCTTGGTAATCACTGTACATATCCACATCAAGAGGCACACTTAGCTAGGGGCAATAAACATCAAAACTTACAAACATGTTCAAGTTGTCAAAACTAGTTGCAAACTCAGAACATCATATCCAACAAAGCACAAACTTACACAAACCCAAATCAAAGCATCGATCGATAATAGATTCACAAGAGAAATACGATGGATGATTTTCTAAAGTACCAACTGTTGCATTTTGCATAAAGTCTTGACTATTTTTGCATTTAGCTTTTTGAATTATTGGATTCTCTAAATTTTCTCAACAATGCTTCCAAGCTAGAGAACATCAAGAAACTCCAATATTTTTTAGTCTTTTGTCTATGAGGCGATCATTTGTACTATGTAAATACTTGTCTCGAGATGTGATACAACGAATATCATTGAAGACATGAATCCACTTTACTTTACTCTGGTCGTCTTGGTTCAATTAAACCTTGACGCTTGTGCTATCTTACAAAATCAAACATCATGTAAATTTTTCTCAGGTCATCATGGTTTAATTATACCATTATGCTTGTATAAATTTTCAACATATCCAAAAATCAATCCATGCTCAATGATGATACATATATCAAAAGCAAATAAACATGTGGTTATATCGGATGACAAATGCAGAATGAGGGTGCTCCAAAAACAATTAGTTGCATATCATTTTACAATTAGTTGCATATCATATCATTCATCTCATTTTCAAGATACATCTCACAGCATATCATAATCATTCATCTCATTTTCAAGATACATCTCATAACATCATGCATTTCACTTCATCATATCATCTATCTAAGCATTGCGTTATCATAAAATAAAGTAAAAGCATATAGAAAATGCATCCATAATGCATCACATGATCAAATAAAATGGTGTCATATATATATATATATATATAATGATCAAAATGTACAATATATGTCATGTCTCGGCCAAATACAATGATCAAAAATACAATAGAGACAACGTCTCTCAAGTATGACTATCTCTTGAAGGAGACGGTCTCACCGCAGAAGTCCCAACCCCTGGATCTCCATGTGGATCATGTCCCTCTACTTGTCCTCGGTGCTGGTGGAGGTAGCACATCAGTCCTCCTCCTCTAGGCTAGCCATCTCACCTTGTCAGTACCTCCCACTGCTGCTATCACCTCTCCCACCATCCCCTCACCCCCTGCTCCAATCGCCAACCCTCCTCTATCTCTATCCGTCACAGCTCGTCGAACTGCTCTCTCCACTCCTCTATCACCCCTATCTCTACCTCTATCTCCTCTCCTACCCCGACCTCCTCCACCTCTTCCCTCATCCCCATCTCCCCCTCCTTCATCCTCATCATCATCAAAAGCAGGCCGCATCTCCACTAGATCCGATATCCTCACCACGACATGAGCTGCAAATAGTCTAGCAAACTCATCCATCATCCCAGCATCCAAAATCTCCAGGGCATAATCCCATATCTGGCTCACTAGCTGTGCAAACTCCTCCACGGCCACCGCATTGTCAATAGTCGGACCCCAATCTGGTATGTCCTGCCTCCGGTGCACATACAAATAGGTCCCCTATGGTATCCCCTGCTGCTGACCAAACTGCCACAAAACTCTCATAACCAAAAATCTCTCAATCACAAAAGGGGTCCTCCCTATCAAAAATTGGGTCATAAAGACATATGGCATCTCTAGCCAATATCGATATCATCCAACACCCTCCTCCAATGCTCTAGCTTGCCCAGCTTCCGCTGGACAACTAACCCCCTGTATCCATATGCATAGGCATGTCCAACCGGCCTATCTCTGTCCACCAGTGGCCTGGCTGTAGAAATGTGCTCCCAGCACCATACTTATAGAAGTGTAACGCTAGCTGACAAACTGTCATAACCCAGGTATACTACCTCGTGCAAGTCCCTGTACAAATGGGCTAGCATAGCCGATCCCCATACGAACCTGCGGCCCTGTGTAACCATCTCCTCTAGTACCAGTCCCCATCCCACAGATAGTCCCTTCGACCTGCAGTCGGGACATAAGAAACCACCTACAAAACCTGCCAGTATTGATGGAAGAGGCACATAATCCAAATCCAGAAACTCCTACCACAGAATCTCATACCCGCACACTGTATCATCATGAAAAATCCGACGAAGTGCCTATGTCCCACCCTCCTCTAACTGCTCATAAGGTAGTAGTGCCCCTACTACAGGTAAACACAAGATCCGGTAACAATCCTCAAGGGTCACTATCATCTCCCCCGTGGCAAAATGGAAGGTGTTTGTATCACTGTGCCATCTCTCTGCAAGCGCTGTCAGTAAACCTCGGTTCACAGTGAACCGAGGCATATCCAATAGGAAAGGCAGGCCGCATCTCTCAATAATGTCCAAATCAGCCTGTGCCAACTGTGGTATCAATGCCCATGGTCTCGAGAACCACTCGCACGACTAAACCACTCCCAATCGCTCCTATCAAAATAGCAAAACAAGTTCAATATCAGTTCCTCATCAAAACATAGATATCAAAATCAAAATCACATCATATCTATCCATATCAACTTGTAACATAGCTCAAGTTTTCAAAAACCATATCAAACTTGTAACACAACTCAAGTCCCCATTTCACATCAACTTGTAACACAAGTCAAGTTTCCAACCCATATCAACTTGTAAAACAACTCAAGTTCCATAATCATATCAGCTTGTAACACAAATCAAGCTCCACATATATTAACTTGAAGCAATGCACATCAAATCAAGTTTATACCAAATCCACATTGATATCTATGAATAACTTGAAAAATCGCAAATAAAACCAAGTTATATCGGCACTTATATTGGACAAACAATCAAAACCATGACAACAAACACAGAAACAAAACATTTTACACCTATCCCAGCAAAACTGACCTTATCCTATCAATTTTCCTCACTCACAAATCATCCTATCTTGCAAAACCGATAGCATACGCTAACTAAATTTGTCTACGTGCTAGATTGACTCGATGTGCTAACCTATTTTCTCCACGCGCTATCCTATCTACCCCATGCGCTAGATTAACTCTATGTGCTACCTATTTCTTCCCATGCGCTATCTAAGCTACCCTAGGCGCTAAACCTATCCTATACGCTAACCTATCCTACGGCTGTGCTACCTATCTAACCTTATGCACTAGGTCTAACCTAGGCGCTATGTACCCCTACCCATGTGACTCCCTGTCTACCCTATGCGTTAGGTTTATCTGATGCACTACCTATTTCAGTTTTTGTGCTACCTTGTGTCCCTAATGCACTAATGTGCATTTATGCGCTAACCTAGCAAACCTAAGCGCTAACCTAGAAAACCTATGTGCTACCCTATATTTTTCGGATGCAACCTAAATCTACAACCTTATGCGCTACAAAAAATTTCGTATGCGTTGACCGACGACCTAGATGCACTAAAATGTTAAACCTGCATGAAAAATTCCAAAAAAGTACCCAAAATGACAAAATAAAAAATCAAAAAGGGGTCAAAAAGGTTGACTTACTGGTGGTCCATATGTGTCAGGCCTCTGATACCTCCGACGTGCTTGAATCGATGCGTAGAATATGGAATAGGAATTTTGTCTTCTCTCCAAAAGTCTCTTTCTCTAAAGCCAACAAGCACAAATGAGACAACACAATGCACTTTTCCCCTTTTATAGGGTAAAATAAAATTAGGGCTAGGGGATTGACCATGTAATTCGCTTGTGGTCTTCCTCATACACTCACACACATCAATTATCGGGAGATGAATCAATTCAAGCATTCCACATAGCCAAAATTTTGCAAAGCAAACACAATTATCAAATCACATCAAATTTTTCCAAATTTTTTATTGATCTCTCGAGGGGGCATTATCAACATCAATTATCAAAACTGGAGCATGGCATATCTCAAAACAACATAAAAAATTTATTTTGATCATAAATCACGATAACACATCATTTTCTTTGAATTAGCATGTGCACACACGTCACTTCAAAGAGGGGCAAAATGTAGACGTATAAAAATGACCATATTCCGAAATGAATATTTTATATTCATCTCTCTATTTAATTAAATCACCCACATTCCTCTATTTAAATTAAGTAAATTACTCAATTTATTTAAATTAAATTCACTAGGCCTCTTTTAACATTTAATGAATAAATCATTTTATTCAATTAAATCCCTTCTATCCACTTTTAATTAAATTCAAATTTAATTAAATAGTTTACCCTAAATTGAATAAATCTAATTTATTTGATTTCCCCAAATTGCAACCAAGTTGAATTAAATTCATTTTATTCAATTAAATCCTATTATCCCTTCATCCACTTACAAAATCCTACATCTCCCACTTGCTTCCTAAAGCCTATTCCTAACCCCTTCTAGACTCTTCTAATCACTTCTAAATTAACCTAACCCATTTCCTAAACTTTGTCACATCCCTAAACAAAGGGAAGTCACTTCTCAAACCCTCAAAGTCTTTGAAAACCCTTAAAAGCTTCAACCACTTAACTTTGAAAGTCTCCCAAACCATTAATGGTTAACTCAACCCTCTAGCATGATTAAAGAATTTCCCTAAAATCAACCTCCATGTAACCTAAGGGTCTCATCAAGCATTTATTGCTTTGACCATGGTTATCCTTAATATTTTGCACAAGAGTTTATCCTTTGGGTAAAACCTTTATCCAATGGGTAATCCTAACTTAACCCTAACCCTTCCCCCCTAAGATAACCATGAGGTCTTCTCAAGCATTTAATGCTTCCTACCTCTCTTCTCAACCCAATCTTATGTTGACATTTGTCACCATTTCATTGGTGACAATTGCAAACATGGATTCCCAACTTTCAAATTCAACCCTTGATTAAATCTTTTAATCCTGGTCATCCATTGCCCTATTTTTGCTATAAATAGAGCTCTCATTCCTCCATTTTTCATCACCCAAGTCTTTAGCATCACACTTATACTCAAAAATCCATGCAAGCTTTAATATATCATTTGTGCTCATCATTTAGCCTCTCTTTTCAATAGGAATTAATCTAAATATGCATGTTTAGAGTATTTTCCTTATCATTTAGCTTAATCATAGACTAGTATATCATGCTAGGATAGTCTTGTTATTAATCTTGTCATCTTATAAACTATTTTATTGCATTTATAGGATCATGTATAACTTAGGATGCATTCCATCTTAAAATCAACAAAAGCATCCCTCGTTCTTGCATTTGTCATCCCTAAACCACTTTGCTCAGTGATCTGAGAGCAAAGACATTGGTTTGAGGGACCTTGTGAGATAGAGAACCATGGAACCAACCTTGGGAAGTTGAGCCATACTTCATGACTCCATAGCTTGCACCAAGAAGTCCTGTGGGTGTGTGAGCAAGGCTCCTTAGACTCCGTTTTCCACATACTGAGTTCTATCAACCCGCTTTTCCTGCATACACTTTGCTATAATGATTCATGTACCAAACAACTGAATCTTTAATCTGTTTCTGCTCTTCTTCATCAAAATGATTATAATTCTTATGTACACCAACTAATATACCATAATTCCTTATATTCTCCAATAATTTCTCAAGTATAATAGTTTTGGTTACCTGTGGCTTGACCGATTTAACAGTAGATGCTCCAACCACTTGCCCTCAATTCCTTCTTGCCTCCTTCAGATTCTATTTCCTTTGCTTCTTCCTCTGCTACATCTTTATGTCCTTTTTCTTTCTTTCTCTTCCCTGTAGCTTTAGGTGCTTCTAGTGCAATCTCTTTAGCTTTTATTCTGATTTCTATCTTAGGTGGAGGAGGGGGCTTCTCCTTCTTCACATCAACACTCCTTGCTTGTCTATTAGTGGGTGCACTAGATGTTCCGAACTTCTTTTCTTCAAATCTTGTTCTAGCTTCATCAATCATTTCTTTTGTAAAGCCTTGTTCAACAGCAAATTGTTCAACCTCTTTTCTAACCTTTTTGGCTATTACCAGTTTAGCCAATTTAGAATGTACCTCTATTGGTTTCTCTCTAAAAGTTCCAAACCTAGTTACACTAGGATCTACTAGTTTAGATAAAAGGTCTTCACCATAAATAATCAAGATATCTTCTCCTACCTCATACCCCATAGGCATGACCCATAAATTCCTTGGGTCTGCAACCTCCATCTGACAGGTATCAGTATCAACCATAAAGCAAATAGAATACTCATACCTTTTTACAACATGCTCCAGTATCCTTTCTCTGACATGCATTCTCTTATGGAAATCCTTTAAATATCCCCAGATTGTCTTTGTAAAATCATTTCCAAGCATCTTGATACTATTCTTTATTTGCAGCATTGTCGGTGTATCATTAGACCATTGAATATCACCTATACTGGGAAAGAAATTCTGGAAGTATAAAAATAAACCAATAATCAACTGACCAAATTTGAATTTATGCTACTTGTCCTTCTTGATTGATTCAAGATTTAGCACCAATTGGGTTCTCAAAGCTTCTGCTAGATCATAATAAACATTCTCCTTCAACATTCGGTAAGTTGTGTGGAAAGAAGCTCTAGGAATGCTATTCATTTTGCTCGAATGATATACTCTGTAACCGATGACCATAGATGCAAACTTCACCTCTGGATCATCAATGTCATTCATAGTCATTGCATGGCCATCCCATTTAGATTTAGTCAATCAAGTAACGTAATCCTTCGTGATTGTTTTTAACACATGAACTTCATCGGTTGCCCATAATCTAGTGACAAGATGGATAGCCTCCTTTGTGATCTTATGTGGTCTATCCAACCACATGAATTGATCATGGATTCTGCTCAAAACATATCTAATATGCTCTTCTTCAAAATCATCTATAAATTTCATAGCATGATGAAAACCTTTATTGATAACCCTTTTGAATTGATCCTTTATCACACCTTGTCCATCACTTAGTGTTCAGTATTGATTAAAGATTACAAATGTTTTGAAATCTTCCAATTTGCAATGAATGTAAGATCTGATTTCTTCAACATGCAAAACATCATAGGGTATGCTGGATAGGGCTCCAGCTAGATCAATTTCTGTCAACTTATGAGGATGTCTCTTAAATTCTGGTCGAGGCCTTTTGGTAACATCAACAATGTGTGGTGTATCCATTTTGAAAATTCAAACACAGATTCTAATTCACAGATAAATACCTTTCAACTTCTTTGCAGCTAGGGTTTCCGATCAGAATGCACTTTCACCAATTCACTTCTCCACAAATCTTCTCAATCCGCTATCAAGTTCTCCAAAGTAGCAATCAAATGCTCTTCTCTATTTTTATCGCTCTCCAAACGTGCTCACAAAAATGCAAGGTAAGAAATGAAACTATAAAACACCTTTTATTTCATTTAATTCTCAACCAGTTGAACATAACCTAATCACCGTTCAACCCTAAAACTTGTTACCGGTTCATATATCACATCCAATATATCGGTTTGATCACAAAATCACTTCATAACAACATAATGCATCAAAGTATGCAGATTTGACTTACCGCACACCATTTAGGGGGTCCATAAATGGATCTGACAATATGCTCCCCCTAAGCTTCATACATAGCTTAGTTTATCAGTGAGAGATTATTCACACTATGTGAAGAATTGAAGTCTTCTGATGGTTTCTCCTCAGTTTTCTTCCTCCATGTCTTATTCTTCTCTCTTATGGTTTCCTCCACATCTACCTTCTTCTTTCCTTTCCGATCAACAGACTGATTAACCAGTTGGTTCATTCTAGCTTTGTAAAACTTTGCAAGGTGTCCCAGTTTTTGACAATGAAAACATGCCATTCTAGATGCTCTCCAAGGTCTAGCATTGCCTCTACTAGTTCTTATTTGTAAATTCATAGCAACATGACCATAGTTGTGACATATTGAACATGTCACATTCCATATATTCTCTCTTTCATATGAACTAGATCGGTTCACATAAGGTCTCTGCCAAGTAGGGTTTCTCTGATCATTGTAAGATCTCTGCCATTCACCATTAGACCTCTAATTCATGTAAGATCTTTGATTGTTCACTCTAGACCTACACTCAACAACTCTATGCCCATACTTGTTGCAATTGAAGCAATGTCCATTAAAATTACTAGGCTTATAACCTTTGTATGCATTAGGTCTATATCCATCAAAAGTACTGGACCTACCTCTACAAACATTAGCAATATGACCTACCTTAATATGATAGTTAAAACATGTTGGTTTGCAGGTTCTCTTACCGGTGATCTTCTTGGTCTTAGGTGCATATTTAGCTTCATGTGTGGTGTCCTTGGTACTGGATGGATCTCCATGTTCAAAGGTTGTGTATCCCAAGCCATGTGTATCTTCATTCCACCTTTGTGTCTGAATTTGCTCATCAAACATAGCAATTCTCTTGTTGAATTTAGCTAGTAGCTCATTAGCATCAGCCAACTCCTTGGTAAAATCCTCATTCTTCTTTGTAAGACTTTCTCTAAGAGACATAGCCATGTCTAGATTAGCTTGTATTTCCTCTTAAAGATGTACATGCAAGTTACGAATCTCCTGGTTCAGCTTAAAGATCTCATGATACTTATCTCTTATTTTGTCTTTAGTTGTCCTCTTGGCTTCCAACTCTTGACTCATCCTGATGGTAAGGGCTTCCAACTCTCTCCTCATATTTGACTTTTCATCATTCAGCTTTTCCACCTCATTAGACAATGCATCAATGTTTGCTTCCTCAGATGAATTATTTTCACTGAGTTCCAACAATTGCTTAGCCAACTCTTTTCTCTTAGCCAATGAAGCTTTTTACTTGACCATTAGTTCATTATAGGATTCTTCAGATTCTGCAAGCCTGTGTGAAAGCTCTCTGTAACTGATTGAAGCTTCCCCCATGTTAGCCTTAGAGATCATTCCCAAGCGGTTAAGCCTTAAGGGAATTAGGCTCTGATACCAATTGATAAACTTATAAGGCACTAAGAGGGGGGGGGTGAATCAGTGCAAACAAGAAATATGCATGCAAGAAATCAATATGCAAGAAAACTTAACTAATTTAATAACACCTTTCACCAATCTGAAAATCAATATGCATGCAAGAAATATAACCACATAAGAAAAAATCCAATAAAGCATGCAAACCATAACACAATGATTTTTCACATGGAAACCCAAATGGGAAAAACCACGGTGGAAATTAGTATCCACAAGGATCAACTATCTACAGTATAGAGATCTGACCGGTTAAGGTCATACAACACCCTATTAGGAGTGACACCCGATTAAGAGTGCTTTAGCTCGGTTAAGAGATATTACAATAAGGCCTATTGGGAGCTACCTTGCTAGAGGGTTTACAAATACAAGCCAATGTGTCACCTTGTTAGAGGATTTTAACCTTTAGAACTGCTAGGATCCTACCGCACCCTGTTAGGAGTGACCTTGTGAGAGGATTTTCTTGTTGCAATTGTTAGGGAACAACAAGTTCAATTGATCTATTGTTAGCACCTCTGTGCCTAACTAGATCTGCTTTAGCTCTACTTCTATCACCAACTCAACATCAAAACCTAACTCCTCCTTCCACTGCACGATCAAATTGTCACTCTTGATCCATGAAAAGATACGATTTACATCTCCTTATAAAGAACTCTATTAAGTCGGCTAAGAACCTTGGGACAATTCCCTAGGTTCATTGAATCTAGTCACCTATTACAATTTCTTCCTCATTACACTTTACTTATATCGGCTAAATAAAACATAACATAAAGTCTATCGGTAACCGATCAAAGTAACTTTTCTTTACTTTTTCTCTATTTTTCCTGCCTATGATTGTTCTTCCGATCATAACTTTCTCAATACATCAAATCTGTTGATGTGGTTTCATTCAAAGACTCATACCAATGCCATAAACATATGTTCCAAACTGCAACATCTAACTCTTCTCCAATCTTCCATACTAGTTGTTTGATCATCGCTTTGCTCTTGTTTACCAGTTTGACTGCAACTTAGTAGTTTTGCAGTCTGACAGATTCCACTACCAGTTAGGCTCTACCGGTTGGTCTAAATGACTTAGATGACTAATAAAACATGGTTGCCATCAATGACAACACAAATAAATTCATCATACAACCTATTACATCAATATCATCATCATCAATCCAACAACAACAACATAAGAATCTTCAAATCTGCTATAAATTAGATATAATAGTGTTTATAAAATGAAAATAAAATCAGCTATAACAATGAAAACAAAACACATAACACAATGTTTATGTTGAGAAACCCTTTCAAGAAAAAAACTCCACAAAGAAGACATGAATGTATTGTGTTATCAACAATAAGTCATTAAAATATAACCCTCTAAACCCCTCCCAAGGCTTCGATCTAGCAACATAACCTTTGTAAAGAAAAACATGAACAAACTTTATGAAAATAAACTCCAAACCTCCTATTTTATAGAAAAATAATACAACATCAAAGAATGACATCCAAAAATTAAAAATCCATGCCACCCACCTTGGAATCATCAATTTGAAACTCATAATGACCTCTTAGAGATGCTCTTTTAGGCTTCATAAGGCATCTCTCATGCATGGGTGCCTAGAGACCAATATAGCAAAGATTCTATCATATATGCTATCACATTTGTCATATCATATTGTGACATGTATCATAGTTGTCATAGATACTCTTACAACTTTGGAGGATGACATAGCATCCCAAATTAGTAGATTCTCAAGGAGGACACCTAAAATTTTTAAGTTTACCACTTTACCATCACAACGATGGTTGTCCTATGAAAGTAACTTAGTAAATCCCCACCGATAAATAGAAAATTACCAAGGATAATGAAAATATATTTAATATACCAATAAAATATTAATTACCACTATTTATGAATCCCTCCATCCCTTATGGGTGAATTACAAACAATATTAGGACTAATTTATTATACAAATTTACAAGGTTGATGACAACTAAAACCCAACATTTTCCTACTTGACATCATACATTGTAAATAAAACCATACGAATACATTATCATAAATCAACTAAGTACAAGTAAAAATGCCCATGGCCTTCCCGCACCAAGAAAACTATTATGTGTCTATAGGTTTGGTAAGTGCATTTGCAACACAACTGGGTGTCAATCTTCTTCAACTCAATCTATCCATTTGCAATCAACTCACGAACAAAATGGTATTGTACATCCACAAGCTTAGTCCATGCATGATACGTAAGGTTGTTCACTAAATGAATTGCATTTTGACTATCACAATTAATTTGAATAACCTTGCAACCTTTGTAACCAAATCAAATCCTTAGAGACACCGGTAGCAGCCATATACTCTACTTCAATGTTGGATATAGCAACTATAGCCTACCTTTTACTCATCCAACTCACCACTCCAAATAAACTAAACACATTCTCACTAGTGGACCTTCAACAATTCAAGCCACCTTCCCAATCTACATCAACAAATCCTCATATGTCCAATGTCTTATCCACAATGTTGGTCCCAAAATATTCTAAATAATAATCAGAATTTTTTTGCAAATATATAAACACCCTTTTAACAATTTTAATTCTTTCGACCAAGTTTAGACATAAAACTACTTAAAACTCCCATTTCTTGTACAATATCTAGTCTACTACAGATCGTTGCATACATTGAAATTCCTACAACACTAGCATAAGGTACATTAGACATATTTTCTAAATCATCATTATTCTTAGGAAACGTATCAAAATATTCTTAGTGTCGGCTTATAAAGGAATTCTTACTAATTTACGAGTTCATATTCTAAATTTGTTCAAAATAGTGCCAACATACTTACTCTGTGACAATCAAAGCTTTCTGTTTACTTGATCTCTTTTTATTTCCATACCAAGTATACACCTAGTAGCTCCAAAATCCTTCATATCAAATGTCCTTGAAAGCTGAGCTTTTAGCTCACTAACCATTTCCTTAAAATTATTAATAAATAATATATCATCCACATACAAGACAACAATTAGAGATATGATCATCAATACAATTAATGTATACACAATGATCTTCTTCACTTCTAATGAAACCTAATTTCATGAAAAATGAATCAAATTTTTGAAACCACATTTGGGGAGACTTTTTTAAACCATAAAGAGATTTTTTAACCTACAAACCAAGTGTTCCTTCCCTTTTACCTCAAATTATTTAGGCCATTGCATGCAAATTTTCTCTTCCAAGTCTCCATGAAAAAGTGTAGTTTTAACATCCATTAGCTCAATCTCAAAATAATTAGTTGCAACAATAGATAAGAAAGTCTAATAGAGGACAAATAAATCAACTCCCTCTCTAGGACTAGCCCTTAGCTACCAGTCTAGTTGTGTACTTTTCAAATGAACCATCAGCTCCAAAATTCTTTTTGTACCTACCGATTTACAACCAATGGCTTCTCTTCCCTTGGGGAAATGAACAAGATACCACATATCACATGATTATAGTTCCATCATATCCTCTAACATGACTTGTTGCAAAGAATCACAATCATCTAAAATAATAGCTTCCCTGTAGGATCTAGGTTCATCATCAATACTTAATAAAGAAAATATACAATGGAAATTAGGTGGGATATACCTATCAACAAGATTTTGTTGTCTTGTGGATGTTTTGAGAATAGGAGTTTGGGGCTCTTATTGTTATTTATCTTTTTCAACTTCTTCTTGTTCATCAACTTGATCAGTAATTACTTTTGAACCCTCATCTTCTTCTTCCTCAGCCTCATGTCCATCTTTTTGTACTTCTTGAGGTGCACTTTCTTGCTAATTTCAAAATGCACTCTCTTGTCCTTATCTTTTTATTTTGGTTGTTTAGGATAAAAAATAACACTAAGTTCCCTAAAAATCACATCTCTAAAAAAGATAATTTTCTTGGTTAGAGGATTCCATAATTTATATCCTTTTACATTATCACCATATCCAATAAAAATGCACTTTTTAGCTTTTGGATCCAACTTAGTTTGTTTTTCTTTAGGTAGATAAACATAAGCCTCACAACCAAATACCCTTATATGTGAAACAAAAGGTTCTTACCTATCCACACTTCATAAGGTGCTATTTCAAGAGCCTTACAAGGAGACCTATTTAACAAGTAACAAGTACTTATAACTTCTGACAAAACACATATATCAAGTCATGAACCACTTAACATACTTTTAGCTCTTTCCATTATTTTTCAATTCATCCTTTTTGCCACTCCATTTTGTTGAGGATTATATGGAGTAGTTTTTGGTATAACAATTATTGCATGCTTACAAAATCATCAAATTCCTAAGAACAATATGAACCCCTCCATTATCAATTCTTAAAACCTTAATTTTGCAATATGTTTTCTTTTCAACTAAGGCCTTAAAGTATTTAAAATTAGTAAAAACTTTAGATTTATGACATAAAATATAACCTAGCTAGTATATGTAGAAACATCATCAATGAAGGAGACAAAATATCTATATCTTATGATTGATTCAAAATTTGAGTGAATAATTTCCAAATTACTCTTAGATTTATTGTTGAATGAAGGAAATTTTATTTTTTTTGTATACCAAACACACATCATTCACAAAATTCAAAAATATCATTAGGATAGGAAATAACATCTAACAAATTTCTCATTCAAAATAGTTTTTAAACTAGTCTCACTAATGTGGGCCAATCTACGATGCCACAACATATAAGTATTTTCAAATTTAGTTACATTGGTAGATTTAACAATAGTGGTGGCTTCAAGCTTAAACAAAGTCCCCTTCTATGTCCCCCTTGCTACCACCAAGTTTACTCTTACCAATTTGCAATCATGCTTATCAAATGATACATGCAATCCCATAACATTCAACATAAAAATTAAAATTAAATTTCTTCCTAAACCTCAAACATGCAAAACACGCATAAGAGATTTTATTCTCCCATCACTAAAACACAATGGAATCTTATCCCTTATGAAAATAGGACTTTATTCTATAGATTATCATGTCATATAGGTCAGTATATTAGGGGCATAGCTGAAAAAATCCTAAAAATCATAAAGGCCCTGAAAAAAAGCCTAAAAAAAAAAACACAAAAAATTAAAAATTGAAAAATCAAAGCAAGAAAACATAGACCATCCATCAAACCAAATCAACAATAGAAAAAATCTCAAGGTCTGCAATCAAACTTATCACATGTCTTGTTAATCAATCTATAAAACTCTATCAAACATCAACATGTCTTATACAAGGAAGGGTACACTTGAAACTAGACAGATCGGTCTTATATGAGGTACTCACTCTTTGAAACCATACATTCCTATCTACTAGATTTTGTCTAGGTTGGTCTTATTTCTTGTACTGAAGTGCTCCATCTATCAACACAAATTTGGCATTTCTTGTTTTATTTCCCGCTTTCCTGCATCTTTGCTTTAGCTTGTACATATCCTTCAGTCACTTTTGTGACACCCTAGTTCTTGTAGAACCCTCATGGCTTGAAACTGATCAATGTCCTAGTTTTAGGGTAATCGACTGATCAATCTAAATGTCCTAAGTAGTTTAACCAAGTCATCTTTTTGTTGGTATTACTAGGTCATCCAATCTAAGTCAGTCACCTGTCTCTTATCCACTGTAGAGTTTTACCACTAAGTAAACAAGCACAACAAGAACAATGAAAACAATCACCAAAACTGTTTGGGATATGATTGAAATTTTCTTTGTATGTTGTCTTTTAAATTGATTTTTGCTTATTATTCCCTGTGAGCAGCTCAAGGAAGTCTATCTTGACTAAGAGGAGAAAGGAGTGGAGGCATAATACTTTTCTTTGTTTTCTGCTTGTAGGAATGATTCTGATGATCTAAAAACATCTCATAAGTTGGGTGTCTATGATAAGTGCCTTTACATCAAGGTGAAATCACCACACATACCTCGAATCCATTTATTTGTATGCTATAGAGAGGTTGGAATCATTTCCTTGTTTGTTTTGAGTAAATTTATTTATCATGCAATATGGATGAATGCTTAATCTGTCCTAGGATATGAATGATAAAAGGGTCATTGCGGACAAGATAATCAATATTGCATATGAAAAGAAAGGAACTTTTCTTTGTCTGGTGTGTTTGCACGCAAGCGACATTCAAGTCATCTTGACTTTATGCCTCAGGGTTTTTGTTCGCTTGCTATATTAAAAAAAGATGTGACATTCAGGTCATCCTGGCTCTTTGTGCCTTGGTTCTTATGTTTATTCCTACATTTCTGCTCAGTGATGATAAAAAGAAAATCAAAATCCAGTGACTTGGTCCAAGTTTGCATACATGTCCTAGGTTGCATTCATAAAAAAAATTTGCATTTAAAGTGATTTCAGCATGATAGAAATGTTTATGGGTGAGTTGAATCTGAATCAATCATCGTTTCTCTACCACGTGGTCAACTGTATCATCATCATCAACACAATCGAGTACCTATGCGTCGACATCACAAATCCTACATGAGATGTTAGTTGCATATATGAGCATATCATATAGATCCATAAGTCCATTATGCACTCATTTTCATTCATACTATTGCATGAAAAAAAATAAAAATAAACATTTGCATTATTAGCTCATCATTTTCATTCATCAAATCATTTATTTGCATATGAAAAAGAAACAAAAACATCCATATGCATCTACATTACATACATACATACTGAAAAGAAATGCATTCATATAGAAAGACATCTCATAAATAATCTCATATAAATAACACAAGTACAAAAAGATCAAATCGCATATTCATATATATATATCCCATAAAAAATCTCAATGTCAAAGGGTATAAATGATCTCAAAATGTCATATACAATGTCTATCAGAGAAAGAAATATATTGAGTACAAAAATGGGGTACAAAATCTAGGAGATATACAAAAATATAACTCTCCACCTCTCCCTCATCACTTGGAGGAGGGGGTGGTGGCTGCTGAATAGGGGCATCATCCTGTCTGGGTGCCCTAGCTCCCTCTGATCGAGCCATTAACTGCGAATAAGGCACCACCTATCTATCTACCGACATTGCTACACTATAAGCTGCTACATAGTATGTTGCTTGGCTAGACTGGTGAAGAACCTCATGCTGGGAGGCAGCTAGATATGCTCTCAATCTCTGAACCTCCTAGCCACTCTTTGATATCAAGCTCTGGACTTGTCGATCCTGCTCCACTATCTAAGTCTGAGCAATTGTAATGTCCCTACTTCGCAAATCTAAGGAAACACATAAACAATGATTTTTCTTAATAATTGATTAACTCATCTAAGGTATAATTTGTCTAAAATTCATTTGAGTTTATTATAAATCAATAAGTCAACTACATGTTTAATGCCTAGTGGAAATAAAGGGATAAGTTACCTTAGGAATGCCCGTAGCGCTTATCAGGCCCAAGGACGGTACATACCCCCTTGGCCCTCCTGCTAGAAGCTCTTTGTCAACTGCAGTGGGTGGGCTACCTGACAGAGGCCTAGTTCCTGGCTTATCAGGCCCAAGGACGGTGCATACCCCCTTGGCCCTCCTGCTAGAAGCCCTTTGTCAACTGCAGTGGGTGGGCTACCTAACAGAGGCCTAGTTCCTGCTATTCCCTGTTGCCCAATTCCTCATCTACCCCACCAGGTTTTAAACATGTAATTGCTTTATTCATATTATTCATAATTTAATAATAATGCATATTACGTCCATTAACCCTTAATTACATCAAGATGTTATTTCCTTAGTTAAGATTTGTGGTTTATTAATTAGTTCTATTTATTAAACTATTTACTACTTGTTCATTCCTGATGATTTATTCATTATTGTGTCACATATATACGTATACATATATATATATATGTATATACATATATATATATATGTATATATATATATATATATATATATATATCTATTATTTTATATTACTACATTATTTGTCTATCCTTAATATAACATACAATGCATTTAAATAAGGAACCTTATACTATTATTTCACCCTAACAATTTATATACTATCTATGAAATTACTATATTTTAATATCACTTTTACTATGAAATATATTTAAAGATTATCGGACTTACCTGTTGCCTGCGTGCAGTCCCTTCTGCTCGAAATACCCTCGTCCCTGTTCCTCCTTCCTTTCTTCCTGCGTTTTTTTGTCTTTCTTTCGCTCTATACTCCTTCGTATTTTCTTCACCCCCTTTCTTTCTGCCGCGCATTGGTCTTTTAATACCCTACGTGAGGGTTAGCGTGGATCCCCCAAGAGTTGCGACCGACGGTGAGGTGGCATTTTCGGGGGAGTCACCCTGGTTCTCTCGCAACCCATTGAGGCGTCTTAAAACGACGCGTCTTGTTCGCTGTTCTTCGTTGTGTGCCGTGTGTATTGCACATACCCGATAGTGTGCCTTTGACTTTTTAATAAGCATCCCTTTAAATATGTTAATATTGTATTTTAGCGCAAGGTAATAAGTATTAGTCTTTGTGTATTATTATTATTATATAATAAAAAATTATTAATAATTATATTTTTAATAATAATTATTAGTCTTGTGTATTTTACATTTATTATTTTATAGCACCCATTATATAATAAAAATTATGTATTAACAATTATATTTTTAATAATAATAATTTTTTTATAGTAACGTTAATTAGAGCGTAATTATAAATAATGAATTATTTCATATAAATGGAATGTATAAATAATTACAAAATGTGGGGTCATGACAGGCCTCCCCACTCAAAATTGCTTGTCCTCAAGCAATCTGGGATTGAGATGATTAATGGTCTCATCTCCCTCCCATGTAGCATCTTCCCTAGGAAGGTTCTTCCATTTAATCAAATACTCTGTTATGGTCCTCCTTCTTAATTTTCTTTCTCGTTTGTCAAGGATAAGTTCAGGTTCCAAAATCAACTTCCCTTCATTATCAATTGGGGGTAGCTCGGTACAAGGGAGAATGTGTTGGCCTAAAACCTTTTTTAGTCGGGATACATGAAATACATTGTGTATTTTACTGTGATCTGGTAGCTCCAATTCATAGGCTACTTCACCTATTCTCCTCAAGATTTTATAGGGACCATAGAATCCTGGTTTCAATTTCTCAGCTCCACTGATTTTAATGGATGACTGTTTATAAGGTTGGAGTCTCAAGAATACCAAGTCTCCCACTTCAAATGATCTTTCAATCCTTTTTTTGTCCGCATACAGTTTCTGTTGGTTCTGTGCTTGGTGAAGATTATCTTTAAGGGCATTCATGATATCTGTATTTTGCTGGAGGAAATCTTTTGCACCTGGTACATGACTTTCTGATCGGATGAGATCCCCAAAGGATGTTGCTTCATACCCGTAGAGGGCTTTAAAGGGACTCATTCGGATTGACATATGATGGGTTGTGTTGTAACAATACTCCCCAAGATGCAGCCATTTAACCCAAGCATGTTGCTGACCTGAAACATAGTTCCTTAGATAACCTTCTATCCATTTATTTACTATTTCTGTTTGCCCATCGGTCTGTGGATGATAACTGGTACTTGGAGTTAATTCTGTCCCTGCTAGTTTAAATAGTTCTTGCCAAAATATGCTAAGAAATCGTCTATCTCTGTCACTCACAATATTTTTGGGTAAACCGTGTAGCTTGAAGATTTCTTTAAAGAAAATGTCAGCTATGTGAGATGCTCCAAAACTTGAAGGAATGGCCATAAAATGTGCATATTTTGTTAATCTGTCTACTACTACAAAAATGCAGTCTTTATTCTGTACCTTTGGAAGTCCTGTTATGAAGTCCATAGATATACTCTCCCACTTTTGATTTGGGATTGGTAGTGGTTGGAGTAATCCTGAAGGGAAAGTGTGTTCTTCTTTATTTCTTTGACACACCATGCATTCTTGGGTGTGTTTCAGTACATCTTCTTTTAACCCTTTCCATGAAAATCTTTCTCGGATCTGCTTGTAGGTTTTATAATACCCTTGATGACCTGCTAAAGGAAGGTCATGATAAGTTCTTATAATGTCTTTTTTCATATTTGACCCTGATGGAACATAGATTCTGTTTTTGTAGAGAATGAGGTCATCAATTACCCGGTAATTTTCATCTATTTCTTTTCCCTCTAGGATGTTGCTAGAGAATTCATCTTTGGCATATTCGGTACTTAGAGCTGTCTTCCAATCTATAGACAGGATTGATAAAGACCCCAAGTAAGGTTTCCTTGAAAGAGCATCTGCCACAACATTATATTTCCCTTTCATATATTCTATGTCGAAATTATATGCCTGAAGTTTACTCACCCATTTCTGTTGTCTATCGTTCAAATCTTTTTGATCGAGAAAGAACTTCAAACTGTTATGATCAGTTTTAACTATAAACTTCCCACATATCAGGTATTGTCTAAACTTCTCTAATGCATGCATAATAGTGAGCATTTCTTTATCATAAACTGAATAGGTTCTTTCTGTGTCTCTAAGTTTCCTGCTTTCAAAGGCTATGGGATGTTTCTTTTGCATAAGACAGCTCCAATGCCTTCTCCTGAGGCATCACAATAAAGCTCAAAAGGTGCTGAAAAGTCTGGAATTGCTAAAACCGGGCAAGTACTCATAACCTCTTTAAGTTTTTCAAATGTGGATTGGGCTTCATCTGACCATAAGAATGCTCCCTTCTTAGTTAAATTGGTTAAAGGAGAAGTTAGCTTTGAAAATCCTTTAACAAATCTTCTATAGTAACTGCATAAACCTAGGAAACCTCTGAGGTGAGTGAGGGTTCGGGGTCTTGGCCAATTTTTGATGGCTTCAATTTTTTCTTCATCCACCTTAACTCCATGGGTGCTGATCTTATGACCAAGATACAAAATTTCTTCCATCCCAAACTCACATTTTGACATTTTGGCAAAAAGAGAATGTTGTTCAAGTAGGCCCAATATTTCATCTATGTGTCTCAAGTGTGCTTCCCAAGTTTTGCTGTAAATCAATATATCATCAAAAAATACTAACAGGAACTTTCTCAACTGTCCTCTGAAGATGTGATTCATGCATGACTGGAAGGTGGCAGGGGCATTTGTAAGCCCAAATGGAAGGACCAAAAATTCAAAGTGGCCATAGTGGCATCGAAAAGCTGTTTTGGGAACATCTTCCTTCCTCACTCTTATCTGATGGTATCCCGATCTCAAATCTATTTTTGAAAAGTATACTGCTCCATGTAATTCATCTATAAGTTCGTCCACCTTAGGGATAGGGTATCGGTTTTTTATAGTCTTCTTATTGAGTGCTCTATAATCAATGCACATTCGCATGGTCCCATCCTTCTTTTTCACCAATACAACAGAGGAGGCGAAAGGACTGGAGCTAGGTTGAATGTGCCCCATTTCTAGAAGCTCTTTGATAGCTTTCTCAATTTCTTCCTTATAGCCCCTTGGATGGCGATACGGGGTGGTGATTACTGGTTTTGCACCTTCTTCAAGTTCAATAGTGTGTTCAAATCCTCTCTTGGGTGGTAGTCCTTTTGGGATATCCTCAAACACTTTTTTATGTTTTTTAATAATGGGTTTAATATCAACATGGATGGCTTCCCCTTGGTTTGAATTTTTTTCTAGTACCATGCATTGGGCAGCCCACTCTCCTTGGCTACGTCTAAAAATCCTTTCCATCTTTTTGGAAGTTACCATTCTGGTTGTGCCATCATGCAACCCTTGGATTAGTACTTCCTGTCCATTTTGAGTGAAACCTAACTCCAATTTGGGGTGATCGAGGTAGAATCTTCCCAAGGAATGTATCCATGGAATTCCTAGGATTACATCTGAATCCCCTAACTCTACCACATAAAAATCTTCTTTGGTAGGGTGTTTCCCTAATGTTATGTTTAATTGAGGGATTTTTTTGTTACATGAGGAAGTGGATCCGTCTGCAAGAGCTACTTGGAAACCCTTAAACTCTTGTGTTGTCAGCTTCAATCTTTTTACCAAACTTTTATCAATAAAGTTGTGGGTAGCCCCGCTATCCAGGAGCGCAATTACTCTCTGCCCTTTGATCAAACTTTTGATTCTGAATGGATGGTGTTTTGAAGCTACGGAAATTGCGGCTAATGATACTTGCACATCTTCAGAAATTTTTTCTCTTTTTCTTGGGGGTTCATTGAGTTCTTCTTCTTCATCACTAGATAAGGCTTCCAAGTTGTGGGCTTGGCTCTTCCTCCCACATATATGACCCGGTTGCCACTTTTCTTTGCACTTAAAGCATAGCCTTTTTTTCTTAAGCATATCTATTTCATTTCCTTCTTTGCAACTGTGACCATATTCCCATTTCTCATGACAATGGTAACATACGTTCTTTCTTTTACTCTCTTCCCTTTCTTTAAAGGTGTTTCCCTTCCTAGGCCATTCTTTAGTATGTGTATTTTTAGTGAATGTTTTGGAGGATTTCTCCCAAGTTGAAGTGTCTTCTAGGCCCAATGCTTTATCTATGGCATCGTCTAGAGTAGGAGGTTTTAATGCTCTCATCAATCCTTTAATGGAGTCTTTGAGTCCCTCCACAAAAAGATAGGTGAGCCTGTCCTCATCCACTCCTGAGACCCTTACGGAAATTTTTTGAAATTCAGTGATGTATTCCTCCACTGTTCCCCTTTGTCTTAAGAGGGTTAATTCTTTAAAATCTTTTTGTGGGTGTTTCCTCTCAAATCTCTTAATGAGTTTCTGAGTGAACTCATCATAAGTAGTTATACCATCATGACCTTGTGTGAGGGTGCCATGATACCACCACTCATGGGCTAAACCTTCTAGGTGTAAAATGGCAAATTGAACTGCATCATTTTCTGTCATGGGGCTGAGATTTAAGTATGTATTAAGTTTTTGTATCCATGCTTGGGCTGATATTTTTCCGGAGCCATCAAAGTTAGGTATTGATAGTTTATTTACTTTGTGTTTTAGATCCCTGCTGAATGGTTTTCTCCTAGGGGTCTCATTTTTCTTTGCTTCACAAAACTCCCTAAAAGATACAATCTCTCTTACTTCTGGCCCTAATTTAGCATAGGCCATGGCTATTTCTTCTGTATTATTCATGGAGGAGTTATTTGTTTCTTCCCTATTATTTCCCTCTCTAGGTAGGAAATTGGGTTTTTGTATTCTGGAGCTGGAAGATGTATTATGAGTGTTTTCAGAATTATTAGAATTTTCTTCTCTGCCATTGGAATGATTTCTAAGAGTGTTCATGGTAGTATTCATATCTTGTAAGGCTTGAAGCAAAGCCTGACTTGTTTTTTCATTTTGCTCCTGTAGACACCCAAAATTGTCATGTCTAATTAAATAAATATTTTATTTATTTAATTATCTAAGCCTAATTCTTCTATTAATTAAATAAATTTTTATTTATTTAATTAATTCATTTATCCTCTTCTAGCCTTATTTCTCATTTAAATAAATACATTTATTTATTTAAATTATCCCTTTCCTAAATTAAATAAATATTTTATTTATTTAATTGTCCTATTTCTTCTATTAATTAAATAAATCTTTATTTATTTAATTAATTCATTATCTTTTTCTACACATGACACATGTCACTCATCTCTTATTTCCTACACTACCTACCTTTTTCATTATTTTGGTATTTCTTATACCTACCCTCTAATCCTAGCCGACCTCTCTTTTTACACCTCTTAATCTTAACCCTCCATTTCTTATTGTGTCTTCTATTTAAGGAGATGCTTTCTTCAATGACAAACCCTAATGACTGATTTTGGAGGACTTGGCTACACTACAATTCTACTTGCAACCACATTCCGTTCTTTATTGAGCTCTTGTGCATACAAAAATCTAAGAGCAAGCATATCAAACAAGATCAATGAAGATAGGAAGAATGGAGATCAAAACCCTAGTGGACATGTGATGGTATAATCTTTGTGATTTTGAGTTATTTGCATTGTCTTAGGTTATCTTCATATGTTATGGTGGATCTTTGTTTATTGTTAGGCTAGGGTTTGGTGGTTGAATCCATTTTAGTCTTTCAATATTGTTGTTTATTGATATCCATTTTCACCATATACATTTTGGCACGCCCGGTGGGACTCTTGTCTCTTTGCATTTAACATTTTGTTGCAGATTTTGCATTTTTGAAGTTGCAGATCGGACGATTTCGATGACATTTTAGGTTTTTTTCCGCGTCTGCGAGTGTTCGGATCGCGTTTTTGTATTTCAGAGGCGTCTGTGATATCTTGGATCGCGTCTGTGTTTCTGTCATTTCTATTTTTGCAGGTTTCCGAAAGTCGTGTCTGTGATCCCGAATCGCGTCTGTGCACCATCTGATCGCGTCTGTAGAAGAAAGAGGCGTCTGTGTTTTTAGATCGCGTCTGCGAATCACATAACCGCGTCTGTGTCGGAAAGTCGCGTCTGTGTCTGGTATAACAGCGTCTGTGCATTCTGTTTTGCAAATTTTTCAAGTTTTTTCGATTCGGGTTTTCGGATTTTTGTACTTAGGGTTCCAGATCTGGTTTATTTTTGCCTAACCTTTGCAGATCTAGCTAACCTGATTTGTGCAGCTTGCTTTGGAGGCAAATACATTTTTGTTGAAGGCCCCTTTTCACAAAGTCTTTTTGGGTTTTCTAAAATTTACCTAACTTGTGTGCTTGCAGGAAGGGGTTATCATTTGAAACAACCCAAACTACTAACAATTTTGTTGCAGGGCCTTAGCTAGGGTTTTGTAATTTTATTGTGTGCCTTGTTTTCATAGCTTAGCAAACACTTCAATTGGTGCACTAAAATTGAATCATTGTCTTTTGTGTCTTGAGCAATAGGCTCTTTTTGTTTATTCTTTAGAGGGCCTGTCTTCCCGTGTGGTCATTAGGACTACTAGTGAGAAGAGAACGACCCAAGTGGTAGCAAAAGAAAAGCCATCTTCTTCCAAGCCACTATAATCAAATGTATTCATGGTGAAAACTATGAATAACGTGTGCTGATTAGTTCATACCGACACTATGTCTCCCCATAAACCCGTTTGATCAAATTTATTTGATCATTTGTAGGGCGTAACCCCTACCGGCTGGGAGCCTTCTGTATTTACAGAGCTGAAAGTGCCGCATGTATGGCCACACGAGCGGATGCCCTTACTAGCACCATTTTGTTTTAGATGCCCAAATCCTTCTAGTTGTTGAGGCAGGAGGTCGGACCTCTAGTAGTGGCCCACACACATACGGTTCTTAGTAGAGATACAAAGTTTGCCATGGGGAGTTTTCATGGGGATTGATGCTTGGCTGACCCGAGAAGTGAGTGCCGAGGGTGGAGCCAGTGAGGTCAAGCATCTAAGTATCCGCTCTGAATAGCGTAGCCTCGGGGGTAAAACACCATGTGGGATCAACAATTATTGTCCTGGCCAGCCATAAGAATTGTGCTTGACTTATGATAAACATTCAAACAATCAAGACAAAACAACAAAACATTGTGTCTTTTGTGTCTTCAAGTGTATGCAAAAACTTTTTACATCAAACAACACACTTTTTGGAGTCTAAACAGTCTGCAAACATTGGGTCATCAACACTGTGTCCTCTTGTCACGAAAAACAGTCGAAAAATCAGATTTGGTCACAGCAAAACAAATTCACAGATAGGAAAGATTGCACTAAGGTTACAGAAACGCGTCTGTGTCTGTTAAAACCGCGTCTGTGTCGGAAAAACGCGTCTGTGAAGTACAGAATAGCGTCTGTGTTTTTATCAGCGTCTGTGTCGAACAGAAACACGTCTGTGTCTGGAAATCGCGTCTGTGAAGTATACAGGCGCGTCTGTGTCCACAATTGCAAAAAACTGTTACAGTCCCAGCAAACATCAATAGGAAAATCTCAGAATCACGTCTGCGTCAAACAGAATAGCGTCTGTGTCTTAAAACCGCGTCTGTGAAGTATACAGAGGCGTCTGTGTCAGGATTTGAAAATTTTAACAGTCAAACAAACAAAGAAATCAGTTTCGGCATATTCGAGCTTCCTAGGTCGTCTCTTCAGGTTTCATCTAGCATTCAACCTGTCTTTGGGTCTCACACAGTCCATCATTGCTTCATACCTCATTTTACATTCATACTTGTCTAAACTTGAGTCAAAAGGTCACTTGCTTGTCCTCACTATACTTTGTCAACACACTACATACTACAACACTTTGCTAAGTGGTCCCTCATCAAGGTTTCTTACCTTTGGGTCTCATTTGGTCTTACTTAGAGTCAAGGTCAGCTTACCTCATCAAGAGAAACTATCCTCTCTTTTGAAGTCACACCTACTCTACTACATACATACTTGGTCTTACACTTTGGACATTGCAAGTACACCTCAAGATTCATTGACATTCCATACAACTCTTGGTCTTACATACTCTTGTCATTTTCGTCTAGTCTCTCACATATTGCTAAACACCTAGTTCATGGTTGAAACCCGTCTTCAAAAATCTAGGAGAAAAGCTAAAGAAGCTCAAGGGTCCGTAAACATGAGTTCTTATGAGTATGACAATGATGTCTTCTACAATCCTGAGCACACTACATTACCAGACATGAATGTTTATAGACACAATCCAAATATGGAAAGCGCAAACGCTATACACAACGCTACACACAATGATAATGTGGACAATTCTTCAATACTATCAGCAGACATACAAGAATCTATAATGGATCCTCAATTCAATAGATTGGTTGAAGAGATAATGAGGAGAGATCGTCAATACTTTTTAAACATGATGGCACAAAGTGGAGCTAAAATACCGCATGATTTTGACTTATCTCAACTTATGGAAAGTCGACCTTCACAACAAACTCAACATAACATGGATCAAAGGAGACCAAATAGTGGAGGACCCAATAATATGATGCCGAAGTCACCATCAGTTTTGCTTCAGAAACCAGCAATCCCACATACACAAGCTCAAATGCATGATACTTACACTCAAAGACCATCATGGAGGCCTTATGTTCAAACACATGCTCAAGATATGGGTCAACCAAGACAAATGGATACTCAAGGACTTCCTCAAAATTTTGACACAAGGAGACCTCATGCCAAAATTGGGGGCAACACAATGGAAAATGAAAGGCCCATTGAATATGGTTTATATACACAAAATAGATATGGGGTTCCCCAACAAGAAATTATGCCAAGTGCTCCATATATGTCGCAACAATATAGACCTCCATATGGACATGTCTACGATCAGTATCATCCATATATGCAACAAGCTCCTCCTCAAATGGGTGTTTCAAACATGGGACATGCTACAAGAAATCCATCTCCTCCCAAAAATAATTTGGAGCAACAAATTAGAGATCTACAAAAGAAAGTGGAAGACATGGGCACATCAAAACCCACATATACTATGAGAGATATATGCCCTTATCCCTTTGATAAGAGCATTCCAATGCCTCCATTTCCTCCGCACTTTGCAACGCCGAAATTCGACAAATATAGAGGGAGAGGAGACCCCAAGGCACACATAAGACAATTCTTCACAGCTTGCATTGAGGTAGCCGCAGAAGAAACATACTTAATGAGGTTGTTCCCACAGAGCTTAGGAGATCAAGCGATGGAATGGTTTTCTCAATTACCTCCTGGTATTAAATCATGGGGCGACTTAGCAGAAGCATTCATTCAGCATTTTTCTTACAACATTGAAACAGATGTCTCAGTTACTACCTTGTGCAATACGAAACAAAAAGAAGGAGAATCTTTTGCGTCATTTTTACAAAGATGGAGAAACTTAGCTAGCAGATGCTCTTGTGAAATCCCGCAGAAACAAATGGTGGAGATGTTCACACAAAATGTTAACAAGGCTATTGGCTATGATCTCAGAAAAGCTTGTTTGTCTACATTTAAGGATGTCATTGAAAAGGGCCTAGCAACAGAAAAGGTCTTGATTGAACAAGGAGTTATCAAATTATTCAAAGAAAACAAAGAGGACTTCAAAGGAAAGGACAAACCAAAATTTTGGAACAAGAACAAGAACACAGTTAATGATGGTGTTGTTGATGCCAACACAGTGAGACCAAAGTTCGTCTTTCCTGGTTCAAATTCTACCAACAATCAAGTGAACAATCAAACGGCTGCTAAACCACGAAGGAAGTATACTCCATTGGGAGAACCACTTGAATCAGTATTCAAAAAGCTTGTAGCAAACAAAGTGATCACGGTCCCAGACTTTCCTCTATATGAACCGAAGGTAAAACCGAATTGGTGGAATGATGATGAATATTGCGAGTTTCATAAGAGCAAGGGTCATAAGACAAGTAATTGCCATCGATTGAAAAACATTGTACAAGATCTCATTGACAGAGGAGATATTGAGATTGAGGGACATTCATCTAACCAAGAGCATGAGGTGTTTAAGGAACCATTCCCAAAACATGATAAGGGAAAAGGCAAAGTCACAGATGATCAAGCCAATTACACCAGAACATCTTACAATTATGATTCCACTATTAATCACATCTCAATGGACAATCATATTTCTACCATTACTATCAAAAATAAAAATCTTGAGAATCCTCTTCAGCGACCCAAAATTGTCCTAAAAGGTGTGGGATCTTCATCCACATCTACCTCTGAATGTCATGTTACAACCCATCGAGGTAAGATCACATTGCCAGGTACCTCTACTAAGAATACCAATCTTCCGTCAACTAAGCCTGAGTACGACCTTGTAGAGCAATTAGGGAAAACACCCGCACTCATCTCTATTCTTGAGCTCTTACGTATATCTCCTGCACATAAAGCTATCCTTGATAAAACCTTGAGAGATACTGCTGTCCCTACTGATCTGAACGTGGATCAGTTTCAAGCCATGGTGGGATACCTATCCGTTCCACACTCCCTCACATTCACAGAAGCCGATGACACCTCCATAAGTCAGCCTCATAATGCACCTCTACATATTGAAGCCTTCATACATAAACACCGAATAAAATGAGTCCTGATAGATGGAGGAGCAGGTCTTAATATTTGTACATTGAGCACCATCAGACAATTGGGATATTCTGACAAAGCTGTGAATTCTATGAACCAAATCACTATTAAGGCTTATGATGATGAAGAGCGTTCATCCAAGGGCACAGTCATCTTACCACTAAGAATAGGGCCAGTCACAAAGGATGTGATTTGTCAAGTCCTGGATCTAGACCTCACGTATAACATATTGCTAGGACGTCTGTGGATTCATGAAATGAGAGCAGTCCCATCAACATACCATCAGTGCATAAAATTTCCTCATAATGGAGTCGAGGTAACGGTCAATGGTGATCCAAATCCATTCATATATTGCAATAACTTGAGATCACATACTGAGACTATCATTCCCAGCAATCGTGAGGCTACTCCTTCTTCAGCATATATTGATCCTGAGTCATTAAAGCCCTCGACATCCAAACAAGGTGAACTTAGAGCCAAGTTTCAAGACAAAGGCATGGGAGAATACACTCTGAATCAAACAATGTTCTTACGACAAGTCATGACCTCTCCCAAGGAATATGGGAGGCCACATCCTAATAAGCAAATCTCCATCATGCTCCTCAAATGGGATCCTACCGTCTTTCAACAATGGGGCGAACTAGAGGAAGAAAATTTATATAAAATGCTATATAAGGACGCTGAAGATGATACACATGATCAAATTATAATACCCTGTGAAAACTATGGTAAAGGTTTCAAAATTCTGTAGAGATTCGGGTATGATGGAAAGAGTCCTCTCGGACTACGCAAAGAAGGTGTCATGGAGCCTCTACAACCTGAGCTAACTACAAGAAGGGAACGCTCCAAGGGGCTTGGTTTTCTAAATCCCAAGATTCAAAATAAGAGAACAAAACAGATATGGCGAGTCAAAGTGGCTGAAGTTCAACAAGAGGATAATTATTCCACAGACTCCAATGAGTGGGAATGGGGTTCAGACAAATCCTCCAGCGACTATGAGCTCAATGAGACATTTAGAGAGCCAGATGAACCTACAGAGGAGGAGGAGTTTTACAAGAAATTCAGAGTTGGTCAAGAACCGACCCATAAGGATCCCGCACAAGCTTCGTTTCAAGGCCCTAGGTCAGGATCACATAGGATGAGGACACCTGCCCCTGAGGGTGCTACTAGTGATGATAATTTGGACTCACTCACGATCGACACTGATGAGGAGAGTGCCATTGACGACCTCGATGACTACCTTGACATACCTGAATATAACCACATCTTCACTATTAGCCTTGCGGACTCTAAAAACACTAAAGACCTTCCCCTCGTTCACCCCCAACTCATTGACTGGGATCAGGATGGACCACCACAGTTTGATACATTTCAAAATGACGAAGCTATTGTTGATTATCTTGGCATTCGCGAAGATCTTCCTCTTGGAGACCATAAAGCAGGATACGCCATAGAGCTAAATAACATGGCATACTTTGGTGAGGGTGTCGGGCCTTCTAGTCGCAAAAATGTGAAAATAAAAACAAAACAAGGGTCTTATGGCGAAAACCACACTGTGGCGCTCTCTGACTCTAAAAAAGTAAAAAGAAAGGACGTATCTGAGGGTGAAAACCTCTCTGAGGCGCCCGAAGATGGAAGGCTTGACATTCTCCCAGCATCATACGAGGAAAAATCATCCATGTTGGTAGAGGAGACTATAAAGACAAACATTGGTACAGCAGAGGTTCCACACAACATATTTTTGGCTCAATCATTGACAGAGGCCGAGAAAGCAAGGTTCATAAGCTTCTTTAAGGAACGACAAGTCAACTTCGCATGGTCTTATGCTGATATGCCTGGACTAGACCCCGACTTGGTAATGCATCATTTAACAGTCAAACTGGGGGCAAAACCAGTAAAACAGAAATTGAGGAAAATGCATCCACAGGTGGCATTGCTAGTCAAGGCAGAGCTGGAGAAATTACTAGATGTCGGATTCATACGCCCAATTGATTATCCTGAATGGATTTCCAACTTAGTACCTGTTAGCAAACCAGATCGCAGCATCCGAATATGTACAGACTTCAGGGATATCAACAAGGCTTGTCCGAAAGACGATTTCCCATTACCAAACATTGATTTAATTGTTGATCTCACAGCAGGCCATGAGATGTTATCTTTAATGGACGGATTTTCTGGATATAATCAGATCAAGATTGCACCTGAAGATCAACATAAAACATCATTCACTTGTCCATGGGGAACCTTCTGCTGGAATGTCATGCCCTTTGGGCTGAAAAATGCAGGTGCCACGTATCAACGAGCCATGACTACTATCTTCCATGATCTCATGCATGTAACGGTGGAAGATTATGTTGACGACCTTTTGGTTAAATCAATAGACAGAAATACACACTTGGATATACTTTCAGTTACTTTTGATAGGCTGGAAAAATACAAGGTAAGATTAAATCCAAAGAAATGTGTCTTTGGAGTAACCTCCGGGAAGCTCCTAGGATTCATTGTGTCTAAAAGAGGAATAGAAGCTGATCCAGCAAAAGTCAAGGCTATCTTGGACATGCCGCCACCCAAGAATATCAGTCAACTTCGGTCTTTACAAGGGAGACTCCAGTCCATACGAAGATTCATAGCACAGCTTGCAGATAAGTGCAATCCTTTCCAGCACCTGCTACACAAAAACATTAAGTTCAAATGGGATGAGAACTGTCAACAGGCTTTTCAGGCACTCAAAGACTATCTTTTGAACCCGCCAGTTTTGATGCCACCAATTCCGGATCAACCATTGCTACTTTACATATCAGCTACTCCAACAGCACTGGGGGCACTTCTAGCACAGCAAATACCTGACGGCAAGGAAAAAGCAGTCTACTATATCAGTCGCACATTGGTGGGATATGAGCTAAACTACACACCAATTGAGCGTGCATGTCTCACTGTGGTCTTCGCTTCACAAAAATTATGACATTATATGCTTACTCACAAGACCAAGTTGATTGCCAGAATTGATCCACTAAAATATCTTCTCAACAAAGCTACACTTACTGGGCGACTGGCCAAGTGGGTAATGATTTTGAGTGAATTCGACATTGAATACGTGGACAGAAAAGCCATAAAAGGACAAGCCATCGCAGATCAACTGGCAGATGCTCCCATGATAGATGATGTTCCTCTACAGTCAGAATTTCCAGATGAGTCCATTCTAACAATATCACCTGCAAAGCCATGGCAACTATACTTTGATGGCTCATACGCACAGCATGGGGCAGGAGCTGGTATACTCTTTATAACTCCCCAAGGTGATTCTATACCAAAGTCATACCGCTTATCATTTCCTTGTACCAACAATATAGCGGAATACGAGGCATTAACAACGGGGCTAAGGATTGCAGTTCAGTGGAAGATCCAGGAACTTCGTGTTTTTGGGGATTCTCAACTTGTCATCCGTCAAGCAACTGATGATTATCAAACAAAGGATGAAAAGCTAATGCCTTACAAACAACTGGTAGATGACCTGAAACAGCACTTTGCAAAGATAGAGTTTGAGCAGATACCAAGAGAACAGAATCGTGCTGCTGATGCCATGGCTACAATTGCTTCGCTCATTGACCTGCCGCAAAATGAGACCTGCTATGAGTTCCTGGTTGACAACCTGCTGATTCCATCATATGAGATCACTCCTACGGAAATGATATGTGTTGTTGGTCCTGAATCCCAGTTATATGGTTCCATATTCACATACCTTCGCGACAACATCTTACCTCCTGATTTATCGAACAACCAACGCCGCACTTTCATCCGCCAATCCTCCCGATACGTTATCCTAGCTGATATCCTATACCGACGAGGTCTAGATGGCACCCTCCTTAGATGTTTAGAGAGTGACGAAGCTCAGATTGCGTTACGCGAAGTGCACGAAGGGATATGTGGTCCGCATACTAGTGGTCCTACCTTGGCCAAGAAACTCATCAGGACTGGATACTACTGGCCTACTATGGAAAAAGATGCATATCAGTTTGTCAAGAAGTGTAAGCAGTGTCAAATTCATGGAGACCTCATACATGCACCAGCACAAGAACTACAACCACTTGCATCTCCTTGGCCCTTTTGTCAGTGGGGACTCGATCTCATAGGCAAGATTCACCCTCCTTCTTCCAACGGTCATAAATTCATTATCACAGCCACAGAGTATTTCACAAAGTGGATTGAAGCCGTGCCTCTCACACAAGTTACTGGGAAACAAATCGCTACCTTCATTTTGAACTACATCATTTGCCGATACGGGATTCCTACTTCCATTATTACTGATAACGGGCGTCCCTTCAAAAATCAGGATGTTCGTGAACTCTGTGACCGCTTCCATATCTCTCATCGTTTCTCCACACCATATTACCCCCAAGGTAATGGCCAAGCTGAGGCATCTAACAAAACAATTCTTAAAATCCTTAAAAAGACAGTCGATGACGCTGGCCGTAACTGGCATATCCAACTTAATCCTGCACTTTGGGCCTACCGCACAAGTGTCCGCACACCTAGAGGAGCTACACCCTACTCACTTGTCTACGGTGCTGAAGCCATCTTGCCTATTGAGGTCGAGTTACCTTCTCTATGGGTCTCCTTGAGAAACATAATCAATGATGAAGACTACAGGGTCTCTCGCTTACAAGAACTAGAACTGCTGGAGGAACGAAGACACACTGCTTTTAATCATCTCAAGGCTTACCAACAACGAATGAGTCGCAGTTACAATCACAAGGTCAAGCCTCGCACATTTGAGGTAGGTGACTTAGTCCTCAGAGAGAACCCCAAGAATCAGCAAGATAGAGAAAAGAAGGGCAAATTTGAACCCAACTGGCTGGGTCCTTACATCATCACAGCAGTATATGGATCTGGGGCATATCAGCTCTCAACTACAGAAGGTGAACCCTTGGAGGATCCTATCAACAGCATGCACCTTCGCAGGTTCTACACATAAGCTCTTCGGAATATCCTAATTCAAAAATACAAAAAAAAAATCAAAAAAAAAATTCAAAAATACAAAAAAAATTATAAAAACAAAAAAATCGTTACTTGGTAAAAACCTGGCAAACAGGCGCCTTGTGACAACAAAAAAAAATTGAAAAATCCAAAAAAGTAAAGAGAAATAATTTCGTCCAACGGTGAAAACCACTTCGGTGGCGCCCTGGGCAAGTACCATGGTGAAAACTGGGTCACCAGCGCCATGCGTAGGGACTTTGCTCCTCCCTCCTTCAGGATTCACTTTCATCCTTTCACTTTGCACACACTCACAACCTATTCGTTCACAATAAACTTGCCCATTCCCATCATGGCTTGTTATTGATCTACCTAAGATTGGTTAGCCATCCATAACCCTCCCCTTTCACTCCCTTTTCCATCCATAATAAATCAGATCCTATCTGTGACTATGGCCAATTCCTACGTCTAGTAATGGGTGTGGAACTGAGAACATCACATGTTTCGAGGAGTACAGTTTCTTTCAGCTTTCTTCAGTCTATCCGCGCACAATCCGCAATAAAGCAGCACTTGCATCACAGATCCGCAATAAAGTTCCATCTTCTCCACAATAAGGTATCAGTTTCATGGATTCAGTCAGTTTCAAATGAGACACAGCAGCAACAATGGGCTTCAACAAAATCAAATCTTTCAACAGACTCAGACAACATATGGTTCAGTGCTATCTCTCCTTTTTGTGAAAGTGAACATTGTGACCATAATCAAATAAGACTTATACAAGTGACAAGAGACACTAAACTTGAGGACTACAGTGGATGTTGGTGTCGAGTCTTGGTTTTCTTTTGATTTTATCTTTTGGTGACATGTCTTTTAGCTTTTCCAGGATGTCTCTGACTAAAGATTCTATCTCCAGGATGTCTTTGATTAGAAAGGCGAGGATGGGGTATCGTCACCTATTTGAATTTGCTGTCTGTGGATTGTCTCTTAGTAATGCTATGACTTGTCCAAGGATATGAGGACACTGTGAGTCTAGTATGAACTGGGGCATTCGTTGTTTGTGACTGTCTTATCTCCATGCAAACAGGTACAATGACTTTCTGGGCCGAACAAATGCCTCGATTGTCATAACCTATTCTGCCATAATAAAGCTCAATGATGATAACGCACAAGAAGCTCTTTCATGTTCATATCTTCTGTCTTCCATCCCCCTTTCTTGATTGACTTCCATTGTCCTTCTCGAGTCTGCGTAGCCCGCTATCACATGACTGAGTATAATGACACACCAAAAACATTTGCATTTCATATAGTTGCACCTGCATCACCACATATAAGCATTTCATACATACATATAGATATCATAATTGCATCACATCTTGCATACAACACATGTTAGCACATCTCACATTTTCATTATGTAAATAATCATTTGCATTATCATATTCATTTGCATTTACATACATTCACATTTGCATCATGCATCACATATACAACATAAAAGAACAAAAAAATATTGCATTGCATCATATAAGCATCCATATCATAAAACAGGTATCACATAAGAACATCTCATCACATAAGGTACACATGCATATAGCTGCCGCAAAAATGAATCATCTCATATATAATCAAATGTGTCATAATACAATGATGTCAAAAGAATCATATGGCTACAAAAGAATCACCCGCAGGTGTCTACAATACAATAATGGTACATATACTGATACAATGGGAGCCCACTATAGCTATGAGGAACTCCCTCCCTCGGAGCCGCCTCGCCTCGACGGAGTCTGAGCTATAGATGGACCCGCCCCAGGATCCCCCTGTCTCTCTGGTGGTGGTGGAGGCCCCATGACTCCACCGCTGGATGCCTGTCTCCTGCGACTCCCTCCCGTAGCCGTCGCTGTGCGCGACGATCTATGGAAGCTCCTAGCCCGCTGATCTGCTGGCACGGCTGCATAGTATAGATCCCTCCAGTAGGCGATCTCCTCTCCGGCTCGCAAAACATATGCGTAGCCTGCCCCTACATCCTCTGCTGCCCGCCTACCTGCCCTCAGAGCTGTCTCGGCCTCGGTGTATCTCTGGATGGCCTGATCCCTCTCCCGCTCTGTGTCTCGGACCCTGATCCTGAGGTGGTTCCTCTCTCGAACCAAATCCTCAATCTCATCTGCCTAGCCCTGGCAGATCTCCCGCAGCCTAAGCACCTCATCCTCCTCAGAGTCTCCGCTCTCCGTCCCTGCCTGTGGCTCCTCCTCTACAGGTGCCTGTCCCTGTGCCTCTGCCTGCACCTGTCCCTGTGCCTATATAGGTACCTGTGGCTGTACCTGTCTCTGTCCCTCTGGCTGCACCTGTCTCTGTCCCTCTCTGGGACCCTGTGCTGCTGGCACCTGTAGGGGCAGTCCACCCCGTCCTCTCACCACTGGAGCTGCTCTCTCCTGTCCTCCCTCTCTCCGAGGTGCTACCCGTCTCTCTCCCACCACTCCCCTCCGCCTCCGCCGGCCCCTACCTCCGTCCCCTCCTCCATCATCATCCTCTCCTCCACCCTCTCCATCCACTGGCTCTACTGGATCTGTCAATCTAGGAAATGGATGCTCTGCCCAGTACGCAGAGTACTCTGCGTCCATCCCTGCATCATCTACCTCTGGCCACATGTCCCATGGCATCGGCATCATCTCCGCTAGCTGCATAACTGCCTGATCATATGATAGCAGTGGGCCAAACTGTACCTGATCTCTGACCGTACGGGCATACATGCCCGAGCCTCGTGGCATCCGCTGGATCCGCCCAAACTGCCTGCATACCCTGTCCACCAGCTGTCTCTCTAATATATAGGGCGTCCGCCCAATCAGGTACCTGCTCCGGAAGGTGTAGGGTAGCTCCAATGCGTCGTCCTCCCACTCCTCGCACCCCAGGTACGGCCTCCAGATCACCATGTCAATGTCATCAATGACTCTCCTCCAGTGCTCCAATCTCCCAATCCGAGGCTGGGATGTAATCATGGCATATAGGTGCACAAAACTCTGTCCCTGTCCTCTGCCTCTGAAATGAATAGGCCGTGTGATGGGAAGGTGCTCATAGGCCCACACCTGCAAGAGAGTCACACCGCAGCCCAAACCCACTGATCCATGGTATACAAACTGATGCAGCTCATAATACAAATGTGCTAGGACACATGGCCCCCATGCATACCTAGTGTGCTCTGCCATCAGCGTCTCCAAGGCCCCTCCCCAGCCCACTGCCAATCCTCGTGTGGCCCTGTCTGGACACAAGTATCCACTGATGACTCTCCCAACAACTGCCGGCAATGCTAATCATGTGGCAGTCATGGTGTCCCAGGCTACATGACCTGCTCGCATCTCCAACTCAGGATCCTGAAAAACCCGTCTCAAGGCCTCCCTGTCACTGTCACGGTCGTAGGGGATCAACTCTCCATCAATAGGAACATGTAGAATCCTATATACATCCTCTAATGTCACTGTCATCTCACCCATCGGCAGGTGAAACGTGCATGTCTCTGAGTGCCATCTCTCGGCCAACGCAGTCAGCAACCCCATGTTTGCCCGAAACTCGGGCACATAGAGCATATGTGTGAGACCCATCTCCTCAATGGAAATCATGTCCTGGATAGACAACTCTGGTCGCAGTCTCTGAGTCGACGGGAATCTCTCCCGTGACTCCAACATCGGCAAATACTCCTGCAGTCAAGCAACTCAATCATGTCAGTTATCGTGGCATTCACTGTTTATCACAAAATGCTACTTGCTACCTAAATGCATATGGTTATCTACCCTAGTGACACTCACTGTTCATCACAAAGTGTTGCTATCTATCCTAGTGGTGCTCACTGTTCATCACAAAGTACTACGTGTGTGACATTCCCTGTTCATCACAAAGTGTCACTCACATTCGCACTCCCTGTTCATCACAAAGTGCTGCCTATCTTGGTGCTCCCTGTTCATCACAAAGTGCCTTGATCTATCCTAATCTTCCTAGAGGACCTGCTTGAGTGTATCCTCTCAGCAGCTTATCCAATCGACAGCGTATGTTCATCACAGAACTGTCGATTTGACCTAAAAGACTAAAACCATGCATTTAAACACACAAACGCACTTTTTCAACACAAACGCGCTTTTCACTCCTAAACGCGCTTATAGCCTGCATAAACGCGCCTCTGCAACGCAGACGCGCTTTCTGAACACAAACGTGCCTATACCAGACACAAACGCGACCAGGGAACATAGACGTCCCTACATGACATAAACGCTACTAAAAAGCACAGACGTTGCTACATTTCACAAACGCGTCCGCAATCAACACAAACGCGGTTCCAGGCACAGATGCGCCTGGATCTGACACAGACGCGCCTGTTGGACACAGACGCGCCTGGCGCTGACACAGACGCGGTTGCGCGTTTTTGCACTTTTAAACTATCCTATTCCTAGTGCATTTATTGCTCCTAAACATGCATTTATGACAAAACTCGAAATGCGTGAAAGTACGAGGAGGTTTTCGGGTACTTACCGGCTCTCCTGCATCGGCTGGTCGCTGGAATCGGTGGACACGGTCGAATCTATGAACGAATGTCATCGCTGCTGACTGCTGCTGCTCTTTTCTCGCTCTGCACTGTGATCTTCTATGGGTGTGGATGACAATGAGGATGTCTTTTGCCCGTGGTCTATCTTATAGCCTACCCTAGCCCTGCCCTTCATTTCCTGAGTCAGTATTCTTCATCACATTATCCACTCAACCCATTCTATTCCATCTTTCTTATCGAGAGATTGTCTGCAATCTTTTCAGACATTTTCATCCAATCTCTCGAGGGGGCATATAATTCCTTATTCTGGGGCAACTCTGTATCAGTCCATCTTATCTTCTTTGAAACAACGCGACAAGCCGCATTGTCTCAAAGAGGGGCAAAATGTAGACACCCAAAATTGTCATGTCTAATTAAATAAATATTTTATTTATTTAATTATCTAAGCCTAATTCTTCTATTAATTAAATAATTTTTTATTTATTTAATTAATTCATTTATCCTCTTCTAGCCTTATTTTTCATTTAAATAAATACATTTATTTATTTAAATTATCCCTTTCCTAAATTAAATAAATATTTTATTTATTTAATTGTCCTATTTCTTCTATTAATTAAATAAATCTTTATTTATTTAATTAATTCATTATCTTTTTCTACACATGACACATGTCACTCGTCTCTTATTTCCTACACTACCTACCTCTTTCATTATTTTGGTATTTCTTATACCTACCCTCTAATCCTAGCCGACCTCTCTTTTTACACCTCTTAATCTTAACCCTCCATTTCTTATTGTGTCTTCTATTTAAGGAGATGCTTTCTTCAATGACAAACCCTAATGACTGATTTTGGAGGACTTGGCTACACTACAATTCTACTTGCAACCACATTCCGTTCTTTATTGAGCTCTTGTGCATACAAAAATCTGAGAGCAAGCATATCAAACAAGATCAATGAAGATAGGAAGAATGGAGATCAAAACCCTAGTGGACATGTGATGGTATAATCTTTGTGATTTTGAGTTATTTGCATTGTCTTAGGTTATCTTCATATGTTATGGTGGATCTTTGTTTATTGTTAGGCTAGGGTTTGGTGGTTGAATCCATTTTAGTCTTTCAATATTGTTGTTTATTGTTATCCATTTTCACCATATACAGCTCCATTAGAGCTTGAGTTTTTCTATCTTTGTTTTCCATGAATGTTCTAAGTTCATTTTCCAATGGTTCACCCATGGGGTTACTACTTCCTCTGGTTCTCCTTTGATAGGTTTGCATTAACAACCCTTAACAGGATGGCAGAATCAGGCTCTGATACCAATTGTAATGTCCCAACTTCGCAAATCTAAGGAAACACGTAAACAATGATTTTTCTCAATAATTGATTAACTCATCTAAGGTATAATTTGTCTAAAATTCATTTGAGTTTATTATAAATTAATAAGTCAACTACATGTTTAATGCCTAGTGGAAATAAAGGGATAAGCTACCTTAGGAATGCCCGTAGCGCTTATCAGGCCCAAGGACGGTACATACCCCCTTGGCCCTCCTGCTAGAAGCTCTTTGTCAACTGCAGTGGGTGGGCTACCTGACAGAGGCCTAGTTCCTGGCTTATCAGGCCCAAGGACGGTGCATACCCCCTTGGCCCTCCTGCTAGAAGCCCTTTGTCAACTGCAGTGGGTGGGCTACCTGACAGAGGCCTAGTTCCTGCTATTCCCTGTTGCCCAATTCCTCATCTACCCCACCAGGTTTTAAACATGTAATTGCTTTATTCATATTATTCATAATTTAATAATAATGCATATTACGTCCATTAACCCTTAATTACATCAAGATGTTATTTCCTTAGTTAAGATTTGTGGTTTATTAATTAGTTCTATTTATTAAACTATTTACTACTTGTTCATTCCTGATGATTTATTCATTATTGTGTCACATATATACTTATATATATATATATATATATATATATATATATATATCTATTATTTTATATTACTACATTATTTGTCTATCCTTAATATAACATACAATGCATTTAAATAAGGAACCTTATACTATTATTTCACCCTAACAATTTATATACTATCTATGAAATTACTATATTTTAATATCACTTTTACTATGAAATATATTTAAAGATTATCGGACTTACCTGTTGCCTGCGTGCAGTCCCTTCTGCTCGAAATACCCTCGTCCCTGTTCCTCCTTCCTTTCTTCCTGCATTTTTTTGTCTTTCTTTCGCTCTATACTCCTTCGTATTTTCTTCACCCCCTTTCTTTCCGCCGCGCATTGGTCTTTTAATACCCTACGTGAGGGTTAGCGTGGATCCCCCAAGAGTTGCGACCGACGGTGAGGTGGCATTTTCGAGGGAGTCACCCTGGTTCTCCCGCAACCCATTGAGGCGTCTTAAAACGACGCGTCTTGTTCATTGTTCTTCGTTGTGTGCCGTGTGTATTGCACATACCCGATAGTGTGCCTTTGACTTTTTAATAAGCATCCCTTTAAATATGTTAATATTGTATTTTAGCGCAAGGTAATAAGTATTAGTCTTTGTGTATTATTATTATTATATAATAAAAAATTATTAATAATTATATTTTTAATAATAATTATTAGTCTTGTGTATTTTACATTTATTATTTTATAGCACCCATTATATAATAAAAATTATGTATTAACAATTATATTTTTAATAATATTAATTTTTTTATAGTAACGTTAATTAGAGCGTAATTATAAATAATGAATTATTTCATATAAATGGAATGTATAAATAATTACAAAATGTGGGGTCATGACAGCAACTTCCAACTGTGTCTACAGTCCACACACTCTACCCCCAAGGCACGGATGATATCTACAGGTGTCTGACCTCCTACTCCAACCTCCTCACCTTCGCCACCCTGATCCTCTTGCCTTTTTCGCACCTATCTAGGAGCATCCTCACCGCCAAGGCCCGCTACCTCACCCATCTCTACATCTACTATGACCTCTCCTCCCCTATCATCACCTACATATCCACCAACTTCTCCCAATGACCCTCCCTCTCCCCTCTGGCATTGTCGTCCTACGACAAATGCTCTTCTACTACTCCCACCTGGATCTCCTCCTCCCCTCCTAGGTGTTGCCTCTCTCTAAGAACTTGGATCTCATCATCACACTCATCTATCCGAGGGGAATTCTCTCCAGGGTTTGTGAATCGTGGGAATGGATGTCTCTGAAACCAATCTCTAAATTCGAGAATTACCTCCGCATCTGCAACATCCTCCAGATACTCCCACTGATGTGGTTGTAATTCTGATAACTCCAGCATGTTCAGGGCATATGATAGTTTAGGCCCCATCCTCACCTCTTCCTCATTAGTAAATCGTTCGTATGTAGTAAACTCCTGTGAGATACTCTGTGCCCTCTCGTACTGCCTCAAAACTATACTAACTAAAAAATGCTCAATAATCACAGGAGATCTACCAACAAGTGGTCGAGTCATAAACATATCTCTTCGTTGTCTCCTCCAATCATCCCACACCTTCAGACCCATGTATGGTCTCCAGACTACTGCTATCATGCCATCTAACTATCTCCTCCAATAATCAGTCTTGCCTAGGTAGGGTTGTGTGATATAACCTGCATATCTATATACAATGGGTTGACCCTCCTATTGCACATCATCTACAATCAGCCTACAAACTGGGATATGCTGCCAGGCCCAAATTTGCAAAATCAAAACACCCTTCTCCATACTCTTCACCCCTCTATGGGTGATCTCATGCATCTCATGGTACATGTGAGCGAGTAAATAGGATCCCCAATCTAATCTGACAGGATGAGTAAGCAATCTCTCCAGCATCCTACCCCATCCACACAAAAATCCATGTTGTCCTCTATCTGACATAATGAAATAGCCTATAATATCAGCCAAAATGCAAGCAAGGGGAACTGTGCACCATATCTGATCAGAAGACCGTTCTAGGTGATAGAACAATCCAAGATAGTGTCATCATGAAATATAGGTCTAAGTGCCTCAATACCCTGTCATGGAGCAACATCGTAATCCACCTTATTCCCAGCAAAAGGTATCCTCAAAATCTTGTATATGTCCTAAGGAGTGATAGTCATCTCCCTAGTCGACAGGTGGAATGTGTTATGCTCACTATGGAATCGCTCAACTAAAGCAGTCAGCAAACCATGATTCACACGGATATCAGGCATTTGAAGCAAGTATCCCAATCCACACAATCCAATGTGTCCTCTTTGCATGTCTGACAAGTCCTGCACTAATCTCATAGTAGGTGGATATGTACATCTAAATTGTATATCTGGCAACTAAACCTGCAAAATTGAACAAAAAATCATCACTACACGATCAAATTTAAGCTAAGAATGTGTCAAAAGTGCTAAAGAGTCCAAATTTACAACATTGAAAATAAAAAATTGATGTTTGGATATTTAAAAATATCCACTATTTCACATACGAGTAAGTATAGACAGGTAGAAAGTCATACGAGTAAATATTACGGGTAGTACGAGTAAACAATCCAATATGAGAATCTATTACATATCAAATGATACAATGGTCTATGAAGAATACATTTGTACGATACAAGGGTAGAGACCATATGAGAAATCATACATGGCCATACGAGAAAATAAAAATTACCAGTTACTCGTATGACAACTCCTATTAAACCAAACGATAAAATGACAAGGGACGATCTAAAACGAAACTTAGAACGAAAAATTCAACAAAAATTCACAAAATGAGAAAATAAAGAGGCTTAAGATCGATCACTTACTACTGTTGGGTAGTTTTGAGGTCGATTATGTCGTCTCTGGTGCTCGAATTGGTGATCTTGAACGAGAATTGCCATTTTGCTCCAGAGAAGGTTTTTGAAATTTTGAACTTTGAGAGGTAAAAATGAATTGAAAATGACCACTTTCAACCTCTTATATAAGTGAAACCCTAATTTTCAAACTTGCTTCGATTGACACAAAATTTGTACTCTTAGCTAAATCAACCATCCTTAGTCCATTTTCAGGATCAAAATCGAAAGCTAACATCAATTTTCTAGTCAAATTCTTACAATGTTGACCTCTTGACACTTTCATCTTCGCATCAATATTTACATCATTCTGTGCTCAAATCTTTTCTGAATTAACTCTAATTTCAAATTAATTCTCAAATTAATCTTCGTGCTCAGATTATCATCGTGAAATCAAATTATTAAATAAAATTGCCTAAAATCACTACGATCTTGCTATCTTTCGATTTCGCTCCCAAGGGGGCATACTTATTACATCATCATTATCAGTGATTACATCATTGAAAGGTCAAGATTTTCTTTTAAATCTTTGTCAAAAGTAGAGTAGTAAATCTTTTCAAATCAAATCTTAACCAAACTTCAATCAATCTCTAGGGGCATATCAATTCCATCAATCAAGCTGATATTGTCTTCATCTGAAACAGTCTCTTATCGGTAATCATTTTCATTGCATCTCATCAAGTTGTTTATTCTTTTAAACCTAATCAAGGGTTTAAAGAGTCATTTTGATAGTGATCACACACTCAATCCAAATAGGCGTTCAGTTTCATCACATCAAATCAAGCTAGACATTTTGTTTCGCTAATCAGTTCTTGTTCAATCAAGTTCGGAATCAATTTTATCTCTTCACTCAACCAATTCTAGTTCAATCAAGTTCTAGATTGGTACTCGTTTCTTGATCCATCAAGTTCAAGATCAATATCTTTTCTCTTTATCGGTTCTAGCTCAATCAAGTTTGGGATCTATATCACTTTAATCAATCTATTCAGTTTCATCATTTAAAATCAAGCTGAACATCTCACCCTTCATCAGTTTGTGATCCATCAAGTTCTGAACTGATATTTCTTCGACATCAACTATTCTTTGAATCAATGCATTGCTTTCACATCAATTCAAAGAGGGAAAAATGTAATACCCTAAAAATGGTCATCTAAACCATGGGCCCCTAATCTCGACTACATCACCAAGGTCCTAACCAAAGGCAATTAAATCAATTTGGAGCACCTAATTAATTAATTCTTAAATCATCAATGTCACATGACAAATAAATCATCTTCAAATAATTAAATATTTAGTTAATTAATTAATCATTCCAAGTAAATCATTTTAATCAATTATCCTATTTATTTAATTAAATATCCTAGCATATTTAATTAATAAATCAATTTTCCATTAAATGATTAAAAATAAATTAATTTGAAAAAAAGAATTAAATTTGGAAAAAGGAATCAAATAGAGATATCTTGAAAATCTAATAAATTTAAAAATCTCAAGAATAGCAATTAAAACAATTAAATCTCAAAATTGAATAAAAATATGGAATAAATAAGTTTTTTTATTTTATCTTAATGTTAGTTCAACCTTATTTCCTTCAAATTTGAAGAAAGCAACCAATCACATCAAATCACCTGGATTGTGCTTCCTCTTGGAGAATCTTCACCACTCATCATCATTTGATCTCAATCATTGGTTTCTTTCTGAATTTTATATAAATTCGGGCTCTCATTTCTCAATCAAAGGACCTTGGAGATTTATTGTTATTATGCTATTTTTGCTCCAGAGTCATTGAGAATATTGTGCTTTGAGATTATTGTATTTTAGCTTTCTTGCATATTAGTTTAATTATGATTGCTTGCATCCATCTAGCTTAATTTGCTTAATCTTGCATATCTAGCTTAATCTTGTGCTCATATAGATTAAATCCTTCATCTTGGTGTAGTCTAGTCATTGGTAATGCTTATTAGATAAATCTGAGAGCAAGTCTATACTCGCATCTTTTAGAAGGCAATAGATTGTTTTGTTATGGTTTTTACATTCATTGATTATATCTATCTAACCATGCATGCAATGATTTATTGAAGTGTTTGTGCCTTACAACTTACAGATTACCAATTTTCACACACACAGTATGATTTATGTATGGTTCTCTTGAATGAGTTACTGAGCAATTTGAAGAAAATTAAACAAGACAAGAAGAACACCTTTAAGTTTGCCATCTTTATTATCTGTTTGGCTCTATATTTCATGAATGAAATCCCTGGTGTTCAAGGAAAGGTCCAATGGGTCTATGACAAGCCAGTTGCTATGCAAATCAAGGAAGAGATTATGGGGATTGGTGATGGCACAATGAAGATATACACTCTATGGGGTTATTTCAAAACTTTTCAAGCCACAATGAAGAGAAAAGAAAGAATCCCAAAAGAAATAGTGGAGAAGTATTAGAAAACAATTTTCTTCATGATTGATAAAGACCAATGTATAATGAAAGTCGTTGAGCCAAGGATTGTGTGGATTCTTCCAATGGGATATGAAGTTGATGTTGCTACCCTTGATGCCTATGCTCAAAATATGTTGAGTTAGCCGGTTGATAAGAAAGAAGGAAGATTTGACACCTTCAAGGAAAAGGACATAGAGTTGCACAAGCAATTTACAACACCTGCAAGGAAGAGGAAAGTATCTAAGATGGTTGAGGAAGTGGTAGTGCAGATGGGATTTACCCGATAGGCGGTGAAGCAAGCAAGGGAGAAACATGCTCAGATGAAAGCTGAGGAGGAATCCAAGAAGCCTAAGGCCAAACCGGTTCCCTCTAAAGCCAAGCCAAAAGAGACCAAGTCTGCCCCTACTTTGATAGTACCATCATCAGGATAGAGCTCATCTAAAAAGGGAATTTTGAAGAAAAAGGAGAAGCCTAAACAAATCTATGTTGTTGTATCTCTAGTAGAATCTGAGACCCAATTAGATGAAGAAGTAGACTGATAGGGAGAAACCCATAGAAGGACCAATTAAAGCTAAGTATAATCTTCTTGTTAAGAGACTCCTTCAAATGAGAGAGGAAAGGTTTTGGTTTTCTTGATAAGGCCCACTTTCATTGTTCACAAGCTTCACTCAACCCAAAACTTCCTCCTTGAGCTCTTCCTATCATTTGTTCATACACTTGCTCAACTCAAACTCAAACCCTTACTATAGGTCTAAACCTCAAATATAGAAACTCTAATCATATTAAGGTTTTGGGAGGTTTCCTTGAGTGTTTTCAAATGGTTTCCAATAGTTCTTCAAGACCATTCAACCTTGCATAAATCGGGTTCACACTTTTTGCAAAACAGGGCTAAAAAGGGCTACTAGCCGAGTAGGCCTAATTTGGAGTATTTTGCTCATTTCTTTCAACAATGGCCAATACCACCTTGGGAGTTGATTTGGATGTTTATAACAATGCAAGAACTCAATGATTTTTAGGTCTTAGGTTCTATGAGGTGGGTTTTGAGACTGTCCTCAATTTTAGGCTTAAATGTAGGGTTTGGTGAGGGTTTTAGTTCTTACACCATAGTATCTCACTCCTAAGCTTAGTTCAAGCCTCCACGTCACTGATAATCCTCTTCCACGACATACCAATGCCTTTCTAGGCTTGTTACAAGGTTTTTAACACATTTTCAATATAATGCCATTTTTGGCTTAAAAGGCACTATGGGCCAAAATTGGAAAGAAAACTTGAGAAAAACTATCTAAGAAATTGGAAAGAAAACTTGAGAAAAACTATCTAAACACTCTAAGATAAAACTAAACCATAATGAAACCTAAAACACACACTTGGACTCTTACAATAGTCCTTTATTCAATTCTTGATCCCATCAGGATAAAACAAGCCAAAATTGTGAAAGTGCTCCTGCACCATAGACAAGGCTAAGAAGAAGGGAGAATTTGTAAGGGTGGTGAGGAAACCACAGTCCGACAAGAAAGATAAATATAAACCTACCCTTACTGGAAGATCCAAGAGGGGAAGGAAGATTAGAACTCAAATTGATAAAGATCTTGAATCTAATGATCAACAAGGTAAACATACATTTGTTCCTCCATTGACAACAAATCAATTGATTGATGAGATAATTATTGATGGAAATTTGAAAAATATTGGAGCACATTATGAAAATCTTGTTGAGGCATATCAGAGAAAAGTTGAAGAAGTTGTTGTTCTGTATTTGCATAGCTTTAGTAAAACATTGATTGAGCTGGAGCGGAGCATCCCAAAAGATCTATACAATATTATTGATGCGAGGAGACTGACTGCTAGCGAAATAGATAAGAAAATGAAAGAAAGAGAATTGATTAATGTTTGCACCTGTATCTCCCAAGATGAAGCCAAAAGGATCATTGAGGAAGCAAATAAGAAGGAATTCAGAAGCAGAAATAGGGTGAATAGGTTGATGATTGGCAAGGTTGAAGAGGTGAGGAAGGAAACTGAGGATATATGGAGAAGAATCATGAAGAACAATCCCTTGTACAGTGATGCAGTTCAGACTTCCCATCCAAAAGAAAAGGGAGGTATCTATGGTGATCTAAAGGATGAAACTCAGACCGAGGAGCATTCAGAAGACCAAGGCCATATATCACTTGATGCTAAGATTAGTACAAATTCTCCGGTGGTAGATAACATTGGAAAAGTTCCCGAGATTCAAAAGGATACTACTGCACCAAGTGGCAACACCGGTGCACAAGATAAAGGGAATGATATTGAGGTGAAGGAGACTGAGAAGTCAGAGGTGCGAGATGCAGAGGTAGATAAAGGGAAGAGATTTGTTGATCTGATAATTGACACTCCTCCAGTCACAAGGACCCTACCCCAAATCTCTATCAATCTTGATGGTCCTCTAGATCTTGGACAAATGTCTCCTGCTGAAAAGATGATGCTTGCAGTAGCTATACAAGCTCGAGCTAGTCAGGATCTAGTCAAATCAGAATCTGAAGACAAAAATCTTATTTTGATGTTTGTTGATGTGTTGCAGAAGGTGGTTCCAGGTGTGCAACTAGATCCCAATTCTAGCCCCTCTGGTAAATTATTACAATTGATTAACAATGTAAATACCAATTTTGATTCTTTGGAGAAGTCTACTACTAAGTGAGTATTAGATAGATTCAAAGAGGTAAGAATGTAGACATTCTAGAAAATGATAGAAGATGATAGAGTAAGATTGAATAAAGGTCTGCAAACTATTTCAGATACATTGGCTGAAGGTGGTAAAATATATAAGTCTTGTCTTATTTTGCCAAAGTTCACAATAGATACAGACAAGCAAATAAGTGTTTGCCAAGGTAAACTTGCTGGTATTTCACAGTCTTTTAATCCTAATGTATCCCTAACCAATAGTGTAGAAGGGAAGATAATGACTCTCAATGATCAGATCTCGAGCCATAATGCGGATAAGGACAAAATTTTGAGGAGAGTTGGTGAACTTTGGAATTTAATTGCCCCCCAGCTAGACACCATGTTGAGAAATAAGGTTGATTGTATAAAGGCCATGGGATTGTTCCATCTGAACTGAAGGATGTGGAGATTCATGCATATGTCTTCAGTGCATTCATTACAATTATGGATAACTTGAAGAGGAGGTGGGACACTCACCTAGGATTTTTGAAGACCATTTTTGTTGATATCTTCAAATACTTGTAAAGTCTTTGGTAGATATATCTGTATATAAGTTTTGGACAACACCCCATCTTTAGCATTGTTGTCAAAGGGGGAGAGTAAAGGTGAAAAATGTACAGAGCATGTTATAGTTTTTAGAATTCTTTGTCTAAGGGGGAGCCTTAGCAATTTTGATCCAGTGTACAGGTTTCAACACAATCATTTTTAACGAGTGTTGCAATCAATGCCAAAGGGGGAGATTGTTGGCAATTCACACTCATCCGGTGCATTCTGATGTTTGATTAGTGGTTTAGGGTTGTCATTGATGGAAACTCTTCTTGAGATTCATATCCTGTAATCACAGATCCTGATATCCAAAAGTGGATGTCAACAGGTAGCCAGCTAACCGGTATTTCAGGTTGAGCAGAGCAATTTTGGTCTGGAAGCTTTTCGGTGATTGCAGTGTTATGAATCGTGCATGAGACGATTAAGCCAACATAGAGATCATTCTATCATCGATTTGGTGATCTGCATTTTTTAGTGATCCGGTCAGGCTGACTCATGATTACATGTTACATCATCAAGCCGACTTGATAAATAATTATTTTGTGATTGCGGATATATTAGACCGGCGCAGAAGATATTTTTGGTGTGTGGTATGATTGATATGAGAACAAGTGGTGGTCGAGAATCCTTTGTGTCGTAGTTTCATGTGCACATTCTTAATCCAGTAGCTGACTGAGACAGGAAACCGAGCAGAGTTGCAGAGAAAATACAGTTAGAGATTTTGCACTTAATTGGAACTCATCTAGGCATTGTTAGATGCTATTGTTGAGTTCTTTCATTTTATTTCATCACTGTAATTGATCAGTAATGCAGTGAGCCTTCCAGGATTGTAGCCCTTATTGTAATTGAGTAGTGAGCTCTAGGCAGTGTGTCTGAATGATTGTGCATTCCCCCTCATGTAATATTGTTTTGCTACTAGCCATAGTGAAATAATATTGTGGGTTCAAATCCCACCGTGGTTTTTCCCATTTATATTTCCATGCAAAAATCTTGGTGTTATGATTTTGTGGTTGGTTGTTTTGAGTTTGTGCATTTCAATTTCATGCTTATGCTTCTAGTGGTTTAAAGTTAAATTAGAAAATTTGAAAACCGGTAGAAAACTAATTCACAACCCCCCCCCTCAATGTTCCTTGATTCCAACAACAACAACCATACACCTATTGAAAAACTGAAAATAAATAATAGCTTTTTCCTTTTCTATTTTAAATTGTGTGTGTTTTTCATCATCAACGTTTCAGGTCACACTACATGATTCATCATTAGGATGAAATAAATAATTAGAGAGCATAAATGAGAGGATAGCTACAGATTGATAAGTTCAAATAGAGGCAGGGAGAAGATTCTAGAGTTTGGAGGAAGGAGAAAGGAAAAAAGTATACACACACCAATGAATATAATGGTATCCAAGAATATATAGACACCAATTAATATATATATACAAATATATATATATATATACAAATATATATATATATATACAAATATATATATATATATATATACAAATATATATATATATATATATATACAAATATATATATATACAAATATATATATATATATATATATATATATACCTAACTAATATGAGAATAGTATTAGTAAAATAATAACAAAAGACAAAATAATTTGTCATACTTATTAAGATTAAAAATAAAAAATCTAAATAAATGTGAACTTATTTATTTATAACAAGATGTATATGCTTATTAATATAATGACAATGATATATATATCAAATATTCATTAATACAAAAAATAATAACATACACAAAAAAAAAAACTACAAATAATTAAAATGCAATTAAATAAATATAAACACTTACATGAATAAATATATAACAAACAATAATGAATAAAAACCAAGAAATAAATATATAAAAAGTAGATAATTAAAATACAACAAAAGTAAGCTACTTTTAATTTAATATACTATATCACTATTATTTATATTCATTTGTATTTATATTTATTTACTTTAGTTGTCTTTTATTTATCTAGTTTTTATATATTTATTTCTTTGTAATTTTTTGTCATTGCGTTTTTAGGTTATATATATGTATTCATGTACTTGTTTATATTTATTTAGTTGTATTTTATTTATTAATATTTTTTCTTGTCATATGCTATTATTTTTTGCATTAATGAATATCTATCTATCTATCTATCTATAATTTTCCCTCTCCTCCAAGTTCTACAATCTTTCCCCAACCTCTATTTAAACTTGTCAGTCTGTAGCTATCCTCTCATTTTTTCTCTCTAATTATTTATTTCATCCTATAGCTATCCTCTCATTTCTTCTCTCTAATTATTTATTTCATCCTGATGATGGATCATGTAGTATGATCCAAAACGGTGATGATGAAAAAAATACACAATTTAAACCAAAAAATCAAAAATAACATTATGGATTGTGGAAAGCACATGACTCTAAAAATAAATAACTCAAATTACATCCACAAACTAAAACTACTCGAGCCAAGCTACATTAAAAAGTTCATTAAAGCTCCAATTGATTCCCAAAGTGAGAATTCCCAACAAAATCATTGGGGTTTCATCACATGTCCCTCACAAATCATCTTTTTTTTTTTAAATTGTAATATTTCATGGGTATTTATCCACATAGGAAAATTTTAAAAAAAAAGCGTGTTCATACAAAATGAAGATGAGATAATGAGTTGACAAAGGACCCCAAATGAAGGTTCCAAAACTAAATATACAAAAATTTCACCATATTGGGTATCTAAGAAGACCCACTCGTTCATTTGGGAGGGAAAATACAATTTAATTTGCATTAAAGTTCCCACGTTATTTTGAAGCCAAGTGTTGCTCAAGTTCATTGCACTACTCAAAATGGTTTGTCATAACTACCACAAATTCTAATCTAAATTTTTTTTTATTAATTTGGGACATTACAAGTCTCTCCTCCCAAAAAAAAATAAAATTCTCAATGAATTTCAAACCATGGTGCTCAAGAAACCTTGTGCAATTGTGTTGAGACATACTACTGCACTTACAACCTAGATCCTATACCAGTTAAATGATGCAACTTCTGCCAACTAACACTAAGTTGGGTGATAGTGTTGTGGCCATCTTCAAGGTATAACCAATTTATCCATGCTACATGTTGTTATATAGTATGTCTCAAATCCTCTTCCATTAATAACATCTCTTTTAAAAAATTTATCCAAATGTGTATATGCACTAGCATGAAGCACTTTAGTCCAAAAACTTTTGAAACTTCTTGAAATGTTAAAAATCTATTTTTTACAAAATAAAGGATTGTTATAATAGTCAATGCATCCTACGCAATAGAAAATACATATTGTGAAGATAATTACTACATTTACCCCCATAATGTTGTAACGTGCGTCACTTAAATACACATTAAAAAACAAACTTTACCTCTATTTGAGAGATGTTAATTTTAGCTTCATGGATTGATCTAGAATAGTAATAATATATAAGAGGGACAAATATTAGCACCCTACAACAACAAAATTCACGCCATAAACTCTCACTATCAAATATGCAAGCAACCACTTATTCTAATGAAATATGTTGTACTTTATGAGATCATCCACTAGCACATACTTGTCACCCTTCACAATTTCATCTAAAATGTTAGTGGAAAATGTGTCATTTCAATAATCTACCATTGTGTAAAATATTCAATCTCTATGAATGGTAGAAAAATACCAAGAGGAAATCATCCTAAAGAAAATATTTTTTGAATCATGACACAAATCAACATGCATTTAAGCTAGAAATAAAATATTACAATCACAAACCTCCCTAAATATCCTCCAATTTAGTGCTATTATGGATGGAATAATTATAATTAACATTAGAGACTTTTTGCTGATATCACCAAGCAAGGAAGCTTCCTCCAAATACACAAATATAAAGTTGTTCATAATTGAAATCATCAAAATCAACATGTAAATGGTGCAACAATTGCAAGAATAAAAAATATATGCAAGAATTGTCCATATAATTAAAGTAATATTGGTGGAAAATCATGTATAAGAACCATAAATTCATCATTGGTAATGACTATAATTCTCACTATATTGTAAGTTGCAATATTGAGGGTTGAGATTGAAGGAGAGGAGATGAGTTGGATTGAGCTCATAGTCTTATGACATGTGTCACATTGGGAAGAACACTTGTCATGAGGAAGAGGGAAAGGTATGCTCACACATGTGCTCACACATCTTGGGAAGAACACAAGGATGACAAGTAGAAACAAAAGTGGCAAAGTGGAAGAGGTGTAAGAGGAGTGAGATGACAAATGTAACAAAGAGGAAAGTGTGTTGGGAAGAACATTTCTCACACATGTGTGAGCACCAAATAAAATATATTTGGTCAAAAGGTGAAGTGGAGGATGGAAGATGACTTGTGCATGTAAGTCATTTATGAGAGGTAGTCACATGTGGGGTTAGGTAGTTGGGATGCATTTTAAATTAAAAGAAAATGTTAATGTTTTAGGAATCGAGGAAACTAGTTAATTAATTAACTCTAGATTAGAGGAAGTTAAGATTGTCTTAGGTGGGATTTAATTTATTAAAATTAATCAAACCTTAGGGGAATAAAGGGCAACATAATCAATTGTCTAGGGATAATAATTAATTAAATATAATTTAATTAATTATTGTAGAAGATTAAAAGAAATATAATTCATTGTGCAAGGATAATAATTAATTAAATAAAATTTAGTTAATTATTTTAGAAGAATAAAAGTCATAGTGAACTCGAATTAATAAATTTGAGTAGTCAAATTTAGGTGTCTACAAAAACATTCATTTGAATTTTTCAATAGGGAGGTTTCTCTTATCCATGTGGCAACAACATTGTGGTTGTGTTTTCTTTTCATCCAATATTAGAAATATCCACTACATCTTTTGGCTTCTTTGGCTTCTCCATCACATGCATGTATCTAGAATCGGTTTGATAACAAGCATGTTTGCCCTAAATGAGAATATGATATATGCTACTTGATTCCAATTCTATTATTGATAATTGTTAAAAGATGAATATAGGATAAATTAGGGATTCAACCTCCCTCATTTATTTTTTTCTTTTTTTAATAGAACCTTGAGTGACACCAAGGGCACATGCCAACATATTTTTTAATGTAATTTTTGTAATTTTATTTGGTGTATGGAGATAATGAATGGGAAATAGAAACATCTCATCCCTCTTTATGCAATGAATCTATAAGTAATTTGGGGATGATTCAAGGTAATTGAAATCTCTACTCTAAGACGCAAGAATTTATTCATTGTTTAAAACTTGTTTCTTGCAACATTTCTTAGACCATAATCAAGCTTAAAATTGAATTGTCAAATGGGCATACAAATAAGGGTTGATGTTAGATGTTTGGGATGGTAATGCGAGAATAAAGATGATAGCTCTTTGCAAGTGTTCTTGAAACTATTTACCGAATAAATATTTAAGTACAGTGGGGTGGCAGAACATGTTTATGGGACATATTGAGAACCCATATTGTTTGGATTTTTTGCCAAAAATAAATTTATTTTTTTACTAATAAATATACACATTTAATTTATTAATTACACAACCAAAATAAAAGCACAGATGAAGATAAATTATCTTCAGTTTGCACAAACATGATTCATATGAAGGATATAATATAAAATGTTATATTGAAATGTAAACAAAAAATGTAAGACATATTTCATGTCAGTTTTAGTAATGCAATAAGTTATTTAATATTTTACTTTTTTAGGTGCCTACAAAATTAGGAGATGTTATTTTCTTTTTAAAAAAAATTAGACATGTTTCCTATAGTAAAAAGTTCACTTTTCTACAATCAAAAAGTTCACAACTTAAACGAGACTTTGATACCATGTTAAAATTTATATAAATTAATTCTAGGTGTATAAATTAATAACATTAATTAATTAATGTAAAGTAAATATATATATCAAATATTTAATACACACACAACAATTACAAAATTTATGACTAGAAAAACAATAATACAAATCTAGAACTTAAAAGTTATAATCTCTTTCCTTCCAAATGGTGTCTTCCAAACCATTTACAATAATCTTCATAAAATTATATACATTCCATAAATGAGAACAAAAAAATAATTAATTCTCATATGAGAAATTATACCTTTCCATTAAGGATTTATAATTATTTAATATTTATAAGATATACTTTTAGTAAATATTAATTAATTAATTAATTTTCTTTATAGGGTATATGTTTTAAAATAATTATATTATAAGGTTTATATCTTATAGCAAACTCATAATTATTTGTTTAGATCTATTATAATACAACTCCTAATAAACATTATAATAGATTCAACTATCACATTATGAATTTATTTGTTTAACATAATAAATCGTGTATAAATGAATGAATAAAAGAATCTAATAAGGTTCACAAATTTCTTTATTCAAGATAGTGAAACATTCATGAATGAAAGAAATGTGTGTTTTAATATCCACGAGACTAAAACAGTTTATGGAGTCAAGAGCAATACAGAAGTCTCACCAAAGACACAATGATGTCAAAATCTTATAAATATAGTAAACTTGTCTTGATATGAAATCTTTTGCAATAAATCTTGATAAAAGACGTATAGTTGTAGATTACCATATCAAAATTTCTATTAAAATATAATAAGATATCCAATATAATGAACTAGTAGTAATCTCCTAATGTGAGAGAACGGATATGAAATCGAGAGTGAAACATTCATGAATGAATGAAAGATATGTTTTAATATCTAAGAGACTAAACCAGTTTATAGAGTCAACAACAACACAAAAGTCTCAACAAGCACACAATGACACCAAAATCTTATAAATGGTGTAAATTTATCTTGATATGAGATCTTTTACAATAAATCTTGATAAAAGACATATAACTGAAGATTACCATATCACAATTCCTATTGAAACATAATAAAATATATATAGTAATCTCCTAATATGAAAGAACAAATATGAAAGAGATAGGTGTGATCTACACATTTAAACCACCATTATGAAAGTTGTGTGCAAATTTTAACCACCATTGAAAAGGAGGAGCATAATTAGAAAGCATATTCATAAAATAGCTTTGAATTTATGGGAAGTGGTTGTGCAATGATTATTTTAGCATCTTGAATATTTAACACATAATGCCTCTAATCTTCATTAAACATAATTAAAACTATATGTTTAGCAGCCACACACAAAAGTGCGAATATTATTATGTATGGCCTTCAAAATCTAAGAGAAAAAGCAATCAATTTGCCTTTTTTAAACCAAAGATTCTTTTGTTGTGGTTTCTAAATGTGGTGAAATTTCAGTCGAGGGGCCACCACATATTAATGGGTGACGGGGAATTTTTTTCTGTCACTTGACTGCCGTACTTGTGGAGAATCTCTCCTCTCATTTCCTTTTCACAATAATTTCGCTTTTATAATAATTTGGATACGGATGGGAAGGCCTGGCCCACCGCGGGACCCACCAGGGAGGGACCCAGTGGGTCCCACCAGTTATGTATGTCCAATTGTGTAACAGTGTCAGGCCTTACGTGGCAGTGCAAAATTAGATATTGTGCTCATCCAGGATCTTTGTGCCACGTGTCCTGCATGTGCGTCCCAGGGCTACACGCCTCCGTGCATTTAGATGCCTTGCTGACGTGACTGTAGCAGAGGTTTATTGAGTGCGTGGGGCCCGCCACGAGGGTTCTGATTGGTTGGTAGATTTAGACAAACAAGGCGTGGGACCCACAGCTTTGCCCCGGTCTTCTTCATTTCCTTTTCGTGTGACGCAAATGGACTCCTAATCCAGCGAAATCAAATGCAAGCGGACGAAAAACTAGTGGAGCTGTGGGACCTACTCTTGGAGATTATTTATTATTATTAAAATGTTTATTTTGATGGTTAAGTGGTGTTGTCTTATTGGAATATTGTGATCGCGAATTTTCTTTCTAATGTACTCGTAGGTTTAGGAAAGGAAACAAAAGGATCTTTTATAGTCAACAATGCCAGCAATTTGTATATGGGTCATAAATGAGCTTGAGCAATATGGGACTACCTCTTACTCCTTGCGGGAGGCACCTAACTCTGCTACAAACGAGGCGTGCATACCCCTTGTGGGATTTGAACTTTGTGACCTCTCCACCACTAGGCCAACTCAGGCTGTACCTTTGGCATTCATGTCAAGCGATTTAGTACTCTAAATTGTGCTCATAGGTTTGAAAGTTAATGTTGATGTTGTTGGTGTTCATGTTAGATGACTTTGTGCTCCAAATTGTGCTCATAAGTTTGAACCTTAGTGTTGATGTTGTTGGCATTCATACCAAGTGACTTTATTTTGGTCAGGCTCATTTCATAGTGTGGTGGTTAAGTGGTTGTGTTGTTGTGTGTTTACCAAGGTTTAAAGTTCCAAAAGGAACTTTGTGCTCTTATTGATCTAATGTACTTGTGGGTTTGAACTTTTAACATTGATGCTATTGGCATTCACGCAAGTGATTTAGTGCTCCAAATTTGCACTCATGGGTTTGAATCTTGGTGTTGACGTTCATGTCAAGTGACTTAATGCTCCAAATTATGCTCATGGGTTGGAACCTTAAGGTTGATATTATTGATGCTCATGCCACATGGATTTGAAGCTTAATGTTGGTGTTCATGTCAAGTGACTTAGTGCTCCAGATTGTGCTCATGGGTTTGAACCTTAACATTGATGTTGTTAGCATTCATGAGATGACTTAGTCCTTTATATTGTGCTCATGGATTTGAACCTTAACTTTGATATTATTGATGTTCATGTCAAGTGACTTAGTAATCCAAATTATGCTCATAGGTTTGAACCTTAACATTGATGTTGTTGGCATTAATGCCAAGTGGCTTAGTGCTCCAAATTGTGCTCATCGATTTGAATCTTAGTGTTGATGTTGTTTATGCTCATACCAAGTGACTTTATGCTCCAAATTGTGATTATGAGTTTGAACCTTAACATTTATGTTGTTGATGTTCATGCCAAGTGAGTTAGTGTCCAAGATTGTGCTTGTGGGTTTGAACCTAAATGTTGATGTTGTTGACATTCATGCCAAGTGACTTAGCGCTCTAGATTGTGCTCATAGGTTTGAACCTAAGTTGTTGGCATTCAAGCAAGGGACTCGATGCTCCAAGTTGTGCTCATGGGTTTAACCTTAACGGACCTTAACGTTGATGTTGTTGACTTAATACTCTAGATTGTGCTCATAGATTTGAACCTTAATGATGATATCATCGATGTTCATGTCAAATGACTTAATGCTCCAAATTATACTCATAAATTTAAACTTTAACATTAATATTATTGATGTTCATATCAAACCACTTAATGCCCCAAATACCTACTAGAACAATGTGTTCGCAGACCTTCATATTGATATTGTACATTCATACCAAAAATGAAGTCCAATGACCTCACTTGAAATGGACCAAGTTAAAAATCCCTCTCATCGAGTTAAAAACATTAAAATTCACCGCGGATGGAGCTGAGGCGAAATGAAACCCGGCTACCTAGTGTCTCTATCTAAATAATTAAGACGCGAAGCCAGTTGCAAAATTATAGAACGAAATTAAGCGAAATTATGGAAAATTAAATGAAATGAGAATTCAGGGGCGTGAATAAGTAGGGGCCGTGGGGACTGCCATTTATAGTTTTACAGCCAGCCGGACGGACGAGCTTTGAAGGTAGATCCATGGAGGCTGGTGGAAAACAGGGGATCAATACCAGACACAAGGCATTTATAGCCTGGCTTTGGAAGCGAACGGGAGAGAGAATTGCCGGATTTTCATGAAGAAATCCCGGTCACCAAATTCCAATCTGATTTCTCCTTTTGTATGCGCGTCTTTTCATCCATTTGCCGTCTGTAAGTAGAGTGGTGGTGTGTTCTGGGTCCTCCTGGGCCCCGGTGCCTGCCTTCTATGTCCGCCACTTAGCCCCCAGCTTCCAATTGAGAGCGACACAGAGCTAGGATCGCCTATATATTGACCTTTAGCGTATTCCAGGTACTAGGAGCCGCCATTAAGGCGCAGGTGCCCCCAGTAGGTTCAGAAAACATGTTGACGAAAATGAGCATGAGTGTGAGCATGAGTGTGAGCATGAGCCCCGAGGGTTTGCTCAGGGCCGGGGCTAGCTCCCGTGTCGAGAAACTCCTCGGGAGCCTTCCCCACAATAATATTTCTAATCCTGCTCCTTCCGAGGCAGGGGATTTGAACGAGCTTAGGGAGGAGGATGTGTGGGAAGCGTGGGTCGAGGGTTCGAATCCCGTGCACGAATCAACTGTCAAGGAGGAAATATCGCGTCACAAGACGGATGGTGGGGTCGGGAGTGGCGGTGGAGGAGGAAAGCTGCAGCTGCAGCAACAGCAGCCGCAGCCGCAGCCGCAGCCGCCTCCGCCGCAGCAGCGCTGGTTAGGGTTTGAAACAGGGGGCCTCTCTGTTGCCTTTGAGGACTCTGCCGTCCGATCGAGGTTTTCTCCCCTTACCAGAACCTCGAAATCTTTTAAAATGGCTTCACCTTCGGCAAGCCGAAGCATGTCTGTTAGAATTGCAGATAATGGTAGCAGGCACATGCTTATGCACCAGTCCGCTCCTGTGAATGTCCCTGACTGGAGCAAGATTTTGGGAATTGATCACCGGAAAGATAATCCGAATGGTTTCCCGGCCGCCGGCGATGAGGACGAAGACGAAGGGGATGATAAGCTTCCCCCGCATGAGTATCTGGCCCGCGAGCAGGCTCGCAGCCAGATGACTACGACTTCGGTCTTTCATGGCGTCGGGAGGACTTTAAAGGGCAGAGATATGAGCCGAGTTCGAAACGCGGTCTGGAGACAGACCGGCTTTCTCGGTTAAATTTCTTCCTTTCCTTTCCACTCCTCATCTCTCTTCTCTTCTTGTGCACCGTGAGTTGGCTTGCTGTTATGGCCAACTAGTGCTCAACTTTCTGTATTAATTTGTCATATTTATCGTATTCAATTTCAATTGCTTTGGAGAACCAGAACAGTGTTTGTTACAGTTCATACATATTAGTTTCCACAAATTTTTATTTTTTTGGTGTTTTGCTCAGAAATTTCTCCGTCGTCTTATTTTTGGCGCTTTCGAAATGAATCAATGAAAACTTTTTTTTAATGATGCCACGGAATTAAACAGTTTACAGTAATTTTCAAGAGATCCAATCAATGAATTCCAATCCTTATTTCTTAGTGTCCGCAATTTTTTTTGCTGATCATAGTTTTTCTGTGATCTTTTCGATCAAATACTCTTAATTTAAAAAAAAAAAAAATTTAACTCAAAAGATGATACTTCCCTAAGATTTGCAGGGCATCTACTGTTTGCTCAGAAATTTCTGTCGTCTTATTTTGGAGGCTTTTTCAATGAATCAATGAAACGATCTCATTGAATTTTTATTTTTTTTAATGATATGTTTAGAAGAGCAGATATTTCTGAGGCTTTCTAAATGAATGAAAGAAATTCTTTTGTAATGACGTTTAAAAGATCGGACAGTCTTTGAGATTCGACAATGGAAACAGCATAACGATTGTCAAGAGATCTAATCAATAAATTCCAAAACTTATTTCCGATTATTCATTATTTCTATGTTGATCATGGTTCCATAACTTGATCAAGTATTCTGTCATCTTTTCGATCGGATTCTCATAATGTAATGTCATTTAATTTTCACTCAAAAGATAGACACTTCCCTTAGATTTACAGGGCTACTACTGTTTGCTCAGAAATTTCTGTCATCTTTTTTTCAAGGCTGTCTAAATGAATCAGTGAAATGAAATTTCTGTCTAAAAGACAGAGAGTCTATGAGATTTGACAGTGGAAACAGCTAATCTTCACAAAATAATCTGTCATCTTTGTAATTGGCTTCTCCTGGAACAAAATAATTAGAGATTCAACTTTTAATGATGTCACGAAATTAAACAGTCTACAATAATTTTCAAGAGATCTAATCAATGAATTCCAATTCTTATTTCTCAGTGTCCGCCATTTCCTTGCTGATCATTAATTTTCTACCATGAATTTGTTCTTAAATAAAGTACTTATATCTTTGTCCAAACATCTTCATAAAGTAATTATATTTAATCCAAGTATCTTCATATATTATATTTAACGCAGTTCTCTGAGATTTACAGAGCTACTACTGTATGTTGAGAAATTTCTGTAGTCATCAAACAGTCTATGAGGTTCAAGAATGGGAACAGCATAATGATTGTCCAGAGATCTAATCAATGAATCCCAATCTCTATTTCTGATTATCCATTATTTCTTTTCTGATCATGGTTCTCTGTTATGAATTTTGATCAAATAATGTGTCATTTTCCCAAAGGAATCTGTCATCTTTATAATTCGCATATCTTTAAATAAAATAATTAGAGATTCAATAACATATTTACCCTTAATATCCTCATAAATCAGGAACTCCATTATTTCCACTCAGAAGAGAGACAGTTGTCTGAGATTTACAGAGCTGCTACTGTTTGCTATTTCTGATAATTATTACCGTTATTCTTAACAAGTGGAAAATGTTTCGTCGTGTTGTGAATAATGATTGAGGCAGCGGGTACAAGCTACGGGTTATAGGGCGCCCTGTGGTTACAGATCTTTCTTAAAGAAGCTGCTTTCAGGTTGCTGGGCTACTGCCTGATAATTCAATTTATTTTTTCTCTTTTCACATTAGCTTAAAAAATCATGCAAACGGACATAAACTTTCTTAAATGAATCTTTAAACATATATATTGATCAGGTGACACTGCTTTATTTTATTTTATTCAACTAATTTAATTAACATTGTTGTATATTTGATAATATATATTTCAATTAAATAAATATAATTTCATTTTTGAATCCATGTAAATTAAAATTTAAGTGAAAAAACATTTTTAATGTAAACTAAAAAAGTATGTATTATTTAAATGTAATTTATTTTTATTTAAAAAAAAGTAGTGATTATTTAATGTAAACTAAAAAAGTATGTATTATTTAATGTAAACTAAAAAAGTATGTTTTATTTAATGTAAATTAAATGTAATTTATTTTTATTTAAAAAAAAGTAGTGATGTACAAAGGTAGGAGGGATTGTGAAGACAAGTTAGGAGGAGGACAAGAAAAGAATTAAGTCATGCAAAAGGAAAAGTTAGCAAAGTCTTTGATGTGTTGAGAAAACTCAAATGTGATTTTTTTTTCAATAGAGGAGGGCATGCATCATTGACAAGATGGATGGAAAGCAATTAATGCTAGGGTGTAAAAAGAATGGTGCTAGGAACAAAAAGGGTGGCCCTAAGAAAGGCTTTCTATTACTATCACAAATCCCTGGCATGCCATGCTGATAACCTTTGTCTCAATGTCTTGAAGTCATAAGTGGGATGAATTTTGTTAAAAGCAAATCATACAAGACAACCCCAATCTTTCTTTAGTGCTAATGGATAGAAGTTTGGAGGAGAAGGGATAAACAATTTGTTAGTGGGAGTGAATGTTTCTCCTAATCCTAAATGACTTGCCTTTTTTCATGCAACCAAAACCCTAGCACTTTCCTTGGGTGATGCGTCAAGGCAATTCTAGATAGTGTTGGTTATAAATCATGTTTTTAGATGCATGGGGAAGCATATCACTATGGGAGATATTAGGCCATTGACCAAATTTACTTAGAGTAATCTACAAGCCCCTACTATGGAAATCTTGGCTTATGAATTATTCCTAGTAAATTTGTGTTTGATTAAAGATTGAAGGCATGTACAAGAACATGGTCCTTATTTTGGGGGTAGGGGAAATTGGGTTATTCATGGCCTATTGTGGCCCCTTTTAAAATCTAACAAATGTGATTATCACAAAAATTTCAATTTGGTTGTTTTATACATCTTTCCCTAGTTATGGGAGATTCTACACTTATTCAAAATCTAATTAAACATGAGGGTGAGTTTGTGAAGATGGGTGCATAGATGGTGGACCCAAAAACAAGTTTGCTAGAGTATATGCATTAATTGACATATTTAGGCCAATATTCCACATTGCCAAAATTCATTCCTCATGGGGCATTTAGACTTGGTATAAAAATTATTTAGGTTTGTTACAAGTGTGGTTGTTGTTGCACCAAAAGATCGACCTGTTAATGCCCAATACAACCACTAGACTTATAGAATCCACATGAGGCGGTTAAGCCATGTCACAAACCCTTGTGTTGCGCTGCACAACACAAGGAGACCAAAGGCACACACCTTGCAACAATCCCTCCCAGCGCAAGCGAGGGGTTTAAACCTGTAGACACCTAAAACTTACACAACTAATTAAATGAATTTTATTCATTTAATCATCATTTATTTGCCTATTAATTAGACTAAGGTTTAATTAATATCCTATTCTTCCAATCCACCTATTAATCAAATTAAATACTTGATTAAAATCCTTTTCTTCTAGCCTAACCTATTAATTAAACTAAGGTTTTTTTTTTTTTAATAAAGGGGTAAAAACTTTATTGAAAAACATAATCAAGAATTCCAAAAGAGAACCAGAGTCTCAAAGCCCCATGAGGGAACCACAAGCCCAACCCAAGATCAGTCGGCTTTGTAACTATCCATATCCTCAACAAATATCTTATGCAAGTCTTGACAGTAATCCGGGGAGAGTTGCTCCCAACCTTCAACTTTCCAATCATCATCATGTTCTGAGGCCCACTTAGCCAAACAATCACCTGCTCTATTCCATTCACGAGGAATGTGGATGACAGACACCTTCTCCATCGTAGAACTAATTTCAAGAATTTGGTGAACGATCCTTGCTAACTGCCAATGAACCCCGTTCACCTTCTGCTCAATCAACAGGTTAACAATAATTTGCGAATCTGATTCACAAATAACCTTCCGCCACCCCAACTCCAAGGCCCGCTCCAGGGAATAGAAAATTTCTAATCCCTCCATAAAGTTATTAGATTTTTGCCCTTTATGTACCAAAAAGAAGAAAACCACCTCTCCCCTACTATCCCTACCAACACCGCTAATCCTAGCAGGGCCCGGATTACCCCTAGAAGAGCCATCAATGTTAATCTTGATGGACTCATCCTGAGGGGACATCCACCTTCCCATCCTTTGAACCTTCTTCATAGCACATCTACCTCTCCTAACACACGCCAAGGCAGGTGCCATCTCCTGTAGACCCAACATACTCACAATATCAACCTCTCCTCTATCCAATGGAAAATTCACCGCACATTTAGCTTCCACCGTCTCCCGAATCATACCAATGATTCTATTCCACACTTGTTGAACTAACAATATGACCTCCCTAAAGGTCCTCCTATTCCTCTCCAGCTAGATTTGCCACAGTATGAAAATGGGTCCAATATGCCAGACAGTCTGGAGAAAAGAGGACAAGATAGGAGGCTTGCCCAAACTACTCCAAAACTCCACCAAAGAATCTGCATGAACACAAGGATGCTTCCACACCATCCACCAATAATGCCAAATTAGCAGCGAAAAAGGGCATCTGAAGAACAGGTGTGAGAAATCCTCCTCCCCATTACCACACAAAACACAGATGGAAGGCCCAAGGAATCCCCTCTTATGAATGTTGTCCCAAGTTAGAAATCTATTCAAAGCCAAAGTCCAAGTGAAACAATTACACTTCAGATAAGAAAAATTATTCCACACATGTTTCCACCAAAGCACCTCCCTCCCCTCCAATCTTCGGGACAACAGCTCCTGGTAACCACTAGCAACAGTGAAAACGCCCTTAGGATTTGGGGACCAAGCAAGTCTATCCCTACCCTTAAGGGAGCTCCAGTGTCTACTTGCCAAAATGCCATACAGCTCAACACACTCTTCATCCATACCAGCAATCAGCCATTCATTATGAAGCTTCCACTGCTCCAACTCCAAACACCCACACCTATAAACAACGTTAAAGTCGCTCACCCTAGACCACCCTGCCTCCAGGAACCTCTGGCAAAGATTCCCAAGGTTGGAAAACTGATCAAGGATGGGGGGATACCCATCCCAAGAGTCGAACCAAAAAAGAACCTCTTCCCCCCTCTTACATATCCAAAAAAGTCCTTCCTTTATAAGAGAAACCCCTTTCTTGAGAGTACTCCAAATCGAAGAACCTTTTCCTTCAAGCAGATATCTTGGGATTTCCTCCTTCGAGATCCTCTGCATGTATTTGCAAGCCAAAATCTTAGCCCAGCCTCGATCTTGTTCAACACACCACCTCCAGTACAATTTAGCCGCCAAAGCCTCCCCAAATAAAACAGACTGCCTTAAGTCGAACCCACCCGACTGCTTCGGGCTACACACCAAGTCCCAATTGACAAGACACCATTTGTAGGAGGACAAGTTGCATGCCCATAAGAACTGCCTTGCGAGAGAATCTAATCCCTTCAGAAACCACTTAGGGGCCACTTGGAGCATACACCGATAAATTGAAAGAGCATGAACCACCATCTGAATCAGTTGAACCCTCCTAGCAGAGGATAACCATCTGTGTGTCTAATGTTCAACCTTCATGCGAAATTTGTCCAAGATACCCTGCCATGAATCCCTAGGAGGGTTACCAATAGAGATAGGAATACCCAAGTAAGTCAAGGGAAGAGAACTGACCTGGAATCTCAAGATATGAGCAATCCTCCTCTGAATATTTTCAGGTGCGTTGAAGAAGAGAATGGAAGATTTATCCTCATTGATCAACTAGCTTGAAGTGACAATATAAACATCCAAAACTTTGCATAGATTCGAGGCTTCTCTAATCCGAGTTAGTCCCATCAGGGTTGTGTCATCAACAAACTGCAAATGGGACTGAGGATGCAGGTCATTTCTCCAATTCCAACCTTTAATAATACCTAGACCCACATTATGCTTAATCAACCTCCCCAAACCCTTAGCCAGAAGAATGAATAAGTACGGGGAGAGGGGGTCCCCCTGGCTAAGACCCCTAGAAGCACCAAACAACTTTGTATGATCTCCATTGATTAGCATAGAGAAGGAAGTAGACTTAACACAACTCATTACCCATTGAATCCATTCATCAGCAAAGCCAAAGGCCCTAAGGATCTTCTAGAGAAAGGACCAACAAACTCTATCATAAGCCTTAGCCATATCTAGCTTAATAAACATAACTTTTTCCATGGATGCCGCCAAAGAATGAATGGCCTCAATAGAAATGACCACACCATCCAGGATTTGGCGACCTTCCACAAACCCACTATGCTCCTTTGAGATGGCATCCCCAAGCCAGTTCTTCAACCTCTCTGCTATCAACATAGAAATGATCTTATAGATCATATTATAGAGAGAGATAGGAAAAAACTAGTCTAACTGGTCAACCCCATCACACTTGGGGATTAGTGCAATGAAAGTCGCATTCAAAGCATGAAGCATCTTCTTATCCCTTTGAGACTCTTGGACCACCTCCAACAAGTCCAATTTGATAATATCCCATAAATCTTGAAAGAACTCAACTGGGAACCCATCCGGACCAGGGGCTTTTCCTTTCCTCATGAGAAAGACAATCCTCTCAAGTTCTTCCAACAAAATAGGACCCATAAGCTGCTCATTCATCTCCCTAGTAACTAGAGAAGGAATACAGGAGAGAACCTGTTTCTCCTCTTTTGATTCCCCTTGAGAATCCTCGCTAAAGAGGGACCGAAAATACTGTAAAGCCTCCCTAGATATCTCCTACAAGGATAAACACTACTCACCTCTATCATTGACCAGAACAGGAATAGAATTGCCATGTCTTCTTGCTTTCATTGAATTGAAGAAGAACGCAATATTCTTGTCCCTTGCTTGAAGCCAATCAATACGAGCTCTCTGTTTCCAATAGATTTCCTCCCTAAGCTTCCATTCCTCTAAATCCTTAACATCCCTATCTTCCTCCCTAAGCAAGGCTTCAGACAAACCATGCTCTCTTATTTCCTTGGTAATGTCATTCAACACTATTTGAGCAACTTTCTTAGCATGAAAAATATTCTCGAAACACTGGCGGTTCCACCATTTAAGATGAACCTTAACAAATTGCATCTACTTGGCAAAAGTGTACATAGCAGTGCCAAAGGCTGGCCTCCCTTTCCTCGACAACCCCACAACATGATCCTGCAAAAAAGGATCCCGTAACCACATAAGCTGGAATTAGAATGAAGGAGTGCGAGCGACCCGAGAAGAAGAAGACACAAACTTTATGGGCCAGTGGTTCAACCCGCTCCAGTCAAGAATCTCTAAGCATGTGGACCACCCCCCACCAACCTAAAAACTAGAAACCAGAAAGCGGTCCAACCTCTCCGCAATCCAATACTCCTCTACCCTCCTGTTGTTCCAAGTGAACATACCATTACTAGGCTTAATGTCAACAAGATGCAATGAAGATATACTATCCTGGAGAAGGAAAGAAGAAGGTTCCAAATACATAACACCACCCTTCTTCTCACACAACTCTAAAATGGCATTGAAATCTGCCTCCATAATCCAGGGATGAAAAGGGAATAACCCTCGCATAAAAGAAATGTGAGATCGTAAATTCTGCTTACCTCGAAGATCAGTGGGGGCATAAATGATAGTAAACAAGATATATTCCCCAGTCTCAAGACTAGAGGCAACCCCGGACAAAGAAGATCTGCAAGCAACCCACCAAATAGGACAAATCCTCAAGGTGTTCCAAAGGCAGGCCACCCCTCCAGAGGAGCTAGCTGCCCCCAATATACTAACACTCGCCTCGCCCCCAAAGCTTCGACACCACACCCATCATACTTTCCACATAAATTTTAGTTTCCTGCAAGAACAGGACATCAGGTGAATGACTCCTAATAAATTCCCGAACAACTTTTTGTCTAGGGCCATTGTTCAAGCCCCTCACATTCTATGATAGCACAATCATTTCAGAGGATTGGAAAAGTGAGAATCTAGAGTCTTTACTAACCCTAACTAAACCAAATTATCCCCCATCAAATTGATCTTATCCAAATCCTTCTTTCTGCCAACCTTTGAATTCTTCTCTGAAGCACCTTTCTTAATATCTTTCCGATGAAAACCCAGGTGTACTGAGGTCTTCTTACTTTTGACCCCAGCCAGTTCTAATTTCTGAGCTACCGGAGAACCCTCCCCCCCAGCCAAATTCACTTCTGCACCAGAAGTGGGTCCCAACTGGACCACTACTAGTTGATCCATCTCCATTTGCTGGCTTCCAACCACTTGCAAATCCTGGGTAGAGTCCTCAATCACGCTTTCTGGAACCACCCTTGAAGCACCTTGATCCAAAGGGATTAACCCCAGATTCACTTCCTATTGGCTAAGGTCATCCAAGGCTTCGAATCTGTTAAAGGTATTCTCCTCCTATCTCTCCTGCAAGGACCTCTTTTGTCCTCGATTCCTGATCTTTGTCTTAACTGAGACAAAACCATTAGCACCCACTACCTCGTCCAACATAGTAGCTTTTCTTTTATCAGCCCCATCTAGGTTATGGGTCGGTTGTTGAGGTTGGCGCACCACTGGTTTATATCTAGGACACTTGCGCTATAAATGACCATACTCATGACATAGATGACATCGAAATGGTAAAGTCTCATAATCCAATTGCTAAACCCAAGAATAAGAGCCCACGCACATATCTATAGCATCTGGCAAAGGTTTACTAAGATCAATTTGAACACAGATATGAGCAAAAGTCATTACCTTTCTCCCTAGGGTTTGCGTTGAAGTTCCCACTGGCTTCCCAAGAAGTGAGGCAAGCATCCGCAACACATCCTCTTGACAGCATTCCACTAGAAAACACTATAAACGAACCCACACTGGAACCCTATTCGGGAGCTCCCTCGAAGGGTTAAACCCCGCATGCCAAGGTTTGATGAACAACCCCACCTGGTTGTAAAAATATGGGCCTCCTTCAAAAAACCTATTGTGATCCTCCATGTAGTTGAAAGTAACCATGAAGTAGTTGTTTTCCAACAGCATAATCTCCATTTCCCCTTCCGGTGCCCAAGTCCTCTGCACCCAATTTTCCAAAAACTGCAAAGAAACCCTCATCCCCAAAAACTTGCAATATAGCGAGTGTTTTAAAAAGTATTCAACATCTTCAACTATCATCTCTGGAGGAATAACCAACCTTGGCCTCTCACTACATCTCTCGAGATAATCATTAATCATCGTAATTTGAGAGCCACCAACACTACCAGACCGCGAATGTGAGGAAAAAAGATTATTATTAAAAGTCTTCATACTTTGGGATGGGGATTTTGAAGCCACCACAGCACGAAAAATCCATGGTGGGAGGTGCCTTCGAGGCCTCTCCACCAATACTCGATATTGGACCTCACACAAATAAAAAACCCACACCCCAAAGGGGGCAAACAAGAAAACACGACAACCAAGACCTCGCCCCTCCCAAACACCACCGAAAGGCAGAGCCAACTGCAACCCCCTGCCCCACTGGAAAACCACGGCCCTGCAGAGAATCCTAAACCCCAGCCGCGCGTAGCACAACCCCCCTCCCGTAGACCACCACCCAATTCCCAGCACTTGCAACACCTCCCCTCCCTGCACAAGCCTCCACTGCCCTCCCCTTGACGCACCAGTAGGCAATGACCATCCATGAGCTAGGGCATCGGTGCCCTAGCTCGACATCCTGCATTCTCCTGCACGCACGATGCCATCATTAATTAAACTAAGGTTTGATTAAATCCCCTTTATCCATTTAATTGAATAAATATTATTTATTTAATTAAAACCCCTTTTCCCTTTTAATTGAATTTACATTTGATTAAAAATACCTTTGCATTTAAATAAATCATTATTTATTTGTGAATAGTCCTCCCCACTTGCAAAATCCTACAAAAGCAAGTTGCACCCCTTTTGGCTAAACAAAATCTTTTATTTTATCTAAAAAAACATATTTCCCTCCACTTATATTCTCCTACATTTTCCATTAGCGTGCTAATATTATTCTAGAATCCCTCTAACCCCTCATCAATTAGCCTAATTCTTCTAATCATGTCACATCCCTAAATTTGGGGGAGTCACTTCTCCAAATTTGGAAAGAAAGTCTTCTAAATCTATTGAAGACTGTACCTTCCTCAACAGGTTAACTTGTTGACTCTTCCAAACTTGTAAGGTTATCTAACTTTCAACAAGTTAACCTCCAAAGTTTTCAAAAAGCATTTAATGCCTCTTACAAGACATCATTTTAGCCCATGATGGTTGTCCCTTTGGCCATCCCTCAACTTTGCACAATAGTTTACCTCTTGGACAATAGCATGCTCCTTTGGATAATGGTATTATCTAATAATGTCATCTCTTGAGGTTACCCCTAATGCTTACTTAGCATCTAATGCTTGCTTAGCATCCTCTCAAGCCATCTCAAGGTGACATTTTTCAACTTGGGATTGGATTGAATTCCCCTTATGGATTGACAACTTTCAATCCTAGCCCTTGTTGAGATTGCTCAATCTCAACCATTCATTTCTCTATTTTCTCTATAAATAGAGCCCATTTCTTCATTCAATGGATCCATCATCTTGTGCATCAAACTTATAGTCATTTTGCAAGTTATCAAGGAGCTCAATTTGTCAACTTCAAGCACTTAGATCATCTTAGTTGCATGCTAGTTTATCTTTCATTATGTTGATAGTATCATGCTAACCCCATTGGCATGCTAGCTTAATTCATAACATTGTATATCAATTTCATAGCAATATCCATGTTAGTCTAATTAGTACACCATAAGCTTTCAATTTGGAATCAATCTTAGTTTCATATCTTGCATTCCATCTTGCATTTCACCTCTTCATATCATTTGATCATCTAGCTAGGATCTTAGTTGCATTCATTTTAATCCTAGATCATATCATTTAAATCTCATTCTTTAGGTTGTCATCTTAAAGATCAAGTGCTCTTCCAAGTGAGGGCCATCTTGAATCTTGAAGATCCTTGGAGATAGAGGACAATGAGACGATTTTGAGAGTTTTTGATTAACTAACTATGTTTTCTTGATTTTGATCTCTAATGCAATGTCCCATTGGTGTGTTTGTGTCTCTTTTGCAGGCACCACAATCTGAGCATACATTTTTGGCGCCCACCATTGGGCTAGACCCCTGATTTTATCAAAATTTTAACGTTTTTGCCCAGGTCTGGCCAAGAAAAGTTTGAAGACTTTTTTAGCACATACGGAATAATTTTTTTTTTTTTAAACATGTCCTAATAAAACTAAGTTTGCTAAAATAATGCAGTATCAAGTCTTGTCTTAACTACGTTTGATATTCTTCTTCAATTAATGTTAATCTAAACAACTTATATATGGTGAAAATGGATAACAACAATAACAATATTGAAAGGCTAAATAGAATTCAACCACAAAAACCCTAGCCTAACAACAACAAAGATCCACCATAACATATGAAGATTACCTAAGACAATGCAAATCAAATGAAATCACAAAGATTATACCATCACATGTCCAATAGGGTTGGATCTCCATTCTTCCTATCTCCATTGATCTTGTTTGATATATTTGCTCTCAGATTTTATGTGCACAAGAGCTCAACAAAGAACAGAATGTGGTTGCAAGTAGGATCGTAGTGTAGTCAAGTACTTAAGATCATTCATTAGGGTTTGATAATGAAGGAAGAATCTCCTTATATAGAAGACACAATATGAAATGGAGGGATAAGATTGAGAGGTGTAAAAGGAAGTCGACTATGATTAGAGGGTAGGTAAAAGAAATAATAAAATAATGAAAGGGGTAGGTAGTGTATGAATTAAGAGATGAATGACATGTGTCATGGGTAGAAAAGGTTAATGAATTAATTAAATAAATAAAGATTTATTTAATTAATAGAGGAAGTGAGATCAATTAAATAAATAAAATATTTATTTAATTTAGGAAAAGGATAATTTAAATAAATAAATATATTTATTTAAATGAGAAATAAGGCTAGAAGAGGACAAATGAATTAATTAAATAAATAAAGATCTATTTAATTAATAGAAGAATTAAGCTTAGATAATTAAATAAATAAAATTAGACATGACAATTTTGGGTTTCTACATTTTGCCCCTCTTTGAGACAATGTGGCTTGTCGCGTTGTTTCAAAGAAGATAAGATGAACTGATACAGAGTTGCCTCAAGATGGGAATGATATGCCCTCTCGAGAGATTGGATGAAAATGTCTGAAAAGATTGCAGACAATCTCTCGATAAGAAAGATGGGATAGAATGGACTAACCGGATAAAGTGACAGAGTCACGGGATAATGAAGACTGACTCGGGAAACGAGGGCTAGGGGTAGTCTATAAGATAGACCACAGGGGAAAATACATCCTCATTGTCATCTACACATCCACGAGAGCAAAGTGCAAAGCGAAAATAGAGCAGCAGCAGTCAGCAGCGATGGCTTTCATTCATAGATTCGACCGTGTTCACCGATTTCAGAGGCCAGCAGAGGCAGGAGAGCCAGTAAGTACCACCAAACCTCCTCGTACTTCGACGCATTTATTATTGTCATTAATGCATGGTAGATAGGGAAATAAATGCGCTTAGAATAGGATCGAAAAAATATCCAAAAACATCCAGGCGCGTCTGCGTTGGTGCCAGGCGCGTCTGTGTTTGTGCCAGGCGCGTCTGTGATGGAAACCGCGTCTAAGACAAATGCGGTCACGTTTGTGATGTGTAGGCGCGTCTGTGCCAAGAAGGCACGTCTGTTTCGCCCAGGCGCGTCTGTGCAAAGCATAGGCACGTCTATGTTTTTCAAGCATGTCTGCATTTTTCAGGCACGTCTGTGCAGTCTTTAAGCATGTTTATATCAGGTAAGCGCGTTTGTGTCTAAAAAAATGTGAATTTGTGTCTTCTAGGTCAAATCGGCAATTCTGTGATGAACATACGCTGTCGATTGGATAAACTACTGAGAGGATACACTCAAGCAAGTCCTCTAGGGAAGACTAGGATAGATCAAGGCACTTTGTGATGAACAGTGAGTACCTAGAGTACTTTGTGATGAATAGGGAGTACTAAAATATGAGCAATACTTTATGATGAATAGTGAGTGTAAATGTGAGCAGCACTTTGTGATGAACAGTGAGTGCAAATGTGAGCAGCACTTTGTGATGAACAGGGAGTACCACTATGATAATCAGCAATACTTTGTGATGAACAATGAGTGTCACTAGGATAGAATGCCATATGCATGTAGATAAAAAGTAGCATTTTGTGATAAACAGGGAATGCCACGATGACTGACATGATTGATTTGCTTGACTGCAGGAGTATTTGCCTATGTTCGAGTCATGGGAGAGATTCCCATCGACTCAGAGGTTGCGACCTGAGCTAATAGCCGAGGAGCGAGCTATGATTGAGGCCATGGGATTGAGACATGTGTTGTATGTGCCTGAGTTTTGGGCAAACATGGGACTGTTGACTGCACTGGCGGAGAGATGGCACTTCGAGACTTGTACTTTCCATTTGCCGATGGGTGAGATGACAGTCACCCTTGAGGATGTATATAGGATACTGAGGATACCGATCGATGGGGAGCTGATCCCATACGATCGAGATGGAGACAGGGAGGCCCTGAGACAAGTGTTCCAGGACCTAGGACTGGAGATGAGGGCAGGACATGTTGCTTGGGACACTATGACAGCTACAGGATTGACACTGCCAACAGTAATAGGAGGAGCGATCAGTGGGTTCCTGTGTCTGGATAGAGTGACATGGGGGTTGGCTGTGGGCTGGGGAGGAGCATTGGAGACACTGGTGACACAGCACACCAGATATGCTTGGGGACCGTGTGTGCTGGCACACCTTTACTATTATCTGCATCAGTTTGTATACCACGGATCAGTGGGATTGGGCTGCGGGGTGACATTGTTGCAGGTGTGGGCTTATGAGCATCTGCCAGTGACGAGACCGATACACTTCAGAGGCAGAGGTCACAGACGTAGTTTTCTACACTTATATGACATGATCACGTCGCAGCCACGGATTGGCAGGCTAGAGCACTGGCGATGGGTGATTGATGACATCGACATGGTCATATGGAGGCCATACCTGGGATGTGAGCAGTGGGAGGACGATGCTGTAGAGCTTCCCTACACCTTCCGGAGCAGGTACTTGATTGGGCGTACGCCCTATGTGCTGGAGAGGCAGCTAGTGGACAGGGTTGGCAGGCAGTTTGGTAGGATTCAGCGGATGCCACAGGGCTCAGGCATGTATGCACAGACTGTGAGAGATCAGGCGCAGTTTGGGCCCCTGTTATCATATGATAAGGTTGTTACACAGCTGGTAGAGATGATGCCCCTTCCCTGGGACATGTGGCTAGAGATTGAGGATGCTGGCATGGATGCGGAGTACACAGCATACTGGGCCGAGCATCTATTCCCATGCCTGACGGATCCAGGAGAGCTATTAGATGGAGATGGTGGTGGGGATGATGATGATGATGGAGCAGATGGGGGCAGAGGCCAATGGAGGAGGAGGGGAGCAGTTGGAGAGAGGAGGGTTGCACCGCGGAGGGAGGGTGGAGAGGATAGGTAGGCTTGGGTGGTGAGGGGTCACGGTGGATTGCCGCTATAGGTGCCAGCAGCATAGGGTCCCAGACAGGTGCAGGTACAGGGACAGATACAGGGGCAGATATAGGGACAGGTACCAGTACAGGCACCAATATAGGTACCAGTATAGGGGGAGCCATAGGTAGAGCCACAAGGGGCTGAGGCCGAGGAGGATGAGCTGACAGAGCTGAGGGAGATCTGCCAGGGATAGGTAGATGAGATCCAGGAGTTGGAGAGAGAGAGGGATAGGCTCAAGAGGCGGCTCTGAGATACTGAGCGGGAGCGAGACCAGGCCATTCAGCGCTACACAGAGGCTGAGACAACACTGAGGGCTGGGAGGCAGGCAGCAGAGGACATAGGGGCTGGATATGCTTACGTTCTGCGGGTAGGGGAGGAGATCAGTTATTGGCGAGATCTCTATTATGGTGCAGTGCTAGCTGATCAGCAGGCGAGGAGCTTCTATAGACCATCGCGGACAACGATAGCTACGGGAGGGAGCCAGAGGAGACAGACATCTAGTGGTGGGGTTATGGGTCCTCCACCACCACCAGATAGAGGGGACAGAGGGGATGATCCTGGAGCGGGTCCTTCAGGGGCTCAAATTCCATCGAGGCCAGGTGGCTCCGAGGGAGGGAGTTTATTATAGCCATAGAGGGCTCCCTATGTATTAGTATTGTACCATTTTTGTATGATGATGTAGACACCTTCAGGTGATTGTAGCCATATGATTTTTTTTTGACATCATTATATCATGACACTTTATATATATATATGAGATGATTCATCTTTGCGGCAGCTATATGCATGTGTACCTATGTGATGAGATGTTCTTATGTGATGCTTATGATATGGATGCAAATATGTATATTATGCAATGCAATATATTTTTTTGTTCTTTTATGTTTTATATGTGTATGCATGATGCAAATGTGAATGTATGTAATGCAGATGAATATGATAATGCAAATGTAAATTGTGCTAACAGGTGTTGTGTGCAGGATGTGATGCAGTTGTGATATCTATATGTATGTATGGAATGCTTATATGTGGTAATGCAGGTGCAACTACATGAAATGCAAATGTTTTTAGTGTGTCATTATACTCAGTCATGTGATAGCAGGCTACGCGGACTCGAGAAGGATGGTGGAAGTCAATCAAGAAAGGGGGATGGAAGATAGAAGATATGAAAGTGAAAGAGCTTCTTGTGTGTTATCATCATTGAGCTTTATTATGGCAAGTAGGTTATGACAATCAAGGCATATGTTCGACCCAGAAAGTCATTGTACCTATTTGCATGGAGATAAGATAGTCACAAACAAGGAATGCCTCAGTTCATACTAGACTCATAGTGTCCTCATATCCTTGGACAAGTCATAGCATTACTAAAAGACAATCCACAGACAACAAATACAAATAGGTGACGATACCCCATCCTTGCCTTTCTAGTCAAAGACATCCTGGAGATAAAATCTCTAGTCAGAGACATCTTGGAAAAGCTAAAAGATATGTCACCAAAAGATAAAATCAAAAGAAAACTAAGACTCGACACCAACATTCATTGTAGTCCTCAAGTTTAGTGTCTTTTGTCACTTGTATAAGTCTTATTTGATTGTGGTCACAATGTTTACTTTCACAAAAAGGATAGATAGCACGGAACCATATGTTGTCTGAGTTTGTTGAAAGATTTGATTTTGTTGAAGCCCATTGTTGCTGCTGTGTCTCATCTGAAACTGACTGAATCCATGAAACTGATACTTTATTGCGGAGAAGATGAAACTTTATTGTGGATCTGTGATGCAAATGTTGCTTTATTGCGGATTGTGCATGGATAGACTGAAGGAAGAAACTGTACTCCTTGAAACATGTGATATTCTCAGTTCCACACCCATCACTAGACGTAGGATTTGCCTTAGCCATAGATAGGATCTGATTTATTATGAATGGAAAGGGATGAAAATGAAGGTTTATTATGAATGGCTAACCAATCTTGGGTAGATCAATAACAAGCCATGATGAGAATGTGTATAGTTTATTATGGATGAATAAGATGTGAGTGTGTGCAAAGTGAAAGGATGAAATGGAATCCTGAAGGAGGGAGGAGCAATGTCTCTATGCATGGCACTGGTGACCCAGTTTTCACCATGGTACTTGCCTAGGGCACCACCGAAGTGGTTTTCACCGTTGGACGAAATTATTTCTCTTTACTTTTTTCAAATTTTCAATGTTTTTTTGTGTCACAAGGCGCCTATTTGCCAGGTTTTCACCAAGTAACGATTTTTTGTTTTATAATTTTTTTATATTTTTGAATTTTTTTATATTTTTTTGTATTTTTTGAATTAGGATACTCTGAAGAGCTATGTGTAGAACCTGCGAAGGTGCATGTTGTTGATAGGATCCTCTAAAGGTTCACCTTCTGTAGTTGGGAGCTGATATGCACCAGATCCATATGCTGCTATGATGATGTAAGGACCAAGCCAATTTGGTTCGAATTTGCCCTTTTTCTCTCTGTCTTGTTGATTTTTGGGTTTTTCTCTGAGAACCAAATCACCTACCTCAAATGTGCGAGGCTTGACTTTGTGATTGTAGCTACGACTCATTCGTTGTTGGTAAGCCTTGAGATGATTAAAAGCAGTTTGTCTTCGTTCATCTAGTAGTTCCAGTTCTTGTAAGCGAGAGACCCTATAGTCTTCATCACTGATGATGTTTTGCAAAGAGACCCGTAAAGAGGGTAGCTCGACCTCAATTGGCAAGATGGCTTCAACGCTATAGACAAGTGAATAGGGTGTAGCTCCTGTAGGTGTGCGGACACTTGTGTGGTAAGCCCAAAGTGCAGGATTAAGTTGGATATGCCAATTACGGCCAGCGTCGTCGACTGTCTTCTTTAGGATTGTTTTATTAGACGCCTTAGCTTGACCATTACCTTGGGGGTAATATGGTGTGGAGAAACGATGGGAAATATGGAAGCGGTCACAGAGTTCACGAACATCCTGATTTTTGAAGGGACGCCCATTATCAGTGATAATGGAAACAGGAATACCGTATCGGCAAATGATATAGTTGAGGATGAATGTAGCAATCTGTTTTCCAGTGACCTGTGTGAGAGGCACGACTTCAATCCATTTTGTGAAATACTCTGTGGCAGTGATAATAAATTTATGACCATTGGAAGAAGGAGGGTGAATCTTGCCTATGAGATCGAGTCCCCACTAACAAAAGGGCCAAGGAGACACAATTGGTTGAAGTTCTTATGTTGGCGCATGTATGAGGTCTCCATGAATTTGAGATTGCTTACACTTTTTGACAAACTGATATGAGTCTTTTTCCATATTGGGTGAGTAATATCCAGTCCTGATGAGTTTTTTGGCCAAGGTAGGACCACTAGCATGTGGACCACATATCCCTTCATGTACTTCACGTAACGCAATCTGAGCTTCGTCACTTTCTAAACATCTAAGAAGAGTGCCATCTAGACCTTGCCGGTATAGGATATCAGCTAAAATGACATATCAAGAGGATTGGCGAATGAAAGTGCAACGTTGGTTATTTGATAGATTAGGAGGTAGGGTATTGTCATGAAGGTATGTGAAAATGGAACCATATAACTGGGACTCGGGACCAACAACACATATCATCTCAGTAGGAATAATTTCGTATGAAGGAACCAAAAGGTTATCCACCAAGAACTCATAGCGGGTCTCATTTGGAGGTAGATCGATCAGTGAAGCAATTGTAGCCATGGCATCTGCGACGCAATTCTGCTCTCTTGGTATCTGCTCAAAATCTATCTTGGTGAAGTGTTTTTTCAGGTCATCCACCAGTTGTTTGTAAGGCATTAATTTTTCATCTTTTGTTTGGTAATCATCAGTTGCTTGACGGATTACGAGTTGAGAGTCCCCAAAAACACGAAGTTCCTGGATCTTCCACTGAACTGCAATCCATAATCCAGTTGTCAATGCCTCATATTCCGCTATATTGTTAGTGCAAGGAAATGATAAGCGGTATGATTTTGGTATAGAATCCCCTTGAGGGTTATAAAGAGGATGCCAGCTCCTGCCCCATGCTGTGTGTATGAGCCGTCAAAGTACAATTGCCATGGCTTTACATGTGACATTGCTAAAATGGATTCATCTGGAAATTCTGAACTTAGAGGAACATCATCTATCATGGGAGCATTTGCTAATTGATCTATGATGGCTTGTCCTTTTATTGCTTTTCTGTCCACATACTCGATGTCGAATTCACTCAGGATCATTACCCATTCGGCCAGTCGCCCAGTAAGTGTTGCTTTATTGAGAAGGTATTTCAATGGGTCTATCCTTGCAACCAACTTGGTCTTATGAGTGAGCATGTAATGTCATAATTTCTGTGAAGCAAAGACCATGGTGAGACATGCACGCTCAATTGGTGTGTAGTTTAGCTCATATCCCACCAATGTGTGACTGATATAGTATACTATTTTTTCCTTGCCCTCAGCAATTTTTTGTGCTAAGAGTGCCCTAGTGCTGTTGGAGTAGCTGATATGTATAGTAATAGAGGCTGATCTGGAACTGGTGGCATCAGAACTGGCGGATTCAGAAGATAATCTTTGAGTGTCTGGAAAGCCTGTTGACAGTTATCATCCCATTTGAATTTTATGTTTTTATGTAGCAAGTGCCGAAAAGGATTACACTTATCTACAAGTTGTGCTATGAATCTTCGTATGGACTGGAGTTTACCTTGTAAAGACCGAAGTTGACTGATATTTCTTGGTGGTTGCATCTCCAAGATGGCCTTGACTTTTGCTGGATCAGCTTCGATTCCTCTTTTGGATACAATGAATCCTAGGAGCTTCCCGGAGGTTACTCCAAAGACACATTTCTTGGGGTTTAATCTTACTTTGTATTTTTCCAACCAATCAAAGATGACTGAAAGTATGTTCAAATGTGTATTTTTGTCTATTGATTTGCCCAAGAGGTCATTGACATAATCTTCCATGGTTACGTGCATGAGATCATGAAAGATAGTAGTCATAGCTCTTTGATATGTAGCACATGCATTTTTTAGCTTGAAGGGCATGACATTCCAGCAGAAAGTTCCCCATGGACAAGTGAATGATGTTTTGTGTTGATCTTCAGGCGCGATCTTTATTTGATTATAACCAGAGAATCCATCCATTAATGATAACAATTCATGACCTGCTGTGAGATCAACAATCAAGTCAATATTTGGTAATGGGAAGTCATCCTTTGGACAAGCTTTGTTGATGTCTCTGAAATCTGTACATATTCTGATGCTGCGATCTGGTTTACTGACAGGCACCAAGTTGGAGATCTATTCAGGATAATCAATTGGGCGTATGAATCTGACATCCAATAATTTCTCAAGTTCTGCTTTGACTAGTAATGCCACTTGTGGATGCATCTTTCTTAATTTTTGTTTCATTGGTTTTGCCCCTGGTTTAACTGTCAAATGATGCATTACCAAATCCCGATCTAATCCAGGCATATTAGCATATGACCATGCAAAGTTGATTTGTCGTTCTTTAAAGAAACTTATGAATTTTGACCTTTCTGACTCTGTCAACGATTGAGCCAGGAATATGTTGTGTGGAACCTCTTCTGTACCAATGTTTGTTCTGATAGTCTCTTCTACCAACATGGATGACTTTTCCTCATATGATGCTGGGAGAATGTCGAGCCTTCCATCTTCGGGTGCCTCAGAGAGGTTTTTGCCCTCAGATACGTCCTTTCTTTTTACTTTTTTGGGGTCAGACAGTGCCACAGTGTGGTTTTCACCATAAGACCCTTGGTTTGTTCTTATTTTCACATTTTTGCGACTGGAAGGTCCGACACCCTCACCAAAATATGCCATGCTATTGAGTTCTATGGTGTATCCCGCTTTATGGTCCCCAAAGGGAAGATCATCTCGTATGCCTAGATAGTCAATAAAAGCTTCATCATTTTGGAATGTGTCGAATTGTGCAGGTCCTTCATGATCCCAGTCAATGAGTTGGTGGTGAACAAGGGGAAGGCCTTCAATGTCTTCAAAGTTAGCGGGGCTAAGAGTGAAGATGCAGTTATATTCGGGTATGTCAAGGTAATTATCAAGGTCATCGATGACACTCTCCTCATCAGTCTCAATCGCGAGTGAATCCAAATTATCATCACTAGTAGTGCATTCTAGGACAGGTGTTCTCATCCTATGTGATTTCAACCTAGGACCTTGAGACAAGGACTGCGTGGAATCCTCATGGGTTATTTCTTGACCAACTTTGAATTTTTTATAAAATTCCTCTTCTTTTGTGGGTTCATCTGGTTCTCTAAATGTCTCGGTAAGCTCGTAGTCACTAGAGGACTTGTCTGAACCCCATTCCCATTCGTTGGAGTCTATAGAATAGCGATCCTCTTGTTGAATTTTGGTAGCTTTGATTTGTAAGGCTTCTTCTGTCCTTTGAGTGTGGACCTTGGAAGTTAGGAAACCAAGTCCCTTCGAGCGTTCCCTTTTAAATGTCAATTCAGGTTGTAAAGGTTCAATGATGCCTTCCTTTCGTAACCCAAGAGGGCTTTTTCCATCATACCCGAATTTTTGTAGAATCTTGAAGCCTTTGCCATATTTCTCACATAGTAAACTGATGTGATCTTGTGTATCATCTTCAATGTCTTTGTAAAGCATTTTGTATAAGTCTTCCTCTTCCAGTTCGCCCCATCTTTGAAAGGTAGTAGGGTCCCATTTGAGTATCATGATGGATACTTGCTTGTTAGGATGTGGTCTTCCATATTCTTTTGGGGAACTCATGACTTGTCGTAAGTACATGGTCTGATTTAAAGTGTATTCCCCCATGCCCTTGTCCTGAAACTTGCCTTTAAGCTCACCTTGTTTTGATGTTGAAGGTTTTAATGACTCAGGATCAATGTATGCCAAAGAAGGAACAGCTTCGCGATTACTGGGAATGATGGTCTCAGTTTTTGAACTAAGATTATTGTAGTATATGAACGGATTAGGATCAATGTTAACTGTTACTTCTATTCCATTGTGAGGAAACTTAATGCATTGGTGATATGTAGATGGGACTGCCCTCATTTCGTGAATCCAAGGATGTCCTAGCAATATGTTATAAGTGAGATCTAGATCCAGGACTTGACAAACCACATCCTTTGTAACTGGCCCAACTCTGAGAGGCAAGGTGACTGTGCCCTTGGACGAACGTTCTTCATCATCATATGCCTTGATGGTGATTTGATTTGTAGAATTCATAGCTTTATCAGAATATCCCAATTGTTTAATAGTGCTCAATGTACAAATGTTTAGATCTGCTCCTCCATCTATTAGGACTCGTTTGATTCTATGTTTGTGTATGAAGGCTTCAATGTGTAATGGTGCATTATGTGGCTGACTTACGGAGGCATCATCAGCTTCTGTGAATGTAAGAGAGTGTGGAATGGAAAGGTATCCCACCATGGCTTGAAACTGGTCCACGTTCAGATCAGTAGGAACGACAGTGTCTCTCAAGATTTTGTCAAGAATAGCTTTATGTGCAGGGGATATGCGTAAGAGCTCAATGATGGAGATGAGCGCGAGTGTCTTCCCTAATTGTTCTACAAGGTCATACTCAGGTTTTGTTGATGAGGAAGCAGTGTTCTTGGCTGGAGCACCTTGCAAAGTGAATTTACCTCGATGGGTTGTAACATGACATTCAGAGGTAGGTTCGGAAGAAGATCCAACACCTTTTAGGACAATCTTGGGTCTCCGGGTAGAATTCTCAGGGTTTTTGTCCTTGATGATAATGGTAGAGACGTAATTGTCCATCGAAATGTGATTGATAGTTGAATCATAGTTATAGGTTGCTCTGGTATAGTTGGTTTGGTCATCTGTGGCTTTAGCTTTTCCCTTGTCATGTTTTGGGAATGGTTCCTTAAACATCTCATGTTCTTGATTGGATGAGTGCCCTTCAATCTCAATGTCACCCCTATCAATGAGATCTTGTATGATGTTCTTCAGTCGATGGCAATTTCCTATTTTATGTCCCTTGCTCTTATGAAATTCACAATATTCATCATCATTCCACCAATTTGGTTTAACCTTTGGTTCATATGGAGGAAAATCTCGAACTGTGATTACCTTGTTTGCCACTAGCTTTTTGAAGACTGACTCAAGTGGTTCTCCCAAGGGAGTGTACTTCCTTCGTGATCTGGAAGTTGTTTGAGTATTCACTTGATTGTTTGTAGAACTTGATCCCAAAAAGATGAATTTGGGTCGCACTGTATTGGCATCAACAACACCATCATTGACTGTGTTCTTGTTTCTATTCCAAAATCTTGGCTTGTCTTTCCCTTTAAAGTCATCTTTGTTTTCCTTGAATATCTTAATGACTCCTTGTTCAATTAGGACCTTTTTTGTCGCTAAGCCTTTTTCAATGACATCCTTGAAGGTGGAAAAACAAGCTTTCCTTAGATCATATCCAATGTCTTTGTTAACATTCTGGGTGAACATTTCTACCATTTGTTTTTGTGGAATTTCACAAGAGCATCTACTAGCTAGATTCCTCCATCTTTGTAAAAATGATGCAAAAGATTTTCCCTCTTTTTGCTTGGTGTTGCACAAAGTAGTGACTGATATGTCTGTCTCTATATTGTAGGAGAAATGTTGAATAAAAGCCTCTGCTAAGTCGCCCCATGACTTAATACCAGGTGGGAGTTAGGAGAACCATTCCATAGCTTGATCACCTAGGCTTTGTGGGAATAATCTCATCAAATATGTCTCTTTTGCTGCTACCTCAATGCAAGTTGTGAAAAATTGTCTTATGTGTGCCTTAGGATCCCCTTTTCCTCTATACTTATCAAACTTAGGCGTCACAAAGTGTGTAGGAAATGGAGGCATTGGAATGCTCTTGTCAAATGGATAAGGACATATGTCTCTCATTATGTATGTTGGCTTTGGTGTATTTATGTCCTCCATTTTCTTTTGTAAGTCCCTGATTTGTTGTTCCAGATTGCTCTTAGGTGGAGATCGACTTCTTGGACCATACCCCATGCTTGAGGCACCAATTGGAGGAGGAGCATGTTGCATATATGGATGATATTGATCATACACATGTTCATATGGAGGAGGTCTATAGTGATGCTGCATATATGGACCACTTGGTATAGATTCATGTTGAGGAACGCCATATCTATTTTGTCCATGTATACCATACTCTATAGGCATGTCATGTTCTAATGTGTTGCCCCCAAATTTGACACAGAGTTTCCTTGTGTCCAAATTTTGAGCATGCCTTTGAATATCCAATTGCTTTGGTGGTTGATCCTTAGAATTGTTATGTGATTGAGCATACCTTTCTGCATAAGACTTCCATAATGGTCTACAAAGGTGAGTATCATATGCTTGACCATGTGTATGTGGGACCTCTGGTTTTTGAAACAAAGATGATGGTGATTCAGGTACCATATATGGTCCTTTATTTCCTCCACTATTAGGTCTCCTTTGATCCATGTTGGAGTGAGTTTGTTGCAAAGGTCGATTTTCCATTATTTGAGACATGTCAAAATCATGAGGTATCTTAGCTCCACTTTGTGCCATCATTTATAAGAAGTATTGTCTATCCCTCCTCATTAATTCCTCTACCAATCGATTGAAATAGGGATCCATAATGGATTCTTCCACATCTGCTAAATGTATGGAAAAGTTGTCCATATTGTCATTGTGTGTATCATTGTTGTTTGTAGTATCCATGTTTTCAACATTTGGAATGTTTCTGTAGGCATCCATGTCAGGTAATGTAGTATGATCGGAATTGAAAAAGATATCATTGTCATACTCATAGACACTCATGTTTGTGAACTCTTAAGCCTCTTTAGTTTCTCTCCTAGATTTTTGAAGACAAGTTTCAACCATGAACTAGGTATTGACCGAGATGTGTGAGACTAGATGAAAAATGGAAAAAGTATGGAAGACCAAGGGTTGGATGGAATGTAAATGAATCTGAAGTGTACTTGCAATGTCCAAAGTGTAAGACCAAGTATGTATGTAGTAGAGTAGGTGTGACTTCCAAAGAGAGGATAGTTTCTCTTGATGAGGTAAGTTGACCTTGACTCTAAGTATGACCAAATGAGACCCAAAGGTAAGAGACCTTGATGAAGGACCACTTAGCAAAGTGTTGTTATATGTAGTGTGTTGACAAAGTATGATGAGGACAAACAAGTGACCTTTTGACTCAAGTTTAGACAATTGTGAATGTAAAGTGAGATGTGAAGCAATGATGAACTTTGTGAGACCCAAAAATAGGTTGAATGTTAAATGAAACCCTAGAGAAATGACCTAGGAAGCTCAAGAATTCTGAAACTGACTGTGTTTGTTTGATGGACTATAACAGTTTTTCAATTCTGAACATAGATGCACCTGTATACTTCACAGATGCGGTTTCTTGACACAGACGCAGCTCTATTCAACACAGACGCACTTCTGAGATTTTTTTGCAAAGTGTAATGTTGATTTTGTAAACACAGATGCATTTCTGCCCTTCACAGATGCAGTTATACAACACAGATGCTATTATGTTAGACACAAACGCGTTTTTGCAAAATTTGTGCAATTTTTTCCAATCTGTGAAGTCATTTTGTTGTGACCCAATCTGACTATTTGACTGTTTTTCGTGACAAGAGGACACAATGTTGATGAAGACCCAATGTTTGCAAGTGTCTAGACTCAAAATGACTCCAAGAAAAGTGTGTTGTTTGATGTAAAAATGTTTTGCATACACTTGAAGACACAAAAGACACAATGTTTTGTTGTTTGGTCTTGAATGTTTGGAGTGTTTAAAATAAGTCAAGCACAATTCTTATGGCTGGCCAAGACAATAGTTGTTGATCCCACATGGGGTTTTACCCCCGAGGCTATGCTATTCAGAGCGGATACTTAGATGCTTGACCTCATTGGCTCCACCCTCAGCACTCACTTCTCGGGTCAGCCAAGCATCAGTCCCCATGAAAACTCCCCGTGGTGAACTTTGTATCTCTACTAAGAACTGTATGTGTGTGGGCCGCTACCAGAGGTCCGACCTCCTGCCCCAACAACTAGAAGAATTTGGGCTTCTAAAACAAAAAGGTGCTAGTAAGGGCATCCACTCATGTGGCCATACATGCGGTACTTTCAGCTCTATAAATACAGAAGGCTCCCAGCCGATAGGGGTTATGCCCTACAACTGATCAAATAAATCTGATCAAATGGGTTTATAGGGAGACATAGTGTCAGTATGAACTAATTAGCACACGTTATTCATAGTTTTCACCATGAATACAGTTGTTTATAGTGGTTTGGAAGAGGTGGGTTTTCCTCGCTACCACTTGGGTCGTTCTCTTCTCACTAGTAGTCCTAATGACCACACGGGAAGACAGGCCCTCTAAAGATTAAACAAAAAGAGCCTCTTGCTCAAGACACAAAAGACAATGATTCAATTTTAGTGCACCAATTTAAGTGTTTGCTAGTCTATGAAAACAAGGCACACAATAAAAATCCAAAAACCCTTGCCAAGGACTTGCAACTAAAAGTTGTTAGTAGTTTGGATTGTTTCAAATAATCACCCCTTCCTGCAAGCACACAAGTTAGGTAAATTTTAAATCCAAAAGACTTTGTGAAAATAGGGGCCTTCAACCAAATGATTTTGCTTTCAAGACAAGCTGCAACAATTTCGTTAGCTAGATCTAAAAATGTTAGCTCCAAATAAACTAGATTTGAAACCCTAAATGCAAAATCCAAAACTGAATCAATAAACCCAAAATTTGAAACCGGTGAACACAGACACGATTACCCTTGACACAAACGCGACTTCATGATGTAGACGTGGTTCTGTGAGACACAGACGTGGCTCCAGAACGTAGACGCGACTTCTAGACACAGACACGGCTAAAAACACCGCAGATGCGACTGAGGAACGCAAATGCAATTTCCGGAATCTGCAAAAAGTTTAAATATTGCCGATAACACAAACGCGATTCTAGATGTCGTAGACGCGCCAGAAAATCAAAAACGCGATCCGAAAGTACGCAGACGTGAAAATATCAAAATGCTACCAAAAATATCAGATCTGCAACTTCAAAACACAAAATCTGCAACAAGGATGTTAAATGCAAAAGGGACAAGAGTCCCACCGGGCGTGCCAAAATGTATATGGTGAAAATGGATAACAACAATAACGATATTGAAAGGCTAAATAGAATTCAACCACAAAAACCCTAGCCTAACAACAACAAAGATCCACCATAACATATGAAGATTACTTAAGACAATGCAAATCAAATGAAATCACAAAGATTATACCATCACATGTCCAATAGGGTTTGGATCTCGATTCTTCCTATCTCCATTGATCTTGTTTGATATATTTGCTCTCAGATTTTATGTGCACAAGAGCTCAACAAAGAACGGAATGTGGTTGCAAGTAGGATCGTAGTGTAGTCAAGTACTTAAGATCATTCATTAGGGTTTGATAATGAAGGAAGAATCTCCTTATATAGAAGACACAATATGAAATGGAGGGATAAGATTGAGAGGTGTAAAAGGAAGTCGGCTATGATTAGAGGGTAGGTAAAAGAAATAATAAAATAATGAAAGGGGTAGGTAGTGTATGAATTAAGAGATGAATGACATGTGTCATGGGTAGAAAAGGTTAATGAATTAATTAAATAAATAAAGATTTATTTAATTAATAGAGGAAGTGAGATCAATTAAATAAATAAAATATTTATTTAATTTAGGAAAAGGATAATTTAAATAAATAAATGTATTTATTTAAATGAGAAATAAGGCTAGAAGAGGATAAATGAACTAATTAAATAAATAAAGATTTATTTAATTAATAGAAGAATTAAGCTCAGATAATTAAATAAATAAAATTATTTAATTAGACATGACAATTTTGGGTGTCTACACAACTAAATCAAGTAAGCGAGATAATCTAAATTGCATGCGGAATATTAACTCTCCAAAGAAATTATTATTATCTCATCAATTAATAAATAAATAAATTCATTAAGCACAAATCTCTAAATTAGTTAACTAGAGATATTATTAATCTCAATTAATCTTTTAATTACACGAAGCATTAATTATATCAAATCTATTATTATTATTATTATTATTTTTTACTATTAACAACTTAATATTTAATGAGCGTTAAATATAATGTGTTTAAAATTCATTTAGAGGGTAAAATGACCTTTAATAGCATTTGCTTTATAACACTAGTTAATGTTGACCAAATAAATAATCCCCTAAGGTCAAAATACTTACAAGGCACTTATTAAATTCACGTTAATAAAAAAAATTACAACCCTTTAATTTTCAACTTAATCTTACAATGATTATATATATGTATATATATATATATATACCTATATGCTTATGTATAGCATATATGCCACACACACACACACACACACACACACATATATATATATATAATTATGAAAATACCATATCTAAGTTTACTCTTATAAATTCTTATATATATACATTTAAAATGTATATATATTTATAACTATTTAAATTCATACAATTTACGAATTTAAATTTAATCGATTAATACCCATGTAAACATGGGATACCCTATTCAAAATTTGAATAGGGTTCCCCCCCTTTTCTTTCTTTATGAGTTTATTTATTTATTTATTATGCAAACCCTAACCCAAAATTGGGTTAGGGTTGCATATGATATATTTTTTTTATTTTAAAAAATGCCACCAAAACAAACCCTAAGCTATTTGTGTGTGTGTGCGTGTTGTTGCAGGTGGCAAGGGAGGAAGGCGAAACTTCACATAGAAGCCGCGGGGGAGGGGTTTACGTGAAGGTGTGGTGGTCGAGGAGGCCATGGGGGCTACACACGGAGGGGCGGGGCCACCCGCAGCGGTGCCGAGACACCACTGCGGGTCGCGGCCCGTAGTGACGCCGAGGTGTCCCTGCGGGGCGCGGCTCGCAGTGGCGGCCAAGGCCGCCCCTGCGGGTCGCGTCTCGTAGCGGCGCCGCCGGTGCCTCAGTGGGGCTCGGTCTGCCGAGGGACTCCCGCATGGAGCTCGGCTCCGCGGGACCCTTGGTGGGGGGGGGGGGTGGGGTTTGCTTAGTTTAAATTTAATTTATTATTTTTCTTTTTATATTTAACATACGAAATATATAAATATATATAAGTATATTTAACATATATATATATATATATGTATATATATATGCATATACACACTTAAGCATTCTGTTTTTTTTTTAAGTATATATATGCAGGGATTTTTAAAGACTGATATACATGGAAAAATAAACCAGAAACTTAAATGGCTAGATATTCCCTTTAATTTTGTATAACTCTTTTTAATATGTATGCATACATATTTGAATTTAAAGTACATGGCATTTAAACTTAGCCTCATTCTTTTTAAATCTCTTTGGATATCTGGATTTCCCTTTCATGGCTAAAACCATATCTTTTTTTTTGAAAACATTTAAGGCAGAATATTTAATCTAACAGATTTTAAATAGATGTATGTCTCTCTATTTTAAGAATCATATAGTTAACTCTAGAGCTAGTTTATTTTATCTAGGTTTGTTTTCTGCAATATTTGTAAGGAATAAAATGACAGATTTAGATAATTTACAACAACATTAATACAGCTTAAAATTTCATGTAAAACTATTTTACTAAGATGAATACCACATTAATATCCACACTAAACTCTAATTTACTATATTTGCACTTGAAATTAAATAAATAGGATTAAGAGATCATTTCTAGCTTAATAACTTACATGCTATTCTAGTTTATGTATCTACACTATTTTCATTATGCATAAGAGATGAAATGGACTTTTGTTTGCAGAATGAACATAAATACAACAAACATTATTTCAATAGCTATACGAACTTATTTCCAAATATACACATTTCATTTTTGCAATAATAACTTAATAGAGGAATATCTTTTTTTTTTGATAAAACAAGAAATAGAAAACTGTTATCATTTCCAAAATAGTAATTTTTACAAAGGGGAAGAAAACCCCACTTAGCCTCTCTTTACTATCAAAGGAGGCTCAAACAAATAAATACGTTTCTTTTCAAAATAAATACAACATGTAACTTTTTATATGCATTGTTGCAACTAAATATAGTACCCCATTCCCTAATCTTTTTCTGCAAATCAAGTAAAAACCAACAACTTCTAGCTTGTCTCTTTCCTTTTCCTTCCAAGCAACCTACAAATAAATCAGAAGTCTATGACCATGGAGTGCTCACCTCCCAGCCTAGGCTTACTAGAAGCCACCCCCGAGCTTAGAGAACCAAGCCCTAGACAGGTTACACACAAGCAACACAACAAACACGGGAAAAACACATAACAAACACTTTCCCAACCAAGGCTACACTACATCACAAAATGTGATGTTTTTACATGGGTGGAAGTGGACTAAATACCCTGAGGAGACTGCAAGAATGGTAGATCACAAAGCCATCACATGGAAAACAAGATATATCATAAGTACATTAACCCCACATCCTTATGCCCCCCAAGGCATCCATGCCATACTTTCTCTCCTTATGACCCCCAAATACATACACAAGGCTATGCAACAAGGGTCACATATACAACCCTTGAGATCACTCTCATAAAGAGAGCCTCTCACTCGAGGGCTATCAAACTCCTTCCACCCACAAGACCATCCTACTCTCCCAAGAGTAGAAGGCCTTGGTTACTCCCAAATCACAAGAAAATGCATCAAAAAAATAACAGATAGGTCACATAATAATTTCACAAAGGAAAATACAAGAAAACAACTTTTACATACAAACAATCTTTCCAACTTAAACATGCAACGTGAAAGGGAGAAGATGAACCAACCTTCAATCTGCCCAAAGGTTTTCTAGAACTAGTTTGAGGATGAGCAGCCCAATTCCACAATCCTTTCTTCTACACTTAGCCAAATTTCTATCCCAAAAACTATTCTTTTCAAAATTGCATGATCTCCAAAATGGAGAGTGGGTGATTACCCACAAAATCTCTAATCCTTGCCTAAAAAGGCCTCAGTGAGAGTTCTCACAGGTTACTAAAACTGAAAAAGGAAAAAGCAAAAAAAAGTGGGAAAAAGAATCTCACATAAAAAAGGAAGGTTATCTAACCTAGATGGAACCTTCTAAATTGAATTTTCGCTCACCTTAGGAAACCCACTTTTTGAGGTGACTAAACAGTCACATGGGAGTAGTCACATGCCTAAAAATACTCCTAACCCATAGGTATACCTTGTGGACTTTAGGAAAAACCTTTAAACTACCCCTAGGAGTCCATTTGACCCCTTAGAAACCCATCTGAAGTTAACTTTCGGGTTAAACCTGAGTTGACCACTCCAAAGACTCTCTACCCAAGAAAAATTTGAGACCACATTCAAATGTTTGAAAAGGCTATGGTTGAAACAACTCCCTCCAAGAGACAAGTCAAAAATCAAGACACAAATCAGCACGTGTCAAGTGACACAATAAAATACATTACAAAATTACACACGGAATTTGTCTCTCGTTGGATTTACACAAATTTAATAAATTCAATTTAATACACATGCAACATTTACTTTCACAAATAAAATACAATACATACGGGGTGTTGTCTCTCCAAATAGACAACCCTTGGTTTTACGAACGTAATTAGGTCTAGGTTTGGTTCTCCATAATATTTCCATGGTCACATGGATAATTTTCCTGCGCATCTCAATTACACATTAGTACTTCCAAATAACCTCATATAAAATTAAACACATGAATAAGAATACACATCAAACACTCTGCATACAATTGACATTAAACAAAATCAATATATCTTATATCCAGATAAATCCACATAAGTAATTATCATAATCCTCATAATTTTGATTTATACATAAGACATGCATCCTATTTCTATCATCATAGTAAAGTCCTTCAAATCCAATATTGACATACATCATCACAAAGTTATCCTATTCTAGAATCATATAGAGTTCTATATCTATAATGCATAGAAATGAAGCATCAATATACATCAATGTTATCCAAATCATGGAATCATATAAGTTCTAAATCCATAATGCATAAAAATAAAGCATCCATAATAGTCTCAACATGAAAATCACTGAAATGCTAGGATGAGCTGGGGTAGGGCCTCACATTTGTTCTCTGTTCTAGCATGTTTGCCTATTGTTTTAGCACATTTGTCCATTATTCTAGCGCATTTGCAGTACAGACTAGTGCATACACTATCTGTTTTAGCGCGTTTGTCTATTTGTCTTTTTTTTGGGTCTCTGACAATTTAGTGCATTTACATAGTCTTTTAGTGCGTTTGCAGTACGTTTAGCGCATATGCAGTACGATTTAGCATATTTGTCTTCTGTTTTAACGCATTTGTTACAGAGGCAGAAAAAAATTGTAAATCACTTGGAAAATTAGGCTTGTCTAGCCCACCTAGTGATTAAGATTTTCACTAACTCTCTTTTTGTAGGTTTCTAACAAATTCTTGTAGGTTGGAAGAGTTTAAAATAGGATTTTTTTTTTGTTTTCTTTCTAGCTTTTTCAAAGTTGGATAAAAAGAACTCACAATTTCCTTTTTGGTAAAAAGTACTCACATTTCATTTTGGTGTTTTTAAAACAAATCAAACTTGTTTTTGGGTTTAAAAAGAATATCGCTTGCAAAGGTTAAAAATAATCACAAAATCAAACCTTCATTTTCTTGCAAGTTAGGAGCAAAAACACCTCAATTTGGGCTCTAAAAAGAACAACAATCTTTCATTTTATTGCAAAGGTAAAATTCACAATCAATCTTTATTTGTAAGTTAAAAAGAACAATCAACTTGTCCATTTTTTGCAGATTGATTTATTTTATAGCAATATGCTTTCATTTTGTTGACCAGGATTTCACTTTCCTAGTTAGAAAACAATTGCTATGTGGGACTAAAATGAACACCATGTTTGATTGGAGTAACATCTCCAATTAGGACTTAGATAATCACTTCTTTGAAGGCTAAAAAGAACATTGTATGCTTTGTTTTGAGTGGTAGGTATATGCTCTCCCATTAATTGGGTGACCAAAAAGCCAAACCCATTCTTTTCATGCTTTATTTACTTCCAAGCATTTACAACCTTTAGAGGGTCTGCCTTTCTGAAGCCTTGAGGGGGCTAGTGAGAAGGGTACGACCCAAGTGGGCAATGACTTTATCACCAAGTTTACCAATCCACTATAATCAAATGTGGAGGCTAATGAAAATATCCTCCAATGACAGTGTGCATTTGATAACCTTCCCCTAGTATCCTTGTGATGTGAAAAACCTTTGTTATAAAAGTTGAGAAGTCTCTTAATTGAGTTTATCATTTGCCGTGCCAAACAGAACCCTTATTACAAACCATAGAAGTAGAAACTTTGAGCCAAGTCAGTTGCCATACATTGGCAATATCATAGTGAAATGGTGGGGAAGAATCCTCCCCCAATATTACTCACCATATATCTCCTAAGATAACTACTCAATTGAGGAGCAATCCTCTTTGGGAAAAGGCAAAAAAATGGGCATCCTCTAGGGGGTGACACGGTTGTTTGAGCTGAAGGAGTATTGAGTGTGGACAATGATATTGTCAATGACCCTTGAATAAAGTGTCTTATTTGTATCCAAATGAGTGAAAACATCAAAGAGTTGAACACATCCTCAAAGAACATACACTCAATGTTTAGCATTAGGATGACCATTGTCTTCATGTGTGCTATGTATTCTTGTCATAAATGCTAAAATATCTTGCAAAAATATCCAAAAATCAAACTCAAAAATCAGTTCAAAACAAAGAGAGATTGTAAGTGAAAGAAATTTTCAAATCCAACAAAGCACCTTTGGAGGTGGTTATCAACTTTTCAACTATCTTTAGGCAAGATTTTCATCCAACCAATTTAGAGGAGTATCAAAATCAAGTGATCAATATTTTATCATCCAACTATCTCAACAACAACACCTAACTAGGTATTCAAGTTAGTCAAATCAAGTTTCCATATCGGGAGACTTTATCCATATGATTTGACGTACTTTGTCATAGGGGCTATCCAACAAACCCTCTATTCGACTTAGTAAGATTAAGTATCCAAAATGAAGTATCCATATCAACCAACAACATCAATACTCTTGGATCATTTATATGACCACTCTCTGCATTTTGAGAAGAAGTCTTTGTCAAAAGTATAAGTTGAAGAAGAGACAACCTAGTCCTAGGGAGCTTATCACAAGGACAAAGTTTCTCTACATCAACCGTCAACTCTTTGTTTCACATCATATTTTCTTGCGTCATATGTGATTGTATCTCCAAGGAAAAACCAATGAGTTTGATGAAGAGCCTTTGAGAAGTAGGGCTTACAATAAAAAAGAAGCTCGGTCTAAGCCACCAACTCCACCAAGAACCCCACTAGGAGAGGATGAATTCACTACTTTAGAAATATATTAATGCCCACTATCACTCGATCTCAAAAAGACAAAGAATTGGACTCACAAATAGAAGAAAGCATGAGCCATAGGGAGTCCAATCCTTTCTCTGAATACACACATATGGGGGAAGAGGAGATCACCGAGGATCACATCCAATAATGTCAATAAAGTGCTACCTGTCAAAAACTCATGGAAAGGCTAATAGAATCTGATAAACAAAAATACCTCATGCTAAATAGAAAAGGAGTAAAGATTTCTGAATATTTTGATGTAGAGAATTCAAGGCATGAAGGAATCCCAAGAACAAGGACAAGGGTCTACGCATTCCACACTCAAAATCAAGAGAACTTAAGAGGAGATGACACCCAAGATCACACCCATGAACAAAACAACACTCGCGACTGAGATTATGATAACATCAGTGAACAAGGGGATGTCCATCATCAAAGGTCCAATGGAGAAAATATTCCCCTAGCTAATATTATACAACAACTCCAAGCACTTCAATGAAAAATGTAGGATATGCAACAAGGGTCCACGATAAGGTATTCCTTGGAGGACATTTGTCCTTATCCTTTTGATACAAGGATAAACACGATACCTTTCCCACCAAATTCAGATATACCAAAGTATGACAAATAAAATGGTAAGAGTGATCCTGTGATCACGTCAGGGAATTCTGCACTATGAGCTTGGAGTTTTCCCATAATGATACATACATGATGAGGCTATTCCCAGGAAGTTTCGGAGGGAAATAAATGGAGAGGCCACCAAAACTCACTTCCCATCAGATCATTTGATGAGTTGGTGAATAAATTCATTACACAATACTCCTACAATATCCAACATGAAGTCACCATGCTTGACATCAGCAACACAAAACAAAAGAACAATGAAACATTCATGGTGTTCTTACAATGATGGAGGTGCATGGTCTCAAGGTACCCACAAGATGTACTTGAAAAACAAAAAATAGAAATCATAGAAAATTTAAATGATGAAATAAGTTATCAACTCAAAATACAATGTCTACCTACTTTCCAAAAATTAATAGAGAATGGTATCCAAGTAGAGGAAGCCTCGATCAAAAACGAGACCTTAAAATTCTCTAAGGAAGGTGTTAGTTCGAACAACAATAACACCTATAGCAATCAATATAACAACAACTCTGACAAGTCCAAGTTTTGGACTAGAAACAAAAATATTGTTAATGATGGTGTAGTCGATGCCAACAATGTAAAGTCTAAACAACCAGTGCTGACTTTATCAGGTAACACAACATCCAACAATAATCAAAGAAGTGTCAATCAAGGCACTAATAATTATCAACGTAATACCAACCAATGGAACAACAATAACAACCAAGGAAACAACAACAACCAAGGAAACAACTACTACTGGGGGAACAACAACAACAATAAGGGGAACAACAATAATCAAGGAGGTAACACTAACACTCCACCTCCCCCATATCGAAGAACATTTACACCATTGGGACAAACCTTGGAATCCACATTTCGAGAACTATTGGAAAAAAAGATCATCACATTGCCAGTCATAAGAAACTTTGAACCCCAAGTCAAACCACCATGGTGGAATGACGCACTATTGCGATTATCATCGAAACAAGGGGCATAGAACAAATGATTGCATGCGGTTGAAAAACCTGGTTCAAGACATGGTAGACAAAGGAGACATAACGGTTGAGGGTCATAAAACCAATGGTGATCATGAGGCTTTCAAAAATCCTCTTCCTAATTACGACAAGGGAGGAGCATCAATATCAAACAATTACAAAGGAGCCGACATCAATCACATATACAAAAATGTCATAAATAACTTATCAACATGTGACAATCAAGTAAATGTCATAAAGATCAAAGATAAACAAGAACAGGTGTTGGTAAATGTGACAACGAGGGCCCAAAAATATGTCTTGAAGGGGAGTACATCTAAAGCAACAACCCTCCCAAAGACTCAATATAACTTGTTCGACCAACTACTAAGGACACCCACTCAAATACCATTACTAGAATTGCTAAAACTTTCACCCAAGCATAAGGATATCTTGGGGCAAGCTCTTTTAGAAACAACAGTTCCAAACAATCTAGATATCAATCGGTTTAAAATCATGGTTGCACATATGATGGTGCCACATACATATCCTTTTCAGAACACGATGACGTCTATTTGAGTCATCCACACAACACCTCGCTCCATATCAAAGTCTTAGTCTACAAACACTAGGTGAAAAGAATGCTAATAGATGGAGGACATGGCCTCAAGAGTAACGTAAGAGAGACATGGTATTGGCAAAACAAAGAGAATGAATGCAAATCTTTCATGCAAAGAGACAATCGATGTCCGAGGTTGATAGCACACCATCTTTCACATCTCAAGTTGAAGGAACAACATCTCTCACATCTCAAGTTGAAGGCTCACCATTTATCACATCTCAAGTTGAAGGAACATCTCTCACATCTCAAGTTGAAGGCTCACCATTTGTCACATTTCAAGTTGAAGGAACACCATCTCAAGTTGAAGGAACAACATCTCTCACATCTCAAGTTGAAGGCACATTTGTCACATCTCAAGTTGAAGGAACTGATGAATAATGATGAACAACAAATACCTTAACTGGTACTGAGAGGGGGGGGGGTGAATTAGTACATACAAAATCTTCTTCGCAACTTATCAAGTTAAAACAATGCTAACCGGTTGTCTTCATTATTGAACTTAACCATGACAATACCGGTTAAACACAGTAAGACTTCAGACAACATAAACTGGTAAAACTGAACCCTTCATATACATTCAATACTTGATAACTACTTCACCCATAAACATATGCATGTGGTGTATCAACAATACCATAACCATTAGCTTTGCATGAATAATCACTTAAACAAAGAATACTTAATCATCACATGAAAAATACACAACTCATGACACATAGATTTTTCATGTGGAAATCTAGATGGGAAAAACCATGGTGGGGATGAATACCCACAAGCTTGTTTTGAACTCTTTTGAAGCTCGCTCTGTTAGGAGCCTAGTCCGGTTAAAGACTTTACAATAAGGTTCTTCTAGGAGCCGATCCTGTTAAAGATCACCCGGTTAAGGGATGGCTATATACCCTGTTAAAGGTTGAAACCCTATTAAAGGTTACCTTGCTAGAGGATTTAAAGAGCTCAATGAACTTGAGTCACCTAGTTAGAGGATTTACAGTAAGCCTGTTAAAGCTACCCGGCAAAGGTATTTTCCTTCTGTTGAAATGGTTAGAAGACAACAAGTAAAACTTTGATCTGATAACAATACTATATGCTAAGGCAGATCCTTTTCAGTTCCTCTACTTTGCAATCACACTCTACAGTTTTCTCTCACTGGTCTGGAAAGTATCTCATCACTCGGATACACACACAACTTTTTCCAACAACTTTCAATAACAAACATCATCGACCTTATAGAAAACAATTAGGTCAGTAGCATAAACCCTAAACCCTAAGCTTTTAGGTTTACTATTATGGTCGGTCAAATCTTGACCATCCAAACACTTTCCATAGAGTGAAGAAGATCACAAGTCATTCTGCATCGTCCATTCTTTACCACACATAGAAGTCAGTAACTCATCACGCTTTCTTCTCATACCTCTAGGAAGAATGTTCATTCCCGAGGTAGACATTTAATGCAGTCGGTCTTCACATGCAAGATCCTCAAGGAAATCCTTCACATGCACAAAGCTGACGTGGCATCTCAATCTCATCTTCATCTCTTAGCCAAATCATCACAAAATATCATTGGTTGCATCGCACAAGCTGAATTGCCAAACCAGAAACCGTAGAGCTAAAACTAGCAACAGGTAGTCACACTTAGTGAAACCCAGACACCAGTTTACTAAAACTCTTCATACTGATTCACTTGCAGTTATTGACATCAATGATAACATACATTATCATCATTTTATCATACCGGTTCATCAAATGCCAACAATCTCCCCCTTTGGCATTGATGGCAATACTCAGTGTAGCATTGCAACTAAAAACATCATAGACCAGTGTATCTAAAACATCTTCTCCTCTATCTCATATCTTCTCCCGCTTTGACAACAATGCCAAAGTGGAGGCACAATCTTGCTTACTCCACTATGCTACTCCCCCTATGGAGTAGCATCCTTCAACACATCAATCTTGAAAGATTTGACATTGTAATACCTGATTGATGTGGAGCACACATCTTTAGTTTACTTCATGAAGGGGAAAAACCCCTGATTCACCTCTCAAATAGGTAAATGTAGTCTTCGATAAGGGCTTAGTGAATATGTCTGCTAGCTGCTCCTTATTGGAAACATGTTGTAATACAACCTCTCTATTTTGAACCTTCTCTCTCAAGAAATGATACTTGAGCTCAATGTGCTTAGTTCTAGCATGCAATACCGGATTCTTGGAAATATTGATTGCACTAGTATTGTCACAAAATATACTCACTGGTTCAGATATAGGTACTTTGAAACCATCCAATACATGTTTCATCTAAATTGCCTGAGTGTAGTTCATAAATGTTGCCACATATTCTGCTTCAGCTGTAGACTGAGAAGTACAACTCTACATCTTGCTTGTCTAGGAGACTAATCTTCCACCAAGAAAGAATGCTCCACCGGTTGTGCTCTTCTGGTCGTCTACATTACCTACCCAATCTGCATTTGTAAACACTTTGAGATTAAAATCACCATTGTATGGATACCACAATCCATAGTCAACAATCCTTTTTCAGGTATCTAAGAATCCTCTTTACCGCTACCAAGTGGGATTCTCTCAGACTCTTCCAAAAATGAGCTACTATGCCCACTACATGAGTAATATCTGGTCTGCTATGCACCACATAGTGCAGCATACCGATCAGTGACCGATACTCCTTCTCATTCACCAACACTGAATCATCTTCCTTAGTCAGTTTACAGTCGGTCACCATCAGTGACCGATACTCCTTCTCATTCACCAACACTGAATCATCTTCCTTAGTCAGTTTACAGCCGGTCACCATCAGTGTACCAACCGGTTATCTCTCCTTCATGCCAAAGGTCTTCAATACCTCTTTGACATACTTGGACTAGGTAATAAAGATACCCTCTTTCATCTGTTGAATCTGTAGACCAATTAAGAACTTTATCTCTCCAATCAGAGACATCTCAAACTCTTTCTTCATTTCATATGCAAATGCATGGATCATTTCATCATCTCCTCCAAAGATTATATCATCCACAAACACTTCACAGATCAGAATCTGGTCACCTTCAGATTTCAGGTAGATGTTGTTGTCCTCACTTGTTCTCTGAAATCCTATCTTCATAAGATGAGAGTGTAACCATTCATACCATTCCCTTGTTGCTTATTTCAATCCATATAGGGCTTTGTGTAATCTATACACCATGTTACTATCTTCTGATAAGGCAAACCCATCTAGTTTCTCAATATACACTTCTTCTTCTAGGATTCCATTCAAGAACGCAGACTTCACATCCATCTGATAACCTTAAATCCCTTGAATGCTACAAATGTAAGTAGCATTCAGACACCTTCCAGTCTAGCCACAGGAGAAAAGGTTTCTCCATAGTCTTCTCCCTCTTCCTGAGCATATCCTTTGCATACAAGTCTTGCCTTGTTCCTCACAACTATGCCTTCTTCATTTAGCTTATTCTTGAAAACCCATTTGGTACCTATGACAATCTTGTGTTCTGGTCTAGGTACCAAGGACCATGTTGCATTCTTTTTTATTTGGTCTAGCTCCTCTTCCATTGCCTTAATCCAGTCTTCATCTGTAAGTGCTTCTATGGAAGTCTTGGGCTCCAATTCAGAAATCATGCAAGAGTTTTCTTTCACCTTTCTTCTTGTGAGTATCCCTACATCTTTATCTCCTATGATTTGCTTTGGATCATGATGTAGTTTCACATACCTAGGAATGAATCTAGCTGGTTCTACTAGCTTTTCCTCTTCTTCTTCACTTATTTCTTCTTCTTCACCTACTGCAGCTTCTACCAGTACATGAACACTGAGATCTTTACTTGTTTCTTTCTTAACCAGTTCCCAGAAGGCTATACCTGGTTCATCTTCCTCTTCCTCGCTACAGGTTTCCTCAGGTTCCTCAGGGGATTCATCAACCTTGACATTGATACTCTCAACAATTTTCTTTGTTCTATTGTTGTAGCACTTGAGAGTTTTGCTCTTAGTGGAATATCCTAGAAATATTCCTTCATCACATTTAGCATCAAACTTGCTCAGATGCTCACCTCTCTTGATGTAACACTTACTACCAAACACTTTAAAATAACTCACAGTGGGAGTTTTATCGGTCCAACACTCATAAGGGGTTTTAACTCTACTTTTCTTGATGAGTACCCGGTTCATAGTATAGATAGCAGTGCTCATCGCTTCTGTCCAAAAAGTGCGAGCAACCTTTCCTTGGATCAGCATTGTTCTGGCCGCTTCTACTACAGTCCTGTTATTTCTTTCTGCTATGCCATTCTGTTGTGGTGTCCTTGGGGCAGACAACTACCTCTTGATACCACTATCTTCATAGTACTTGTTGAATTCATCAGAAGTGAATTCACCTCCTTGATCAGTTCTTAGGCATTTTATCTTTTGACCACTTTCCTTCTCTACTAATGCTTTAAAGGCTTTGAACTTTCCAAATGCCTCAGACTTGTCTTTCAAGAATGTGACCCACATCATTCTTGAGCAGTCACAAGTAAGAATCACAAAATACCTATCTCCCTGAATACTTCTAGTTTTCATAGGACCACACAAATCAGTATGCACAAGATCAAGTAAGTTTTCTACTGAAAAAGACTTACCTTTGAAAGTTGAGGAAGACATCTTCCCAAGTTGACAATCTCTGCACAAAGAATTCTCCGGTTTATTCAGTAAATTCAATCCTCTTACTGCCTTGATCTTACTAACCTTTACAATATTATCAAAGTTTATATAACAAAGTCTCCTATGTCATATCCAACTGTCATCAAACTTTTCCATCAGACACTGACTTATCTTGGCATTCAACTGAAACAAATTACCTCTGGTCTCCTTACCAGTGGCAATAAGTTCACCACTATCCAATTATACTTCAGACTCCACCTTTGAACTCCAGAATGAGTCCTTTATCATTTAGTTGAGCAACACTCAACAGGTTATGCTTAAGACCTCTATCCAATAGACATCATCCGCACTGCTCCTTCCATTCAGTGAGATGGATCCTTTTCCTTTTACCAAGCATGGTGCATCATTGCCAAATCTGACAACACCTCCATCATATTCTTCTAGAGACAAAAACTTTATATGATCACCAGTCATGTGGTGATAACAACCACTATCAATTATCCACTCATTAGAGTTGTCAATGTGAGAGACAAGTGCTTTCTTGTCAGACACTTCTTCCTTTATAGCTACAAACACTATGTCCTCATTCTCTTCATCCCCAGATTCTTCATCAACAACACCTTCATCCACTGCAACAAGACAATTTTTTCTATTTCCTCCTTTATACTTTCTAAATCTCTCCGGTTTATCCTTATTCTCATTGTTAAGACAGTTAACAACTATATGTCCTATCTTATTGTAGGAAAAACATTTTAAAGGAATCTTGCCTCTGTATTTTCCAGTGCCTTTTGGAAGCCTCTTGGAAAGAAGAGCTTCAAACTCCATCAGAATCTCTTCATCATCCATACCTCTTCTTTGCATGGATTCATAACTGGTACTTACTTCTTTTCCTTTTTTGGTTGGTGCAATAGATGCTCTAAAAGCTGACCTAGTCTTCTGAACACTACCATCATAGAAGGATACCTTGGTTTTGTTAATAGACCTTAGTTCCTGAATAGCAGCAACTTTGATTGCATAGACCAGTAACAATGATCTCAAGACTTTACTGACAACAGTGGCATCATCAATTGTTCCACCAGTGCTCTTGATATCTCCAACAACAGTCTTGATCCTTATGCAATATTGTTGAATGGTCTCACCTTCAAGCATCCTCACGTCTTCAAATTTTCCTCTATGGCTCTCTTCCTTAGCTTGTTTTACATGCTCATCACTGCCATAAATAGTTTACAATGTGTCCCATACATCTTTAGGAGTGTCCTTATCTTGTACATCAATGAACTCAATATCAGACAAACTGTTAATAAGGGCTTTCATGACTTGCCCATTTTCCTGAATCTCTCTAATCTGATCATCGGTTAAAGTGCCAGTGGGAATTGCATAAAAATTCTCAACATAGCTCCAGTGTTGATCTCCCAAGCTCTTGATATAGATATTCATTCCCTCCTTCCATATTTTGAAGTTATCTCTATTGAACTTAGGACCTTCCATCTTCATCATTAAGGCATGATCTTTTACCTCAAGCGGTTAAGCTTATATCACTGAGGACCTGGAGTTGCTGTGATACCAATTGATGAATAATGATGAATAACAAATACCCTAACTGGTACAGAGAGGGGGGCGGGGGGGTGAATCAATACATACAAAATCTTCTCCACAACTTATCAAGTTAAAACAATGCTAACCGATTGTTTTCATTACTAAACTTAACCATGGCAATACCGGTTAAACACAGTAAGACTTTAGACAACATAAACCGGTAAAATTGAACCCTTCATATACATTCAATACTTGATAACTACTTAACCCATAAACATATGCATGTGGTGTATCAACAATACCATAACCATTAGCTCTACATGCATAATCACTTAAACAAAGAATACTTAATCATCACATGAAAAATGCACAACTCATGACACATAGATTTTGCATGTGGAAACCCAAATGGGAAAAACCACGATGGAGATGAATACCCACAAGCTTGTTTTGAACTCTTTTTAAGCTCACTCTATTAGGAGCCTAGTTTAGTTAAAGACTTTACAATAAGGTCTGCTAGGAACCGATCCTGGTAAAGATCACCCGATTAAGGGATGGCTATATGTTGGGCCCAATATAGAAAGCTAATGTACTGAGAGGGGAGGGGTGAATCAGTACTCCAAACTTTTCCTTGATAATAACCTTACTGTTATGCATAAACATAATAGTGCAGTAACATAAAATAAAACTATAATCAACAGATAACAATCATACATGATTCACTCCATAACACATATATTTTGGTCACGCAGAAACTCTTGGTTAGAGAGAAAAATTGCGGTGGGGATGGCACCCACAACTTCACTATTGCAATAATAAAGAATGCTCGGTTAGAGCTACATTTAGCTATTTCTGATAGCTTACCTTGTTAGGAGTATTAAGATCAGTTAGATCTACCTTACTAAAGGATTTTTACAACACTATATAAGTGTAGCACCTGGTCAAAGGATTTACAATTTATAGATTTGGTTAGAGTCTTTTACCCTGTTAAAGGTTTCTCTTACAACTTCAAAATATTACAATATAATCATTACAAATATTTGCAACTTTACATCTGAAATGCTAAAGCAGATTCTATGTGCTCTGAATAAGATTACCTAGCTTGTAGCATACCTCGGTAACCCATAATGAAACTCGATAAACCCTTCTGTTTACTCTGTTCTTCGACTGTTCACTGATAATCTTTTTGGTGACCTCTTTGTGTCTTTGTAACAGTCTTCCTTCATGCATACACACTGCTATCTCATTGCATCTCATACCATATTTTTTTAACCCTAGAATCATGTTGTATATATAGATCTTTTACAATAGTGATCTGATTCATTGCTTCGATCTTACAAAAAGATTCTTCGAATGAATAACTAAACAAAATATCTCATAGGTTAGATTGGCCTTGTAATCATACACAATCTCCTAATGCAATTCCCAATGCAAAAATGGTTAGATGTGCCTCGATCTTGTAACATGTTTTCATGTGCATGTCCAGGTTCAATGTATCTGGTAAAACGTTTCACTCGGTGAATATCAACTCGGTAAGTTAACTTTACCACTCGGTAGCCATGAAACTTTGCTTGGTAAATAGCTTGGTGAATACTATGTTCTGTGACTGCTTTCTTCAATAACTAACTAGACTGTTGATACTGACTTCTCTGTGTGTACCGATTGCATGATTCGGTAATACTAACTGACTAGAATATAGTATGACTTTGGATATGAAACTAATGGCAATTTGATAAGTAGTAAAAATCTCCCCTTTTGACATTAGTTGAGATGTTTGACAAAAACTACTTACAAAGTCATAACTCAAAAACTATATACTTGACAAAATGACTATACTTGCAATATGTACAATAGTCAATAGTATACGCAGATATACCCCCCTTATCATTATCCTATACATAACTCTGAATTTTGCATGTTCCGTTCTATTATGTACTTGTGTGCTCTGAATGCTCTATATATTCTTCTCGGTATACTCCCCTTGTATACAATACTCAAAATTGTGTTATCAAAACTGTACTACTCTCCAAGTGTAGAATTACTCCCCCTTTGCTGGACTTTCCTCTATGTAGTAACATAATAGCTTTCCTCTATGTAGTAACATAATAGCTTTCCTGTATGTAGTAACATAATATTACTCCCCCTTTTTGAAAAACATTAAAAACTTAATTTGCATCCGGAGGTGGTAACTGATCAAAAATAGTCTTATACTTAGTCTGGGCGTCAATGAGGGTGACTGAGAGTGAGTCCTTGAGACTTTCCATTAATGAGTTCTATGCTTGACTATCAGATAAGAGTGATATCAAGCCATCAAGAGTGCTTCCCTCTTGTGTAGTTGATAAGCTTGTAGCTCGGTTGAGCTGCTCTTAGACTGATGAGAGATGAGGAAGGAATAATGTTTGAAGGGTCATTATATCCATCCTAATTTTATGCTCTTCATTCCTTAGTTCTAACTGTCTAGCCATGAGTTGTTGTAGCTTTTTATAAAAATTCTGAACTGAATTAGGCTCAGTGGTCAACTTGGATGAGAGATCCATGATCTCTTTCTCAATTGCATCAGTTTTATTTTTTATGTCTTCAATAAATAAAGAAAATGTACACAATTTCTGGAATAAATAAAGAATGTGCTTGAGTTGAGGGGACAACTCAGCAATGAATTTGACAAGTTTTACCTTGCCAACAACAATTGATTTTTGGACTTCCTCTATCATTTTTGCTGTGAGCTCTTTAGCCTTGAGCTTTCTTAGGTACTCGGATGCATCAACTCCAGAAGTTTCAATCTGATTAAGAAGTTCATCCAACTGAATATGGATGGCTACATCGATTGACACTATTGCTGATGGTAGCATTTCTATGAACATTGTCCTAACCTTTTGAAGTACCTTGTTCTTTTTCTATATGGCTAGTTGCTTCTCCTATTCGGCCTTTGCTTTGCATAGTTCACCGAATTCAGTGAGTGCTTGCCCTTTTAATTTGGAAATGTCGACATGGGGCAACACGATCGGTTTAGATAAGTCAAATTTAAAACCATGCTTTCTCACCTTCTTCTCTTTTCCTTTGGTCTATGGCACTAAGACAAGTGCTTGTGAGGCTTGCTGTCCCTTGGTAGGTTTCTCGGTAGATGCAACACTTTGGACTATTCCTGTAGTAGTTGCAGTGTCTTTGGATGGCTTGGTGCTAGGGGTCTCAGCTGCAATATTTGCTTTGCCTGTCTGTGCTTGAGACGTTTGATCTTTGGTTGTGTCTGCTGCAGCTTCAGAGTTGTTACTTGTATCTTCTGCAGCTTCAGATTTGTTACCTTCGGTAACTTGTTCGGTGTCCTTGGGAGCTTCGGTTGGGACTGGTGGCTTCACCGATGGATAAGGCTGAACTTGTTCTAAGACCGATTCACTAGACACAAGTTTTGCATAAGTGGTGCCTTCAATCATTTCCTACTCTGGGGTGGCTTCATCCATTACAACTTCATCAATTTGTATAGTGTCAACCAGGTCTAGATCTTGCTCGGTGACATCTGGATCTTGCTCGGTGACATCAACAATTTCAATTTGATATTGTTCACCGACATCCTTTTGTTTGAAGATCTCCTACCACTTGGCCTTAGTCTCATTCTCCACATCAATATATAGCCCATTCATCAATTTTAAGGCTCTTTGTTTCACAAGAAATTTTGAATTGTATGTGGACAAATGCTCCTTGATTTCAGCTACGGACATGTCAGGAAATAAATGGACAAGACTTCTTTCTCTTATTTGTCTTTACGAATTCATTGCATATTTCCACCTGTTATCAATATGTGAGTAGAGTTCACTCGGAAGTGACTTTTCTAGTTCTAATGGTGCTAACCAAAATTTCAGAAGTGTACATATGATAGCTTCTTCAATCTGTCATTTCTCATCATTATTCCTAGTCTCATACTTAACATATCTAAATCCTGCAAATCCTCCGTATTCTTTAAGATTGGCACAAAAGTTTTCAACACTGTGAATGTTTACCTTTTTGCTCTTCACAATCTGGAATTTGTTTGCATCATCAGACTCTGTATCACTCAACTCTTTTGCCAAAATGAGTCTCCGAGTAGATTTCTTGTAAGTCTTAGTTACCTTAGGAGCGGCAACAATGTTTTGTTTCTTGCTCGGTGATGCAGCTAATGCTCTAGTGTTGGGTCTCTTTGTTGGTGGAGTTAGTAGGGCCTTTGTGATGTCCTGTTTCTTTCTTTTTAGAACTTTTCCCTTTGGCAACTCTGTGCTCAATGTTATTGTAGCCTCTTGTGCTTCTGATTCTTCCTCGGTAATGGAAAGATTGCCTTTGACAGGTGTAGATGAGGATTCTTCTCCGAATTTCTTAGATAAAGCTTTTATCATCTTTGTAGCTTTTCTTGTAGCCTTAGGAACTACAATGCTCATTTTTACTTTCTCCTTCACCTCTTCATAGGTTCCATACCTTAGTTCAGTTGCATGCCTTGGCAATGATAGATATGCATCAATTTGTTGCTGTGTGATATCATAATCAATTTCATAACCCATTGGTTGCAACGATTGAATCCTCGGTTCAACAACATTTACATAGCAATAATCAATGTTGACTTTAAAACATATATTGTCTTTGTATTTTTTGACCAGCTGTGGTGGGATCCTGTACTTGTTGTGCATTTTCTCTTGGAATTTGCTAAAATAATCCTCCATGATATCATTAAAGTTATCTCCTAACTTCTTGATGTAATCATTGATCTAATGGGTGATAGGTCGGTGTAGCTCCCATACTACTTTACCGACTGAGGGAAAGGACTTCTCAAAATAGAAAAACATATAGACAAGTAGTGAATTGAACTTTAGTGTGTTTGCCGAGTTCTTCTTCTTCGGCTTCCTTATTGTGTTCAGGTTCTCAAATAAGTTCTCTAGTAGCACTTCACATAAGTCTACTTTCATTCCCTTCTTTACTATTTTGTAGGCTAGGTCCACTGTAGCTCATGGTACACTATTTTCTCTTGCAGATTGGAAGAAACAGTAACCAATAACTTTGATTGCAAATTTTAGTTCAGCATTAGTGACATTATTCAATTTCAGTCCTCGGTAATTGGATTCTACTTCGGTTAGACTGATTAGCTCCTTTTGTGATATCATTTTCTGTGCACGAGCATGATCGTAGATGGGATATCCGGTGATCAGGTGAATGACTTCCTTCATGATCTTGAACAGTTGCTCTTGTAGCCACATGAAATCATCATGTACTCTGCTCAATACAAACTTAACCCATTGGGGTTTGAACACACGAGGATAGACTAGGGCTTCAGTTAATCCCTTGATTCTGATATGTTCAAATTTACTATCTAGTTTGCCGTCAGTGCACAGTTCATCATATGTGTCACTAATCTCTACATGACCGAGTTCCTCAACACGACACTTGGTAAAGAATCTGACATCTTCTACCAATAGGACTTGATCCGGGATGAGTGAAAATGCAGATTTATCATCTAGTTCTGAGGCGACTTTAGGAGTTAGGGAATACTTCAGAGATGGCTTCTCCACATTTTGGACAACTACAAGGTCTTGGATCTTGGGCGCCATGGTAGATCTCGAGTAAAATTTGACAGGTTATCCTTAGGGTTTACAAGTGACTTACTCTGCACACTTGGTAGACACTAGCAATTTGACTAGATCGGAAACCAACTAAATAGTGTGAATAGTTTGATGTAAATACCTTGAAATTCACTCTAAATGAAGTTTGATCACTTTGATTAGCTCTGCTCTGCTTCTTGAAAACTTTGGTGAATGATAATGGCCGCGAAAACACTTTTAAGTACTCAAAAATACCTTATCGGGCTCCGTGCAGGTTAGGTCAAGATATTAAATGCACTCGGTTCACCTTTTACCGATTTACTCCATTTTCTATTTTCACCAAGTACCCAACTTTGCTTTATTAACCGACTTGACAGGTTTCCTATATACACTGACTTGACAGGTTTCCTGTATAGTATGCAAACTGACTAATTGCATCTTAACTATGTAGATTTTGAATTTTGTTCATAATAAAATAGGAACTGTTATGATTTAACTTTTAAAGAATGCAGTCCCTTCATACCTTTTCTTGACTAATTTGAAATAGGTGCACCTAACTCAGTAGGTAAGGTGCTTTCCTCATCAGACATAATTTCTTTCTTTTCCAAATCATCTTGAATTTTTCTTTTATCTCCTCAGTGTCTCTTCTCGGTTGATCTCTGCAATCTCCAGCTAAATGTCTAGCTTTGTGACAATGAAAACATGCCATATCGGGATTTCTCCATGATCTCCGGTTGTTCATTCCAAACCTTATAAAACAGTTGGCACTTATATGTCCATATCTTCCACAGCATTCGCACCATATCCTTGTATTGTAATCCCATGGTACTGCTGCATATTGTTGGTAAGGATCTATGTGAGTTTGGTATCCTCCAGTGTTTGCTCGGTGTGGATACTTCATGTAGTTCTTTTGCTTAAACTAGCACTTCTTGGTATTATGTCCATATGTATTGCAATTTTTACAAAATCTTTGAATTTTGCCTTCTGATGGTTGTTAACAGACTTTGTCCTACATTGATTAGGCATGTGACCATATTTATTGCAATTATAACAATATCCATTGGACTTAGAGATATTCGGTTGCTTACCTTTTCTGATCTGGCATATGTTGGTAGTATGACCTTGATTTCCATATTAGTAGCAAATAGGCTTCTTCCTTTTGATGTTATTCCTTTTTTTAGCTTGTTTTGATGATTCTCCTCTCTCGGTAGTATGAATTCCTTTCTTGGTAGAGTCTTTTCCTTTGTAACCAAGTCCTCCATCTTTGTAAAGTCTTCTTGTATTCAGTTGCTCATCCAACATCTTTGATGCTTCATAACTTTTCTCTAATGATTCTTTGGATTTCTTTTCTGTTTCAAGTTCACCTGTCAACCTTGATACTTCAAGTTTCAATGATTGATTTTCATTATTCTTCAGAATTGCTTCATGATGTGCATAACCTAGTTGATCTGTCATATTTTGTTGAATACTAGTTAACCTTATGATTTCATCATCCTTATCAGATACTAGAGCTTCAAGTTTTTGTTTCTCTCTTTGTAGATCTCTTGCTTTATCCTCAACTATCCTTAATGCATCTAGATTTTCAGTCATTTGTGTACTGAAATGTTCATGTTCTCTTTTCATTGCTTTTAGTTGATTAGCCAATGCTTTGTTCTTTTCTTTCAACATTCCAATCATTTCTTCAGTCTCTTCAGATATACTATTCTCAGATGATGTCTCGATTTGTTCCACTAGCTCTTGAGAATCTTGCAAGTCATCAGATAATCTTCTCCTTACTTTCAAAGATTTTTGCATTTGCCTCTGCATGTCTGCAATCACTTGATTTGCATTATCCAGCTCTTCTTGAAGATGCACAATCCTCTGAGATTGTTTGTAGCCTTCCATTGCTAAGATTTTTCTCTTTAGGTAGTTAAACCCTTTTCCAAGATTCAAGCTCTGATACCAATTGTTAGGCCCAATATAGAAAGCTAATGTACTGAGAGGGGAGGGGTGAATCAGTACTCCAAAACTTTTCCTTGATAATAACTTTACTATTATGCATAAACAGAATAGTGCAGTAACATAAAATAAAACTATAATCAATAGATAACAATCATACATGATTCACTCCATAACACATATATTTTGGTCACGCAGAAACTCTTGGTTAGAGAGAAAAACTATGGTGGGGATGGCACCCATAACTTCACTACTGCAATAATAAAGAATGCTCGGTTAGAGCTACATTTAGCTACTTTTGATAGCTTACCCTATTAGGAGTATTAAGATCAGTTAGATCTACCTTACTAAAGGATTTTTACAACACTATATAAGTGTAGCACCTGGTTAAAGGATTTACAATTTATAGACTTGGTTAGAGTCTTTTACCCTATTAAAGGTTTCTCTTACAACTTCAAAATATTACAATATAATCATTACAAATATCTGCAACTTTACATCTGAAATGCTAAAGCAGATTCTATGTGCTTTGAATAAGATTACCTAGCTTGTAGCATACCTCAGTAACCCATAATTAAACTCAGTAAACCTTTCTGTTTACTCTGTTCTTCAACTGTTCACTGATAACCTTTTTGGTGACCTCTATGTGTCTCTGTAATAGTCTTCCTTCATGCATACACACTCCTATCTCATTGCATCTCATACCATATTTTTTTAACCCTAGAATCATGCTGTATATATAGATCTCTTACAATGGTGATCTGATTCATTGCTTCGATCTTACAAAAAGATTCTTCAAATGAATAACTAAACAAAATATCTCATAGGTTAGATTGGCCTTGTAATCATACACAATCTCCTAATACAATTCCCAATGCAAAAATGGTTAGATGTGCCTCGATCTTGTAACACTTTTCATGTGCATGTCCAGGTTTAATGTATCTGGTAAAACATTTCACTCGGTGAATATCAACTCAGTAAGTTAACTTTACCACTCGGTAGCCATGAAACTTTACTCGGTAAACAACTCAGTGAATATTGTGTTCTGTGACTGCTTTCTTCAGTAACTGACTAGACCATTCATACCGACTTCTCTGTGTGTACTGACTGCATGATTCGGTAATACTAACTGACTAGAATATAGTATGACTTTGGATATGAAACTAATGGCAATTTGATAAGTAGTAACACTATATACCCTGTTAAAGGTTGGAACCCTCTTAAAGGTTACCTTGCTAGAGGATTTAAAGAACTCAATGAAATTGAGTCACCTGGTTAGAGGATTTACAGTAAGCCTATTAAAGCTACTTGGCAAAGGGATTTTCCTTCTGTTGAAATGGTTAGAAGACAATAGGTAAAACTTTGATCTGATAACAACACTATATGCTAAGGCAGATCCTTTTCAGTTCCTCTACTCTGCAATCACACTCTATAGTTTTCTCTCACTGGTTTGGCAAGTATCTCATCACTCAGATACACACACAACTTTTGCCAACAACTTTCAATAACAAACATCATTGACCTTATAGACAACAATTAGGTCGGTATCATAAACCCTAAACATTAAGCTTTTAAGTTTACTATTACAGTCGGTCAAATCCTGACCATCCAAACACTTTCCATAGAGTGAAGAAAATCACAAGTCATTCTGCATCGTCCATTCTTCACCGCACATAGAAGTCAGTAACTCATCACACTTTCTTCTCATATCGCTAGGAAGAATGTTCATTCCCAAGGTAGATATTTAATGCAGTCGATCTTCACATGCAAGATCCTCAAGGAAATCCTTCACGTGCACAAAGTTGATGTGGCATCTGGATCTCATCTTCATCTCTTAGCTAACTCATCACAAAATGTCACCGGTTGCATCGCACAAGATGGATTTCCAAACCGAAAACCCTAGAGCTGAAACTACCAACTGATAGTCACACTTAGTGAAACCCAGACATCGGTTTACTAAAACTCTTCATACTGGTTCACTTGCAGTTATTGACATCAATGACAACATACATTATCATCATATTATCATACTGGTTCATCAAAAGCCAACAGGAACACCATCTCAAGTTGAAGGCACACCAATTATCACATCTCAAGTTGAAGGAATGACATTTCTCACATCTCAAGTTGAAGGCACACCATTTCTCACATCTCAAGTTGAAGGAATGTCGTATCTCACATATCAAGTTGGAGGCACACCATTTGTCACATCTCAAGTTGAAGACACACCTTCTACAACATGCCACGTTTCAAGTACATATCAATTTCAAGGTACACCATCATTTTCATCTCCGGTTGAAGGTATACCATCTTTTCCTAATGTTGTTAACATTCCTAATATTGAGGCAACTCAAACTTTCAGATCACCTCCTAGAATCTTGCATAGAAATCCTAACTATTTGATTGATATTGATACTAATATTTTGTAACTAATGGTTAATTAGATTCCAAAGCATACTTGTCAAAGATGTGCTAACCAGATTTGGAGATTGTACTTTGAAAAGTTAAATGAGATCGGAAGATGTCAACTATTTGTTGAAATGATGAGAAATCTTAAATTTAGGCCCATCATGCAGATTCTTGGGCTAAGAGCATCGGATGATTCAAGTGAGAAATCTATTGTCAAGAATCTAATGAGTGCATTTGAGAGTGTGGGTTCTAAATCACGCACGAAAGATAGCAACGTCACACGATGTGTCCTCACATCAACAATAGTAAGCACTCAAACCAAGAAATATTAGCTCATTATAAAGATAAGTAAAGCAATGAAAATAAGTAGAAAATCTCTAATGAGAGCCATGGGAAGGTGTGAAAGAGTTGAGGATCCAAATGATAAAGAATTATGGGCATTCTCTAGTAGACTGCCACAAAAAGATAAAGCAATTGTTGAAGCATTGAGATCCTTGATTGAAGAATTTTGGAAGACTAACACAAGGGTCTCTCCTAATCAAAGAGATATTGTAAGGAGGAGAATTGGCAGTGAAATCCATGATCCACATCCAAAACATTTTTTGGATATGACTCAAACACAATTTTTTGCCAAGTTTTTAGACATGTATCCTCAAATTAAAATTAGTCAAAGATTTTTTGAAATGGAAAAGCCTTTTTATGTCAAAATATATCACACATGCACTGCTTGTTGTTGTAGAGTACATACTGAATTTTCTAATTATTATGATGTTTATAGACATATATGTGTAGATTTGCATACTAATAATATTTCGTAGGAATGTAGCATAAAGGCTCCACCTAGATCTTCAAGGGGCTTCATATCTACCATTTTATATGAAAGAGTTGATGGTCAACAACTTTACAATAAATTATGCTTTGGATGGCACATGTGTTCATTGCAGTGACTTGCAAAATTTGCTAATGTGTGAACATATGGATAGTACACATGTTATTGGGAATGAACTATTGGAATTTGGCAAATATAAGGTGGTGGCCTACAGTGTAAAAGATGGAAAAGAAGCAAAAAGGTGTGATTTTGTCACTGAAAAGATTTCAGTGTATCAGTTTATGGGTATTTTTCGTGAGAAAATATTGTATGAGTATGCAAGGCATACCCATAGAGCTCGATGGTTGGAGTTGAAATTCAAGATATGCAAGGACACATTTCCACTCGATACCGTCGTTTCAGTTGTTGACTTTGTAGAGAACTACACACTAAAGCCCCAGAATGAGTTTCAATCCTAGTATTACAACTCTAGACAGGTTTCTATATTTGTGCATATAGCATTCATGCATGTTGGTGATAGCACAGATAAAAATAGGAAGGTTTTGAGGGAGTATCACTTCTATATTAGTGATGATTTCTCACATTCTACAGAGTTTGTACAAGGTTGATTTCAGATGTTCTACCATAATTTGGCTAGTACGGGTATTTCATTCCGATAACACATCATATGGTCAAATAATTGTGCCTTACAATTCAAGAACTCTTGGATATTTTATTGGTTAAGTATAATGTATAAGAACACTAGTGCTTAACATATGTGGAATTTTTGTGAAGTTGGGCATGGAAAGGGGGAATGTGATGGTGCAGGAGCATGTATCAAAAGAGCCTTGACATGAGCAGAGTTAAAGTACATAGATAAAGAAAAGTTGATAGATGAAAGATCTATTGTCAAGTGGTGTAATGCTACAATGGGTCCGGGTAATCAAGGTGAGTATTCAGTTCATAGATTTTTTGGTTGATAGATGATACTAACATTGCAAAATATGAGGATTGTTGTACATTAACAGGATCGAGTGAGCTACACTCTTTTAGAAGCTCTAATGTAGGTTCATGGACTATACATATGCGACATATGGTGTGATTTTGTTCTTCATGTGAAAATGAATCATGGAACGAGTGTGAGTCAATGTAGTGGGTCGACGAATGGTGTACGAGAACTCTGAGCCTGCTTGAGATATATCGACTCCCGACAACATTGCAACTCACATAGATGGAAGCATCAGTTGAATTTGACCATGTCTCAGATCTAGTCCAACCAGGTAAATTATCTACACACATATTTAATAAAATTCATTTTATATCTATTTGTTCACTCTATTCATGTAGATAACTGCAAATATGATTGTAGGGCATGTTTATGTAGTTATTGCAGCTGAAGACAATGAAGAAGCAACATATTATTATCTATGTCATTGTGTGGAGGTAGAAAAGAAATTAGATGGCCCTGTGGTAGATGGTGAAAACATTGAATACCCTACAGGATCAGTCGTTGTTACTGGTACATGGCTTAGGAGGTACAAACTAAAGAAATCTAACGTGTGGTTATTTGAGGACTTTGAGACACATAGAAAGATTATTCATTATTTGAATCTTGTGGTGGCATAAAATGTTCACTTGACTAAATATGAGGGTAGACCACTGAATGGAAACCTATGGAAGGTTCGTGAGTCTGACCATGAGGCAATTATTGACACAGTAAAGAGTAGAGCGGATCCAAATGGTTCATTGAATTGAATGTAAATGCAATAAATTAAACTATAATATCAAGCTTATTTGGATATATGTACATGTGACCTATATATTCGTACAAATGAAATATTTGAGGCATTATAATATTAAATGTTATTATGACATACTTATGTACAATATATTTTTGTTTAACAATGATTGAGATACTTAGTGTTCTGATTAATAAGAAAAATAGGTTTTAAGGACCCAAAACCTTTAACAAAGGAGCATATAATAGTTCTTCAATAAGCATCCAGTCCTACTAGGAACAACTTACAAAAAGACTGGCAAAAAGGCCAGTCAACCGAAAGGACAACAAAAGAAAGGAACAACAAAGGAGAAAAAATAGAGAAAACACAACACAACTAAAATGACTTAAGGAGATCCTCCACCTTATTCACCAGGTGGTCATAGTTTGCCACAATAGCTTTGAGTTCTTCCATGTCCTTGTTTGGATTTTTCTCCTTCTTTTTACCTCTAGTCCTTGTTCTAGGTCCTTGCACTTCTCCCGTGCCTTCAATGTTAGGTTCAATCTCTAGGGAGTCCTTCTCCTCCAGTTTGTTGATGAGGATTTTTGTATTTCTAGCTGAGTCCTTTAGTATGTTTAAGCTTTGTTCTGCAATAATTTTTAAGGCATTCTTCAATTTTGTTGACTTTTTTATCAGTTTTTGCCATTCTTTGATCCATACCATTTTCATTATTTTTTCTCTCAGTCAGGTCTTTCTCGATTTGCTCAAACCTGGGGTTGAAGGAGTCTCCGATCTCTTCGGCTCTAGCAATAGTTTTATTCAAATCCTCAACATGTTCTACCATAGCTTTGCCTCTACCAAAACTGATACTTTCCAAGATTTGAACTCTATGGTTAAGCTTCTTATTATCCTCCACAATTTTCTTGTAACTCATAATTAGACAATCAATGGTGTCCACAAAACCTTTCAAACCCTCAGGAGGAGGATTTGAGGAGGGTGATTTCTCACCAGAGTTGTCCTTTTCCTTATTGAAGATGTCGCCAACAGTGATTTTATCAACTTTTCCATCGATCCTCTATTCAAAACCTTCCCCAGTGGTCTCCTCCTCCAAATTATGGTCGACTTCTGGATTCTTTCTCTGCACTTGTTCCTTCAGCTCCATAACATTGACTTCCTATTTCTTCTGTTTGTTCCTTGTCTGAATTGAGATTTTGGTTTTCTTATTCTGAGGAGACTGGGGTTCCTCCTTCTCAGAATCCTCAGAGACCTCTTCCTCCGAGGAGGAGACAATTTGGAGAACTTTATCTTTAGATTTTTTCTTACCCTTCGAGGAGGAAGGACTGGTTCTCACACGTTTTCTTTTCTTACCAGTTTCAACTTTAGAGTCATCCAGACTCTCTTCAAACTCACTCATCGAATCACTATCAGACTCCTCACCCATAGAAAAAATAGAATCGGACCCTTCCTCCTCAAACTTAGAGATAGAAAGCTGAGGGCAGGAAATTTGGTTGGCTTTTAGGTGGTCATAAATTAATACCATAAGACCTTGATGCATGGTTGTATCACCCTTAGGGTTCTCTTTATGGGCCTTAATGGTAGTATTCATAGAGCATCACAGAAAATATGGAATATTAACTTTTTCATCATACCTAAAATGATTCAGCAAAACAAAATGGTAGCCATACACTTTTGTGAATCTACCATCCAAAGTTACATAGTACATTATAGCAAATAAGACCTCCCTCCATGACTTAACAAATGCCCTAGGCGGATAGTAATTTTTACTTAGCTTAACCAGGCGCTTTTTCTCCTTTGCCATTTCAGGATATCTTTCGATGGCCTCCTTGCTCAATTTTCTATCTCTGTAGTAATTTCTTCCTTCCCTGTGGAGACCCGTGACCTGAGCTATGAGGTCTTTTGTTGGCATTACAATAGAAGGATATTGTTGATATTCAATAAGGATATTGAGAAGGTTATTGGAGATTATTGATATAACTAAAGAAGGATGATAACTATCTTTATAACTTTATTTTGTCATTGATGTCAAGAAATTGATTCTCTGATTCAGTATGATGTTGCCATATCTTGAGAAGTATGTGTTGATGAGTATTAAGATGTTAGTAAGTGACACAGAAAGAATGTGATAAATAAAGGGAAAAATAAGTTATTCAATGGGCAACTATTATCGAGTTAGACAATGATGAGATCATGTTGTTTAGATTGTTTTGATATCCTACATATGTTGTTGATTGTAAGGTTAATACTATACTATGTCACCGAGCAAAGAACCTAGTCTGTAAACCCTAAGGTACCTAGTCGGTAAACCTTAAGGTTATCGATATCAGTTAATGAAGGTGGAATGTCTACCGAGTAAAGTTTAGTATTTACTGAGTTGCAACCGAGTTATGACAAATTGCATTGGATGGATAAAAGAATTATTTAATGAAGGATGCTGATGAGTTGGAGATGAATAAATGATTGGTATGTCGCACATGAAGTTTGTTAAGGATCTATGGCAATGGAAAATCAAGAGGAAGATCTACAACACAGATTGAACCTCAATAACCTAGCACAAGTTCCTAGGAAGGAATGCAAGTTCCAAGGCGAGGTAAAACATTTTTCAGGTCAAAGGATACATTGAACCTAGTCAAGATTGAAGATCTGATGGCTATGATTGATCATGGGAAATGTGATCAAGGAGATTCAGCAGTTAGCAAATTGTTTATAAATAAGGAATTGTTGATAAACAATGAATGCGGGCAAGTGTATGCATAGGGATGCTACATAGTGATTACCGAGCATAGAAGCTTGAAGACCTATTTGAATAACAGAGTAGGGAGCCTAGCAGAGGGACAAGATAAGTACTATGACAAGATTGTTTTGAGAAAATAGAATCTGCTTTAGCATTTTAGATGTGAAGTTGCAGATATAGTTTTACTACTGTTATTTTGTAAGTGACAGAAAATCCCTTAACCGAGTGGACTTAACAGTCTTATTTGTAAACCCTCTAGTAAGGTAACATTCTAAATGAGTGTTTGAAATCCTTTGACAAGGTCACTTCTAATAAAGTGAAGATCCTAACAGATCTGAGGAAAATCCCTTAACTGAGTCACATCTAGCAATGTGTTTGTAATCTTTAACAAGAGAGCACACTCTAGAAGAGTATATTTCTTAGTGGGTCTGAAATCCCACAATGGTTTTTCCCTATTTGTGTTTCCACGTTAAATCTGGTGTTATATGTGTTATGATGATTATGTGTTTATGAGTTAGCATGTTTAGCAATTTTTGGCTATATTGCTGAAGTATAAGTTACCGAGGTTGAATCTGTAGATTTTCTAGAAGATGAAGTTTGTATGATTCACCCCCCCCCCCTCTCATCTTGTTAGCTATTGGCATCAGAACTTTACATCTTCATCTATGGAGATTGATTGATCTCCCATCTTCAAAGTGCCCTTTCTCCAGTTTTTACAGAAGAAATTATTAACTGTGGCATCCTGCCCAGGGAGCCTCTCCATAAACTTTGAAAACCCACCCTTCTGCAAAATGTTCCAGACAACCTCCTTTTGCTTCCACTCCTTGCAGTTGCTGGGTTCATAGCGGCGTCTATTTCCTCCCATTTTTTCACTTTTCAGAGCTGAAGGTCGAGAGTTGCAGAGAGTTTTAGGCAAGAAATTTCTCAGAACTACCAAATATACCCAGAAAGCGTGGGAAGAGATAGCATATGTCTTGTAATAAATGGTATTGACATTATTATAATTACTCATAGTACTCCTATTAATCCGTTTCAATATTACTTTTTCCATTTATGATCTTTGGGGTACTATTGTATCGATCCTTACAAATGATTGATCTAACATCATCGAGGAGGTACTCTTCTCCCTTCCATGTAATCATTTTATCTTGAATGACCGCCACGTTGGCTGCCCAGTCAGCTAAACCATTAGCTTCACAATAGATATGAGATATGAAGCATTTCTCAAAAGTGTTGATGAGATCTCTAGCTGCCTTTATTATGTTATTGATAGTCCATGAAGGCTTAGAGGTTCCCTTTAGGCATTTGGTGATGTTATTAGAATCCCCTTCAATCCATAGATAGGGACAGTTCCATCTTTTGGCTAGGAGAATACCTTGGAGTGCAACCATTGCTTCTACCTTGTGGTTAGTTTGGCTTCCTATAGGGACACCAATCATTTCCTTACAGTTACCATTTTCATCTCTGAGGATTGCACCACATCCTGTAGGGCCAGGATTGCTTTTTGCAGCACCATCAAAGTTGACTTTGAGCCAACCATGTGGGGGAGTATGCCATCTAGCTTCTAGTCTTTTATTTAGTTTGGGATTAGAACTACCAACACTCTTCAGATTCTAGGAACTTAATATGTGAGTTTCCATGGGGTTGGTAGAAATGCAAGGATCCCCAATGATTCCAATGTTCTCCATAATATCCCATTGAATTTTCTGGAAAACAACATCCTAAGTGAGAGAAGTGTTCCTAAAAATACGGTTGTTCCTTTCTTTCCATATCCCCCATAGAATGTGAGGGAGAGATAGCTGCCACAAAGATATCAAAAAGGGGCTATCCCAATGATAATTCCAAGAATGGAAAAATTCAAGACATAGAGCACATCTATCAGGGAAAGAAAAGCCTCTACCCTTAAGATTATCTAAGGTCAAGATTTTATTTTGAAGGATAGTCCAATAGAAAAAGTTGATTTTAGGGGTTATACCCTTTATCCAAGCTTTAGACCAAAAAGGATTCTTTGAGGGGGCAGGGGAAAGAACACCATACATTGAAGAGACAATGATGTTGCCTTTAGGTTCATATTTCCAAATAAGGGAGTCTTCCTCTTTATTCAACAAAGCAGATGAAAGATGGTTCTTAAGATTGATAAGGTCAGGGTGAATACTTTCAATGTTCTTCCATTTATCACCTATCCAATACCCCTCAACCAATGGGCCAAAGATTCTAATACAGGGGGGAGCATAAGGGCCCATTCAGGGATATCAACTAGAGATTTATCGAAAAGCTAGGGATCTTCCCAGAATATAACTTTCCTACCATTACCAACTTTCCATTTAACCCCTTTGGCAATGCTGTCTTTACACTTAGAGGCATGATTCCAGATATGGGACCCATTCACACTGAAATCATAATTGATAAAAGAGGGAAAAGAAGAAGACAAAAGAGATTACTTACTTCTCTAGATTTTACACCATTCACTGTCAGAGTGGAATAGTCTCCAAACCTGTTTAGACAAGAGAGCTTCATTGAGGGTCCAGATTCTTCTCAGGCCCAGGCCTCCATTACTTTTCAATCCGCACACCTTATCCCAAGCCACAAGAGACATTCTTTTCTTTTCCTCAACCCCTGACCAAAGAAATTTTTTCTGAATTTTCTCAATTGCATCAACATACTTAACTGGAATTCTGAAGAGGCTAAGGGCATAAATAGGTATGCTTTGAAGAGAAGATTTTAGAAGTTGAAGCTTTCTAGCCTGACTTAAGAGGGCACCTTTCCACCCAACAAGCTTTTTTTGAAATTTGTCCACTAGAGAACTCCAAAAGGAATTAGGTGGTGCAATTCCCAAAGGGAGGCCAAGATAAGTGGCAGGAAGATCAGTAATACGGCATTCCAGAATTTTGTTGATTCTATGCTGTCTTCTCTCATGAGTGTTGATGAAAAATACTTCGCTTTTAACCCAATTGATAAGTTGGCTAGAAGTAGAAGAAAACTTACATAGGGTGTCCTTAAGAGTTCTAGCTTTTGAGATGCTTGAGTCCCCCATGGCAATAGTGTCATCCACAAACTGTTGGTGGGAACAAGTATGATCAACTGAAGAAGGTTGGATTCCCTTGAAAATTCCTCATCACCATACTTTCCATAGATCTACCAAAACATTCAGCCATAATTATGAAGAGGATAGGAGAAATGGGATCCCCTTGCCTCAATCCTCTAGATGCTTGAAAGAAGGTGGAGGGAGATCCATTGACAAGAACAACAAAGGAGGTAGAGGTAATAAGTTGTTTGAAGAGGTCCACACATTTGGTAGAGAAGCCATAAGCCAAAAGAACCTTCATGAGGAAAGATCAATCTACCCGGTCATAGGCCTTAGAGAGATCAAGCTTGAGGATGAAACCCTGTTTATTAGCCGTAACAAGAGAATGAATATTCTCATGAATAGTTATGATGGAATCAAGGATTTGTCTTCCTGGCACAAAACCATTTTGCTAATGATTAATTAGAGAAGGAAGGACAATTAGGAGTCTAGAAGTAAGGACCTTTGAAATAATCTTATAAAAAGAATTGCATAAGCTAATTGGCCTGAACTTATCCATGGAGTCAGCACCTTAAATTTTTTGGGATTAATGCAATGAAGGTACCATTGATCTCTTTCAAAAGTCTTCTAGCCTCGAAAAATTCTTTGACCCCATTAAAACCATCTTTTCCAACAATATCCCAAAATTATTGGAAGAAGAACATGTGAAAGCCATCAGGTCTGGGAGTTTTGTTACCATCAAAAGAAAAGATAACATTTCTGATCTCTAGGTTTGAAGGTATAGAAGAAAGAGAGGCATTCATTTGCTCATCAATGAGGCAAGGAATGTTCTTAAGGAAAGAACTTTGAGCATCAACATCCAGTCTATGATCCCTACAAAGAAGAATAGAAAATAATCTTTTGGCCTCATTTCTTATCTCATCCTCCTTAACCAGCTCCCCATTGTCCACAACCAGTTTTGTGATCCTGTTTGCCGCTTTATGTTTGATAGTCAACATATGAAAGAATCTTGTGTTCTTATCTCCTTCCTTCAGCCAAATACATCTTGATCTCCGCTTCTAAAAAGTTTCTTCTTTAGTGATGATTTCATGTTATTTTTTGAGGATCTCATTTTCTTCAGCAATTGACACAGTAGAGAATCCATCCTTCTGAATTTGGACCTGTATTTTATTGAGGTCTTCTTGAATTTTTCCTTTGGCCTCAAAAATATTCCCAAAGCTGGATTTGTTCCATAACCTTATATTGTCTTTGATAATTTTGAGTTTCTTCACAACTCTATACATAGCAGTGCCCTCAATTTTAATGTTCCACTATTCCTGAATTTTAAGAGTGAGATCTGGATGAAGTGTCCACATTTTTTCAAATCTAAAAGGAAAGTGCCTTCTTCTATTTATTGGGTAGATAGGGAATAGTAATAATGTTTGTACCAGTCATAAAAAATAAGAGCCCTATCAAGGAAAACTTGAATAAGGTCATTTCCAATCCTCCTGTTAGTCCAAGTGTAATTGCATCCCTGTATCTCCACATCATTGAGAGCCTGAGTGTTTATAAAATCGATGAGGGCCAGTCTACTTTCTAGCTAAGAGGAGCTTCCACCAAATTTTTCCTCCTCTCTCAAAGGAGTGTTGAAGTCTCCCATGACCAGCCAGCTAAGATTCTTGAAGTTGTCCCTTATTTCCATTAGTTTTTTCCAAATATTGCTTCTGGCTTTCAAGGTGTTAGGAGCATAAATGTTAGTGAGGACCCATGATGTTCCATCTTTTAAATGCTCAAATTTTATGCAAGATAAATTATTTTCTTGAATAAGAACATGACCTTTAACACTATTGAGATTCAAAATAGTTGCAATGCCTCCAGAGGCACCTTCTGAGCTACCACCACTGATGCTCCTAGATTTAAAGAACTTCAGAGATTCAACCTTTTCTCTACCCATCTTAGTTTCTTGAATAAGAAAAATATGAGGTTTGCTATCCCTTATCATATTCCTAATAATATCATGCTTGTGGGGATTATTTAGTCCCCTAATATTCCAAGAGATGATCTTCATAGTTACTTACCAATTCCTAACTCCTTCAGAGTCTTCTGAGTCCCATCTACTATGTTCTTGCTAGCCTCCTTGTCTCTGATTTTATGGTTTGAGGGTCATCATGGGGAAGAGGAAACATACCCGACATCAACTTGAGCAATTCTGCTAGACTTCCTTAATTGGGAAGTCGAGGGAGTGGATCCTTTCTTATTCCTATATTTTGGTATTTTCCAGTCAGCTTCTTTCTCAAGAACCGCTTCAGGGTTACTGAGAATTCTGGAAATTTCTTCTTCATTACCCCAATTAGGAAATCTGAAATCATGTGAAGCACTATTAATTGTTTTAGAAATTTGGTCTGAATCCAAAAGGTTCATACCCAATATAGCACATTTTTGGGCTTCTTGCATTTCAGAGTTGATCAAAAGTCAGGAAGAGTTAGTCTTTTCTTCTTGCGATCCAGTGATCTCCCCTTCCTTAGGTTGTTCCTCTTTGTTGGGCGCTTCCTTACTAGCCAAAGTATCAGCAATTACCATCTCAACTATTTTTTTGAGGATTCAGGCTGTTCTTTATATTCCTCTATTCGGATCTACCCTACCAGGGGGTTGTTTACTTTTGTTAACTCCTTCCTCAGGACTTCCTGAGTGGGGAGATTAGAGATAGAGGTTGAGGATACCACTTCCTTATTTCCCCCCAAGGGTCCAAAGTAGTTATTATCAACAAAGTTAGCTTCCTTATTTTCTGAGTTTTTGACTTGCCATACCTTTTGTTCTGGAGCCTTTTTACTTTCAGCTGAAGGTTTGGCTTGCTTGAGCTCCCCTTTAGGCTTGAGAGGATAGGATTTAGCCTAAAGACCTACTTTCTTGTAGTGAAAACAAGAAAAGGGGATAGATTCATATTCTATCTGTTATTTCCATGTTCCCAACTTTGATACGATGTCTATCTGTTTCGGCATATTTGCATCATGAGCTATCCCTACACAAAATTTGGCATGAGTAAGCCTCCTTTTTGAGGCTGTGACTGGGTCTATTGAGAAGAGCTCACCAAAGGAGCTTGCTATTCCTGAGAAAATGCTTTTTGCCCAATGCTCAAGAGGTAGACCTGGTAACTTAACCCAAACTGGGACCTACGCCAGAAGTGAATCATTCATGTTTAGATTTGTATGCCATTTTTGAAGGACCAAAGCTATCTTTCCAACCATCCAAGGACTACCACAGAGAATCCTTATTTTATCTTCTTCACATGAGAAAGCAAAGGTAAGGAGGCCTTTGGGCAAGGCCAAAATTTCAACATTACCTTTCAAAGCCCATTTCCTTTTAACATAAGCCCTTACAACTTCAATGTTTGGGTGCGAACCCATAAACTTGCCTACCAGGGAGTTTGACATACTGCTAATATTATGATCCAAAACCAAATCAGGGATAGAGATAGCGAACTTTCCACTAGTAGGGTCAGATATATTCTTGACAGGAGGTAAAAAGGATTTTCTAGATGGTCTTGTTCCAAAGAGGGATGACCATTTTATAGATTCGATTCCATTCTCCAAGGCCTCTTCACATGGGCTGGACCCCCCACTGGACCCCCCCCATGATTCCAGAACCCACTTTCTTCTCTGGCAGAGTACCATCAGCCTACATAATATCATCCACCTTTGGAATATTCGGAGGCTTGTCCTTCTCCCCCATAGAACTAGCTCCATTGTTCTAGCCACTCCCACCATTGGAACTAGAGTTCTTGCCTTGTAGGGAATTTGAAATTTGAATTCTTCCATTGTCGCTTACTCCACCTCTATGCGTGTTCTCCACTATTCTGAATTGTTTGAGATACTTAGTGTTATGTAGTTATAGTTATGTGATTTTTGAATGGAAAAGTGGTAGAAATTAGTACTTACATTATATGTTACACTTATGTGATTTTTAAATGGAAAGAGTAAATGCTAAAATAATAAGATATTTTATCACATATTCAATAATTAAACTCATATTACTAGCACAAACAACTTCTCCAATTAACCTTTTTAGAACATTGATATTTAGAGGGAACAAGAAAATAAAGATTCCAAAATAGCACAACTTTTGTTCCGCTTGTCATGGAAAAAAACCGTCAGCACGAGTGTGTTTAGGTGGCCGGGTGTACACTAGGTATGCCCTTCTTTCACTCCCCAACTCACCTGATCATTCCGAGCCACACCTTAGCAATGCTTTCCTTTGAGCACTCAAAGTGTGAAAAAATGTCAAACTTTAACGTCGCGTAACTCGAAGCCTGTGGCATGTGTGGATGAGTCATCTAAACCTATGGGGTCATGTGGTGGATGAATAAAAAAACCTCTCCCACTTTTGGACAACTCAATTTCATTTTCCTGTGGTCACACTTTTTCTGTCCCATAAAAAGTCGTCAAATACATTCAGTGCAAGGTGGCAAAATAACACAACTTTCACTCCACTCATTGTGGCGATGAACTGTCAGTGTGAACACATCCATGTGGCTGGGTTAATGCTAGGTATGCCCTTCTTTTTCTCCCCAACTCACCCGATCATTTTGAGCCACAGCTTAGCGACACTTTCCTTTGAGCACTCAAAGTGTGAAAAACTGTCAAACTTTGACGTTACTTAACTTAGAGCCTGTGGCACATGTGGATGAGCCATCTAAACCTATGAGGTCATGTAGTGGATGAATACAAATACCTCTCCCTCTTTCAGACAACTCAATTTCATTTTCTCGTGGTCACACTTTTTCTGTCGCATCAAAAACCGTCAAATGTATTTAGTGCAAGGTGATAAAATAGCACAACTTTTGTTCCGCTCATCGTGGCAATGAACCATCAGCATGAGCACATCTGAGTGGTCATTTTTCCACTAGGTATTCCATTCTTTCACTCCCCAACTCGCCTGATCATTCTGAGCCACACCTTAGTGACACTTTCCTTTGAGTGCTCAAAGTGTGAAAAACCATCAAACTTTGATGTCGCGTAACTCAGAGCTCGTGGAATGTGTAGACAAGCCATCTGAACCTATGGGGTTGTGTGGTGGATAACTATAAAAACCTCTCTTTCTTTTGGACAACTCAATTTAATTTTCTCCTGGTCACACTTTTTCTGTCGCATCAAAAACCATCAAATGTATTCAATGCAAGGTGGCAAAATATCACAACTTTCATTCCGCTCATCGTGAAAATGAACCATCAGTGCAAGCATGTCTGGGTGGCCATTTTTATGCTAGGTATTTCCTTCTTTCTTTCCCCAACTCGCCCGATTATTTTCAGCCACACCTTGGTGACCCTTTCCCTTGAGCGTTCAAAGTGTGAAAATTTTCAAACTTTGACGTCGCGTATCTTGGAGCTCATGGCATATATGGATGAACCATCTTAACCTATGAGGTCATGTGGTGGATGAATACTAAAACCTCTCCCACTTTTAGACAACTCAATTTCATTTTCTCATGGTCACACTTTTTTTGTCGCATAAAAAAATGTCAAATGTATTGAGTGCAAGGTAGCAAAATAGCACAAATTTCATTCCGCTCATTGTCACAATGAACCATCAGCGTGAGCACATCTGGGTGGCCAATTTTATGATAGGTATTCCCTTGTTTCTCTCCCCAAGTCTCTCGATCATTCCGAGCCACACCTTAGCAACGCTTTCCCATGAATTCTCAAAGTGTGAAAACTGTCAAACTTTGACGTCACGTATCTCAAAGCCCATGGAACCTATGGGGTGGTGTGGTGGACGATTACAAAAAAATCTCCCTCTTTTGGACAACTTAAATTCATTTGCTCGTGGTCACACTTTTTTTGTCGCACAAAAAACCATCAAATGCATTCAATGCAAGGTGGATAAATAGCATAAATTTCATTGCACTCATCATGGCAATGAACCATTAGTGTGAGCACTTTCGGGTGGCCAAGTTTATGCTAGGTATGCCCTTGGTTTGCTCCCCAATTTGCCCGATCATTCCAACCCACACCTTGGCGACCCTTTCCCTTGAGTGCTCAAATTTTGAAAACCATCAAACTTTGATGTTGCGTATCTCAAAGATCGTGGCACATTTGGATGAACCATCTGAACCTATGGGGTCATATTGTGGATGACTACAAAAAACTCTCTTGCATTCCGACAACTCAAATTCATTTTCTCATGGTCACACTTTTTCTGTCGCATAAAAAATTGTCAAATGCATTCAATGCAAGGTGGCAAAATAGCACAAATTTCACTCCACTTGATAAACCTAGAGGATTCGGTTAATATTGAGAGAGGGGTGAATCAGTATTAACAAAAAATGAAACTTTCAACACCAAAACAAACTTATCTTAGATATGAGAATATTCAACACTTAAACCAAATCTTCATAACAATTTTCCTTATCAGATCGAGATAATCATTTCCTCTTATGCAAACTTATTAATTAGATCAACCATCAATTCAATATTAGATCAACAAACACAGTTACCAACTTATTAACTAACCAGAATGGTTCATCGATCATATAATCATCAATACCGGTAACCACTTTAAGATCTCAGATAAACAAAGATAAATTGTCTTTATCAGTTATCAAAAATAAAACATGAACATCACAAGAAAAGCATACCACATATGAACACCATGTTTTTCATGTGGAAACCAAAATAGGGAAAAACCATGGTGGGAATTGGTACCCACAACTATTTTGCACTCTTTTGGAATGCACCCTGTTAGGAGCCAAGCCCAGTTAGAAGCCTACAATGATGCCCTGTTAGGAGCAGACCTTGTTAGGAGTCACTGGTTAAGGAGTTTACCTCAACCCTGTTAGAAGCTTTGATCTATTAGGATCGACCTCGCAAGAGGATTTAGAACTCATATATTGAGTCACCTTGTTAGGAGATTTGACAATGTGAGGCCTGTTAGGACCTACACGGTTAAGGGATTTTAGCTGTTCTAATTGTTAGAGAACAATACTGAATGATCTATGTATAGCACTCTACTGCTTGCTTGATCATATCCAATTAAGTTAAGTATGCATCTCTTTGGTAGATCTTCTCACACACACTGGTTCGGCTTCTCACACTTCTCAAAATCACCAACACTCCAAAACATCAACCTTGCTGATATAAATAACTATTACAACTAGGTCAACATCAAAACCCTAAGACTTACTACATAAATAATCACATATTTTTAGAACTCATTACAGATCATCATAGGGATCATTACAATCAATTACAAATAAATATCGGTCATTGAATGATCCTAAATCGTCATAGTAATTCAATCTAGTACAAAGTCAAACCCTTAGCACATTCCCAAGAAATTCATTCTCCAAACATGCCAAAACATCTTTCAAACTCATCATGCAGTTTGTGTTGCATTATCATCAATATGTGAACTTAATGCAGATCACCTCCAAACCAAAAATCATTACCGGTTAAGAGAATTCTTTACCAGTCCTTAAACCCTTCTAAAAACCTGGCAAAACTTCATCGGAAATTTAAAATATGTCTTCCAATAACCATCATAGAATGCGGTTCCGGTTACATACTCAAATCCATCATAAAAGCTTATGTATCAAACCACAAGTCACCAAACATCGCCAATCACCCGATTCCATCAAAATTTATCTGCTTGACCGGTTAAGGTCCTAATTCACAGTCTTTCTGGTAAACTTTGTCAAACTATCAAACTCTTAATCCGGTAGACCAAATCACTTAGCAAACAAGTCAATCACCAAAAACCAACTGTAAACATAATTAAGCATAAGTTGAACCTGGTTTCCATCAATAACAATATAAATAATTGATCATGTCATCTTCCTCTACTAGTACAATCATCCACCATCATCTCATCTTCATCAGCTATGCCAAACATGCCAACAATCTCCCCCTTTGGCATTGAAGTCAACACTAAATATTAACATACTTAACTTATACTATTCTACTCTGTCATGGACCTTCTCTGCAACTCTTCTCTTCTCTGTTGCACCTCATCTGTCGGTTACACTATATCTACTCCAACTAACCATATGTCTTCTCTTAATCATATTTCTTCTCCCCCTTTGACAACAATACCAAAGGTGCATAAGCATCAAAAATCATCAAGTCTGCTACAGTTGCTACCTTTAACATGTGTGCAAAGACATCTAAGCTTCTCCCTCTGTGGAATAGCCTGCATCTCATCAATCCAAAGTGAAAAATAGTCATGAAGCCCATTGGATTGATGCATCCCGCATTCTAGTTTTGTCTGAGTAGGGGTTTGACCCCCAATTTACCTTTGAGATACTCAAAGGTTGTCTTTGATAATGGTTTTGTGAAAATATCTGCTAGATGCTCTTTTCTTGTCACATACTCCATGTGGACTTGTTTTTCATGTACTCTTTCCCTTAGAAAATGATATTTCAATTCTATGTGCTTTGTTCTTGCATGTAAGACATGATTTTTTAAAATATTGATTGCACTAGTATTATCACAGTGAATAGTTACCATTTCAGACATATCAAATCTGAATCCTTGAAGCACATGTCTCATCCAGATTGCCTGCATGAAATTCATTGATTTTGCAACATACTATGCCTCTTCTGTTGACTGAGAAACACAAGTTTGCTTCCTACTTGTCCAAGCAACCAATCTTCCTCCAAGAAGAAAAGCTCCACCGATAGTGCATTTATGGTCATCTACATCGCCTACCCAATCTACATCAGTAAACACATCCAAAGAGAAATTTCCTTTATAAGGATACCACAAACCATAATCTAATATGCCTTTCAGGTACCAGAATATCCTTTTCACCGCTACCAAGTGAGTCTCCTTGGGATCCTTTTGAAATATAGCAACCAATCCAACAACATGTGCAATATCCGGTCTACTATGAATGATGTAATGCAATTTACCAATCATAGACCTATATTTATTTCTCATCCACAGATGGTGAGTCATCTTGCTTAGGCAAATTGCAGCCTGTCACTATCGGTGTACCAACCGGTTTACGATCTTCCATGCCAAATGTTTTCAAAACCTCTTTGACATACTTACTCTCATAGATAAAAATTCCACCATCCAACTACTGGACCTACAACCCAATAAAAAAATTAATCTCTCCAATAAGAGACATCTCAAATTACTTTTTCATCTCCTCAGCAAAATCCATGCATAAGTCATCATTACCACCAAAGATAATGTCATCCACAAATACTTCATCTATCAATAATTTGTCTCCATCAGTCTTAAGATATATGTTACTATCCTCATTGGTATGCTAGAAGCCTATCTTGATCAGGTGTGCATGCAATCTTTCAAACCATGCTCTTGGTGCCTCCTTCAATCCATACAGTGACTTATGTAGTTTGAAAACCATATCTTTGTCTTCAGACAAAGAAAATCCATCTGATTGTTCTATGTACACTTCTTCTTCAAGGATGCCATTGAGAAAAGCTGATTTAACATCCATTTGATAGACTTTAAATCCTTTAAATGTAGCATAAGAAAGTAGCATTCTTACTCCTTTCAATCTCGCCACAGGTGCAAAGGTTTCACCATAATATTCTCCTTCTTCTTGTGCATAGCCTTTGCAAACCAATCTTGCTTTATTTCTCACAACCTTTCCTTCTTTATTTAACTTGTTTCTAAAAACCCATTTGGTTCCAATCACATTCTTGTCTTTTGGTCTAGGAATAAGTGTCAATATCTTGTTCTTCTCTATCTGATCTAACTCCTCATTCATTGCACTAATCCAGTCATTATCCTTTAATGCCTCTCTTACTGTTCTTGACTCAATAGTAGAATTCAGACAAGAATTTTCTCTTATTTTCCTCCTTGTTTGTACTCCACCATGTTTATCTCCAATTATTTGTTCTTCTGAGAGATTTAACTTGACATGTCTTGGAATAACTAGTTCTGGTGTTGTGCTTCCTTCTTCATGTTCTTCATCTTCTTCATTGTTCTCTGCATTTACCAGTTGAGCACCTATTTCTATAACATTTTTCTCATCAGTCTTTTTCACTTCTGGTTCTATGAACACAAGCCTTTCTTCATCTTTCTCAGGCTCAGATCTGCTGGACTCACTAGATTTCTCAAGGAGTTCATCTATCTTCACATTAGCACTCTCAATGATCTTCTTAGTTCTCTTGATATAACATTTAAATGCCTTACTCTTCGTAGAGTAACCAAGAAAAATGCCTTCATCACACTTAGCATCAAATTTTTTAGTGTAATCATATCTCTTAATATGACATTTACTCCCAAAGATTTTGAAATAGCTTACACTTGGAGTCTTTCCATGCCATAATTCATAAGGTGTTTTGTTATTACCTTTTTTGACAAGTACCTAGTTCAAAGTATAGACATCAGTGCTGATTGCTTCTCTCCAAAACATCTTTGGTACTTCACCTTGAATCAACATGGTTCTAGCAGGTTCAACAACCGTTCTATTCATTCTCTCTACTATCCCATTTTGTTATGGAGTTTTAGGAGCTAACATCTTCCTCTTAATTCCCTGATCATCACAAAACTTCACAAACTCATCAGAAGTAAATTCACCTCCCCGGTCAGATCTCAAACATTTTAAATTCTTCCCAGTATCTTTCTCAACAAGAGCTTTAAATGCTTTAAAGTTACTATAAGCCTCAGAATTTTCTCTCAGAAAAGTTACCCACATCATTTTGGAATAATCATCAATAAAGATCATCAAATACTTATCACAAAAATAGCTCTTAGTCCTCATAGGACCACAAAGATCAGTATGAACCAAATCAAGAATATTCTCTGAAGAAAAAGACATTATCCAGTTTCACAAGATGGGGAAAACCTCTAACAATAATTGACTTACTAACTTTAATTCAATTGTCAAAATTGACATGACAAAATCTCTTGTGCCACAACCAGTTGTCTTCAATCTTCGCCGCCAAATAATCATTTACATTAGTATTCAGATGAAATAAATTACCTCTAGTCTGCTTCCTAGTAGTAATAAATTCTCCATTATTTCCAAGAAACTTCCACACTCCACTTTTGAATTAAAGTAGATATCCCTTATCATTAAGTTGTCCAACACTCAAGAGGCTATGTTTTAGTCCTTCAACCCAAAAGATATTATCTGCATTACTCTTCCCATTTAATGAAATTTATCCTTTACCTTTAACCATACAAGGAGAGTTATTATCAAATCTTACAACACCTCCATCAAACTCTTCAAGGGATAGGAACTTACTTTTGTCACCGGTCATGTGTTGTGAGAAACCACTATCTATTATCCCTTCATCGATGTTATCCATATGAGACAACAAAGCCTTCTTATTAGTTAGATCCTCCTTCACAACAACAAATACTATCTCCTCATTATCATCTTCTTTTGATTCATCATCGTGTTGGCATTTCTAGATTGTTGGCATTTTGCATATAGATTACCTTAATGATATGTTGTCATTGATGTCAATTGAACCGGTGAATGGTATTCATGATATTGCTGATGTTATTGTTGTTATTGCTATTGTCTTGTAACTGGTATGATAAACTTTAAGGAAGATGTTGTAAACTGGTATATGGTAGTTTATAAGTTGAACCGGTGTAAAAGGTTAAACCTTTCTATGTTATGTAACTGGTAAATCCTACCAGTTGTTTTCTATTAAACCCTAACCGAACAAGTTTGTTGGTTTAAGATCTAATGTTGAGCGATAATGATGGAGACACATGTGATCATTGAATGAGGATTAGTTTAGATTGATTTGGCACATTTTTTTGTTATCTTGGAAAGGAGCAAAGTGGTTTGCATCTAATACATAGTGTGTGATGAGTTACAAAGTCCAATGAAGAGGTGATCATGAAGTGGTTGGAATTTTATTGATTAATGTGAAGATATTGTTATGATTTCTAATAGTCAAGATTGTACTAACTTGTTTGTAATCTCGATTATGAGAATTAGGTTTTTGTTGTGCTACCGACCTATTTTATTTGTATTGAAGGTTGATGATATTGTTTTGTTGTTGGAAAAGTTGACAAGATTGGCAGAAACTAGTTGAGTGTGTGGTTTCCTAACCAGTGGATGGATCTGCAGTTTGAGTAAAGGCAGATTGAAGCTTAAGAAGGATATGATCAAGCATATGTAGTGCTATTCAGAAAGATTAAGAAAACCCATTGTTTTCTAACAATTATAGCAAAAATTGAAATCCCCTAACTGGGTAAGCTCTAACAAGCTTGGTTACTTTCTAAATCCTCTAACAAGGTAGTCCATTAGTTTGGATTCTCAAATCCTCCATTGAGGTTACTCCTAACAGGGTATTGTGCTTTTCATCAAGGCATATTTGTAAATCCCTTAACCGGGTGATTCCTTACAGAATCAATTCTTAACAAAACTTATTGTAAAAGCTTTAACAGGCTTGGATCCTAATAGGGCGAACTTCAGAAGAGTTCAAATAGCTATCCTTGTGAGTCTCATCTCACTGTGGTTTTTACCTATTTGGGTTTTCCACGTATAAATATTTGTGTCAAGTGGTGAATGCTTTTATGGTTATGATCTTATTTGTTGATTTGATTAACTACTTAACTATTCTAATATGGCATGATAATTGGAAGCATTGAGAGATGAATATGTTGACATATGCTTAAGCATTTTTTATGTTTACAAGATTGAAGTTGTTTATTGTTAAATTGTCATAATGGTCAAACTGTTTGATGTTGGTTGATGTTGAGTATTGATCTTGATAAGTGAAAGTTTACTTTGTGAGTTTGAATTTGAGTTTGGGAGTTTGTATCAATTTTTAAGTATACCGATTCACCCCCCCTCTCAGTATTCTACCAGATACTTATACTTTCATCATACCATCAATTGGTATCAGAGCATCTCAGGTCCTCTTTAACCTAAAGCCTAACAACTTGAGGCAAAGATCTTGTAGATCATGATGAATAAAGAAGGTCCGAAGTTCAACAAAGTTAACTATAAGATATGGAGTGATAGAATGAAGATTTACATTAAGAGTCTTGGTAGTTAGTATTGGGATCATGTAGAAACTAAGTATACTGCCCCTACTGGAACTTTGATTGATGATCATAAGAAAGAACAACAAGAGAATCATCAAGCATTGGAGGCTATTATAAGTTCCCTGTCTGATGCTGAATATGTAGATGTTCATGGTCTTGAAACTGCATATGAAGTATGGAAAAAACTTGAAGAGATTTATAGCGGTGATGAACATGTTAAGATTGCTAAAGAGGAGAGTTTAAGAGGAAAGTTTGATGACATGTGAATGTCTAAAGGTGAGAATAACTAGCTGTATGATCAAATGATAAAAGAGATAGTCGGTGAAATAAAGAGTGCAAGAGAGAAAGTGGAAGATGCCATAGTGATCAGTAAAGTACTGAGAACCATGCTACCGATCTATGCTATATGAGTTGCAGCTATTCAAGAGCTGAAATCCATTGACAAAACAAAGGTAACTCTTGTCTCTATCATTGGCAAACTTACTGCTTTTGAACTAAATGGCTTTGATGGTAGTGTACAAAAATTAGAATCTGCATTCAGAGCTTCTATTTCTAACTCATCTATGAGAAGAAGTAGAGATACCGGCCATAGCTATGGATTTAGATATAGCAAAGATGTTGATGATGAAGACAGTTTAGTGGATCTTGAAGCATTATTGGCAAAAGGACTGCCTAGAGGCACTAGGAAATACAGAGGTAAGCTACCATTGAAATGTTTTGCTTGCAACAAGATTGGTCATATAGCAACTAATTGCCCTAATGGTGAAAATGAATACAAGAGAGACAAATTTAAGAAATATAAGGGTAAAGGCAAGAGAGATTGTCTTGTAGATATTAACAGTGGTATTACTGATGAAGAATATGATGATGATGCTAGTGAAGATATTGTGTTTGTAGCTATTAAGGAAGAGATATCAGATCAGAAAGCACTAGTTTCCAAGATGGATGACTCTGATGATTGGATCATTGATAGTGGTTGTTCACATCACATGACCTGTGATCGGAGAAAATTTCTTTTCTTGAAGGAATTTGATAGTGGCGTTGTCAGATTTGGCAATGACTCACCCTGTATGGTTAAAGGTAAGGGAGTTATTTCTCTTAATGGGAAGAGTAGTGCTAACGATGTCTATTGGGTTGAAGGCCTAAAGCACAATCTTCTGAGCATGGCACAACTTATCAACAAAGGATACCCACTGGAGTTTAGAAATGGTATGTGCAAAATCTTTGATAGCAAAGGTGAATTGATTGCAATCAGGAAACAAACTAGAGGTAATCTATTTCATCTTAATCCTAAAGTTAGCAACTATTTGATTGCAAAAATAGATGATAGCTGGCTTTGCCATAAGAGATTTTGTCATATAAACTTTGATAACATTGTTAAAGTAAGCAAGTCTAATACTATAAGAGGTCTACCTCAGATAGACAAATTGGTTAATTCTCTTTGTAAAGAATGTCAGTTAGGAAAGATGACTTCTTCAACTTTCAAGAGAAAGTCCTTCTCAGTAGAGCACTTGTTAGATTTGGTTCATACAAATCTATGTGGACCAATAAGAACTAGAAGCATTTTAGGTGATAGATATTTCATGATCTTTACTGATGATTGTTCAAGGATGATGTGGGTCACATTCTTGAAGGATAAGAATGAATCTTTTGGTAAATTCAAGGCATTCATAGCCTTAGCTGAGAAAGAGAGTGGCAAAAAGATAAATTTTTTGAGAATAGATCAAGGCGGTGAATTTACTTCTAAGGAATTCACTAAGTATTGTGATGAGAATGGTATCAAGCGGCAGCTTTCTATACCAAGGAAACCACAACAAAATGGTATAGTAGAAAGGAACAACCAGTCAGTGGTTGAAGTAGCTAGAACTATGTTGATACAAGGAAATGTATCAAAAACATTTTGGAGAGAAGCTGTAAGTACAATGGTCTACACAATGAACTGAGTTCTGGTGAAAAGAGGTAAGGACAAGACATCTTATTAGTACTGGTATGGAAGATCACCCAATGTTAGCTATTTTAAGATCTTTGGTAGTAAATGTTTTATCAAAAGAGGTGATTACATAGGAAAGTTTGAAGCTAAGAGTGATGAAGGCATATTTCATGGCTATTCCACCAAGAGTAAGGCCTACAAATGCTTCAACAATTGGACACAGAGAATTGTTGAGAGTGCTGATGTTTGTGTAGATGAATGTTCTGAAATTTCAGAAGGAATTTGATTAGAGAGAAAGGATGAAGATCCTTGCATTTTTCTTTTGGAACCTGAAACTGTTAAATCAGAAACCGGTAAAGCAAATCCTAATGTACTTGTTCAACTGGAACAAATAAATTCAGAGGAAGAAGACAATGAAGAAGATGAACTTGATGAGAATGATCATGTTATTCCTAGATATGTGAGACTGAATCACAGTCTTGAGTAGATTATTGGGGATAAGGATGCTGGAGTAATAACTAGAAGGAAAGTTAGAGAGAACTCTTGCATGATCTCCACCATAACGTAGAAGTGCTAAGGAGGCATTTGGTGATGATCATTGGGTGAAAGAAACGAAGGAGGAATTGGATCAAATTAAGAATAGAAACACTTGGACCCTGGTACCCCAACCGATAAACAAGAATGTTATAGGTACTAAATGGGTGTTCAGAAACAAGTTAAATGAAGAATGTAAACTAGTTGGAACTCCAATGGTTATAGGTTGTAAATTTTTGAAGGAAGATGCATCTAAGTCTATAGATGAAAAGGATTACAGGTCAATGATTGGCAAATTACACTATCTTGTTCACAGTAGACTGAATATTTCCCATGTAGTTGGTATAGTTGCTAGATTTCAGAAAAATCCAAAGGAAGCACATCTGATAGCAACCAAGAGAATTTTTAGATATCTGAAAGCTACAGTTGACTATGGGTTATGGTATCCATATGGAGGCAATTTTGATTTGAAGGCATACACTGATGCTGATTGGGCAGTAAATATTGTTGACCAGAAGAGTACTACTGGTGGAGCATTCTTTCTAGGAGGAAGGCTAGTTTCATGGAGTAGTAAGAAGCAGAGTTGTGCTTCACAATCTACTGCTGAAGTTGAGTATGTAGCAGCTTAGATGAATTGCACACAAGCTATTTGGATGAGGCACATTTTAGAAGGTTTTAAGATGAAGATATCAAAACCTATAAACATTTTGTGTGATAATACAAGTGCAATAAATATTTCTAAGAATCCTGTTTTGCATGCAATGAATAAGCACATTGAATTGAAGTATCACCTTTTGAGGGAAAAAGTTCAAAGTAATGATGTTATCTTAGAGCATGTTTCTACCTTGGAGCAGCTTGCAGATATCTTCACCAAAACTCTTCCTAAGACTACTTTTGAGTATCTTAGAAGTCAGTTGGGGGTTGTCCCTCTTCATGAAGTCAGTTGAGCATGATGTTGATTGCATCAATCCCTGAATTACTTGCAAAATATTACATGGATTGATATTTTTGGAAGTGGATGTATTCTACAGGGGGAGCATCAAGTTGCAGTATGTTGATGCATAGTGAGAATTTGGAATTACATTTTTTACTTTCAATTTGGCATTGTTGTCAAAGGGGGAGGAAGAATTATGTGATTGAGGAGAAGAATTGTGTGTTCGATAAGGTGAACCAGCGACAGACTAAAGACAGACAGAGCATGGTGAATACTTGGTAATGTAAACCAAGATTCCTATTCACCAATCCACAATAGCAATCAGAGGCATTGATATTTGTATTGCCATCAATGCCAAAGGGGGAGATTGTTGGTATTTTGCATATAGATTGCATTAATGATATGTTGCCATTAATGTGAATTGAACCGAGTAATGGTATTCATGATATTGCTATTGTTATTGTTGTTATTGCTATTGTCTTGTAATCAATATGATAAACTTTAAGGAAGATGTTGTAAATCGGTATATGGTAGTTTGTAAGTTGAACCAATGTAAAAGGTTAAACCTTTCTATGTTATGTAACTGGTAAACCCTACCAGTTGTTTTCTATTAAACCCTAACTGAACAAGTTTGTTGGTTTAAGATCTAATGTTGAGCGGTAACGATGGAGACACCTGTGATCATTGAATGAGGATTAGTTGATATTGATTTGGTGCATTTGTTTGTTATCTTGGAAAGGAGCAAAGTGGATTGCATCTAATGCATAACGCATGATGAGTTACAAAGTCCAATGAAGCAGTGATCATGGAGCGGTTGGAATTTTCGTGATTAATGTGAAGAAATTGTTATGATTTCTAATGGTCAAGATTGTACTGACTTCTTTGTAATCTCGATAATGAGAATTAGGTTTTTGTTGTGTTATCGACCTAGTTGATTTGTATTTAAGGTCGATGATATTGTTTTGTTAAGTGTTGGTAAAGTTGACAAGATTGGCAGAAACCGGTTGAGTGTGTGGTTGCCTAATTGGTGGATGGATCTGCAGTTTGAGTAAAGGCAGATTGAAGCTTAAGAAGGATCTGCTTTAGCAAATGTAGTGCTATTCAGATAGATCAAGAAAACCTGTTCTTTTCTAACAATTACAACATAAATTGAAATCCCATAACCGAGTAAGCTCTAACAAGCTTGGTTACTTTCTAAATCCTTTAACAAGGTAGTCCATTAGTTTGGATTCTCAAATCCTCCAATGAGGTTACTTCTAATAGGGTATTGTGCTTTTCATCAAGGCATATTTGTAAATCCCTTAACCGGGTGATTCCTAACAGAATCAGTTCTTATCAGAACTTATTGTACAAGCTTTAATAGGCCTGGCTCCTAACAGAGCGAACCTCAGAAGAGTTCAGATAATTATCCTTGTGAGTCTCATCTCACCGTGGTTTTTACCTATTTAGATTTTCCATGTATAAATATTTGTGTCAAGTGGGGAATGCTTTTGTGGTTATGATCTTATTTGTTGACTTTATTAACTCCTTAACTATTTTGATATGGTATGATAATTGGAAGCATTGAGAGATGAATATGTTGACATATGTTTAGGCAATTTTGATGTTTACAAGATTGAAGTTGTTTACTGTTAAGTTGTAATAACATTCATACCGGTTGATGTTGGTTGATGTTGAGTATTGATCTTGATAAGTGAAAGTTTACTTTGTGAGTTTGAATTTGAGTTTGGGAGTTTGTATCAGTTTTTAAGTATACCGATTCACCCCCCCTCTCAGTATTCTACCAGATACTTATTCTTTCATCATACTATCACATCGGTCACAACTTCATCCACTGCAACATAAAAATGTTTCTTGCTTTTTCCTTTGAATCTCAAACTTGTCTTTCTTATCAGCGTTAGGGAAGTTAGCAACTATGTGTCCAATCTTACTACAAGAGAAATACTTCAAGGATAATTTACCTTTATATTTACATGTTCCTCTAGGGAATCTTCTAGCCAGTAATGCTTCAAGTTCCATCAGATGATCTTCATCATCACCATCACCTCTGCTACCATAGTGAATAGACCTGTAGTCATGATTATGACAAACATATTTTACTTTCCTTGTGATGTACTGGTTACTAAAGCCTTAAGGACATATTCAAAAGGTTTGGAAACACTATTATCAAAACTGTTAAGTTCAAATGCAGTTAACTTTCCAATTAAAGAATCAATAGTAACTTTATCTTTTGAAATGGATCTCAGTTCTTGAATAGCAAACACTCTGATAGAATACTACGGTAAAAGAGTTCTAAGAATTTTTCTAACAATAGTATCATCTTCAATGTTACCTCCGACACTCTTTATTCCACCCACAACTTCCTTAATCCTTTGTCCATATTGAGTTATGTTATCACCATCAACCATTTTCATATCATCAAATTTTCCTCTTAGAATCTCTTCCTTTGCCCTTTGTACATGTTCATCTCCTCCATAGATTAAATTTAATTTCTACCTACTTCATTTGCAGTTTCTAATCCATAAACATCAATATATTCAGAGTTAGACAGAGTAATTACAATTGCTTCAAGAGCCTAAATGTTTTCCTATTGTTCTTTGAGCTTATCCAGTGTTAAGGGATTGGTAGTAGGAGAAACATACTTGGTTATCACATGATTCTAGTATCATGAACCCATTCCTTTAACGTAGATCTTCATACGATCACTCTATATCAAGTAGTTGTCCTTGGTAAACTTGGGACCCTCCTTCTTCATCATCTTTCACAAAATATTTCCCTCAAGCTGTTAGTCTTTCTGCACACATATGACCAATGCTCTGATACCAATTGATAAACCTAGAGGATCCGGTTAATACTGAGAGGGGGGTGAATTCGTATTAACAAAAATTGAAACTTTGAACACCAAAACAGACTTATCTCAAATTTGAGAACATTCAACACTTAAACCAAATCTTCATAACAGATTTCCTTATCAGATCTAGATAATCATTTCCTCCTATGCAAACTTATTAATCAGATCAGCCATCAATTCAATATCAAATCAATAAACACAATTACCAACTTATTAACTAGCCAGAATGCTTCATCAATCATATAATCATCAATACCGATAACCACTTTAAGATCTCTGATAAACAAAGATAAACTATCTTTACTGGTTATCAAAAATAAAACATGAACATCACAATAAAATCGTATCACATATGAACACCATGTTTTTCACGTGGAAAGCCAAATAGGGAAAAACCATGGTGGGAATTGGTACCCACAAATATTTTGCACTCTTTCGGAATGCGCCCTGTTAGGAGCCAAGCCCAATTAGAAGCTTATAATCATGCACTATTAGGAGCAGACCCTATTAGAAGTCACCCATTTAAGGGATTTACCTCAGCCCTGTTACAAGCTTTGATCTATTAGGATCAACCTTACAAGAGGATTTAGAACTCAGATATTGAGTCACCTTGTTAGGGGATTTTACAATCTAAGGCTTGTTAGGACCTATCCAGTTAAGGGATTTTAGCTTCTATAATTGTTAGAGAACAATAGTGAATGATTTGTGTATAGCACTCTACTGCTTTCTTGATTAGATCCAATTAAGTTCTAAGTCTGCATCTCTCTGGCAGATCTTCTCACACACACTGGTTCGGCTTCTCACACTTCTCAAAATCACCAACACTCCAAAACATCAGCCTTGCCGACATAAATAACTATTACAACTAGGTCGACATCAAAGTGCTAAGAATTACTAAATAGATCATCATAGATCTTTACAAATTATAGATCATCATAGGGATCATTACAATCAATTACAAATCAATATCGACCATTGAATGATCATAAATTGTCATAGCAAGTCGATCTAGTACAAAGTCAAACCCTTAGCACATTTCACTAAGAACTTTGCACATTCCCAAGAAATTCATCCTCCAAACAGGCCAAAACATCTTTCAAACTCATGACAGTTTGTGATGCGTTATCATCAACACATGAACTTGATGTAGATCACCGCCAAACCAAAAATCATTACCGGTTAAGAGAATTCTTTACCGGTCCTTAAACCCTTCTAAAACCCTAGAAAAACTTCATCAGAAATTCAAAACATGCTTTCCAATAACCATCATAGGATGCAGTTCTGGTTACATACTCAAATCCATCATAAAATCTTATGTATCGAACCACAAGTCACCAAAGATTTCCAATCACCTGATTCCATCAAAACTTATTTGCTTTACCTGTTAAGGTCCCAATTCGCAATCTTGCTGATAAACTCTATCAAACTATCAAATTCTTACTCTGGTAGACCAAATCATTTATCCAACATGTCAATCACCAAACACCAACTGTAAACATCATTAAACATCGGTTGAACCTGCTTGTCATCAATGACAATATAAATAACTGATCATGTCATCTTCCTCTACCGATATAGTCATCGACCATCATCTCATCTTCATCAGTTATGCCAAAAATGACAACATTGCTCATTGTGGCAATGAAATGTCAACACGAGAAGCTTTGGGTGGTTGGGTTTATACTAGGTATGCCCTTCTTTTGCTCCTCAACTCACCCAATCATTCTGAGCCACATCTTAGTGACGCTTTCCCTTGAGTGCTCATAGTGTGAAAACTGTCAAACTTTGACGCTGCGTATCTTAGAGCCCATGGCACGTATGGATGAACCATCTTAACCTACGGGGTGGTCTAGTGGATGATTACAAAAAACTCTCCTTCTTTTGGAAAACTCAAATTCAATTTCTCATGGTCATACTTTTTCTGTCACACTAAAAGCCTTCAAATGCATTCAGTGCAAGGTGGCAAAATAGCATAAATTTAGTTCTGCTTGTTGTGGAAAAGAACCATTAGCGCAAGTGCATCTGGGTGGCTAGGTTTATGCTAGGTATTCCCTTGGTTCGCTCCCCAAGTTGCCCCATCATTTCGAGCCATACCTTGGCGACGCTTTCCCTTCAGTGCTCAAAGTGTAAAAATTGTCAAAAATTGACGTCACGTATCTCAGAGCTCATGAAACATATGGAAAAACCATCTAAACCTATGAGTTTGTGTGGTGGATGACTACAAAAACCTCTCCCGCTTTTGGCCAACTCAAATCCATTTGCTCGTGGTCACACTTTTTCTGTTACATCAAAAACCGTCAAATGCATTTAGTTCAAGGTGGCAAAATAGCACAAATTTTGTTCTACTCATCGTAGAAATGAACCATTAGCACAAGCGCATTTGTATGGCTGGGTTTACGCTAGGTATTTCCTTGGTTTTCTCCCCAAGTCATGCAATCATTTCGAGCCACACCTTAGCAACACTTTCCCTTGAGTGCTCAAAGTGTGAAAACCATCAAACTTTGACGTCGCGTATCTTAGAGCCTGTGGAATGTATGGATGAATCATATAAACCTATGAGTTCTTGTGGTGGATGACTACAAAAACCTCTCCCTCTTTGGACTAACTCAAATCTATTTGCTGATGGTCACACTTTTTCTGTCGCATAAAACATTATCAAATGCATTTAGTGGAAGGTGGCAAAATAGCACAACTTTGGTTTCGCTCATAGTAGTAATGAACTTCCAGTGCTAGCATGTCCTAGTGGCTAGGTTTATGCTAGATATGCCCTTGGTTCACTCCCCAAGTCACTCGATCATTCTGGGCCACACCTTAGCGACGCTTTCCTTTGAGCTCTTAAAGTGTGAAAACTATCAAACTTTGACATTGCGTATCTCAGAGCCTGTGGAATGTATGGATGAACCATCTAATAGGTTCCTGTCATGGATGAATAGAAAAACCTCTTCTACTTTTAGATAACTCAATTTTATTTGCTGGTGGTCACACTTTTTTTGTCGCATCAAAAACCGTCAAATGCATTCAGTGCAAGGTGGCAAATAATATAACTTTGGTTTTTCTCGTTGTGGAAACAAACCATCAATGTGAGAACATCTAGGTGGCTAGATTTATGCTAGGTATGCCCTTTTTTTGATCCCCAAGTTGCCTGATCATTCCGAGCCACACCTTAGCGACACTTTCCCTTGAGCGTTCAAAGTGTGAAAATCATCAAACTTTGACGTCGTGTATCTTGGAGCCCATGACATGTATGGACAAATTGTCTAAATCTATGAGGTCATGTGGTGGATGATTATAAAAACCTCTCTCTCTTTTGGACAACTCAATTTCATTTGCTGGTGGTCACACTTTTTCTATTGCATAAAAAACTATCAAATGCATTACAAAATAGCACAACTTTCATTCAGTTCGTCGTGGCAATGAACTGTTAGTGTGAGCATGTCTGGGTATCCAATTTTATGCTAGGTATAATCTTGGTTTTCTCCCCAATTCGTCCGATCATTCCGAGCCACACCTTAGTGACGCTTTCCCTTGAGCGCTCAAAGTGTGAAAACCGTCACTTTTTTACGTCGCGTATCTCAAAGCCTGTGGAATGTATGGAAGAACCATCTGAACCTATACATTCATGTGGTGGACAACTAAAAAAACCTCTCCTGCTTTTGGCCAACTCAAATCCATTTGTTGGTGGTCACACTTTTTCTATCGCATAAAAAATCATCAAATGCATTTAGTGCAAGGTGGCAAAATAGCACAACTTTGGTCTCGCTTGTTGTTGCAATGAACCATCAGTGCGAGCATATCCAGGTGGATGGGTTTATGCTAGGTATTCCCTTGGTTCACTCCCCAAGTAGCCTGATCATTCTGAGCCACACATTAGCAATGCTTTCCCTTTGAGTGTTGAAAGTGTGAAAACCATCAAACTTTGACGTCACATATTTCGGAGCCCATGGCACATATGGAAAAACTATCTGAACCTAAGGGATTATGTGGTGGACGACTACAAAAACCTCTCCCTCTTTCAGACAACTCAATTTCATTTGCTTGTGGTGATACTTTTTTTGTCGCATAAAAAACTATCAAATGCATTCAGTACAAGGTGGCAAAATAGCACAACTTTCATTCCGCTCATTGTGGCAACAAACTGTCAGCGCGAGAGAGTTTGGGTGGCTAGGTTTATGCTAGGTATTTCCTTATTTCACTTCCCAAGTCTCCTAATCATTTCGAGCCACACCTTAGCGACGCTTTCCCTTGAGTGCTCAAAGTGTGAAAAATTGTCAAACTTTGACATCGCATAACTCAGAGCCGACAACACGTGTGGACAAGCCATTTGAACCTATGGGGTCATGTGGTGGATGACTACAAAATCCTCTCTCTCTTTTGGCCAACTCAATTCCATTTGCACATCCCTAGACTTTTTCTGTTGCATAAAAAACTATCAGATGCATTCAATGAAAGGTGGCAACATAGTGCAACTTTTGTTATGCTCATCGTGGGCATGAACCATTAGTGCGATCGCATCTAGGCTGTTGGGTTTATACTAGGTATACCCTTTGTTTTCTCCCCAAGTTGCCTGGTCATTCTGAGCCACACCCTAGTGATGCTTTCTCTTGAGTGCTCAAAGTGTGAAAACTATCAAAATTTCACGTCACATATCTTTGAGCCCATGACACATATGGATGAGATTTCTAAACCTATGGAGTGGTGTGGTGGGCACCTACAAAAACCTCTCTCGCTTTGAGATAACTCAATTCCATTTTCTTGTGGTGAGACTTTTTCTGTCGCATAAAAAACTGCCAAATGCATTTAGTGAAAGGTAGCAACATAGAACCCCTTTCATTTTGGTCATCGTGGGCATGAACCATCATGCGAGTGCATCTAGCAGGATAGGTTATCGCTAGGTATGGCATTCATTCGGTCGCCAAGTCACTCGATCGTGATTTTAATTTTTTTTTAATACGATGTGATCATTTTGTTTTTAGTGTGAATGGGTATAAATAAAAGTTATTTGAATTTTGAAAGTAGTTTATAGGATCCAGATTTAATGTAAGAGTATACATCTAGCTTGTACTTGAAAGAAAAGGAAAAACCTAATTAAAAGAGTAATTTCTTTCTTAAGCATATATGTAGACTAGTGCAAAATAAGACTTTCTAACTTAGTCTAACACTAATAAACCAACTCTAACTAAAGTGAAGAGACTAGCTATGGAAACTAAAAATGTAACTAGGATAATGTACTACTGTTTGTCTCCATGGACTACGAAATAATAGAAATTCTAGGCATGAAAATAAATATATTTATTAGTTACAAAGTTATGAAGTTGAATTATCGAACAAGAATTGATTTCAATTAATAAATACATAATAAGAATTGTAGACAAAACCTATAGAATATATAATATTTCACATACAAAAATGTTTCTACAATTATAGAAACTCAATTTCCATCATCTAATTTATATATGTGGTTTTAGATAATAGTTGTAATATTATTTGCATTAACCAAAATAGTCATAAAGTCATAAAATGTTTCATGTCGATAAGAGTATATCATATATATCTAATACAATGAAATGAGCTTGCCAAAAGCCATATGGAAATAAAATGTTAGATATACATAATACAAAACATATTCTCAAAAATGCCATTCGGGCATACAATAAAGGCCCCTAGTCTACTATTTCCCACTCGCACTAGGAAATAGATCACGAGCTTCTTTTGATTGTCGAGGGGATGGAGATATACGTGATGCTGGCGTCTTTCGAATGCACTCACTAGTCCTCCTTTCTAGACTTCTCTGGTGATCCAACTGATACAATCAAAACTTTAAACATCAATATTTAATATATATAAAAAATGAATTATAGAATGACAAATAATCCACAATGGGGGGATGATCACGCTCAGGAGTGAAAAGGCCCTACAAAAAGCATTATGATAGAAATTAAATTACATACAAGTATCATTACAATTTTCAATATAGACGATTAAAAGAACAATTGAAATGTACTAATTTGTCTCATACCTCTATCAAAGCTTCTAAACTTGCTACTGCTACAACAACACCATGATCCAATATAGCTTGAACATCAAGAGTAGTATCTGATGTCAACAACTAAAAATGAAACAATAACTATTATTCAATTATCAAAACTACTAAACTTGTTTTACCACACCGTCAATGAATAAAGGTTACCTCAGTGTAAGTGCCTCAATGAAATTCACTGTGAGGTGTCGATGTCAAAGCTCTAGCACCAAACTATTTGACATCCAATGTGACTTATGAGAAAATCATTCATCTAATGTGCTTTTACCCTACATTTTTATCAAAATCATTGTACTAATTTAGTTATTCTAACACTTCAAAATAAAATTTAATAAAAAAAATTAAATGAAGTTGCAAAAATTTACCTGGGTATCAAGGTCGAATGTCTCACTTAGCAGAGATTCTGTCATGACCATATTCTCTGTAGCAGATGGCTACTATGTAGGTGCATGCTAACTACTATCAGGCTGATAAGTACAAAGGGCCCCGCATGATTGACAATAGTGAGATGGAACTCTAGGCCTATAAGATTCATCTACATCAACATGTACTAGAGGCTCAACATACTGTATGAGGGTCTGAGTCAATCAGCTAATGGAATCTAAGGTATCCACCTTGATGTTGTCCTTCACAATGGAAGGAATAGTCATGTGCTCCACCATAGGTCTACCCAAGGGTCTCGGTGCTAGGTTTGGGTCACGTTGTGCCCCTGCTCTGTCATGTGACAATCCCCCACCCCTGCCTTGAAAATTTAGGTAGTCAAAATAGTTAGGGATCTCATTGAAGATGAACTCACAATAGAGTTTCCTCAAAAAGTATTGAGGCACCTCATGATTATTACATGGCGGCTGATCAAAATCCATCCACTACCTATCCCAAAAGTTATTCCTTATCCCTTCATGGTGGCACCAATGGATAGGGAACCTCGTACATCCAAGTTGTAAGGGTTGATTGGTTCTAGGGTCCATGAAAAGTGCACACAGGTCAACTTTGTTTATTTATTTTTTCTTTACGACAACATATGATAATTTTTTAGCTTAAAATTATTTTTGTTCTTCTCTTTTGTTGGACCATATTAATTTGACCACTCACTAAACCTACATGGGCTACAATAGATTCTAGTGAGTCTGCAAGGCTTGTCCTATGAGAGGTTGTGGAATTAGGATCTTTCAACCTATTTATCAACTCCTCAAGTTGTTTTTTGTTGTTTTAAAATTTCCCTAATATGTTTTGTTGTGTTGCTAGGGGATATCAAGGAATTGGGGGAGTGGTAGGTTGTGCCTCTTCTTTAGAAGGCTCTTCATGAGGAGGTGGTGGTGGGTTTTCAACATTTTCAGATGGATTTTGATTTCTTGAAATTTAAAACAAATTTCAATTTTAATACCTAATTTAATCCATATTTTAAACAAAAATTAGAGAGTAAAAAAATAGAAAACATACCTCTTCAACCCCCTCAACGCCATGGTGCCATTTTGATGAAGATTTCACACTACTGGAAGCCAAAACCATGTCTCTATTTGGCGTGCACAATCTGGAAGGCAAGATATGCAAGTCAAAATGTGGGATATCAAAAAATGGTTTCCAAAATGAGATTTTGCGACATTTAAATATGTGCATTTTCATTTGGCGCACGCCAAATAAGGCGTGCACCAAATGGGTTGGTGGGGACCAAAAAGATTTTTGGCATCTTTTTGGTCCCCCATCTTGGTGCATACGCCCAATTATCAATCAGTTGACTTCTGTAAAGGTAAATTTTTTGATGAAGAAGTTAGGGCTCTCCTATTATTGTGATCTTTGCTTGAAAGCTAGAATAGTTTGGTAGTGGCAGTTAGTAACTCTGTTTCTAGTTCAAATACCTTGAAATTTGATGATGTTGTTGGTGTTATTCTGAGTGAGGATATTAGTAGTAATAGCTTAGGTGGATCCACATTAGGTAGTGTTTTGAATACAGAAAGAAGGGGAAGATCAAAGGAGAAAGGAAAAGGTTTTGGAGGTCATGGGAAGTCATGAGGAAAATCAAAGGACAAGAGGTCCCAATCTAGAGGACCAAAAGATTGTTGGTATTGTGGGAAACTAGGTCATCTAAAGAAGGATTGTTGGTCATGAAAGAATAAATAATGAGACAAATAAGAAGGCAATACGGAGACAAATGTGGTAAGTAATAAATCTGAAGACAATGCTTAGATTCTTTCCCTAGATAATGTTGATGATTGATGGGTTTTAGATTGAGGGGCCTCATTTCGTGCTACACCCCATAGAATTTATTTTCTTGATTATGTCCAAGGGGATTTTGGGCTGGTTTATTTGGGAGATAATGAACCTATCAAATTTTTGGAGAGAGAAGAATTAAGATTAAGTTGTAGAATGGGAATCATTGGCTACTACAAGAGGTAAGACACATTCCAAGGATAAGTAGGAATTTAATTTCAAAAGGACAACTAGGTGATGAAGGTTGCACAATTACTTTTAATGATACAAATTGGAAGGTTCCAAAAGGTGCCTTGATAGTAGCAAAATGTGCAAAAGTAGGCACCTTATATCTTTCTACAAGTCATATTGTTCCTTCTACTTTAGTTGTTGTAGAAAAAAACCCAAACATATTCAGGAACAGTTGTTGTGGATTCACAGGAAGAGATTAAAATAGTTGCTACAATAGACTTGGGCATATGAGTGAAAAAGGTATGAAGGTACTTCATTCTAAAAAAGGTTTTACCATGTCTGAAATGCATTAATATGGATTTATGTGAAAATCGTGTGTATCGAAAACAAAAAAGAGTCAGTTTTCTCAAGGATGGGTAACAAAAGAAAGATGAAAAGTTGGAGCTTGCGCATATAAATGTATGGGGACCGACTTGGGTATCTTCTCTTGGTGGCTCTTGGTATTATGTTACATTTGTTTCAAGGTGTGTGCCCTTGGTATCCTTGTGTTGTGCAACATAGTTCTTGGGTTTGTGACATGGCTTAACCTCCTCTTGTGGATTCTATAAGTCTAGTAGTTGTATCGGGTATTAATAGGTTGATCTTTTAGTGCAACGACAACTGCATTTGTAACAACTAGTATCAGAGCATGGCTATAGGTTCAAACCCCTCACATGTGCTGGGGGGATTGTTGCAAGGTGTGTACCCTTGGTCTCCTTGTGTTGTGCAGTGCAACGATCAGGTTTGTGACATGGCTTAACTACCTCCTATGGATTCTATAAGTCTAGTGGTTGTAACAAGCATTAACATGTCGATCCTTTAATGCAATGACAACTACACTTATAACAACATTCATAGATGATGTAACTAGGAAGTTTGGATTTATTTCCTTACACAAAAATTTGATGTATTTAAAACATTTAAGAAATGGAGAAGCTTGGTGGAGAATGAGATGGGTAAAAGATTAAAATGCCTTAGATTTGATAATGGTGGTGAGTATTGCAGCAAAGAATTTGAGGATTATTGTTCCTTTAATGTAATTCATAGGTAGAAAATAGTTTTAGGGACTCCACAAGACAATGGAGTGGCTAAGCGCATGAATAGGACAATAATGGATCATGCAAGGAGAATGAGATTGCATGTTGGGATGCCTTTAAACATGTGGGAAGAAGCTGTTAATATTATTGTACATTTAATTAACAAAGGTCCTTTAGTTCCTTTGGGTTGTGGTATTCCGGAGGAAGCATGGACAAGTAAGAAGGTGAGTTATTATTTTCTCAAAACCTTCAGATGTGAAGCATTTGCACATGTAGATTTTGCAAATACAACAAAGGTAGATGAAAAATAAAAAAAGTGTGTTTTCGTTGGATATGGCATTGACGAATTTGGTTATAGGCTTTGGGATGTTGAAAGTATGAAAATTGTTTGAAGCAAGGATGTTGTATTCAATGAGGTGTTGTAAAAAGATTAGTTACAGCAACATGAGAAGAAAGATTGGATTTTGTGGTGTTCGATGATATTCTAGATAGTGATGTTCCAGTGATTCCTCATTCTCCACAACAACAACTAGAAATACCACACACTCTAGTGAATGTTAGATGGTCAACAAGGCTAATTAGACCTATTGAAAGGTTCTCTCCCTCTTTGTATTCTATTATGTTAACAGATGCTAGTGAAACAGAAGGATATGTTGAAGCTATGCAGGTGGATACAAATCTTTAGTGGGAGATTGCAATGAAAGAAGAAATGAACTCCTTGCGAAAAATCAGATGTAAGTTGCCTACAGTAAAAAGGGTTTACAAAACAAATGGGTTTATACACTGAAAGAGAAAGATGAAGGTAGGCACAGATTTAAAGACAAATTAGTTATGAAAGGATTTGGACAGAAAAGGGCATTTATTTTGCTGAATTTTTTTCTCTGGTTGTTAAGATGACTTGTATTCATACTATTTTAAGTATTGCGGCTACTAAAGATTTGCATTTGGAATAGCTAGATGTGAAAACTACATTTCTCCATGGTGATTTGGAGGATGAGATATATATGGATCAGCCCCAAGGATTTGAGCTCAAAGGCAAGGAGAAATTGGTGTGCAGATTGAATAAGAGTTTATATGGATTGAAACAAGCACCTTGGTAATGGTACTTGAAATTTGATAGTTTTATGGCTGAGAAAGGCTACAATAGGTGTAATTCTGACCATTGTGTTTATTTTAAGAGGCTAGATAATGACAACTACATTATTTTATCTTTATATGTTGATGACATGCTTGTAGCTGGGTCTAACATGGATCACATTAGAGAATTAAAATTGCAGTTAGGAAAATCATTTGCTATGAATGATTTGGGGGCAGCAAAATAAATCCTTGGTATGAAATTTTGCAAAGATAGGAAGAAAAAAAAATGACTCTATCTCAGGCTGATTATGTTGAAAAGGTGTTGCAGAGATTCCATATGGAGAATGTAAAAGCTGCCAGCACACTTTTTCCTAGTCATTTGAAATTGACTAAGGAGATGTGTCCAAAGACACAAGAGGAGAAAGATAAAATATCCAAGATACCATATGCTTCAGCTTAGGAAGTTTAACGTATGCCATGGTATGCACGAGACTAGATATTGCACATGTTGTTGGAGTTGTAAGAAGGTATATGAGTAATCCCATATTGAAGAATTGGAAAACAGTAAAATGGGTTCTTAAGTATTTGAAAGGTATTTTAGACACTCAAAATTGGTCATCACTCCTATGTTGCTAACCTAATTTTTAACATGTCTTCTATGTCACATTTGATCTCCATAATATGTTGGCATTGTGTCATTCTTCTAGTTTCAGTTCATTTCGAATCCAACCCTAATTGGTCTTGTTCATTTGCATTTGGTCCTAAATCATTATGATTGGCGTTTTATCATTTTCAAATCATTCGAATTGGTCTCATCTTGATAATTAGACTTAATTCCCTCTTTGTTGGTAATTAATTAATTATTAATTATCAACCTCTTTATCAATTAATTTCAATTGATCCTCTATGACACTCTATCATCCTTGCATGGCACTTTATCAATCAATCTTATCAATTCTTTATCACGTCATTGTCAATTGATCTTATCAATATTATTAGTCTTTTATCAAAATCATTATCAATCTTGGGTCTTTTTCGATCTTTGTCCTATTTTGTTTTCGACCTCAGTCAATTTTCATTTATTTCTATTAATTATTAGCCAATCAATCATCAATATTAGGACCTAATTCAACAATCGAGATGGTATCTTAAATTATTTCCCCAAGGTTGATTAATTATATAATTATTTATCTTTTGCTAACATGTCCCTTTTTTGAATATATGAATTATTATTTATTTAGTCACCTCTTTGTCCATTTTTTATATTTTAATTGGATAATTTGAGTTATGAGTGGAATTAATAACTTTAAATTATTAATTCCACCTCATTTCCCCCTCTCCCCTTTTCTCTCCATTTGTCATAGTTTGTGTCGAGTTTAAATGAAATATCTGGAGTGCAAATGAAGGTTTCCATTTTCTTTTTGATTTAACACCTTTTTCGCTTCACTTCTAATGTCAATTTTCCTTTTAACTTATCCTTGCATGAAATCTCAATTGTCGAATTGAGTTGCAAAAGTCTATAAATTGGGCTCTTGTATCCTCATTTTTGGGATCTTAGGAGTTTACATTTATGCCATCATTCTCTTGAGTTAATATCTTAAAGTATTCTCACCTATCACACTTTTTCCCTTGCTTCATTTGAGTTGCGCAATGGATTGAGTCAACATACCAGCATAATTAGAGAAGAAAGGAGCATCGAGGCCTTCGTCAAAGGAGCTTGGATGGTGTATGGCAGATTTTATGCTTTTGTTTGCAGGTTCCCTCTTGTGGCATCCATTTTTTATGTGTTGAAGACCATAATTTTGAAACTACTAATGACATTTGGTGCAGGGCATTTGACGAAGACTTGATTTTGAAACCGATTGTCTGTTAATTTAGCAAACAGTTTAATTGGTGCCTTAAAATTAACTAGTGTTTTCCATGGCTTCTCTTAGATGTTATGCATGTGTTAACCTTTAGAGGGCCCACCTCCTGAGTATCGTATAAGGCCGAGTGAGAGGGAATGACCCAAGTGGTAATAGGATAAAGCCAAACCCTTCCAAGCCACTATAAACAAATGCATTTATGAGGAAAGTTACAAGCGATGAGTGTTACATGCTGCCATAATGGTGTTATGTCTTCCTTAGTGCCCGTGTGGCACGTAAAAGCCTTTAGAGTGTAACCTTTTTAGGTTGGGAGGCCTCCTTTAACGAAGTGGAAAACACTACTGATTATGACCACTCGAATGGATGCCTTGACTATAACCCTTTGTGTTTAGTTTGCCAAAAACCTTCTACTTGTTGACTCAGGCATTGTGATACGTGCATGCCGAAGATACCTCTCATGTGCTCCTCAATTCAAGATAGTAATTTTCTTGGGAAGTGATGGCCCAGAAATTCAAAGCTTGGTATGCCCGTAGAAGTGAGTGTCATGGAGGGGAGCTAGTGCTACCAAGCTTCAAACTATCTATTTAAATGTGGTATTTTATTGCCAGGGGATTCAACAAATATTGTCCTTGCTAGTCTTAGGATTTGTTGTTGAATGTGCATGAGTGTCTTATTTCAAAATTCAAACACATTCTTGTCTTTCGTGCTTGGACATATCACACATTGGAAAATAAAAATAATCTTCACAAGCAATCGCAATCAACCTTGGTTATAAAACAAGTTTCATACCAAACTGTTGGTGTAAATAAATATTCATTATGGATATTATTACACTTTACTTAAGTTAACTTAGTATAATGCATCTCTTCGTAGTTTGGATTTGAGACACTTAGGGAAGTGTGCACATAGGGATATATCTTGTAGGAGAAATTCCACCTTTTGTGGTCTTATTTTGTTGTTACACTCCACATTCGGTGGGTCATCCACCTCTTGTGGAATATTATATTATTTCTCCTACCTACCCCTAGTATTTCTTACCTACCCTTGTTTCTCATTGAGCCACATGCCATGATTGTGTGATCGTACATCCATATGGCCTTGCCTATATATGTAGGCCTATAGTCATTGTATTGGTTAATCCAGTTGATCATTTACATATTGATCAGAATACAATTTGTTCTTGTCATTCTTTTGTCTCTCTTTTATACTTTTCATTGTGCCCTTGATCTTGGCAAAATATCACATGGTATCAGAGCCATTGGGGATTCAACTGATTGGTTTTTGGAGACATCTTGGAAGGCTTCTATTTTCGGATCTGAGGGACAACATTTTTTGGAGGCATCTTAGAGCATTTTCGACCTCACCATTGCATCCAGGAGGTTGTTTCCATAAAAATTGAATATAAAATCGACCTATTTTGGCGAAATTCAAATTTTGGGTGTTGGAGGTATTTTTTGCCCAATTCGGGTGGTATGATATGGAATTTTTCGAATCTAAAAAAAAAAAAAATTCTGAATTTTTTTTTCCAATTTTAATCTGCCCAATTAGTAGCGCACAATCATCGCCCAGTCAGCAGTGCATAGTCAATGCCCAGTCAGCAACGCACAATCAGCTACTTAGTTAGTGCCTAGTCAACATTTACAAAAAAAAAATTTAGACCCCTTTCTGTTGAGCAGCTTGGATTTTTGAGTCAACTTTGGAGGCTCATAACTTGCTCAATTTTGCTCCATTTTGGGTGTAATTTTTTTTTATTTGGGCTAATTTTTTGTGCTCTTTGCAGTGGTGTGGTTATTTTCTGATTTTGGTGCACAATATTTTTGTAATTTTTGGATTCCCTCAGCTGTACCTATCTAATCCTTAATTTTGCAACTTCAAAGGCTTCGTTTGAGCTCATATGACCTCCTTTTCAGGTGTCATTTTTTTTTGAAAGTGCATTTTTTTTTGTTTACTTTCATAATCTATGATCATATTTTAGATATTTTGAGTGGACATTTTACTTTTAGATATTGGTCTTATTTGACCTATTTGGTACTTGTAAATTGCTTGGATCTTAGTTTAGTTACCTTGCATTATTAGTTTGAGTCTTCTTTGGCCTTATTAAGGCAGTTGTAAATTTGAAATAAGAAGTCCAATTTGCCATTTTTTGCAAGTGGCTCATTGTACACGCACTATGTATAAAGTGTCAAATCATCATTTTTTTTGGGGGGGGGGTTCTTTGATTGAGTGAATTTGGGGGGGTGTCTTGTGTGATTGTGCCTCTCTTTCCTTGTGCTCTTTCATTTTTGTTGCAATGAGTCCTCATAAATTTCCACCTTTAACTCCACATAATTATGCATCATGGAAAATTAAAGTATGGAGCAAATTAATGGAAAAAGGTCTCACACATTACATAGATGGAACAATAGCACCACCACCTGATCCTAAGGCTGATCCTAAGGCCCAATTAGAATGGCTCACTAAAAATTGCATGGATCTTGGAATTTTGCATAAGTATGTATCAGATGACCTCATTTTTCACATTGAGAAGTGTACTACAATCAAAGAGGCTTGGGATATGTTTCAGAAATTGTATGGTCAAGTTGATGAAATCAAAGGTTACAAGATTGACAATGAGATCACCAACTTGGATCCCAAGAGTTTTGATACAATCCAAGATTATGTCACCCAAGAAAATGAGCTAAGAGAAAAGCTTAAGGATTGTGGAATTGACAAAAAGGATGCTCAGTTCATATTCAACTTGTTGGACAAGCTTGCACCAGAATATGCAACATTTGTGTCTAGCTTCCAAACTCATTGTTTGACAGTGGGGAGTTCCTACATTATGCCTTCATTTGATGCTTTCACAAGTCTTCAAAGTTCAAGGCTTTGGTGGCTAATCAAGGGAGTCAAGGCAAAGATTCCAACAAGAAGAAGAAGAAATCTAAGTCAAAGCCACATCAGGAAAAAGTACAATCATCCTCTCCATCACAAGGCATTTTTTCATCCTCTTCCAAGAAGGGGACTCCGCCTAAGAAGGATAAACCAACTTGTGCATATTGCAAGAAGTATGGTCATGATGAGCATCGATGCCACACCAAGCAAGTTGATGAGTTGACAAATCTTCTTGAGAAAAACAACATCAACTTGCCATCCGCCTACACAAAGAAGGATTCATCTCCTTCCTCTTCCTCATAGTTAAAGGGAAAAGGGCAAGCATTTGTGGCTACAACAGGTTCTTCACAGCAGTGGATACTTGACTCGGGTGCCTCTTATCACATGGGTTCTACAAAGTAGTAGTTTTCTTCATTGGAGCCATCTAAGGTACCTCATATTTACATAGGTGATGATACACAAGTAGAGGCTGAAGGGAAAGGTTTAGTTGACATGGATGATGGAACATTTGAGAATGTTCTTTATGTTCCTAACTTGTCTACCAACCTTCTCTCTATCTACCAAATCACTCACTATGGGAATGAGAAAAAGGTTGAGTTTACACCTGATTTAGTTGTGGTAAAGGAATTTGATGATGATGCCTTGGTAGCAGTGGGACAAATCAATGACAACTCAAGGCTTTATTCATTCTCCCACTTTGTGCCAAGTTCTCCTTCTAGGGCCTTGCTTACTCATTCAAATTCAGAAAGTAAACTATGGCATGAAAGGTTTGGTTACCTCCACTACCGCTATCTTCAACATCTCAACACTAAAGACATTGTCACAGGTCTACCTTGAATTAGTTTTTCAGAGGGTGTATGTTTAGGTTGTTCCATGGGAAAACATCCTGAGGAGAAGTTTGATAAGGGGAAAGCTTGGAGAGATTTGGAAGTTCTTTAACTTGTTCACAATGATGTAGCAGGTCCATTTCTAGCACCTTCATTTACCAAGGCCCGCTATGTCCTCACGTTCATTGATGACTACTCCCGCTTCACTTGGGTCTACTTTTTCATTCATAAGAGTGAAGTATTTGACAGATTTTATAACTTCAAGACTCGTGTGGAGAAGAAATCTGGGAAAGTGGTCAAGATTCTTCGTACAGATAATGGAAGGGACTATGTGAACAAGAGACTTGGGGATTTTTTTACATTTGAGGGGATTGATCTTGAGCATTTTGTTGCATACACTCCATAACTAAAAGCAGTTGCAGAGTGCAAGAATAGAACTCTCAAATAAATGGGTAGTTGTATGATACATGCACGTTCTCTTGATCCCACCTTTTGGGAAGAGGCTATCAGTTGTGCCACACACATCCATAATCGAGTTCCTCACAAAGCTTTGCAAGGTCTTAGTACTTTTGAAGCTTGGGTTGGAAGGAAACCGATTGTGAGACATTTCAGAGTCTTTGGGTGTCTAGCATGGGCTCGCATACCTCCATAGAAATGCAAGGCATTGAAACCTAGAGTCAGCCATGCATATTTGTTGGATATCCTGATGGTGTTAAGGCATATAGATTGATGGATCCTAAGACACATGAGGTGTTTACTGAGAGGAGTGTTCAATTTGAGGAAAGCTCTCCTAGCTTAGCCTCTCTACCTCATCCACCTTCCTCCATTATGAATAGTGATGCTAGTGATTCAGATGATGAGACTCCTTCAACTCTGACTCATAGGGTTACACCTCCACAGGGTTCACTTGCAGTTGAGGAGCCTCATTCTCCACCTCCACCTAGGCCTCATTGGGCTCGACAGATACTTGAGTTAGGGGGTTCTCTTGTTGGGGATCCTTCAAATACATGAAGGACTCGATCACAACATTAGGACCTTCCACATGCATTCATTTCTACCACTTCTAATCCATAGACATTTCGGGAAGCATTAGGGGTTCCTGAGTGGGACCAAGCTATGGAGGAAGAGTATAGTTCCTTGATGAGGAACAAAACATGGGATTTAGTCCATCTCCCTAAGGGGAGAAAGATGGTTCGATGTAAGTGGATCTATCAAACCAAGTTTGCAATAGATGGTAGTGTGGATAAGTATAAGGCTCGACTTGTTGCAAAAGATTTCTCTCAGGTTCCAGGTGTTGACTATACTGAGACCTTTGCGCCCATAGCCAAGGTGAACTCCATTCGCTTGACACTTGCTATTGTTGCAGCTCATGGTTGGGCTATAATCAGATGGATGTGAAGAGTTATTTTCTTCATGGTGATCTTGATGAGGAGATTTATATGGAGTAGCCACAGGGTTTCATCCAGGATACTTCCTTGGTTTGCAAACTAAGGAAATCTCTTTATGGCCTCAAGTAGGCCCCCAGAGCTTGGTATGCCAAGATGGATTCCTTTCTTCTCTCAGTAGGGTTCACCAAGTGTCATTCTGATCTGAATATCTATATTTTATGACAGGATTACTCTAACTTGATACTTATGCTCTATGTTGATGATTTGATCATTACAGGGAGCACTGTATCCATCATTAGAAGGGTCAAATCTTCTTTGCATGACATATTTGTTATGACTGACTTGGGTCCTTTGCACTACTTTCTCAGGATAGAGATTTCATAGTCACCTTCCGAGATTACACTATCACAGCCCAAGTATGCTCTTGATCTACTTGCATGCTTTCATATGGTTGATTGTAAGCCTGCACTGACTGCCTTTCTTTCAGGAGTCAAGCTTGAGGCTCAGTGTTCTTCTCCACCAGTTGATGCCACATTATATCGTCAGCTTGTGGGTAGTCTCATCTACTTGACTCACACACCACCTGATATTTCATTTGTGATTGGCATGGTTTCCCACTTCATGCAAGAACCACATGAGCTTCATTGGAAATCCGCCAAACGTATCCTTCATTACATCCAGGGTACACATCATTATGGGATTCACTATGTAGTAGGCACAGGATTTCATGTGGTTGGTTACACAGACTCCGATTGGGTTGGCGATCTTGATTATCGTAAGTCTACTTCAGGTTATAGTTTTCACCTTGGTTTAGGCCCCATTTGTCGGCAAAGCAAGAATCAACATGCTATTTCTCTCTCTTCGAATGAGGCTGAGTATCAAGGAGCTATTAATACAGCAACTGAGACCATTTGGCTTCAGCAGATTCTCAAAGAGTTTGGGATCACCACTCCATGGCCGACAGTTCTACATTGTGGCAATCAGAGTGCTATTGCAATCTCAAAGAACTCGGTCTAGCACCAATGGACCAAACACATCGAGATCCATATGCACTATATCCGAGAGCTGATTAAGGAGGAGGTCATTGATTTGCAATATTGTCCTACAATGGAGTAGGTTGCAGACATATTCACCAAAACTTTCAATATGAGTAAGTTCCAGTAGTTGCGAGCTCTCTTGGGGGTGTAGGATGTCTCATTAGGGGGGGTTAGTTGAGTTCTCCTTCCTCTCTTATGGGGGGGACTTTTTCCTCTTTGAGGTTTTGTCCTTCTTCTTTGAGAGTCTTTTGTACATTCATATTTCTTTTGAGGGGGAGTTTTCTCCCACTGGATTTTCTCCCTTTCTCCGTTTGTGAGATTGCATTGCATAGTTTTTCTTGCATTTGCATATTGTACATGGGTACCTATCATGGCCTAGTAGCCAGGACCCATCTTGCATTATTGACTTGAGTCTTCATTCCCCTAAGTTGCACTTAAGGGGGGGTGTTGGTGTAAATAAATATTCATTATGGATATTATTATAGTTTACTTAAGTTAACTTAGGATAATGCATCTCTTCATAGTTTGAATTTGAGACACTTAGGGAAGTGTGCACATAGGGATATAGCTTGTAGGAGAAATTCCACCTTTTGTGGTCTTATTTTGCTGCTACACTCCACATTCAGTGGGTCATCCACCTCTTGTGGAATATTATATTATTTCTCCTACCTATCCCTAGTATTTCTTACCTACCCTTGTTTCTCATTGAGCCACATATCATGATTGTGTGCTCGTACATCCATATGGCCTTGCCTATATAAGTAGGCCTATATTCATTGTATTAGTTAATCTAGTTGATCATTTGCATATTGATCAGAATACAGTTTGTTCTTGTCATTCTTTTGTCTCTCTTTTATACTTTTCATTGTGCTCTTGATCTTGGAAAAATCTCACACAAACAAAGTTCAAGAAAAGGTCAAAATTTAGTCCAAGTATTCATCCAACATTTATGAACATGGCTTGTGAAATCATTGGATATCCTTGTTTCAAATTTCATGTCACTTAGGGTTAGCTCTTGCATAGTTCAAACTTAGGTCTTAGGGCACATAGTCATTACCCTTCATTTCATTGTAAGTATCCTCATTTTGTACTTAGGTTTAAAGGTCATCTTCCTAGGGCATTATTATACATTTTCATACCAAAACTAGGTCTTGGCTTAGGATACCTCTTGCATATCAAAATCAGGTCTTCAATTAGGTCATATTATTTACATCCCACAAATCATTGCCTTTGATATGTCCTTCTTGCATTAGGATATAATATTGTATAGTCCAAACCCTAGGTTTTGTCTTAGGTTCATATTGTTATATATTTTTTATCATTAGGTCATATCATATCATTGGTCCAAATCATATTAACATTAGGTTATATCATAAACCTTAGATCATATCATTGTATCATAATCATAACTTTGGTCCATTTCATATCCTTAGGTCATTTCATATCTCTAGGTCATAGCACATCTTGAGGTCATTTTCATATCATATCTTGGGTTCATACCTTAGGTATTGGTCATTATCATTTTCCTCTTTGTATTTAATCTCAAAATTAGGTTTTCCAAACTTCAAAAATCAAAACTTTAGATTAAACCCCAAGTCATTGTTAGGTACTCTTGACCTTGTCCAACATTTGTCCTTTTGTCAAAATCATTTTGTCAAACCTATCTTAGTATCCAAGAATATATATGAGACATTGTCAATTGTTCTATCATCATTTTGTCTTTTGTCCTTTTGTCAATTAATGTCTTGAATTCATTTCAACTTCCCAAGGTTGCATATTTAGGTTTTCATTCCAAGAGTTTGTCCAAATCTCAAAAACAACAAAATCATGGATTGCATTCTTGTCCTAGATTGCATGATTAAATTTTGAGGTTTTACTTAGTTTCATATCATTGTCATTCCAAAAATCTAAAAAGACTAAAAAACATAAGTTGCATTGTCAATCATTTAGCTTGCATTTAGTTGCACATCTTTGTTATTCCGAAAATTCAAAAGACCAAAAACATTTATTTGCATTGTTAATCAACTATGTTGCATTAGTTTCATACATCATCCTTAAAATCAAAAATCCCAAAAAACATTGCATAGTGACATGCCTATTGAAACCAAGTGATAAGCTCCTATGATGCAACAAAGTCTGACATATCAACCAATGATTGGACCAATGAACAACACAATGCAATCAAGTTTTAATCCAAGGCAATCACAATTATATCCAATCCAACAACAAGGTAATATTGTTCAAACATTTTATGATGAAACATGTATCCAAATATGAAAACCAGAGGACAAACTAGCTCAAGAAAAAGAGACCTTGGAACAAAAAAGTGAAAAGCAGTGAAAATTCTAGATCCCGAATGATGAAAATGTTTCAAAAATTTCAAGGTTCAAAACTAAAATTTGATCTAGTTGATGTAAATCTCTCACCAAACGATCAGACATACAAGCTCTCCTCTCTCAAATAGACAACATAAAATAATTTCAAGAAACAAACACAAATTTTAACCAGATCCCATATTGACTCTCCAGTGGCCTCTATTCCTACACCTTTTGAAGCTTTGAAACACCCTTCCATATCATTATCATCAAATGATACACCTAAGGATGAAATATTATAATGGCTATCCACAATTGATTTCGAAGCTAATCCAATTCATGATGCAAGTCCTTGCCATGCTCCAAAAATGCTAGACCTAATGCCACCATGTGCTTCATTTCCCGTCATGCCTATTTCAGAAGATCCCATTCAAAGTCAATCTCCCTCATGTCAAAGTATTGATTCCTTTCTATAATCCTCTGTGTATGTTCAAAGTCCAACCCCATGTCAAGAGGATGAATTAAAGCACCAAGAAATGAGTCCTAAAATAGACCAAGATCAAGATCTTTAAACCTTATCATCCCATCCAATTGTTGACTAGGATCCCATCTTCTTAGACACTCATGATGATCCCACCATCCTTGTTCATCCTATCTAAAGTCCTATTAACACTTCTCTCCATGAGAAAGACCTAGATATCCCTCCCATCCTTCCCAATGTTCACATTGAAAGTCAAGAGAAGATCACCTTGAAAGAGGAATTCAATGATCTTTCTCCTTGTCAAGATCAAATTATTCCTTCACTTTCACATTCTTTACTTGATGATCCTACACAATATTTCTTTGTTACTCCATCTCCATGTCCTAATCCTCCATATACACTCCAAGATCTCATTTCTTTTGATGATCCCATTATTTCTCCAATTCCATCTCATGAAGAGCCTATTTTTTATCTTGACCCCCCTCATGATTCTAACATGTTGGTGCAAGATTTTCACGAACCCCCTACTTGCACAATTGGTTCCTCCACTTTGCTCTAGTTTGATTCACTTCATGAACCCATCATTCCTATCATATCATATCTACATCATAATGGACTCACGTCTTCTTTTCAAAGAAAAGAGTATCCTACAGATCAAAATATTCATATAGGTAAAGGGGTAGACCTTGACAAGCAATAACCCCTCCATATCAAATAAAATATTAATGGTCATGGAATCAATGACATTTCTCAAGATGTTGGTATCCCTACCAAACCTAAATAAAAAATGCACCTAGTCCTTCATACCTTACATCCATCTTAGGTCCTTATATCCCTCCATCCCTTGTTCAAGGTCAACGAAGACACACATATTCAAGAACCTTTCACCCATCCAAGCGGCCTTCATATCATTCCTATCCATCCACACATTCCTTTTCTTGTCCAAGCAATTTGGATGCCAAACATAAAAGTCACAAGTCCAGTAATCGAAATGTATTCAAGGGTCAACATGTCCAATTTAATCGACATGTCAAAACAAAGCAACATATGATCCAAAAATAAAAAGAAAAATCCAAAAGGTCACAAATGCCCATTTCTGATAAGGAAAATTCAAAATCCATATGGGTTCCAAAATCCCTTGTGCAAGCAATGCAATCCAAGGAACCACAAAAGCATGAAAAAATAAAAACAATGTGGATTCCTAAGTGGCTCCTTGAAGCACAAAAATAAGCATCAAAATTGGTATCCAGAATTTCTATTCCTCCATCACCTGCTTCATCCATTTTGGGTCCTTATGTCACAAAATCACCATCATTTTCTCCATCCAAATCTCAAAATTTGAGATCCACTTTTCTTCCATCAGTCCACCACCCCTCAAGGTGTGTGCCAATGTTGATATTTGCAACATTTCCATCTGTTCAAGCCCAATTCTTCCAATATCCCATCCATTATCCCACACCTCTTTTCGATCCTTTCATCCATCCTATCCAATCTATTTCATAAATCCCTCCCTTAGTCCCATTTCATTTTTATGTCATTATCCTACCAACATATTTGAGCATAATTTTAATAGTAATGGTCCATTTTTAAAGGCTACTATCCAAAAAATAATAATATTGAGTCCTTCTTCCATCCCCTATCATGTGTCCATTTTATGATAAAAGTACAAAAAAAAATGAAAAAATGAAAAAAATTGAAAAAAGGAAAAAAAAAAGGGGGGGGAAAAGAGTAAAGAAAAATAATTTGTCCACTAGTGAAAACTTGGCAAATAGGCACCTTGGAAAAATACAATGATGAAAACCTATCAAATAGGCATCATGTGTAATCCATGAACTTCTTGCATACCATACTTGGGGGAAATTTTTATCCTATCATATCCTTTTTTCCCTTCATTGCTCCACTATCATGTCATATCCTATCGTACCCCTATCATGTCCTCCATTATCCTATCATCCCTCACATCCATACTCCCTTTTCTATATTTGATCTTGAAAAGGTTTAGGATCTTCATGAATGTCACACATCATTTTTGTAGCTTTCAGTCTATAACAACTTTTGTTCTTTATCCATTAGCTTATTACAACCCTTCATCCATATTTCTTGGCTTATTGCAACCTTCTCTCACTATCCCTTAGCCTACACATCCTTATCCTATTCATAGCTCTTATCCATTTTTGATCTTGCATACCCTATTGATATCCAATAATTTTCCATACACTCTTTTGTATCCCTTGATCTTGATTCAACTTGAGGATGTAAAATGCAAAAAAAATGGTTTCAAAAACCTCTTGACATGTCCCTCATTCCATGCCATTACTTTACATTGTCATATCCATTCCCTAATCTCATCGCGTGATAGCCCATGGAAATTGAATCCATGCTATCTCCATAATAAGTGGCCTCTATATTTCCTTTATCCAACAACATTTCAACAAGCCTAATTATCCATCTATCATATTCCTTGCCTTGCTAGACACTAGGGGAAAATCATTTGTTATGATCAATTGACGGAGTTATCACTATGAAAAGATCAAAAGTTACAACCTGTACATAATTTTTAAAAGTTCTAAAAAACAACAAAAAAATTGCAAAATGTCCTGAAATAATTAACAAATATTTTTTTGCAAAAATGTCCCAAAATAATCGAAAAACATCATAAAATATCTTGAAAAAAGCAAAAAAAAATCAAAAAAATCTTGAATAACCCTAAATATTAAAAAAATATGAAAAATCCAAAAATAAACACTTTTGTTTCATTTCAAAAATAAATTTTCCCTTTTGTACATAGATTAACATCTACATAGATATCATACAAAAAACACATAAAACACATAAAACACTGCACTTCACAAAATCATGGATTAACAGATGAACTGTTCAACCAAACAAGCATTCGAACTAATCAAATTTGTCGTATCAATCAATCAACATCAACACTATCATTGATCCTCATCAAATATTATCATGGGTCTTATACAGGGTGTGGTATACTTGAAACCAGACTGTGTCCTTTCTTAGACGGGGTATTGCATTCCTTGAAATCAGACAACATGATCGTCCTTTCAATACAACATTATCACTTTTGACAACAAAGATCAGAATGTTTGTTTGACTTGTTTGAATTTCAATTATTATCCTTTTATTGATTTATCTTGGATCATGTTCCTATGTCTCTTGATGATGTCACTAAGTGATTTAGAGTGGTTGGGATGGCTCATGATTATTTTTATTTTATTTTATGTTTGCAAAATGTTTCATAAATTTCTGGGGCATGTATGTCTTAGGTGTTTGTGATAAGTACATTTGCTTTGAGAATGCCGCACATACCTCGACCCTTAACACACGTATTATTTTAGGCTATTTTTTTACTCATTCCTTGTCTACAATGTGTCTGTTTTATGCAAAGGGATTGCATTATCACCCTGGCCTTCAATGCCATGATGCATTGCATCTATTTTGCCATATTAAATAAAGTCCCTCATTCAGTAATGTACACTTGTGAACGCAAGGTTTCTTTCCCCTTTTTCTTTATCCAGTTTTCACTTACTAACATTTCTTCTACCAATCATTCAACTCTTTATCTCTTATCAATTAACTATTCTTTTGTTCCCTCATATTTTCTCTTTCTAACATTTCTTCTCTTCTTTTCAAGAGATCATTCATTCCTTCCATACATAAACAATCTCTCCATGGGGCATTTTGTCATCTACTAGAGCATGATTTCTCAAAAAAATTTCTTTGAAACAACGCTCAAAATCGCATTGTCTCAAAGAGGGGCAAAATTTAGACACTAAAAAATGGTCATCACTCCTACAGTGCTAACCTAATTTTTAACATGTATTCTATGTTACATTTGATCTCCATCATGCATTGTTATTGTGTCATTCTTCTGGTTTCAGTTCATTTCAAATCCAACCCTAATCGGTCTTGTTCATTCGCATTTGGTCCTAAATCATTATGATTGGCATTTTATCATTTTCAAATCATTCAAATTGGTCTCATCTTGAAAATTAGACTTAATTCCCTCTTTGTTGGTAATTAATCAGTCATTAATTATCAACCTCTTTATCAATCAATTTCAATTGGTCCTCTATGACACTCTATCATCCTTTGATGGCACTTTATCAATCCATTTTATCAATTCTTTATCAAGTCATTGTCAATTGATCTTATCAATCTTATCTTTCTTTTATGAAAATAATTATCAATCTTGGGTCTTTTTCTTTTTCTTTTTTTTCCTATTTTGTTGTCAACCTCAGTCAATTGTCATTAGTTTCTATTAATTATTACCCAATCAATCATCACTATCAGGACCTAATTGAACAATTGGGTTGGTATCTTAAATTATTTCCCCTAGGTTGATTAATTAAATAATTATTCCTCTTTTGTTAACATGTCCCTTTTTGAATAAATGAATTTATATTTATTTACTCACCCTCATTTTCCATGTTACAATTAATATTATTTATATATTAATTGGCTAATTTGAGTTATGAGTGGAATTAATAACTTTAAATTATTAATTCCACCTCATTTCCCCCTCTCCCCTTTTCTCTCTATTTTTCATAGTTTGTGTTGAGTTTAAAGGGAATATTTGGAGTAAAAATGGAAGTTTCCATTTTCTTTTTGATTTAATGCCTTTTTATCTTCACTTCTAATGGCAATTTCCCTTTTAACTCATCCTTGCATGAAGTCTCAACTGTTGAATTGAGCTGATCTTGTCCATTCAATGTGATTTCAAAAGTCTATAAATTGGGCTTTTGTCTCCTCATTTTTGGGGATCTTAGGAGTTTACATTTATGCTATCATTTGTAGGAAGTTGTTCTGCTACTATAGGAAGTTGTTCAACTACTGTAGGAAGTTGTGCGGAGTCTATGGGCCTTATGGCCCCTAGCAATTGATTCATTGTGTTGATACTCCCTTTGCTCTTGCAAGGTGTTCGACAAGTGGGAGATTTGTTGGGAAAATGGTGTCTCAACCTTTCATTTACATGAGGTTACTATTTATAGTAAGTTTTCATTTCAACATTAAATAGTATGAAATTCTCCCCAAATCTTTTGGTTGGCTAGATAAGCATTCTTGTAAAGTTTCGTCACAAGATCACAACTAGTTTTGAAGATATTAAGTTTTTCATTTTGGAGGGGTCTAATGAAAGGTTTAAACTTAATTTATAGGACTTTAGAGGCCCCAAAATGCCCTGAAAAGTGGGCATAAATGGTGTAGCAGTTTAAAAGGTGATAGAGCACTTTGCAAGCTTTCTGGCACTTCAAATGGTTCGTCAATCGAACACACGGTTCACAAGTTATAGCCTCCGAAAGTTTGTACTCTTGAAATAAGAAATATAATTTGTATCAGACACATAAATGAGCTGTAAAAGGGAGGGGCATGTGTTGATGTGTGTTTTAACACATCATAGGGCATCTATATTGGAGATAAGGTTGGCTATACTTTATTGTGTGGTTTCATCCCATGGTTTTGTAATATCGTTTGATGATTTCTTATATTGTATCTCCTATGTCTGAGGTGCGTGAGATAGAGGTTGTGTGTAAGAGTCTTATCGTTATTGAGTTACCTCTGAATCTCTGATTAGTGTTGCTTGCAATTGACACTGATCCAATGATTTTTCGGTGTCTTTTGGTAGTTGCTTATTTGTCTAGGGTTGTCATTGATGGCAACTCTTCTTGGTGATTCGATCCAGCGATCATGATTCATCTTATCCGAAAGCTGGAGTTAACAGGTAAAATAAGGTATCTTGGTAATATTTTGGTCTAGAATGATTTCTAATGAATGTGGTAATTTTGGTGGTTGTTCATACTCTTGGTGAATAAGAAGATCCTTAGGAAGTGTGTGATTACACACTTTTGGTTCGGTTCTATGTTTTGTTCGAGATTGAAGCCAACTTGGAGCTACACATTACACCTCTTGAAGTCAACTTGAAGGAGATTAATTTAATGTTAAGATCAGATATATAAGATCAAATTGGAGATTGGTTTTCAGTGTAATACAATTGTGGTGATCTATTTTGGTGTGATTAAGCACAAATTCACATGCACATTTGGCTTTCAGACAATTCGGTAGCTGACTGAGATAGAGATAGAGTAATTAGCAGAGCAAAGATAGTCAGAGATTCAGTGCTTAAGAAAAACTCACTTGCATTATCAAATGATACTTGAGAGTTCATTTCATTATATTATCTCATTGTTATCAAATTGTAATTCAGTGAGACTTCCCTGAAGGTTGTAGCCTTTCGAGCAAGTCTATTTGAGTAGTGAGTTGTAGGAAGTGAGCCTAAATGCAAGTACATTCCCCATCTATGTAATATTTATGTACTTCTGGCCATAGTATATGAATATTGTGGGTTCCAACCCTACCATGGTTTTTCCCTTTCCATGTTTCCACCTAAATTTTTTGGTGTTGTGGATTTGTGGTTTATTTATTGCATGTTTATGTTCTTTTTTTCTATGCATTGCTAACCGGTGGATAAAGAATAAGTTTGTGAATTTGATTTGTGGAAGATCATTGATTCACCCCCCTCTGAGTTATCTCTAATTATAACAATTGGTATCAGATCCTAGTTCCTCTAAGGAAGCTTAACTACTTGAGGAAGATCTGGGAGATTGATTCAATGGATTCTAGTTTTCAGAGACAACTCAATGTGGCACTAAAAGATCTTGATGCAGCTAGAAATGAGATCTGTACCGTGAAGAAGAACCTGAATGCTACTGATGAAGTCATTAGTGAGCTGAAGGATCAAGCAAGTGTCTATAGAGAGAAGATGAAGGAATTGATGGATACACTGAAGGAGAAATAAGATCAGATCATATAATATCAAGACAAAGCTGATGAAGCTAACAAGCTTGAGAGAAAAAAGGTTTCTTTGAAGATAGAGATGCAATCCATTGTGATGAGGCTGACTAAGGAGATTGAGGATTGGAAGAAGAATGTAGAAAATATGGCACAATCATTAAAGGAAAGAGTTGATGAATTCTTCAGGATTACCTATGAGAATGATCAGTTGAAGCTTGAGTTGACACAATCAAGGAATAAAGGTCAAGATATTGAAAGACAGATTGCTACCTTGAGAGATGAACTTGCTACTGCCAATGAATACAAAGTGATACAACCATGACCGGTGGATCCTCAAAGAATACTGACTGGCTCATGCAACAAGAGTAACACAACGTAAGCAATAGGAAAACATAGAAATAATACACATTCAAATCATATTATCATCTTAGAACATCTAGTAAACAACCAGTTATCTTCATACATTCATCACAGAACATCCGGTAATCAACGGGTTACATGTCGGCTAACATGTCATATTACAGCACTACCAAAACTCTCCGAGTCATCCGAGTTGCTAATCAAATCTCATCCCTCTAATAATTATCCCTTCTCAAATGATTACATAATCACATATATATATATCCTCTGGAACATATCCGGGTTGGCCACAAGAGATTACATTCACCAATGTAGGAGAATGAAATGTGTAAATAGGTCAGCCCTAAGAATAAAAGAAATTCCTCAGGAAAAACAACAACCAAGGAGTGCGGATTGACAGGAAGGTCAGCCACATGCCAAAGAACATTGGAGAAGACCCCAAATAGATCCACATGCCAAGAAACCACTCCAAAAATGAAGGAAAACCAACCAGTAAGCAAAGAACAGTCCCGAAACCAAGAAACAGTCAAACTGGGAGCGATAAGTAGCCGGAAAAGAATCTAAAATAATTGAGAATATGGAATTAGGTACATGAACTAGCCTAGAAGACAAAAATTATGATTTTCAATGAAAAGCAAGCCACCACCGGAACATACCGGTAGTAACACATAAAATTGTACAATGAACTGAACAAGAACTAATCTTAAAAGGAAATATTTTCTGCTGATGTAAGATTTCTCATAGACTAGGGATGCTCCTACATTAGACACCCCAAGTAGAAAGAGATGTTTCATGAGAGGCAACTCATGAACATCTAAAAGGATTCGAGATATAGATCCCATGCTCATTTCTTATCCAAACATATTCCTTGTCTGTAAACCTCTTACTTAGCTCCTCTGGAACCTCAATCGAATTCTTCAACTCATGACTCTCTTTATTCTTCTTCCTTCGCTTCTTACCAACACATGGTCTCTTCTTACTGCTCTCTTTTTGCTATAGTTCTGATTTATTTCTGCCACAAGACTTCATCTGGTTTGTCACCATAAGATTTCTATCATCCGGTTCCATCCTGCTATCTGACTTATCTATCAAATCCTTCTGCAAACTCAAGTCACCTTCCGATATAACCTTTGCAACTAGTTTCCTAGCACTGCAACTTATCTCAAGACTCAGATTCTTCATCTCCTTCTCTTTCTCCTTCAAAGAAGCCAATGTGAACTTTTTCCCATCCTTCTCAATAGTGATTAGGTTTCTTCTATACTAATAAATAACTCTTCTATCAAAATGCCATGGTCTTCCCAACAAGACATTACAAGCACTCATAGACAAAACATCACACAAGAACTCATCCCTAAAAGGGCAAATATTAAAACTCACCAAACACTACTCTTTTACCTCCAACTTCTGATCATCTTGTAACCAACTTACCTTATAAGGATAAGGATGCTCAATCCTCTTCAATCCAATTTTCTCTACCATCTCCTTAGATACCAAATTATCAATACTCCCAATATCCGCAATAACCTTGCAACACTTACCACCTGATTTACACACAGTCCAGAAAAGACTCCTCCTCTCATTAGGTCCAGTATCTTCACTGATCTGCTCCACCGGGACTCTTCTGAACATAAGGGATTCTCCTTTCTTCGGTGCATACGTAGTTCTAGTAACTCCTCCTTTCGGTTCCTCATTAGCCATACAACTTCTTTCCATTCCCTACTTACACTCATAGAATCTATGACCGATTCCTCCACACTTGTAACAATTGCTAGAAAAGTCTCTGCTACTATTGCATCTGCTTTTACTCTGAATTTTCTGATCTAGTTCTTTACTCCACTTACATTTTGATTCATCTTCCACAACTGACTTCTCTATACTGTCACTCATCTATCCTTTGTATTTCTCCTTTCCTCTAGGGTTATTCTACTATCTTCTTCTCACCTTCTCCTCAACCTTCAAAGCATAGTGGTAAGATTCTTCAACTGTAGAGATCCTCAACATACTGATCTCAACTTGAATGTTAAATGCAAGTCCATTTATATACCTCACCACCTTTTCTCTATCCATCTCCCTATGTCCAGATCTGATCATCACCTTGTAGAATTCCTTGATATACTCTTTCACACTCATGCTTCTCTTCTTTATGTTCTGCAACTTCTTGAACACTTCCAACTCATAGTCTCCCTATATGAACTTAGCCTTCAATCTTGAAACCATTTGCCTCCATTGGGTGATATTCAATTCAACATTCTCAACTCTGTCTCTCTGCAACTCTTTCCACCACAAGACAACATGCTCCTTCAACTTAGTCTGTGCCAACCAGACTCTCTGTGGGTCCTTAATATCCTCAAACTCAAAGTAGTCTTCTAACTATCTGATCCAATCAATTAGATCTTTTGGGTTCAACATTTTGGAAAATTTTGAAACCTCCACTTTATGAACTTTACTTGTTTGTGCCATTGCTCTCAGAAATCTATCCTCTCTTTCATCTTCCGGTCTCTCAGCTTCCTCCGCCTCAATCTCTTCATCAACTTCTTAATACTCATCCTTAGATTCTAGATTCCTCCGCAAACCAGCTAATGCATTTGAGATCTCATTCCTCATATCATTCTTGAAATCCTCCATCATCTGCTCCACCCTATGCGGGTTGATCCTTCTAGGGGGCATATTCTCCTCTACTCCAATGAACTACCTCAACTCGGAGATCTAACTACCAGTTTTGGTTGCCTCTCCTCGATGATCTACTAGATCAACCTGCAGCCTACCTCTAATGAGCAATATGTCTACCCAAAGGAATGCCTCAAGGTTTGCAAGCTCCATCAACAAGTTCACAACCAGCTCTGATACCACTTTATGCAACCATGACCGGTAGATCCTCAAAGAGAACTAACTAACTCATGCAACAAAAGTAACACAAAGGAAGTGATAGGAAAACATAGAAATAATACAAATTTAGATCATATTATCATCTTAGAATATCTAGTAACCATCTGGTTATCTTCATACATTCATCACAGAACATTCGGTAATCAACCGGTTACATGTCGGCTAACATGCCAGATTATAGCACCACCGAAACTCTCAGAGTCATCTGAGTCACTAATCATGAATCTAAAATTACCTCTCATCCCTATACTAATTCTCCCTTCTCAAATGATCACATAATAACATATATACCCTCTAGAACATATTCGGGTCAGCCACAAGAGATTACATTCACCAATGCAGGAAAATGAAATGTGTAAATAGAATGAAAGAAATTCCTCAAGAAAAACAACAACCAAGAAGTGTGGATCAACATGAAGGTTGGCCACACTCCAAAGAACATCAGACAAGACCCCAAATAGATCCACATGCCAAGAAACTGCTCTGGAAATGAAGGAAAACCAACCAGTAAGCTCAAGAACAGTCCTGCAACCCAGAAACAGTCAAACCAGGAGCAATAACTAGCCGAAAAAGAATCCAAAAGAAATGAGAATCTGATATTAGGCACATGAACCAGCCTAGAAGCCAAAAATAATATTTGCAATGAAAAGCATGCCACCACCAAAACATACCAGTAGGAACACATAAAATTGTACATTGAACTAAACAAGAACTAATCTTAAAAGGAAATATTTTTGGTTGATGCAAGATTGCTCATAGACCATGAATCCTTGTGCATCACAAAGACAATTTCAAAACCAATTCAGCAAGGCTTGATGAGATGTTGGAAAGTCAGAGACATGGAAAGGATATACAAGTCTAGGATTTGAGAAAGGTGAATCCTTCGGATTTGGACAAGGAAATGCAAAACTTGATAAGAAGAAGAGCAAGAATCCTTCAGTAAGACAACCTAACGCTCATAAATTAAATGGTAGATGTTTTACTTGCAATAATTTTGGTCATATGGTGAGTCAATTCATAAGTAGGATGAGTAATGGAATGATGAACAATAACAATATGATGAACAACATGAATAATGTTCCTACCTTTACCGACCAGTCTTTCATATGCAATAATTTTGGACACAAGTCAAATATGTGTAGAGTAGTAATGAATAACTTTCATAACAAAAGACATTATGCTTGTGGAATGTTTAGACATATCTCTAACCGGTGCAGGACAAGACCAAATCAGATGAACTTTAGACTTATGCAGAATAATATTTTTTGCAGAGCATGTAACAAAACTGGTCACACAACAAAATACCGTAGAAGTAAAAATAGTGCTTCGGTTGACCAGAACAAATCAGATGAAAAGGGAAAGAAAATTTTTTACGAGATCAATGATCAGCATAAGAAGATGTGGGTAAAGAGGGATGACTTTATAGTAGATAATGGATCTATACCCGAATCCGGTGCAGAATCTTCATCTCGTAACTAGGGCTTTTTGGCTTTAGGGGGAGGAAAAATTACACAAATCTTGTAGTACCCCTTGATGAGATATGTAGTTGATGGATTACAGATGGGAGGAATTGAACTTCAGTTGACATCCAAAATTTAGATGACTGATTTTGCCATCCGGTAGTGAAATAGGGCAACTGGTTGAATATCTGAGGTGCATTGATTTCGAAGTGAAATTAAGGTTTGCAAAGTTACAAGGAAAAATGCAAGAGTCAATTTTCACTTTGTGAATAGTGTTTTTGAGTTGAAGAACAAGGCGATCAAGGCTTCTTGGTGATTAGAGAGATAAAAGCGATCCGATGAGTGATCTAGGGCATTCGTCAGTTAGTTGAGGTATTTTTTCGCAGAGCGTTTCTGAGTTCAGTTTTCTGAAAATTTGAAATGGCATCCTCTTCTTCCATTGCTACTCCACTAGTTTTTGAGGTTAAGGATAGACACCGTCTTGTATTCAAAAATAACCCTTACAAATCCATGGAGTTTGACCTGGTTGGAGATTTCTCTTTCATTCTCCTTGAAGTTTTGCACGTTGATGATGTATGAGCATATATTCACTACAAGATCAAGAAAACCAACAATGAGGACATTTTGGACGTTTACATAGACAACATCATGGATGATATTGGTAACCCCAAGATGAAATTTGTGTAGTTTCAAAGAAAGGGCTTCACATAGTTTGTAAACTTTCCATCATTCGATGAAAATTAATGGGTGAGGTATGTACTGAGTAGGATCCATGTGTTAATTTATATGGCTAGACCAACCTTATAAGATCACTGCAGATGTGATTAGGGTGGTAACCTATTTGAGTCAAACTGGTGTCAAGCCAGGGTTATGCAAAGTTACCAACCCTACTGTCAACAACTTAACCAATGTAGAGTTTGATGGGCATTCAATGAAAATCAACACAATCAAGGAGGATGATGTCAAGTTTGTTGCAATGGTAATTATCTACAAAGTGTATCAGTCTAACCGATTGAATTTTGTATCCGACACTACCATCCATGCAGCCTATCAGATGGTCAAAGAAGATGCTCATTATGACCTATGTAGTGTTCTATTGGAGGAGTTGATGATAAATTTGAAGAAAATGAAGCAAGATAAAAAGCATGTCTTCAAATTTGGTTCCTTGGTTATCTGTTTGGTGCTTTGTTTCATGAATCAAATCCCTAGAACCGATAGAGTATAGTGGGATTTTGACAGACAGTTGGCCCAACAAATAAAGAAGGGACTTGATAGACTTGGTAACTGGGATAACCAAAATGCTACATTGTGGGAATTTTCAAGACTTTTTGGGAAAAAATGAAATAGAGAGTCAGAATCCCCAAAGAAATTGTGAAGAAATATGAGGGGACAATCTGCTTGATGGTGAATAAAGATGAATGTCTTATGCAAGCAGTTCAACCCTAGACAATATGGATAATGCCTATGGGGTATGAGGTTGATGCAACCATGTTGGATGCCTATGCACAACACTTGCTAAATGCTCTGATAGACTCCAAAGAGGAAAGGTTCAAAATTTGCCAAGAGGAAACAATGGAATTACACACCAAGTTCATCGAACTGGCTAGAAAAATAGAAGTTGCAAAAATTGTGGAGGACATTCTTGTTGAAGAAGGTCACCCCTGGGAGAAAGTTAGAGCTACGAGGGATGCGGTTGAGAAAGAAAAGAAATAAAATACTGCACCTGCTCTAGTCAAGTGAAGGTAACAGGGCATTCTCCCGCTCTGGTGAAGACACATCCTACTGAATCTGAACCCTCTGGTGCATTTAAGGGAAAAGGTGTTCTAAGGAAGAAGTAGAAGCCTCAAAGAGAATATATGGTAGTTTCTCTAGTGCAATCTAAGACTGAATCAGATATAGACATTCCCAAAGCATCAAAGAAAGGAGATTTTTCTAGAGTTATCCAGAAACCCCAATCCAGTGGTGAGAAGAAAGGGGAGAAGAAGAAGAAGAGGGCTAAATCAGACCCTATCGGGAGGCCTACAAGAGGAAGGCAAGTTAAGACTCAACAAGAGTTAGGTGCACAAAAAGGTAAATATAAATTTTTTCCCTCATTGACAACAGATTGGTTAATAGATGAGATAATAGTAGATGGGAACTTGAAAAATGTTGGATCTTGTTATGAAAAATTTGATGAAGCTGACAAGAGAAAAGTTGAGGAAGCAGTTATACTTTATTTACATGATTTTAGTAAAACATTGATTGAATTAGAAAAGTCCATTCCAAAAGACTTGTACAGTTTCATAGATGCTAAAAGAATGTATGCAAGAAAAATTGACAAAGAAATGAAGGAGATAGAGCTTGTAAATGTATGTAACTGTATTACTCATGGTGAAGTTGAGGGGTTTATTGAAGAGGCAAATAAAAAGGAATTCAAAAGTAAGAACCGAATCAATAGATTAATGAATGAGATTGTAGAGGAGGTGAGGAAAGAGACAAAAGAGATATGGAGAAAAATTATTTAGAATGATCCTCTATACAATGATGCACCTAATTCATCTCAGCCAAAAGATAAGCAAGGTGATTCTACAAGTCAGAAGGTTGAGACTCAATCAGAAAATTCTCTGGCAAATAATGTAAATAAGGAGCATACTCAAGATGTTGAAGAGAAACAAGTTTTGGATTCTGTTGAAGTTGAGCCTGCTAAAGAGAATGTCAAATCAGTTGAGGTAGGGGATGGTGTACCAACTAGTGACACCAATGCATGGGAGGCATCTAAAGAAGTCAAAACTAATCAAATTGAGGCTAAGAAAAAGGAAGATGGAAAACATGAGGAACTAGATAAATAAAAGGGTAAGGAAATAGAGACCCCGATTCTTGTGGCAATTGACACAACTAAAATTCAAAACCAAGGGATTTTTCTACAGTTTAATATCACTTTTGGTAAACCATTCAATCAGATGTCTCCAATAGAGAGAATGATTGTTGTTGTTGCTCTCCAAGCACAAGCCAACCAGGAGTTAACACAGTCAAAATCTGAAGAGGAGAGACTTATTGAAAAATCAATTAAAGTTTTGGAATAGGTGGTACCATAATTGCAACATGATGCAAATACCAGTTCATCCAATAAGATTTAGAACTTAATAGATCATATATCCACCCAATTTGATTCTTTGACCAAGGCATCATCTAGGAAAGCTATGGTGAAATTTAAAGATGCCAATGTTCAAATTTTTTTGCAAATGATTAGTAATGATAAGGCCTAGCTAGATAAGGAATTGAAACCAATTTATGAGGACTTAGTGGAAGGTGGCAAAATTTATAAGTCTTGTCTAATTTTGACCAATTTTACTACTGAGATAGACAAGTAGATAGATAATTGTAAAGGACAATTAGCTCAAATTTCTTAGGCTTACGATCCTACAACTAATTTAACCAACATATTGAAGGCCAAATTTTGACTGTTATGGAGTAGATTAGAAATTTTGAGAAGGAGAAGAAGAGAATGATTAGGCAGATAGGTGAACTCCAGAACCTAATTGGTCCCCGGTCGGACACCTTAGTGTATCATAAAATGGACTGCACTAAAAACGTGTCTTAGGAGACTCCTATTGAGATTGCGGCTATAGAATTTCATGATTATGTTTTGAATGGTTTCATTTCAATTTTGGAGAAGTTGCGGACATGGTGGATCACATTTTTTGGGTTCCTTAAGATGGCATATGCAGATATATTGAAGCATGTATAGAGTTGATCTTCCAATGAATGTGTTTATATGTACAGATAATTTTGTTGCACACCCTATCTTTGGCATTTTTGTCAAAGGGGGAGAGATGAGGTGAAAAATGTGCAAACTAATTATGTATGGAGTGTACAAATCGATGATGCAAATTTTTGGGTTATTGATCTAATGGGGAGCCTTAGAATTCTTTCATTATTTTCATCTAGTGTATAGGGTTTCACAGGTTTCTATACTTAGTCATTTTTCACAGGTATTTCCATTAATGCCAAAGGGGGAGATTGTTGGCAATTGACGCTCATCCGATGATTTTTGGTGACTTTCGGTACTTTCTTTTTGGTCTAGGGTTGTCATTGATGGCAACTCTTCTTGGTGATTCGATCTGGTGATCATGATTCATCTTATCCAAAAGCTAGAGTTAACCGGTAAAATAGGGTATCTTGGTAATATTTTGGTCTAGAATGATTTTAGATGATTGCGGTAATTTTAGTGGTTGATTTCATGTTCTTGGTGAATGGGAAGATCCTTAGGAAGCGTGTGATTACACTCTTTTGGTCCGGTGCTATGTTTTGTTCAATATTGAAGCCAACTTGGAGCTACACGTTACACCTCTTGAAGGCGACTTGAAAGAGATTATTTTTTTGTTAAGACCAGATATATAAGATTGAATTGGCGATTGGTTTTAAGTGTAATACAATTGTGGTGATCCATTTTGGTGCGATAAAAGCGTAGTTTGATGTGCGCATTTGTCTTTCAAGCAATCCTGTAGCTGACTGAGATAGAGATAGGGTATTTAGTAGATCAAAGACAGTCAAAGATTCAATGCTTAACTGGAACTCATTCTTGCATTATCAGATGATACTTGAGAGTTCATTTTATTGTATTATCTCATTGTAATCAAATTGTAAGTCAGTGAGACTTCCCTGAAGGTTGTAGCCTTCCGGACAACTATATTTGAGCAGTGAGCTCTAGGCAGTGAGCCTCAATGCAAGTGCATTCCCCATATATGTAATATTTATGTACTCTTGGCCATATTATTTGAATATTGTGGGTTCCAGCCCCACCGTGGTTTCTCCCTTTCTGGGTTTCCACATAAAAATTCCAGTGTTATGGATTTGTGGTTTATTTATTGCATGTTTATGTTCTTTTCTATTATGCATTGCTAATCGGTGGATAAAGAATAAGTTTGTGAATTTGATTTACGACAGATCATTGATTCAACCCCCCCCTCTCAGTCATCTCTAATTCTAACAAGTTGTACTCCTACGAAGAGCTTTCTCTACAAGTATATTGTAATCTATTTTTTATTGCTAAATAATATATTGGGAAATGTTTAGAGTGTGGGGTTTTTCTCCTGAAAGGGTTTCCCCACGTAAATCACTATGTTGTGGGATGAATGTTATCTATGAGTATTTCTATTAAGTTTTTTTAATTGTTGTAACGATCTATAAAAGTTTTTGCATTACCCTCCTCTCAAGGTTAGTGTAGGAAGTTGTTCCACTACTTACCTTTCTTACATCATTCTCTTGAGTTAATATCTTCAAGTATTCTCACCTATCATGCTTTTTCCCTTGCTTCATATGAATTGTACAATGGGTTGAGCCAACATACAAACATAATTAGAAAAGAAAGAAGGAGAAGCAATGCCTTCGTCAAAGGAGATTGGATGGTTTGATTGTTTATTTATTTCATTAATGCTTCATTTGATGATCTTGTTGTGAATATGCCTGAGTTTACATGGTTTCGTGTATTTTCTTGCTCATAGTACATTCAATAAACATTTAGGTTTTGGGGGTGTTATCACTATTATGATTATTGGGTGATTTTTTGTTCTATGATCCACTAAAATTTGCAAAATTGTGCTTTGTTTCTTCATTCTACCTCTTAGGGTTATCGGTCTAAGGGTTTAGGGTTTTTTCAATTCACCTTTTCCATCTTGAAATCCTTGTGTTCTATTTTCATGTTACTTTTTCCACTTGAGTGGAAGGGTCGGTCCGTCGTGAGAAGAGGTCCCCCCTTTAAGTTTTGCCTTAGGCGGGTCATTAATAATGTTTTTAATTTTTCGCCTTCTCCTAAGTTTTCATTTCTTTGTCGGGCTTTGTAAAGATTGTGCATGTTCTAGTTGATCCAATGATGCCCGCAATCTCGCAAACGGAAGTAACCCGACGTTTACCTTTCGTGAGGCAGCAAAATATTGGTGGACCTAAGAGGTAAGCTAAGGAACAAGTTAAGGATCCTGCATCTTGTTCATTATCCAATGGTTGTCGCTGTCTCGCAAAGGGAAGATGCATGAAGTTTATCCTTCATGAAGCAGTGAAAGGATGGTGGGCCCCAAAGGTAAGCAGATCCCTTGGTTAAAGACCAAACATTTTCGATAAGATCTAGTGGTCAGAGCTATTTCGCATGGTAAAGATGTGCGAAGTTTACCTTTCATGAAGTAGCGAAAAGGCAGTGGGCCCAGCAAAAGGGTGGCTTGCAAGTTAAAGAAAAGGCATCTCCAAATAGATCCGACGATGCACGTTGTTTCACAACCCAAAGTAACATGAAATTTACTCTTTGCAAAGCAGCAAAAAGGAGTTGGTGGTTACGTGGCAGATGAGGTAGCAATACAGCTGGGTGTCTGGCTAAGGCAAAAGGTGATCTATCAGTAGGACACATGGTTCTGAAAGGATTGTGAGTGGCCCATTTGTTTAAGCGGCAATATTGATGAAATTCATGGCTAAACAAGACACGTGGCGGTTCAGATGTGGAGTTTGATAGAGTTCTTGAGTGAATGAATGGTCAACACGTGGGGGATATTTGTTGGAAATCTGTAGGACAAGTGGATTCCTCTTAGAGGGCCCACTTTGAAGGTTAAAGGATTTAAAAGCCGCACATCTCAAAATTGATCCAATGACACACATTGTTTCGTAGCCCAAAGTAACATGGTGATTAACCTTTGCGAAACAATGAAGAACCACTAGCAGTGGCGGTCACAATTAGTTGAATAGACAAGCGGTCACCATGAAGAGTAACAGTCGAGCAGATAGTGGATGATCTAACGGTTAGCGTTGTTTCACATGGAAAAGATGCAAGATTTTTATCCTTCACGAAGCAGTGAAAGGAAGGTGAGGCCCATTTCTAAGTAGGATGATTCTGGTAAGATAAAGAATGTGCACATCTTTCAGGATCCAACAGATGGCGTTGTTTCGCAATGAAAAGATGTGAGGTTTCTATCTTTCGAAGCAATGAAAAGGAAAGACACTTAGAAAATTCTTTGTGGTCCATTGGAGCCATATTTTGAATTCCATTGTGAATTGATTGTTGAAGCATGTGGCTTAATGTTTCTATTCAATGCTCAGTTGTCATAATAAGCTTCACATCAGCTAAAACTTTGGCATCATTTCAAAGAGTCTTGCAGAGGAACTAGTGCACAAAGAGAATTTCTTCAGGCAACAAGTAAGTTTTTGCATATTGCTTGACAGTTACAGTTTCAATTGGTATCACTGGGTGCTTGAATTCTCAAAAGTCTGTCTAAGTTTTAATTGAAATAACTATAATTCAAAGATGGTACCACAAAGAGATTTCACAAGGAAGGTTAATTATCAGGAGGGAGCCATTTGTGATGATTTTTTAGAACAATTAACTATGTCTACTAATGTCATAGCTAAGATGAAAGAATTGGTGCCCAAAGCTCCCTGCCTGAGAATTGGCGACAATTTGTATCACAAAGGGAATTATTTAAGGGATTCTCAGATAGGAATATCAGGTTTGGGACTTTTCAAAGTGGGATTTGGCCAGAGAAATTCCTCTGCTCCAATGAATAGTATATGGGAGTTAGATGTTGGAAAGCTCATAGTCCCTTGGGTTTTCATGGATGTGGACCTGTTGACCCAGATTGCAAATAACTATGACCCTGTTGCTAGATGTGTGAGAAATGTAAATGGGGGGTCATTAATTGAAATAAATGATGACGAGTTCAGGAGAGTTTTTGGGCTTAGTAAAGTATCAAATTACTTAGAGCCCATCAATTTTGAAACATTAGCAAAGGTGTATGAGGCTCAGAGAGATCACCTCAGAAGTGGCCCTCTGAAAGAATTTTTTGTCAAAATAGGAGGATTGACTGTTGTAGGCCCTAGCACTATGGAACCCTTCTCTCTAAATCTATTTATGTTGAGGTCTAAAGGGATGTATTGGTCCCTATGTCAGATTCTTGGGGAAGATGTTGAAACAACTATGCCAACCCACTATATGCTCATTATAACACAGATTTTGAATCCATCTATTGGAACCCTAAAATTTGCAATTTTTAGAATTCCAAATTCCAAGACAAGGAGCAAGAAAAATTCTAAATATATATATACATATATATATATTGAATAGGTACAAGTAATATATTTTATATTTGTTGCACAATATGAAACCATAATATAAACACAATAATGGGCATAAAAAATGGAGTGTGAAGCACCAAAGGGGGTATTTACATCATTTAAAGACCATTTATCCATTATATACCCATAAAATAGCCTTAAAATACCTCTAATATGCCTAAACAACTTGTAAAGTGACAATTAATTACATAAACTAAGGCAATTTCGGGATTTGGAATTATTTTTATTTAAAAGGGGGGTGTCTTTTCACCCAAAGGGGTATGAAAACCATTCAAACACATATATATGTGTGATGTAAAATGTAAAGAAAGGAGGAGAGAGACAAAAGGTGGAGACAACTTTGTACTTTAAAACTTTTTATCAAAAATAACCAGCTGCATTTTCTTTCTCATATGTGTTGAGAGTTAACATATTTTTAGAAGGTAGTTGCTTATGATATTATCTAAAAGTGGATAAGGTTATTCGTGTTCTTCCAGTAAAATTATGTGTTTCATATTGTAGATTTGGATAAAAAAGATTTACTCATGAATTGTAATTGTTCCCTGTATTTCTTCCTTGGATGGTCTCTTAAAAGTTAGGGTTGAATCCATTCAAGCACTTTACAATATAGACATTGAAGTAGAGCTCATAAGAAATAGTAACTGACAGACTCATCGAGAGGTGGTGGGTTTAAAAACTGTCTCATAAGTTTACACAATAAGTCCTGAAGAAATATAAGACTCTGTAGCCCAAATAAGAGGAAAGGCACTGATCATTTGTAAACAAACCCTTTAACCATACCAGTTACCCTTTACTTTTAAGCATTAGGATTAGTAGAGTAGGTATAGTAGGTAATTTAACCAAAGTGTAACATATATACTTTTGTAAGATACATAGATCAATACACACATCTGAAGTCAGTTTGTTTAAGAAACTTATGCCATTCTGAGACTAGGAGACATCAGATTAAGACACTAAATCTACTATAAAAAGCATTAGTTGAAGGAACAACTAGTGAGTAGGTATACCCGCCTAGGTCCTGCAGAGCCTAAAGTGAGAGAGTTAGTAACCAAATAGGTTCACTCTATAAGTTGGCCAAGTCAATTGGAGGGTTTGATCATAGGAGTTGGCATTTCCTTAGAACCTATCCAATCTATTGATTTGAGACCCAACACCATCTTTGGCAGTAACTTTTGATTTTACACCTTATCTCATTGATGCCATTCATAAGGGATTGATGGGGATAAAAAATGCTAAGGTAGACAGACCTTTTGGGTGGTATTCTCTTCTTATGCACATGTTTTTATTCAAAGGTGCTGAATATTTTGCTAATGAAATGGACCTGATTAAGGAAAAGGATGGTGAGGAGATGCATGTTCAATTGTGGAGCACAATTTTGTCTTGGGATAGAGAAGATGCAAGCTACTTGAAGTTTGATAGATGTTTTGCATCTAGGCTTAGGATCCTCTTTTGCCCACAGAACCCTAGGATTCCTAAAGCTCTCCTTGAATTCCTTAGGCCTAAGGATTTTTCTCAAAATATTAAGATTGTGCATAATTGGGGTGACATATATTTGTACCCTGTCTCTACTATGTTCAAGTTTTATGGTTTCAGAGGAACTCCATATTTGCTCCCCTATCAAGTTCCATTGAAGATAGGAATGCAAGAAGTAGAATTAACAAATAGGAGGAAGGGAACAATTTTCCCAACTATCACCGTTGCACATCAATTTTCCCAACTATCAGCATTGCACATCAATTTGTAATCACCAAGGGTGGTTGGACATATTTTGATGATTTCTTTCAACCCTACAGATTGTCTACTATAGTGGTGAGATTTGCTGATCTAGAGGATTTATTTAATGGCATGTTCAAGAAGAGAGTTGTATGTAAAGGTACAATACACCAGTTCCATTTTCCTGAGGATTTGATCAGAAATGAATTCAATCTAGATGAGCAGGAATTGAGAAAGGAAAAATGGATAGGATATAAAAGGGCTCTGGACTTTATCCACCAATTTGATAGTGGTTATGATCCTTTGTCTTGTTTTACTCCCTTTGAGGAAAAGGCTAAATTATTGATACTTTATTTTGAAGATTTATTGCAAACCTTAAAGGAGAAGAGGGAAATATTGAAAAGGCTAAGCTAGTTCTAGCCAAGCCTGCCTTTGCTAAGGCCATCCCTCCAGGTGAATATGTGATGCACAAGAGGCCAAAATACAGTGTGCTAGTGCTAGTTAGGGGTGAGCCTTCTACCTGAAAAGGGAAAAGAGAAATAGAAGATGTAGTGGAAATCCAAGATTCCCCTAAAAGGCAAAGGGTGGGAAAAGAGGTACAAACAAGTGAGCCTTTATATTCTCCATCCCAATCCCCAATCCATGTGGGAGATGAACATGCAGTGGGATAGCAATTGTTGTAGTTAGGAAGTCTTGGGGAGATTGCATATACTTATGAAGAAGTACAAGAGGGAATGCCCGAAGAACCACCAATTGCTGAAATGAACTTAATTACAGAGGAGTTTAAAGGCAAAGAGTTAGACCCTATCATCAAACAGGCCAGTGAGGAATTTATGCCTGATAATAATTTTGTTACAACGGGATCTCTCATGCAATTTGTTTGGAGGCAAAACATAGTAAAATTTAAAGCAAAATGTGAGAAGAAGAAAAGTGAACATCCCCACAAAGAAACATTAGTAGTGGAGGAAGAAGTAAAACAAGAAATGATGACAAAATTTAAAGCCATTACTCCTGAGCAAGGGAGATAAATGGTAGCAAAATCTAGTGTATTAATTATTCCTAAGTTGGATATAGCAGATGCTTTAGTGCTTGAAGTAGTAAGGAAAGAAACAAAATCCTTGGAAGGAGTGACATTTAGCAAGGACCATGTTTCTTTGGTTATGTGGTCTCTAAGGATGGATGAGAGCAGAAAGAGGAATGACACCTCAGAATCCAACTATCTTGTAGGTATGATTGTGCAGAGAGTGTGGGACAAAGGGGTAGTAGAGGCTGCTAGCAGAGTTTTGGAATAAACAAAATTCAATATGGTAGTAGCCGAGAAGGAAGCCAAAGAAAAAGTTGACCTCTAGGTAAAACTGGAGATGATTCTAAAGGCTTATAATGAGGCCAAAGGGGAAATAGCCCACAAGGATACTACCATTGCCAATTGAAGAATCAATTAGCAGGGCAATACCAGAGAGGTGAATCTTCTACTTCAATGATTGCCTCTTCTCCAACGAAACCTCCATCCACTAGTCCAATCATTTAATTTCCCCCTTCTCTTATGACTTATGGTTTTCAATCAACTAAGACCATACAAGATGAAATGGAAAAATTGAAGCAGGCTTAGGCCCTGTTTGCAAGTAAGTATGAGGAAAAAGTTAGAGGCACAATTTTGAAGTTTGCTGACACAATAGGGGCCTCTATTGTGTACATATATATGAAAAGATTTTTAAGCATGCTGAATGATCTGAAGGAAGACAAGGCTACTCTGGAGCCAATTTTGAATAAGTGGATGGCAAGGGAAGCAGATTTGGAACTTATGTGTTCATCTTGTGAAGAGGCAGAGGTTGATGCCAATTTTAAATCCACATGTGAGTTGGTTAAAGGTATGTCTAGGTTAGCAGAAGGAAGAGTTGGTTTAGAGAGAAAGACCAACTTGTGTAGAAAAGAATATGCTAACCAGAAGTTTGAACTATTTCCTGGAGGCTTTGTTAGTTCAAGTCAGTTGAAAGATGAAAATTTTTGGCTAGATGAGCTAGGATATAACTTGTCTCAATGGATAAGTGAAGTCATCAATACAGATGACCCATCTTTATTTATTCGGATAATTGAAGAAATTGAGAAGATGAAGTCACATTATGGTTTTCTGGAGATTGAGGTTAAGCAATTAAGAAACACATGGAAAAGATTGAATAAGTTAAAGAAGAAAATTGTTAACTTCTCCTGGCCTAGTGATGACGTGTTCCAAGAGTGGAAAAACAAGTATACGGTGCAAGAAGAGGAGGTTCAAGAACAATTAGTTGATGCTGCAGTGGTATAACAAACTTCAAAGCCGTTAGGAATGAAAATGGTTGTAACAAACTTTTCCTAGGAAAGTTCGAAGCTTGTTTTGCATCCATATCATTATAAATGGATACCAGGACTTTAAAAAAGGACATACCAAGAAATTGTAAAGAAACTCAGTTGAAATATATCTAAGGTTTTCTGGTTCTTTCAGAAATCACCTTGAGTTATGTAAGATTTTCAAAATGAATATTAATATACAGATCAAATCTTTTTGAGCCTAAATATTCATTGTCTTCTTGTGTGCATTCATTGATTTACTAGTTCCTTTTAAATAATCTAGGGTTTTTTGATTGAATAGGGTTTGCAAGGCAATCTTACAGACATGTTTTAGGTTTCTCTCTCAAGGAGGGGAATTAAATATACGTGAGACCTTTTTGTTAGTAAATCAATTGTTTTCTACTTGAATTTGATGACTGGATTTAGAATAAAGAAAAGACCTATATATATGTCAGGCATATATTAGGTTGATAAAGCCAAAGCAATGAAATGTATGTGAATGCTCAGATTTGGAATTCTTGTTTAGTTTGGGTGATTCTATAGCTCAAAATAGGCACTGATATCATTTATGGAGTTCTTCTATCTTCCTTGGGGTCAAGACTGAAAATGAATACATGTTTTCTCTTTAGTTTTCAGTATTATTGAGGTGATGAGGTTCACAGGTTTCTAACACTACTTTACTGTGGATCTTATATTGAAATTGTGAAAGTATTCACAAGAGGTATACCCACCTAATCTTAGGATCAACTTAAAGTGTAGAAGGTTTTGTAGAAACCTTGTTATATGTTATTCTGGTGTTCTATTTTCTTGTTCTTCTCTCCATATGCAACAGAGGCTTTGAATTTTCTTACAGAGGGGATTTGGGAAATCAAAATTTTAGAAAAATAGGGGGCTCTAATAGTGATGTAGCAGGATATGTAGACATAGATTTGGTAGGGGATATTTATCCCAAGTGAAGTACTACAAGTTATCTCTTTGTTGTAGGTGGGACAACATTGAGTTGGATCTCTAGGTTGCAAAAGCTGGTTGTTTTATCCACCATAGAGGCAGAGTATGTAGTTGCAACAAATTCAAGTAAGGAGATGATATGGCTGCAATATTTCATGGAAGAATTGGGCAAAAGACAAGCTAACAGTTATTTGTTTATGGACAACTAGAGTGCAATCCATCTTACAAAGAATTATGTCTTGCATTCAAAGACAAAACACATATAATTGAGGTATCACTTCATTCAGTCAGTGTTGGATGATGGACAGTTAAGGCTAGAAAAGATAACTAAAGATGAAAATTCATTAGAAATATTTACAAAGGCAGTGACAAGGGAGAAGCTAAGTTCCTTTTCAACTTCGGTTGGTCTTCAAGATAAAACAATAAAATAGAACAACAAAGTCCATGGTGTTTCATTCTAGTGGGAGCTATAGGGTCAACGATGTTATGATCAGTATCCAAGTGGGAGAATGTTATGTTGTGGAGTTTGATCAATCTTGAAGTGGGAGATAGTTGTTGTATGGAGCCTAATCAAACTCAAAGGTTAAATTTCTCCAATTTTATTAGCACAGTTTCCCGCAGATTATTGAATGAGGGTTTGGGAGCAGCTTAACAAAGTTTTATTGTTTTATAAAGGCATCGAGTGTTATTTTTTGATTGGCATACATATTCTAACCCTAATTTTATAACCAAGACAAGTCTTGATAAAACAAGTAAGGGTTGAAGTTTTCTGTGGAGAATTTTATAGCATTTTTGCAGCAGTATTGAGTTGCAAGGGATTGCTAGTTGTAATTGGTTTGATTTACTTAATAATAATTTTAAACTCCTTGTTTGGTGGAAGTAGCTCGGGTTTCGGTGAACCATGTTAAAATTGTCTCCTTATTGTTATTATTTCAGTATTTTTTTTATTCTTTTGTTTAATCTTTATTTGCATATAATTGGTATATTCTACATGCGATTCCTAACAAGTGGTATCAAAGTGGGTTGTGTTTGATTATTGTCTATAGGAATATCTCATAGTTGAGTGAGAATCTAATAGTTGAGTGGGAGAAATGGTAGACGAGTGAAAATTGAAGGTAGATAAATCCAATGGGCAGAACTATCAGTTATGGAAGATGTAGATGAAGGATTATCTCTATCAAAAGGATTAATGGAGGCCATTAGAAGGAAAAGCCAAGAAACTGTCAACAATAAGTGATGAGGATTGGAATATTCTAGACAAAAAGGAACTAGGAACCATTTAGTTGTGCTTGGTACAATCTATGGGATTCAATATAGTAGAAGCAAAGACAACAAAAGAATTGATGACAACTTTGGCTAAGTTGTATGAAAAACCCTCTACCTCAAATAGGGTATTTCTCATGAAGCATTTGTTTAATTTGAAAATGATTGAATGTGGATTTATGATAAATCATTTAAATGAGTTTAATATCACTACTAGTCAGTTGTCTTCTATAAAGGTAAATTTTGATGAAGAAGTTAGGGCTCTCTTGTTATTATTTTATTTGCCTAAAAGCTAGAATAGTTTGGTAATGGCAGTTAGTAACTTTGTTTCTAGTTCAAATATCCTGAAATTCGATGATGTTGTTGGTATTATTCTGAGTGAATATATTCATAGGGAAAGCTCACGTGGATCCACATTAGGTAGTGTTTTGAATGCATAAGGCAGGGGTAGATCAAAGGAGAAAGGAAAAGGTTCTATAGGTTGTGGGATGTCATGAGGAAAATCAAACGATAAGAGGTCCCAATCCAAAAGACCTAAAGATTTTTGGTATTGTTGGAAACTAGGTCATCTAAAGAAAGATTGTTGGTCATGAAAGAATAAAGAAGAAGACAAACAAGAAGGTAATAAGGAGGAAAATGAGGTAAGTAATAAATCTAAATATGATGATTATATTCTCTCCCTAGATAATATTAATGACTCATGGGTTTTAAATTTAGGGGCCTCATTTCATGCTACAACCCATAGAAGTTATTTTCTTGATTAATGTCCAAGGGGATTTTGGGCTGGTTTATTTGGGAGATAATGAACCCTATCAAATTGTTAGAAAGGGAAGAATTAAGATTAAGTTTCATAATGGAAATCATTAGCTACTACAAGAGGTAAGGCATGCTCAAAGGCTGAGAAGGAATTTAATTTCAGCACGGTAGCTAGGTGATGAAGGTTGCACAACTACTTTTTATGATAAAAATTGGAAGGTTTTAAAATATGCCTTGATAGTAGAAAAATCTATAAAATTAGCCTCCTTATATCTTTGTATGGGTCATATTGTTCCTTCTACTTTATTTATAGAAAAAATCCAAATAGATTTAGGAAAAAATACCATGGATTCACAGGAAGAGACTAAAATAGTTGTTCCAGGTTTTGAGACTGTGGCAAAACAAACTTTGGCATATGAGTGAAAAAGTTGTGAAGGTACTTCAATCTAAAAAAGGTTTTACCAGGTCTGAAATGCATTAATATGGATTTCTGTGAAAGTTGTGTCTGTGGCAAACAAAAAAGAGTTAGTTTTATCAATGATGGGAAGCAAAAGAAAGATGAAAAGTTGGAGCTTGTACATATAGATTTATGGGGACCGACTCCACTATCTTCTCTTGGTGTCTATTAGTATTATGTGATAAATAATGATGAACCACAAATACCCTAACTAGTATTGAGAGGGGGGGTGAATCAGTACATACAAAAACTTCTCTGCAACTTATCAAGTTAAAACAATGCTAACCGGTTGACTTCATTACTAAACTTAACCATGGCAATACCAGTTAAACATAGTAAGACTTCAGACAACATAAACTGATAAAACTGAACACTTCAAATATATTCAATACTTGATAACTACTTCACCCACAAACATATGCATGTGGTGTATCATCAATACCATAACCATTAGCTCTGCATGCATAATCACTCAAACAAAGAATGCTTAATCATCACATGAAAAATGCACAACTCATGACACACTGATTTTTCACGTGGACACCCAAATGGGAAAAACCACAGTGGGGATGAATACCCACAAGCTTATTTTGAAATATTTTGAAGCTCGGTCTGTTAGGAGCCTAGTCCAGTTAAAGACTTTACAATAAGGTTCTGCTAGGGACCGATCCTGTTAAAGATCACCTAGTTAAGGGATGGATATATACCTTGTTAAAGGTTGAAACCCTGTTAAAGGTTACCTCGCTAGAGGATTTAAAGAACTCAATGAACTTGAGTCACCTGGTTAGAGGATTTACAGTAAGCCTGTTAAAGCTACCTGCCAAAGGGATTTTCCTTCTGTTGAAATGGTTAGAAGACAATAGGTAAAACTTTGATCTGATAACAACACTATATGCTGAGGCAAATCCTTTTCAGTTCCTCTACTCTGCAATCACACTCCGTAGTTTTCATTCACTAGTCTAGCAAGTATCTCATCACTCGGATACATACACAACTTTTGCCAACAACAACAATATCAAAACTCATCAACCTTATAGACAAGAATTAGGTCGGTAACACAAACCCTAAACTCTAAGCATCTTAGGTTTACAATTACAAGCGGTCCAATCCCGATTGTCCAAACACTTTTCATAGAATGAAACAATCTCAAACAAATCACAAGTCATTCTGCATCGTCCATTCTTCACTGCACATAGAAATCAGCAACCCATCACGCTTTCTTCTCATACCGCTAAGAAGAATGTTCATTCCTGAGGTAGACATTTAATGCAATTGATCTTCACATGCAAGATCCTCAAGGAAGTCCTTCACGTGCACAAAATTGGCATGGAATTTCGATTTCATCCTTATTTCTTAGCTAACTCATCACATAATATCATTGGTTGCATCACATAGACTAGATTGCCAAACCGGAAACCCTAAGCTGAGACTACCAACTGGTAGTCACACTTAGTGAAACCCTGACACCGGTTCACTACATCTCTTCATACTGGTTGACCTATACTACTTCCAAGATTCATACCGGTGCATACCGATGTACCCACTTGAATACATATTGACATCAATGACAACATACTTTGTCACCACGTCATCATATGCCAACAATCTCCCCCTTTGGCATTGATGGAAATACTTAGTGTAGCATTGCAATTATAAACATCATAGACTAGTGCATCTAAAATATATTCATCAGATATCTTCTCCCCTATCATATATCTCCTCCTTTGACAACAATGCCAAAGTGGAGGCACAAGCTTCCATACTTGACTATGCTGCTCCCCCTGTGGAGTAGCATCCTTCAACACATCAATCCTGAAAGATTTCTCACTATGATACCTGACTAATGTGGAGAACACATGTTTAGTTTACTTCATGAATGGGAAAAACCCCCAATTCACCTCTCAAATAGGTAAATGTAGTCTTCAATAAGGGCTTAGTGAATATGTCTGCTAGCTACTCCTTACAGGAAACATGTTGTAGTACGACCTCTCTATTTTGAACCTTCTCTCTCAAGAAATGATACTTGATCTCAATTTGATTAGTTCTAGCATGCAATACCAGATTATTGGAAATATTGATTGCACTAGTATTATCATAGATTATACTTAGCGGTTCACATATAGGTACTTTGAAGCCATTCAGTACATGCTTCATCCAGATTGCTTGAGTGCAGTTTATGTTCATAAATGCTGCCACATATTCTACTTCAGCTGTAGACTGAGAAATACAACTCTGCTTTTTGCTTGTCCAGGAAACTAGTCTTCCACTAAGGAAGAATGCTCTACCGGTTGTGCTCTTCCGGTCATCCACATTACCTGTCCAATCTGCATTGGTAAACACTTTGAGATTAAAATCAACATTGTATGGATACCACAATCCATAGTCAACAGTCCCTTTTAGGTATCTAAAAATCCTCTTTACCACTACCAAGTGGGATTCTCTTGGATTCTTCTGAAAATGAGCTACCATGCCCACTGCATTAGCAATATCTGGTTTGATGTGCACTACATAGTGTAGCTTACCGATCATTGGCCAATACTCCTTCTCATTCACCAACACTAAATCATCTTCCTTAGTCATTTTACAGTTAGTCACCATCGGTGTACCAACCGGTTTGCTCTCCTCCATGCCAAAGGTCTTCAATACCTCTTTCACATACTTAGACTGGGTAATAAAGATACCCTCTTTCATTTGTTGAATCTGTAAACCAATGAAGAACTTTATCTCTCTAATCTAAGACATCTCAAACTCTTTCTTCATTTCATCTACAAAATCAAGACTCATTTCATCATCTCCTCCAAAGATTATGTCATCTAAAAATGCTTCACAGATCAGAATCTGATCGCCTTGAGATTTCAGGTATATGTTATTGTTCTCACTTGTTCTTTGAAATCCTATTTTCACAAGATGAGAGTGTAACCATTCATACCATGCCCTTGGTGCTTGTTTCAATCCATATAGGGCCTTGTGTAGTCTACACACCATGTTACTATCTTTTGATAAGGCAAACCCATCCGATTGCTCAATATACACTTCCTCTTCTAGGATTCCATTCAAGAACGCAGACTTCACATCCATCTACTATACCTAAAATCCCTTGAATTCTACAAATGTAGGTAGCATTTAGACACCTTCCAATGTAGCCACAAGAGAAAAGGTTTCTCCATAGTCTTCTCCCTCTTCCTGAGCATATCCCTTGCATACAAGTATTGCCTTGTTCCTCACAACTGTGCCTTCTTCATTTATCTTATTCCTGAAGACCCATTTGGTACCTATGACATTCTTGTGTTCTGGTCTGGGTACCAGGGACCATGTTACATTCTTTTCTATTTGATCTAGCTCCTCTTCCATTGCCTTAATCCAGTCTTCATTTGTAAGTGCTTCTCTGGAAGTCTTGGGATCCAATTCAGAAATCATGCAAGAATTTTCTTTCACCTTTCTTCTTGTGAGTATCCCTGCATCTTTATCTCCTATGATCTGCTTTGGATCATGATGTAGTTTCACATATCTAGGAATGACTCTAGCTGGTTTTGCTTGCTTCTCCTCTTCTTCTTCACTTACTTCTTCTTCTGCAGCTTCTACCAGTACAGGAAAACTGAGGTCTTTACTTGTTTCTTTCTTAACCAGTTCCCAGAAGGCTATACCTGGTTCATATTCCACTTTCTTGTTGCAGGTTTCCTCAGGCTCCTCAGGGGATTCATCAACCGTGACATTGATACTCTCAACAATTTTCTGAGTCGTATTATTCTAGCATTTGAGAGCTTTGCTCTTTGTGGAATATCCTAGAAATATTCCTTTGTCACATTTAGCATCAAACTTGCTTAGATGCTTACCTCTCTTGATGTAACACTTACTGCCAAATACTTTAAAATAACTCACAGTGGAAGTCTTCCCGGTCCAATACTCATAAGGGGTTTTATTTTTACCTTTCTTGATGAATACCCGGTTCATAGTATAGACTGTAGTGCTCACCGCTTCTCTCCAAAAAGTGTGAGCAACCTTTCCTTGGATCAAAATTGTTCTGGCCGCTTCAACTACAGTCTTGTTATTCCTTTCTGCTATGCCATTCTGTTGTGGTGTCCTTGGGGCAGACAACTTCCTCTTGTGTAATTCCTCACCAGGAAACCCCGAAGGGATAAAGCTAAAACACTCAAATGGAATGTAAATATTTTTTTTTATAAGACACAACATTAAGATACATTGGTGTTATCTAACACTTAGATAACATAGCGGAAGACTAAACGAACCTAAGGAGTTTCCCAACATGATTATGTAACTTAACACCTAACTCAACTCGCGACATTTGATCCAATTAAGCAGGATATCTTAATTACATGTTATTACTTGAAACATGGGTATAATTTGTTCAGTGAATCAACATTATAGAAATTAGGAAGCATTCATCTATTATGGTTGAAGATGAGGCTAACATGAGGATATCTACCCCTTTGAAGTTAAAGCATAGATAACATATGAATTCATCCATTAAGGTTAAAATATAGTTATTTGGATGAGTTCATCCAATTTAGTTAAAATATAGCTAATAAGATGAAGTTCATTTATTAAGGTTAAAATGTAAATAACCAAATTAGTTCATCCATTATAGTTAAAATATAGTTAATAAGATGAAGATCATTTATTAAGGATAAAATGTAAATAACATAATGAAGTTCATCCATTAGGGTTAAAATATAGATAGCTAAATGAGTTCACCCATTATAGTTAAAATAAGTTAAATATGATGAAGATTATTTATTAAGATTAAAATATAAATAACTAAATGAGTTCACCCATTTTAGTTCAATTATAGCTATTATGATGAAGTTCATTTATTAAGATTAAAATATAGATAACAACATGAAGTTCATCCATTAGAATTACAATTTAAGTGATATGACGAGTTCATCCAATAACTTTTAAAACATTCGTTGCATTCAAGTTTACATTAACACATGCCATGCATCTTGTTCCAAAATGTACTATAATTTCATCATAACTAATGAGTTCTTTCATGCATACTTAATTGTATCATCATTAACTGAAATTGATTACATTCCTTCATGGTCCATTTATTGCATGTAAAAGACGATTACATACATGCATTACGATAATTCTCATCTAACCCTCTTATATATTCTATCCAATTATCATCCATACATTGCTAGCACTTTCCATGAAACATGAGAGACAAAAACATCACATAACACAGGAATGCTCTTGGAGTTCACCCCTAGAGGGCTACATCTCCAGGTTTGCTCAACTGCAAGACCCCTCTGGTAATTAATTAAGTTATAGTTACATATGGTTCACATCATTTACATTCCCGCCTTTTAGGCGAGCCCAACAATATACAAATGACCACTTTGGTCAATAAATCCTAAATGATCCCTACATAGAAACAGATCCAACTGAGTATATTAAAAGTTGATACAAAGGTCCATTGCCTGACAGTACTCTAACTAGGATCCTGACCAACCTAGGGCCAACTACAATTTAGACAGACGACAAGGTCTAAACAAACATAACAGGGTCTTGCCATCTCTTTAAACAAAGTGAATACAAATAAATTAAACCTTGCAAAAGCAAAAGCCAAAAAAAAAAAATCCTTTCCCATATTGATTTTAACATTTAAAGGTTGATCAAGTTTTCTAAAAGATCTAAGCTTTTCAAAAATACATTAACAGAAAATCATCATTACAAGGTGAATACAATACCACAAATTGCAATAGTACCATTTGTCTATTTCTCAAACAGAGGAAAAAATATAATTAACCCATTTATTTTACTAAATGAAAATATCAGTAACTTAACCATATTTCCAAATGATACTTTATCAGATTTCCAATAATCCCAATGCAATATCGTTTTAAATTCATAATGTCCAATGATAAAATATTTCATTTCTAACATTTGCTAATGACCTATTATCATTCAATTCTTCAAATAACATAATTCATGAATAATGTATTATTTAAAGTTTACCAACAAAAAAAAATACCCTTTTATCTTGAAAATTTCCAATTAAAGTAATATTCTATCTTTTTCCAGAAAGATACTTCCTCAATAAGACAAATACCCAACTTAACTATTAATTAATGTATATATTTATTAATCATTGATTAATAAAATATAACAAATTAATAGTTAATAGTGAAATTAGCAATTCGAGTATTTAATTAGAAAAATATGCATTAATCATAAAATGAAATCTGAATATTAATTAGTGTATACAGACCGTTATACAATTAATTAATATCAAATTAATCTTAAATTATAATTAATGCCAGATTTATCATAATTAAAACTTTATTAAAAATTAAAATTTTAATTTATATTAAACTATTATATATATATATATATATATATTTTGAATTAAAAAAAATATTAAAAAAACATTTTTTTCTTTTTAAAAAAAATAAAATAAGAAAAGGGGGGAAGGGTACCCACGTGGGCCCCTCCCTTGGGAGCTCACGCTATCCATGGTAGCGCTGCTACCAAAAGGCAGCAAGCGGCTGCCATTGGCAGCACTACTACCATTTGATAGCAGTCCGCTACCATGGTAGCAGCCGCTACCTCCCCGTGGTGGGGGTTTATTCCCTGCCACGCGGGTTTTTCATTTATTTTATTTATTATTATTTTTTTTTAATATTTACTGTGTAAAACACAGTCAAAAAATGCCAGTCTCCCAGAGACTTTAAAAATTTAATTTTTTTTTTTTAACATTCACCATTAAAAATAAACAGCTCACAACAACAGAGACAAAAAGAATAATTTATTATTTTTATTTCTACATAGTCTCAAATAGAGATTTGAATAAACTTTCCAGAATGTTCATGGCTTTCAAAATATAAAATAAAACAAACCCCACTTCTGCAAACACAGACTTAGAATTCTCTGAGAATAAATTTTGATTTACAGTTTATCTCGAGATTTAATATCCAATCAAAACCCCATAAAAGTAAAACAATAATAAACTAAAAACCCCCAAATTTTCTTTCATTCACAGTCACTGAAATATTTTTTTTCCAGAATGTTTAAAACAACAGTATGGGAAATTTTATTGCAAGAACATTATTTTCCAAATACCCAATAACTTTCCCCAATACAAAGCAATGCAAACCCATTTTTTTTTTCAAAGCTAAAACTCAAATCTGAGAACATTCATGGTTTTTTTAAAACCAACATTTCATGAAGAACAACAAAACATCATTTTTGATTTAACAACAAAATAAAATAAAAAAAGTAAACAAGAATCCTACCTCCTTTAGCATTCTTGGCAAGATTTTGAAGAAGAGCCCCAACCTGTAGCTATAGAAATCCTTCCTTCCCAAAATCTCCAATTTTTTCTCCATCCAAAAAAATATCTTTTTTTTTTTCTCAAAAAAAATCAACAACCCCCAAAATTTTTTTCCAACCTAGGTTAAAAGAACCAAATTTTGACCTAATTTCTAATTTCGAATTTAAGCACTTTTTAAAATGAAAAATGAAAATAATCATTCTTTTCAACTATTCAAATAATCTAACTTGCTTTTCTTTCTAATTAAAATTAAAATGCTTCTCTCTCATTTAATTTTATTTTTCTCAATATTAACTAAGCTAACATTTATATTTCACAATATTGACGAAGATAAAATATTTTAGTTAAATTAATTTCCAAAATCAATCTTTCACACTATATCAAATATAAATATAAATTAAACTTGCTTTTCTAATAAAAATTGATTTTCTTAAATAAGTAAAATTAGCCTTTCTTTTCCAAAATGCAAAAGAGATTGAATTATTTCTATTTCAAATAACTTTAAATTTTTCCTTTGTAAAATGCATAAACTAATTGAATTCGTTATTTAAAATTAACCATTAAATTAACTCGCTACAAACATAAATAAAACGATCTTTTTAATTAATGATTAATCACATAAAAGAAACCTATTTATTTTAAATTTCTCAATTACTAATGTGTAAATGAACACATTAAATTAAATTAAATACTTAGGATAAAATACTCTATTTTACCACACGCAAGGCATGCAAACCAAGAGAGCCAACCAATCACACGACACACAAACCCAAATGAAAAGGGAACCCGACGGACCACACATGACGCTCACCTGATCATGGCTAAGACAAGATGAGGGTTTTATGACCACCTAATCCAAATTCTAAGGATAAAAGAGGTATATTGAACCCTGCGAATCCTGATGGAGACGAACCTCAGACCTAAGCAGTACTATACCTACAATCTCCTACAACCATGAGTCTCACAAGTACACACACACACACACACACACACACACACACATAGATACATATGTATATATGTATCTATATCCATATATATACATATACATATATATACATATGTATCTATATACATATATACATATGTATACATATATATCTATTTACATATCTATATATATACATATGTATATATATATATATATCTATATACATATATGTATATATATATACATGTATATATACATATATATACATATACATACATACATACATATATATATATATATATATATACACATATATACATATACATACATACATATATATATATATTCAATGAAGGCGTTAGCTCGAGATTTATAACAAGAATTAGGGAAACAATTAAACTTACACAAGAATCAATGTGAAAGCACAATAACAAGTATGCACAATATTCATATTATCTAATCTACAACATTACATAATGGTAAATCAACCATCCAAGAATACCACATCAAAAAAAGTCAAACAAGGTCAAATCGGTTTTACAAAGCCGACTAGGGTAGGAGCACTACATCTTGATACCGCTATATTCATAGTACTTGTTGAGTTCATTGGACCTCCTTGATCAGTTCCTAGGCATTTTATCTTTTGACCACTTTCCTTCTCTACTAGTGCTCTAAAGGCTTTGAACTTTCCAAATGCCTCATACTTGTCTTTCAAGAATGTGACCGACACATTCTTGAGTAGTCATCAGTAAGAATCATAAAATGCCTATCTCCCTGATTACTTCTAGTTTTCATAGAACCACACAAATCGGTATGCACAAGATCAAGTAAGTTTTCTGCTGAAAAAGACTTACCTTTGAAAGTTGAGGAAGACATCTTCCCAAGTTGACTTTCTCTGCATAAAGCATTCTTTGATTTGTTCAGCAAAGGCAATCCTTTTACTGCCTTGATCTTACTAGCCTTTACAATATTATCAAAGTTTATATGACAAAGTCTCCTATGCCATATCCAGCTGTCATTAAACTTTGCCATCAGACACCAACTAATCCTGGCATTTAGCTGAAACAAGTTACCTCTGGTCTGCTTACCGGTGGCAATAAGTTCACCACTCTTTCCAATTATACTATAGACTCCACCTTTGAACTCCAGAATGAGTTCTTTATCATTTAGCTGAGCAACACTCAATAGGTTATTCTTAAGACCTTCTACCCAGTAGAGATCATCCACACTGCTCTTTCCATTCAGTGAAATGGATCCTTTTCCTTTTACTAAGCATGGTGCATCATTGCCAAATCTGACAACACCTCCATCATATTTTTCTAGAGATAGAAACTTTCCCCAGTCACCAATAATGTGGTGAGAACAACCACTATCAATAATCCACTCATTAGAGTTGTCAATGCGAGAGACAAGTGCTTTCTTGTTAGACACTTCTTCCTTTACAGCTACAAACACTATGTCCTCATTCTCTTCATCCTCAGATTCTTCATTAGTAACACCTTCATCCACTACAACAAGATAATTTCTTCTATTTCCTCCTTTATACTTTCTAAACCTCTCTGGTTTATCCTTATTGTCATTGTTAGGACAGTTAACAACTATATGTCCTATCTTATTGCAGGAAAAACATTTTAAAGGAAGCTTACCTCTATATTTTCTAGTGCCTTTTGGAAGTCTCTTGGAAAGAAGAGATTAAAACTCCATCATAATCTCTTGATCATCCATATCTCTGCATTTCCTAGAATCATAACTGATACTTACTTCTTTTCCTTTTCTAGTTGGTAGAGTAGATGCTCTAAAGGCTGACCCAGTCTTCTGGAAAATGCCATCATAGCTATTCAACTCATATGCAGTCAATTTTGCAATGATAGAGTCTAAGGATACCTTGGTTTTGTCAATAGACCTTAACTCCTAAATAGCATCAACTTTGATTGCATAGACTGGTAACAATAATTTCAAAACTTTACTAACAACAGTGGCATCTTCAAATGTTCCACCAATGCTCTTGATATCTCCAACCATAATCTTGATCCTTATGCCATATTGTTGAATGGTTTCACCTTCAACCATCCTCATATCTTCAAATTTTCCTCTAAGGTTCTCTTCCTTAGGTTGCTTGACATGCTCATCATCACCATAAATAGTTTCCAACATGTCCCATACATCTTTAGGAGTGTCCTTATCTTGTACACCAATGAACTCAATATCGGACAAACTGCTAATAAGGGCTTCCATAAATTGCCCATTTTCTTTAATCTCTCTTTTTTAATAATTGGTTAGAGTACTAGTGGGGACTACATAGACATTCTCAACATAACTCCAGTGTTGAGAACCCAAACTCTTGATATAGCTCTTCATTATATCCTTCCATATTTTGAAGTTATCTCTATTTAACATAGGACCTTCCCTCTTCATCATTAAGGCATGATCTTTTACCTCAAGTGGTTAAGCTTATATAACTAAGGACCTGGAGTTGCTTTGATACCAATTGATGAATAATGATGAACAACAAATACCCTAATTGGTACTGAGATGGGGGGGTGAATCAGTACATACAAAAAATTCTCTGCAACTTATCAAGTTAAAACAATGCTAACCGGTTATCTTCATTACTGAACTTAACCATGGCAATACCAATTAAACATAGTAAGACTTTAGACAACATAAACTGGTAAAACTGAACACTTCAAATACAATCAATACTTGATAACTACTTCATTCATAAACATATGCATGTGGTGTATCATCAATACCATAACCATTAGCTCTGCATGCATAATCACTCAAACAAAGAATTCTTAATCATCACATGAAAAATACACAACTCATGACACACAAATTTTTCACGTGGAAACCCAAATGGGAAAAACCACAATGGGGATGAATACCCACAAGCTTGTTTTGAAATATTTTGAAGCTTGCTCTGTTAGGAGCCTAGTCCAGTTAAAGACTTTAGAATAAGGTTCTACTAGGAACCCCTATTAAAGATTACCCGGTTAAGGGATGGCTATATACCCTGTTAAAGGTTGAAATCCTATTAAAGTTACCTTGCTAGAGGATTTAAAGAACTCAATGAACTTGAGTCACCTAGTTAGAGGATTTACAGTAAGCCTGTTAAAGCTACCCAACAAAGGGATTTTCCTTCTGTTGAAACGGTTAGAAGACAATAGGTAAAACTCTAATCTGATAACAACACTATATGCTAAGGCACATCCTTTTCAGTTCCTCTACTCTGCAATCACACTCTGTAGTTTTCACTCACTAGTCTGACAAGTATCTCATCACTCAGATACATACACAGCTTTTGCCAACAACAAAAATATCTAAACTCATCGACCTTATAGAAAAGAATTAGGTCGGTAACACAAACCCTAAACCCTAAGCATCTTAGGTTAACAATTACAAGCAGTCCAATCCCAACCATCCAAACACTTCATAGAATAAAACAATCTCAAACAGATCACAAGTCATTCTGCATCATCCATTCTTCACCGCACATAAAAATCACTAACCTATCACGCTTTCTTCTTATACCGCTAAGAAGAATGTTTATTACCGAGGTAGACATTTAATGCAATCGATCTTCACATGGAAGATCCTCAAGGAAATCCTTCATGTGCACAAAATTGATGTGGCATTTCAATCTCATCCTTATTTCTTAGCTAACTCATCACAAAATATCATTGGTTGCATCGCACAAGCTATATTGCCAAACCAAAAACCCTAAAGCTGAGACTACCAACCGGTAGTCACACTTAGCAAAACCCTGACACTGGTTCATTACATCTCTTCATACTAGTTGACCTGTACCACTTCCAAGCTTCATACTGGTGCATATTGGTGTACCTATTGAACACATATTGACATCATTGACAACATACTTTTTCACCATGTCATCATATGCCAACATTATGTTACATTCATAGATGATGAAAATAGGAAGGTTTGGATTTATTTTGTTAGGAAAAAATATAATGTATTTGAAATCAAGAAATGGAGAAGCTTGGTTGAGAATGAGAGACAAGTAAAAGATTAAAATATCTCAAATCTAATAATGGTAGCGAGTATAGAAGCAAACAATTTGAGGATTATTGTTCCTTTAATGGAATTCATAGTTAGAAAATGGTTCTAGCGACTGCACAAGAAAATTGAGTGGTTGAGCTCATGGATAGGACAATAATGGAGTGTGCAAGGAGCATGAATTTGCATGTTCGGCTGCCTTTAAACATGTGGCTAGAGGTTGCCAATACTATTGTATATTTAATTAGTAGAGGTCATTTAGTTCCTTTGAGTTGTGGTATTCCATAGGAAGCATTGATAGGTAAGAATGAGAGTTATTCTTTTCTCAAAACCTTTGAATGTGAAGCATTTGCACATGTAGATTCTAAAAATAGAACCAAGCTAGATGCAAAATCAAAAAAGTGTATTTTTGTTGGATATGGCATTGATGAATTTGGTTATAGGCTTTGGGATGTTGAAAATCTGAAAATTGTGAGTAGGGATGTTGTATTCAATGAGAAGGTGTTGTACAAAGATCAGTTGCAGCAACATGAGAAGAAAGAAGTAATTTGTGGTGCTCGATGATATTCCAGATAGTGATGTTCTAGTGGTTCCTCATGCTCCGCAATAACAACCTAAAATACCACACATTCCAGTGAATGTTAGGAAGTCAAAAAGGCTAAGTAGACATCCTAAAAATTTCTCTCCCTATTTGTCTTATATTTTGTTAATAGATATTGGTGAACTAGAAGGATATGATGAAGGTATGCAGGTGGATACAAAGCTTCAATGGGAGTTTGCAATGAAAGAAGAAATAGACTCCTTCCAAAAAACTTAGACTTGGGAATTATGTAAGTTGCTTATAGGTAAAAAGGATTTACAAAACAAATGGGTTTTTAGGCTGAAAGAGGAAGATGGATCTAAGAACAAATTTAAGGCCAGGTTAGTTGTGAAAGGATTTGTACCAAAAAATGACAATGATTTTGCTGAAATTTTTTCTTCGGTTGTTAAGATGACTACTATTTGTACTATTTTAAATAATTGTGTGGCTGCTAAAGATTTGCATTTGGAATAGCTAGATGTGAAAATCACCTTTCTCCATGGTTATTTGGAGTAGGAGATATATATGGATCAACCCCAATGATTTGAGGTCAAAGGAAAGGGAAAATTGGTGCAGAGATTGAAGTAGTGTTTATATGGCTTGAAACAAGCACCTCGGTAATGGTTTTGATAGTTTTATGGCTGAGCATGACTACAATAGCTATAATTCTGACCATTGAGTTTACTTTAAGAGGTTGGATAATGATAGTTACCTTATTTTATGTTTATATGTTGATGACATTCTTCTTTTGGGGTCTAACATGGATCACATTAGAGAGTTAAAATAGTAGATAGCAAGATCAGTTGCTATGAAGGATTTGGGGGCAACAAAACAAATCCTTGGTATGAAAATTTGCGAAGATAGGAAGAACAAAAAATTGACTCTATCTCAGGCTAATTATGTTGAAAAGGTGTTGCAAATATTCCATACGGAGAATGCAAAAGATGGCAACACACCTTTGCTTAGTCATTTGAAATTGACAAAGGAGATGTGTCCAAAGACACAAGAGGAGAAAGATAAAACATCCAAGGTACCATATTCTTTAGTTGTAGGAAGTTTAATGTATGTCATGGTATGCATGAGACCAGATATTGCACATTCTATTGAACTCATAAGTAGGTATATCAGTAATCCAGGGTTGGAGCATTGGAATGCAGTAAAATGGGTTCTTAGGTATTTGACAGTGTTGGCATTGTGTTGTCATTGATGTCAACCGGTATGGAATGTTAACTGGTGAGTAAGTATTGGAGAATGGTATGAAATGTCTACCTATGAGTAATGTGTTGGCAATATGTTGTTGTCAACTGGTAATCATGTAACCAGTAAGAAAGCAAGGTTGAACTAATGAGGAAGGGTAGGAAACTGATATGTAGTTTGATATCAACTAGTAGGACTCCCACATGATGAAGATGTTGTCATTGAATGAAGAGAAGACTGATAGAAATTGTGTTGCCTCAAGAAAGCAAGGAAGACAAGTGGGAAGTCTACTGGGTCATATGTCTTGTTGAAGATGTATCTTCTCAACTTTAGGAAAGTCATATTAGTGCAATAGCGGAAGCAGAGAGAGAAATGTAATGTAAAATGGTTCCCACCAATTATTGGCCAGTAGATGACAAGGATGCACTCCCACTAAGTGTTTGGCAGATTGAGTGCAATTGCCTAGCTACTCCTACCAGTTGGTGGCAATATCTTAACCCTCTAGGATAAGACAGACAAAGAAGTTAAAGGTAGGTGGTTAAAGGCTTATACTAGATGACTAAAGTGAATCATGAGGAAGCCTCTGTTATATGAAACCAAAGATATGAACCAGCTCAACAAGAGAAGGAAGGATAAGAAATGATGAATTTTCCCCTTTGGCAAACATGTTGAGATGATGTCTGGGCTAATGAAGAAGAAGGAAAGGTTTAGCATTGCAGACATGGAGTTACATTGGGATGCATATGGAGATTGGTGTTACCATTGTTGGCGACAATTGAATATTGTTGGCATGGTGTTCTCATGAGTGTTACTGGTATACAGGCATGAGTATTGTCAACTGGTAAACAAGAATAGAATGGTGATCAAGCAACTGGTACAGATGATTGGAGAATATATAGGTGTTGCGGTTCAGAATACATGTTCATAACATTGGCATGAGTCTGTGATTGAAACCACATCAATTTTGGTGAACCAAAGAGCACACTAATAATTGACTGATATGAACTTTGTGAAGAAGAATGAACACCGGTCCAGTATGCAGGTAGGTGTTGTATCAACTGGTAAACATGTTCATCGGTAAGCATGCAAGGGACAAGAACATCATAGAGTATGGAATCAGGTCATATGAAGTGAAAAGGTATTGTGTCCTAACCGGATGAATAGAGAAGACATTGGATTGAAGGTTAACCAGTTATGGTATAACTGGTAGGGAAAGATGAACCGGTAGTATAAGGTGAAAACCAATAGTGTGTTTTTTTGTCGTTTCCTAAGCCTGAACTAACGCAGTGAATTAAGGTCAATGCCGACAAAGATGACACATGGTTTCTAGGTGGCATACGTGTAGTGGTAGATGATTGGTGCATCATTGGGGTAGTTGTCGACTAAGTCAGTATTAATGTAGACTGCGAATGCCCCAAGATGAGTTGCAGAGGATTGCGACTCAAAGTTGATCAAATGATAGAGATTTGAGTCTATGACATCATGAACGAAGTAGGAAATTTGATCGACTAGTTGATCTGGAGAAAGGAACTATGAGATTATTTAATGTGATTGATAAAGAGTGAGGCCAACAAATAGGTTACAGTTTGCTAAAGATAGTAAACATGTTTTGGAAGAATAAAATATGTTAGTATTGCTTGTTCTTATGCAGGGTGTGAATCTTGGAGATGAGATCTGATCAAATTTAATATGGATTGGGTCGGTGAAGAAAACACTAGCGCGCCAAGGTTGAATTTATGTTTTGGCGAGAAGATACAGATATAAATATTAAGACCAAAGATCGAAGTTGTTGATGTTGTGGTGCCGAATATTGAGGAACAGAGGGTGAGTGTGCAACAAAGAGTTAATCAGTCTGAGAGTTCATCGAAGAACATTGAATTGACTAAGTGGTTGAGAGAACTCATAAGAAGGGTTTAACTAGTAATCAGAGTAACCGGTAACCAGATGCATGGTCTGATAGTTCATCCAATCGGTAGAGTCTGAACTGGTAAGGTAACAACAATGAGAAAAGGAGAGCAAAGAGAGAGTGAGAAGAGGTCAGACAAGGCATAGGCTGAGTGGAAGAAAAGTCAAAGAGGGTGAGTAGAGTACTAGTAGTGACAAGAATTAGCAGGCAAGGCGAAGGAGGAGTGAAACTAGCAGAGAGATTATGTGCAAGGGTTACAAAACACATTTGTAACAAGGTGCTTTTAATTGTATTAAGATTTATCATATTGTATTTCACTGAGTTGGTTCTCAGTGTGGGGTTTGGTGCTCCTTTAGGTTGGTTCCCATAAAAAAATTAGGTGTTGGTGCCCTAAATCAGTAGGGGTTGGTGCTCCTTGGGTTGGTGTCCTAAATCAACAGGAGTTGGTGCTCCTTGGGTTGGTGCCCTAAACGTTGTAATACAATCGTTTTATTATGAGATTGGATTGGAGCAGTAGACTCCAACAACATTTCTCACCAAGGTTTTTCCCACATTAGGTTTTCCTTGTACATCCGGTGTTGTGTGATGTATCTTTGTGTGTGCTTACATTCTGTTCTTTTCTTGTATCTCATCAGTATATTCACTTAGTGTTTGAATTGCTAACCGATACACATAGTCATTTTTAAAAGGGTTAATGTTTTTGATAACCACTAAGTCATCCCCTCTCAGTGGTATCTTGTGCTCTACAAAGAGGTACATCAAAAAAATATTTATGTTTTAGGGGCTTTAATAGTGATTTAGTAGGTTAAGTAGACTCAGATTTGCCAGGGGATAATGATACCAGGTGAAGTACTATAGGTTATGTCTTTACTGTAGGTGGGATAGTGGTGAGTTATATTTTTAGGTTACAAAAGGTGGTTGCTTTATTCACCATAGAGGCAGAGTATGTAGTTGCAATAGAGGCAGGCAAGGAGATGATATGGCTTCAATCTTTCATGGAAGAATTGGGCAAAAGACAAGATAACAATTATTTGTTTACAAACAACCAGAGTTCCATTCATCTTGCAAATAATTTTTCCTTCCAATATTGAAAGACAAAATACATACAATTGAGGTATCACTTCATTCAGTCAGTGTTGGATGATGGATAGTTAAGGCTGGAAAAGATAAATACAAATGAAAATCTAGTAGATATGTTTACAAAGACAGCGACAAGGGAGAATTTGAGTTCCTCTTCAGCATTAATTGGGCTTCAACACTAAAAAAAATCAAAGAGAACAACAGAGTCCAAGGTATTTCATTGTAATGGGAGCTACAAGGTCAACAATGTTATGATTAGTCTCCAAGTGCAAGAATGTTATGTTGTGGAATCTGATCAGTCTCCAAGTGGGAGATTGTTGTTGTATGGAGCCTAACCAAACTCAGAGGTTAAATTTTATCCACTATCATCAACATAATTTCTCCCCATATTATTGAACGAGGGTTTGGGGGCATCTCAATGGACTTTTATTATTTTATAAAGGCACTGGGTGTTATTTTTGTATTGGCTGACAGATTCTAATCCTAATTTTATAATCGACATAATTCTTGATAAAATGGCTAAGGGTTGGGGTTTTCTATAGAGAAATTTATAACATGTTGCAATGATATTGAGTTGCAAAGGATTGTTGGTTGTAATTGGTTTGATTTATTGGATAATAATATTGGACTCTCTGTTCAGTGGACATAACCCAAGTTTTGGTGAGCAATGTTAAAATTGTCTCCTCGCTATTATTATTTTTGTGTTGTATAAACTGGTAAACATGTCCACCAGTAAGCATGCAAGGGACAAGAATAACATAGAGTATGACATTGGGTCATATGAAGTGAAGAGGTATTGTGTCCTAACCGGCCGAACAAAGAAGAGTTTGGCTTGAATTTTAACCAGTTATGGTATAATCAATAGGGCAAGATGAGCTGGTAGTATAAGGTGAATACCGGTAGTGTGTTTTTTTGTCGGTGCCTAAGCCTGAACTGACACAGTGAACTGAGGTAGATGCTGACAAAGATGACACATGGTTTCTAGGTGGCATACATGTAGTGGTAGATGATTGGTGCGTTGCCGAATAAATCATTATTAATGCAGATTGCGAAAATCATGGGATGAGTTGTAGAGGAATGCAGCTCAAAGTTGTTCAAATGATAGAGATTTGATTTTGTGACATCATGATCGAAGCAAGAAAGTTGATAAACTAGTTGATCTAGAGAAAGGAACTGTGAGATCATTTAATGTTATTGACAAAGAGTGAGGCCAACAAACAAGTTGTAGTTTGCTAAAAGTAGTAAACTTGTTTTGGAAGAATAAAATATGTCTGCTTGTTCTGATGCAGGATGTGAATCTTGGAGATGAGATGAGATCACATTTGATATGTATTGGGTCGAAGAAGAAAACCCTAACACACCAAGGTTGAATTTATGTTTTGGCAGGAAGTTACAGATATAAATATTAAGACCAAAGATCGAAGTTGATGATGCTGTGGTGCCAGATATTGAGGAACAGAGTGTGAGTGTGCAACAGAGAGTTAATCAGTCTGATAATTTATTGTAGAACATTGAAGTGACTAAATGCTTGAGAGAAATCGTAAGAAGGGTTTAACCAGTAAGAAGAGTAACGGGTAACCAAGTGCATGGTCTGATAATTCATCCAACTGGCATAGTCTAAACTAGTAAGGTAGAAAAAATGAGCAAAGGAGAACATATAGAGAGTGAGAAGAGGTCAGACAAAGTAGAGACTGAGTGGAAGAAAAGTTAGAGAGGGTGAGTAGAGTACCGGTAGTCATAAGAAGCACTGGGTTAAAGAAAGGTGAAAAGACAAAAAAGAGGTAGAGTGACAAAAAGAGGATTCAACTGGTAAGGTGGAGGAGGAGTGAAAATGACAGAGAGATTATTTGCAAGGGTTACAAAACACAATTGTAACAAGGTGATTTTAATTATATTAAGATTTATCATATTGTATTTTACTGAGTTGGTGCTCGGTGTGGGGGTTGGTACTCCTTTGGGTTGGTTCCCATAAAAAAATTAGGGTTTGGTGCCCTAAATTGGTAGGGGTTGGTACTCCTTGGGTTTGTGACCTAAATCAGCAGGGGTTGGTGCTCCTTGGGTTGGTGCCCTAAACGTTGTAATACAGTTGTTTTATTGTGAGGTTGGATTGGAGTAGTAGACTCCAATAGTATTTCTCATCGTGGTTTTTCCCACATTGGGTTTTCCTTGTACATTTGGTGTTGTGTGATGTATCTTTGTGTGTGCTTGCATTCTGATCACTTCCCCTATCTCACTGGTATATTCACTTAGTGTTTGAATTGCTAACTAGTACACATAGTCAGGTTTAAAAGGGTTAAGGTTTTTTATAACCACTGACTCACCCCCCTCTCAATTGTATCTTGTGTTCTATAGAGAGGTACATCCAAAAAATATTTATGTTTTTGGGGCTCTAATAGTGATTTAGTAGGTTATGTAGACTCAGATTTGGCAGGAGATAATGATACCAAATGAAGTACTACAGGTTATGTCTTTGTTGTAGGTGGGACAGTGGTGAGATAGAATATTAGGTTACAAAAGGTGGTTGCTTTATCCACCATAGAGGCAGAGTATGTAGCTACAATAGAGGTAGATAAGGAGATGATATGGCTGCAATCTTTCATGGAATAATTGGGCAAAAGACAAGGTAACTGTTATTTGTTTACAAATAGCTAGAGTGCCATTCATCTTGCAAATAATTTTGCCTTCCAATATTCAAAGACAAAATACATATAATTGAGGTATCACTTCATTCGGTCAGTGTTGGATGATGGATAGTTAAGGCTAGAAAAGATAAATACAAATGAAAATCCATCAGATATGTTTACAAAGGCAGCGATAGGGGAGAAGTTGAGTTCCTCTTCAGCTTTGGTTGGTCTTCAACACTAAAAAAATCAAGGAGAACAACAGAGTCAAAGGTATTTCATTCTAATGGGAGCTACAGGGTCAACAATGTTATGATCAGTCTCCAAGTGCGAGAATGTTATGTTGTGGAATCTGATCAGTCTCCAAGTGGGAGATTGTTGTTGATCAGTCAACATAATTTCTCCCCATATTATTGAACGAGGGTTTGGGGGAAGCTCAATGGACTTATTATTTTATAAAGGCACCGAGTGTTATTTTTCTATTAGCTGACATATTCTAACCCTAAGTTTGTAATCGATATAATTCTTGATAAAATGGCTAAGGGTTGGGGTTTTCTATAGAGCAATTTATAGCATGTTGCAACAATATTGAGTTGCAAAGGATTGTTGGTTGTAATTGGTTTGTTATATTGGATAATAATATTGGACTCTCTTTTTGGTGGATGTAGCTCAAGTTTTGGTGAGAAATGTTAAAATTGTCTCCTTGCTATTATTATTTTTGTATTTTTTCATTCTTCTGTATAATCTTTATCATTATATAATTGTTATTTTCTATATTCAATTCCTAACAAGTGGTATTGGAGTGGATTGTAATTGATTATCATTGTTAGGAAGGTCTCACTATTGAGTGGGAGTCTCATGGTTGAGTGCGAATAATAGCGGACGAGGGTAAATTAAAGGTAGATAAATTCAATGGGAAGAACTATTAGTTATGGAAGATGCAAATGGAGGATTATCTCTAACAGAAGGATTTATGGAGGTTGTTAGATGGAAAAGCCAAGAAACCATCAATAATAAGTGATCATTAGGATATTTTGGATAGGAAGGCACTAGGAACCATTTAGTTGTGTCTAGAACTATCTATGGCATTCAATATAACATAAGCAGAGACAACAAAATAATTGATGACAACTTTGGCTAAGCTGTATGAAAAATTCACAGCTTCAAATAGGGTATTTCTCATGAAGAGTTTGTGTAATCTAAAAATGATTCAAGGCAGATTTGTGACAGATCATTTAAATGAATTTTATATGATTAATAGTCAGTTGACTTTTGTAAAGGTAAATTTTGATGAAGAAGTTAGGGCTCTCCTGTTATTATGTTGTTTGCCAGAAAGCTGGAATAGTTTGGTAGTGGAAGTTAGCAACTCTATTTCTAGTTTAAATACCCTAAAATTTGATGATGTTGTTGGTGTTATTCTGAGTGAGGAAATTTATAGGAAAACCTCAAGTGGGTCCACATTAGGAAGCATTTTGAATGCAGAAAGTAGGGGAAGATCAAAAGGGAAAGGAAAAGGTTCTAGAGGTTGTGGGAAGTCACTAGGAAAATCAAAGGACAAAAGGTTCCAATCTAGAGGATGAAATATTGTTGGTACTATGGGAAACTGGGTCATCTACAAAAATATTGCTAGTCATGAAAGAATTAAGAAGGAGACAAACAAGAAGACAATAAGGAGGTAAATGTGGTTACTAATAAATTTGAAGATGATACTTTAATTATTTCCCTAGATAATGATGATGATTCATGGGTTTTAGATTGAGAGGCCTCATTTTATGCCACACCCCATAGAAGTTATTTTCTTGATTATGTCCAAGGGGATTTTGCGCTGGTTTATTTGGGAGATAGTGAACCCTATTAGATTGTTGGAAAGGGAAGAATTAAGATTAAGTTCTAGAATGGGAATCATTTTCTACTACAAGAGGTAAGGCATGTTCCAAGGCTGAGTAGGAATTTAATTTCAGCAGGGTAGCTAGGCGATGAAGGTTGCACACTTACTTTTAATGATAAAAGTTGGAGGGTTTTAAAAGGTGCCTTAATAGTAGCAATAGGTGTGAAAGTAGGCACCTTATATCTTTGTACAGGTCATATCTTTCCCTCTACTTTAGTTGTTATAGAAAAACCCAAATAGTTTGAAGAATAATTGCTATGGATTCATAGGGAGAGACTAAAATAGTTGTTGCAGGTTCTAACACAACACTATGGCACAATAGACTTGGGCATATCAGTAAAAAAGGTATGAAGGTACTTCATTCTAGAAAAGGTTTTACCTAGTCTAAAATGAATAATATGCATTTCGGTGAAAGTTGTGTGTATAGATCTTGTGCATACAGATGTATGGGGACTGGCTCAGGTATCTTCTCTTGGTGGTTCTCATTATTATGTTACATTCATAGATGATGCAACTAGGAAGGTTTGGATTTATTTTCTTAGGCATAAATTGATGTATTTGAAACATTTAAGAAACAAAGAAGCTTGGTTGAGAATGAGACAAGTAAATGATTAAAATGTCTGAGATCTGATAATGGTTGTTAGTATTGCAATAAAGAATTTAAGTATTATTGTTCCTTTAATGGAATTCATAGGTAGAAAATGGTTCCAGGGACTCCACAAGAAAATGGAGTGGCTGAGTGCATCAATATGACAATAATGGAGCGTGCAAGGAGCATGATATTGCATGTTGGGATGCCTTTAAACATGTGGGTAGAGGCTATCAGTACTATTATATATTTAATTAATAAAGATCTTTCAGTTCTTTTGGGTTGTGGTATTCTAGAGGAAGCATGGACAGGTAAGAAGGTGAGTTATTATTTTCACAAAACCTTTGGATGTGAAGCATTTGCACATGTAGATTCTGAAAATAGAACCAAACTGGAAGCAAAATTAAAAAAGTATATTTTTTCATTGGATATGGCATTGATGAATTTGGTTATAGGATTTGGGATGTTGAAAATCTGAAAAATTGAGAAGTAGGGATGCTGTAGTCAATGAGAAGGTGTTGAAAAAAGATGAGTTGCTGAGTTGCAACAACGTGAGAAGAATGAAAAGAATTTTTTGGTGTTATATGATATTCTACATAGTGATCTACTAGTGGGTCCTCATGCTCTGCAATACCAACCAAAAATACCACACTATAATGAAATTTAGACAATCAACCAGGATAAGTAGACCTCCTAAAATATTCTCTACCTCTTTGTATTTTATTATGTTAATAGATGTTGGTGAACCAAAAGTATATGATGAATCTATGCATGTGGGTACAAAGCTTCAATGGGAGCTTGCAATGAAAGAAGAAATGGACTCCTTGCGAAAAAATCAGACATGGGAATCATGTAAGTTGCCTATAGGCAAAATGGATTTAAAAAATAAATAGGTTTATAGGATAAATGAGGAAGATGGAGATATGCACAAATTTAAATCCAGGCTAGTTGTGAAAGGATTTGCACAGAAAAAGGGAATTGATTTTGCTGAATTTTTTTCTCTAGTTGTTAAGATGACTTTTATTCGTACTGTTTTAACTATTGTGGTTGTTGAAGATATGTATTTGGAACAAATAGATGTGAAAACTTCCATTTTCCATGGTGACTTGGAGGAAGAGATATATATGGACCAGCCCCAAGGATTTGAGGTCAACGACAAGGAGAAATTTGTGTGGAGATTGAAGAAGAGTTTATATAGCTCGAAACAAACACCTCAGCAATGGTACTTGAAATTTGACAGTTTTATGGCTAAGCAAGGCTATAGTAGGTGTAATTCTAACCATTGTGTTTATGTTAATAGGTTGGATAATGACATCTACATTATTTTATGTTTATATGTTGATGACATGCTTGTAGCGGGGTCTAACATGGATCACATTAGAGAGTTAAACCAGTAGTTAGCAAAATCATTTGCTATGAACGATTTGGGGATAGGAAAACAAATCCTTGGTATGAAAATTTAGTGAGATAGAAAGAACAAAAAATTAACTCTATCTTAGGCTGATTATGTTGAAAATGTGTTGCAGAGATTCCATGTTGAGAATGCAAAATTTGTTAGCACACCTTTGCCTATTCATTTGAAATTGACTAAGGAGATGTGTCCAAAGACACAAGAGGATAAAAATAAAATGTCCAAGGTACCATATGCTTTACTTGTAGGAAGTTTAATGTACACCATTATATGCACGAGACTAAATATTGCACAAGTTGTTGAATTCGTAAGTAGGTATATGAGTAATCCTAGATTGGAGCATTGGAATACAGTAAAATGGGTTCTTAGGTATTTGAGAGGTGTAATAACCCACCAAAATCGGTTCAACAAAATTGAGTAATATTTTTTTTTTTTTCATTATGTTTTAAATTCAATTACATACTCTGGGCATCCATCCAATTAGGATTAGGCATTCATCCATCTGGGATGAGCTTCTAACCATACGGGTTAGGTAATTGTCCATACGGAACGTAAATTTCCATCTATCCAATATGGGATAGGCATCTACCCATACGGGGTAGGCATCCATCCAAACGGGATAGGAGATGCTCTGGCCAGAGACTTAGACTCATCAGGACCATTCGGGTCCTGAGCCACTCACTAAGTACTACACTCTTCTAACAAGAATGCACCGAGGTCGCCGTCCTTAGGAGTAATTAAAAATAATACAAGCTTGAATTCCGCCTCGAAATTTGGCTTAAAGCCTCGAGAAGTCAAGCGAATCCATACGGGATTCCTTCCGAGTATGCATTGAATTAAATTGATTATCTTATCTTTCAATTAGGACTCTTACTCAACCAAGCCTAGACCCCACCCACGAACGCCTGAGTACGAGGGACAACTCCATCCCAAGACTGCCTACATACCCGCTTCGGCACGGGATCAAGGTGTAAAATATGTAGTTCTATTTTCTAATCTATGGTTTGATGTAAACTGATTTGTGGGTACGCAACCCTTTCTAGGGTCAGTGTCCCAGACAGTTTCTCTGTGGTTGCTACCCACGATGGTAGCACTTAAGCGAAGGCTCAAGATGGCCTATTGCGTGTGGCCTAAAAAAAAAAAGAAAATAACTAGATCCTAATACTTATCATGAACGTCACCCAATTGCAAAACGCCAATATCCCTTCAAAAAAAGAAATCAATTTCATGAGAGATTTTAACTTGACCATCCCTAAGAGGGGTTTACTATGGTTTATCTCAATGGATGTGAAAATCATTTAAAAGTTATCTTATTAAATTATCGATCCAAGGGGGATTACCCGCCCCTCGGATTTTAACTTCCAAATGTCCCTTATTACTCCCCGACGATTTATAGGGACGATGCCAAAGACATCGTTGATGCAGCTTTATTAGGCGTTAAGTGCAGTAGTTCAACACGACGACATTACCCGTAAGCGTGACCCAGAGGCACCATATATACCGAACGCTGCTAGTTTTGGTTTTCCAACTTCCTTTGTTTAGTTTTCTAACTACGAATAACAAAAATGAAAGCGTAAATAATTGAAGTAACTACTTGAAGTGTAATTTGCATAATAATGACCATCACGAAACTTGCATAATAGTAATTGCATGAAAGATGTAATTATTCCACAAATAATTCGCATGTTATGAACCATCAATGAAAGCAATTAATCTATGAGCAACTTGCATGATGTAAGAAGACTTAACGAGTCCAAAATAACGATTAAATTTAAGCATTTGTATTAATGTAAGTTAATCTCTAAAGACCAATCAAGTGTCCCAATGATTCTTAATGGGTTGAGTAACTTAATTTTAGAAGAATATAGTCTACAATTTTAAAACTTACTAAGGGTAATTTAATTATGAACTTGCTACATATTAGCCCAATTTTTTTTCTAAGTCAAAATACGATATCTTAAAGCTTACACAAAAAAAAGAATTCATTATTTCCTAAATGCCATTTCTATCAAATTAAAAAAAAAATTTAATTAAATAACCAATAGTAATTGACATAGAGTATTAATTTATATATATAAAAAAAAACCCCAATTTAAAATTTCAGTTTACAAATTTGAAAGGGAAAAGAAACTTTTAATTAAATAACTTATTTTACTTGGGTAGTAAATAGGGTGCGGGGTGGGGACCACGGGTCCCATCACCCCTGCGGCCCTGCATGCGCAGGTCCGCAGAGATGAGGGGACCCACGGGCCCCTTCGTACTCCTGCGACGGTTACAATGTAACCATCCTGCATGCCGACGTCCATTTTGCATTAAACACCATGCGTTACGGAGGTTTAAGGGATTTTTCTTAAAGTTTGAATGATTTCCCTCTTTTTTTTTGTGTTTATTTATATATATATATATATGTATATAAATATATATGTTTTTATATATATTATTATTTGATGCAGGAGTATTGTATTTTTAAATTATTGAAATCACTCAGAGAAGGGTAGATAACAGGTCTGTTAGAAATAATAATAATAATTACAGATTAAATTTCAGGGACAAATACAATGAAGCAGTAACCAGAGAGGTTCTTCTTCTTCTTTTTTTTTTTCATTTCTTTTGTTCTTCACACAGGGAGATCTATTCATAGAGAAAGAGATAATTTATTTATACACACAGGGAAAATATTTCACAAAGGGGAAATGTTAAACGTATTTCTACAGAGGATTTAGAAAACCAGAAGATGAGAAATCTTAGAGAGATTGATTACAGCAAGATCCTTTCGAATACACAGTTCAGACTTTAAATCAATAATCAATAAACTAGAGAAAAGAATACATTCAGACTTTAAATCAATAACTAGAGAAAAGATTTTGGAGAAAGGAGATGAAGGTAGTTCTAAATTCAAATCTAAAACTTAATAAGATATTTTAACGATTTAATCTGGATGAATCTAATTCTTATCAAAATTTGAAATGAATGGATCTAATTTTTATCAAAAAAAATCTGAAAACAATGAATCTAATTTTCATCAAATGACTCTAATCTCCTAAACCATTTAATCTACTTCTTATCAAACTGAAACTAATTTTTTATCAAGAATCTGAAACAAATGAATCTCATTCTCATCAACAATTAAATCTACTTCTTATCAATTTTTTTTTTTTTTTTAAGAATCTGAAACAAATGAATCTCATTCTCATCAACAATTTAATCTACTTCTTATCAAAAACTGAAACTAATTCTTATCAAAATCTGAAACAAATGAATCTCATTCTCATCAAATGATTCTAATTTCCTAAATAATTTAATCAAATCTAATTTGCAACAAAATAAGATGCATGAAAACTAAATTTGAAAGAACCTAGGTGCTTGAAAATGGTGTAGAATCCTCTATGAATCTTCCTTGATCCTCCAAACTTGAAGAGAAGTCCTCCCAAACAAAATCTTAGCTGAAAAATGAAAATTGACTACAAAGGAAAATTTTACTTGAAGAATTTCTTATGGAATAGCCAACCACTCTTTTTGAAACTTGTACATCTTTTATAAAAGAAATTTCAAATTTCCACTACCTAATTTTTAATTGAAAAAAAGAGATTCTCTCCCAATTTGGCCTCCATGCAAATTGATTAGGCTTAGTGGGAGGAGTTACATGCAAGGTGGTGGAGAAGCCTCTAGAAGCTTCTTATTCCTCCTACAACATGTGCCTTAATTTGGGTGAGGGAATTTAAATAACCAATTAAAAAATATATATATATATATTTTCCATGTGTGTGTGTGATTTATTATTTTTATTCCCTTACAATATTCATTCAATAGTTTATCCAAAGAAATATAATAGAGTTTTGTATTTAAATCAAAAGGTGATAAAGGAGGGTTGTGACATCCTCCCCCCCTTAATCTGTGCATCGTCCCGATGCACTTATTAAATGCATTCAAAAGAGTTTATAGTTCATGTTCAAAACAAAAAAGGAAACATCTGTTGCATCTCCTTAGTATCCTCCCACGTGGCATTCTTTTCGTCATACTGGTCCCATTGCACTTTGCACTGATCAACCTCTCTATTGCGCAACTGGCACTGGCGCCTCTCCAAGATTCTGAATGGCTCTATCATTATTCCCCCCATTTCTTGGACCTGTAAAGCATCCCAATTCAAAATGTGTTTCTCATCAGGTACATACTTTTTAAGAAGAGATACATGGAAGACATCATGGATTCGGCTCAATTGGGGAGGTAAGGCCAACCGATAAGCAACTGGATTAATTCTTCCCAATATTTCAAAAGGTTTGACATAACGAGGTGCAAGCTTAGTCTTTTTCCCAAATCTTATGGAACTCTTGTGTGGCCTAACCCTTAGGAAGACTTTCTCTCCTACCTCAAACTCCCTTGGTGTTCTGTTTTTGTCTGCATAACTTTTCTGCCTATCCGAGGCTTCCTTCAATCTTTGCCTAATTTCCTTAGTTTTCCTTTCCATTTCTTTCAACATATCTGGTCCAATAATCACTCTATCTTCAAGACTATCCCAACTCAAAGGTGTTCGACATGGTCTACCATACAAAGCTTCAAAAGGTTCCATTCCCAAAGATGTTTGATATGTATTATTGTAGGAAAACTCTACCAAAGGTAGGTACTCTTCCCATTTCCTCTGTTGGTCCATGCAGTACATGCGAAGCAGGTCTTCCATAATCTAATTTTTCCTTTCTGTCTGACCGTCGGTTTCCGGATGGTATGCGGTGCTAAAATTTAGTTGAGTTCCTAGAGCTGATTGAAGAGTGGTCCAAAACCTGGAAGTGAATCTTGCATCTCTGTCTGATATGATTTTCTCTGGTATTCCATGCAACCTAAATATCTCCTTAACGAAGCATCTAGCCAAGGTGGGTGCATCATCCGTCAAATTTCCTGGTATAAAGTGTGCCACCTTAGTGAGTTTGTCAATTACCACCATTATTGCATCATGCCTAGAAGGTGACATGGGTAACCCTTGTACAAAATCCATGCTAATAACTTGCCACTTATGTTGAGGTACATCGTGCAATTGCAACAATCCAGCTGGGTGTCTATGTTCTGCCTTTACTCTTTGACACTCCAAACATTTAGCTACATACTTGACAATATCGCTCTTCAACCCTTGCCAAAAGTATAGCTTCTTTAGATCTGCATAAAGTTTGTTAACTCCTGGGTGGCCTGAATAAGGGGCATTGTGAGCCTCTGACAAGACTACTTCCCTTAAATTCCCTGAATTAGGAATATAGATTCTATTATTGTATCTGAGCAACCCATCTTCATCTAATGTATACCCTTCGACCTTAGGATCGGTCGAGTTGTGTCTTATAGTTAATTTGACTTGCTCATACCATGGGTCATGTCCTTGTTCATCCATTACTTGCCTTTTGAAAGAGGTTTTGAAGGTTGCTATAGTCATCAAGTGTCTCCTCCTACTTAAGGCATCTGCCACCCTATTTTCTTTTCCCTTAATATATTCAATTTCAAAATCATATTCACTTAGAAACTCTAACCACCTTCTTTGTCTGGCATTTAAGTGAGGTTGGGTAAAGATGTATTTTAGTCCTTGGTTATCTGACTTAAGCTCAAAGGGCTTCCCTAGTAAGAAGTGTCTCCATTTTTGTAGGGCATGCACAATTGCTACCAACTCTAAGTCGTGGGGTGCATAATTGACTTCATGAGTCTTTAGCTTCCTAGATTCGTAGGCCACTACCCCTTCATCTTGGACAAGTACTCCTCCTAACCCTTCAATAGAAGCATCTGTTATGACTGTGAAGTGTCCATTTGGATCTGGTACCTTTAGAATGGGTGCTGAAGTTAGTTTTCCCTTCAAGATTTGAAATGCCTTATCACTTTGCTCGGTCCATACAAACCTTTTGTCCTTCCTTTGCAACGAGGTGATGGGGTTTGCTATCTTAGAGAATCCTTCCACAAACCTCCTATAGTAACCTGCTAGCCCCATAAAGCTTCTTACCTCTGAAACATTCTTAGGGATTGGCCATTCTACTATCACCTTTATTTTATCTGGGTTGACTGCTATTCCTTCCTTTGATATTATATGCCCAAGATAGTGAATCTTTTCCTCAAAGAAGGCACATTTGGACAATTTTCCATATAACTTATGTTCTCTCAATCTTTGCAAAACAATTTGTAGGTGCACTAAATGTTCCTCTTCATTTCTAGAGTAAATCAATATGTCATCCAAAAATACCAAAACAAATTTATCCAAGTAGTCATGGAATACACTATTCATTAGGTTCATGAATGCAGCTGGGGCATTAGTTACTCCAAAAGGAACTACTGTGAATTCATAATGTCCATACCTCATCCTGAAAGCTGTCTTCGGAATGTCTTCTTCCTTAATTCTGAGTTGATGATACCCTGACCAAAGATCTATCTTTGAGAAAATTGCCGCTCCTTTCATTTGGTCAAAAAGGTCCTCTATGCGAGGTAAGGGATACCTATTTTTTATGGTGACTTTGTTCAACATCCTATAGTCGATGCATAGCCTTAAGGTTCCATCCTTCTTCTTAACAAATAAAACTGGCGCTCCCCATGGTGATACACTTGGCCTTATTAATCCCTTAGCTAAGAGTTCCTCTAATTGCATTTTGAGCTCTTGTAATTCGGTTGTGTTCATCCGGTAAGGTGCCCTTGATACTGGTTCAGCTCCTGGGAGTACTTCGATAGAAAAGTCAAACTTTCTCTTAGGGGGTAAACTGGGTAATTCTTCTGGAAAAACATCCTTAAACTCCTTTAAGAAAGGGGTATTTTCAAATGTTGGTGTATTTTCCTCCTTTCCTTCATCAATTTCAACCATAAAGATTTGTCCCCCTCTTCTCCTTTCCTTCTTTAATTGCATTGCTGAGATAGTTTCTATATTAATGGGTTTAAACTTTCCTTGGATTTTGACCCTTTTCCCCCCATCATCCAAACATTCAACAACTTTGTTATAACAATCTACATTAGCTTGATGGTCTGCTAACCAACTCATTCCCATAATTACATCATATAATCCTAGGGGTGCCACATAGAGATCTACCCTTGTTTCGAACTTAGGGAATTGTACCCTTGCCCTCGGTAAACACTTAGTTACTTCCCTAGTTGCCTTATCCCCATATTGAACCGTCCATGATGACTCCATTTGATTAACTTTTAATGCATATTTGTTCACTAATTTAGGTGAGATGAAACATTCAGATGATCCAGTGTCAATTAGAATTGATATTGGTTGTTCAAATAGTGTACCTGTAGTTTCCACGGGAACATTCTGGTATCTTCTTCTTTGGTTCCTAACCGCTGCATGAATCCTCTGTTGGGGCCCTTGTTGGGGTTGATTGGCCCTAATTTGTCCTTGCATCCTGGGGCACTCTCTAGCAAAATGGTTTTCCCCACACATAAAGCATCCACCTGGAGGACCTCTCCTACCTTGATTTCTAGGGGGATCATTCCTTGTTTCATTTCCCCTGGGTGGATAAGTTATCCTGTTCTGCTGGTCATTCCTGTTATAGTTGCCCCTGTTATTATTGCCCCTATTATTATTGCCCCTGTTATTATCATTTCCATTCCTCTGATATTGATTAGGCGGTGGTCTCCTTTCGGAAGAGTTATTCCTTTGACCCTTGTTGAAATTAGTGTTTCCATTGAATTCTTGCTCCCTTTTAAATGAGTGGTTCCCATTATAGTTCCGTCCTGCTAGTGTTTGAATCTTCCTCTCTTGCCTTAGGGACTTTTCAAGTACTTCATTCATATTTCTGGGTCCATGCATATCAACCTCTGCCCCTATTATGGTATTCAGCCCCAAAATGAATTTCCTTGCTTGGCCTTCTTCATCCTTTTGGTACATAGGCACATATTTAAGCAACTTGGCGAACTTATCCCAATATTGTTGAACGGATAGGGGCCCTTGACGTAGATTATGGAATTCTATCACTTTCTCATCAAAGAACAATTGAGGGAGCCACCTATCTCGAAAATGGTGAACAAATTGATCCCATGTGATCGTATCCCTGTTATACCCATTTTGTTCCTTGGTGTTGGTCCACCAACTAGCCGCCTCCCCCGTGAGTTGATAGGAGCCCCATAAAGCCTTGGTTGTTTCGCTAAAATCTCTTAGCTCAAAATATTTTTCCATTTCATTTAGCCAATTCTCAGCCCCTTCACCAATCTACCTCCCATCGAACTTAGGAGGGGTGATTTTCTTTAAATCCTTGGAGAGTTCCAATATGTTATTTTCCTTTCCATTACCCATCGCATTTCCTTGATTGCTACCAGGGTTTCCATTCTCGGTACCACTTCTGTTCTCATAGTCATTATGTCTTTCCCTAAGGTCCTGCAGTGATTGTTCCAAGAAGTTGATTTTATCTCTTTGTTCGGTTAGAAGGTCGATTATAGCTTGGACCCCATCTCCGTTATTCCCTGGGTTGTGTCGAACCTCTTCATGATCTTCCTCATGGTTTCCTTCATGGTTTTCCTCATGGTTTTCCTCATGGCTGACCTCCCTTTGACTCCTAGTACGTCTTCCATTACCCCTTCCTCTTCCTCTTCCTCTTCCTCTTCCTCTTCCTCTTGCCATTCTAGGTTTTACCTGAAAGTTAAATTATGTAGTTAGTTTTTTTTTTTGTTTTTTTTTGTAGAATAAAATTTAATTTCTATTATTGTAAAACATTCCCTTAGTTGAATAAATTGAAGTGAGCACAAGGCCTAGATTTGAACCTTTGCTCTGATACCACATGTAATAACCCACCAAAATCGGTTCAACAAAATTGAGTAATATTTTTTTTTTTCATTATGTTTTAAATTCAATTGCATACTCTGGGCATCCATCCAATTAGGATTAGGCATTCATCCATCTGGGATGAGCTTCTAACCATACGGGTTAGGTAATTGTCCATACGGAACGTAAATTTCCATCTATCCAATACGGGATAGGCATCTACCCATACGGGGTAGGCATCCATCCAAACGGGATAGGAGATGCTCTGGCCAGAGACTTAGACTCATCGGGACCATTCGGGTCCTGAGCCACTCACTAAGTACTACACTCTTCTAACAAGAATGCACCGAGGTCACCATCCTTAGGAGTAATTAAAAATAATACAAGCTTGAATTCTGCCTCGGAATTTGGCTTAAAGCCTCGGGAAGTCAAGCGAATCCATACGGGATTCCTTCCGAGTATGCATTGAATTAAATTGATTATCTTATCTTTCAACTAGGATTCTTACTCAACCAAGCCTAGACCCCACCCACGAACGCTTGAGTACGAGGGACAACTCCATCCCAAGACTGCCTACATACCCGCTTCGGCACGGGATCAAGGCGTAAAATATGTAGTTCTATTTTCTAATCTATGGTTTGATGTAAACTGATTTGTGGGTACGCAACCCTTTCTAGGGTCAGTGTCCCAGACAGTTTCTCTACGGTTGCTACCCACGATGGTAGCACTTAAGCGAAGGCTCAAGATGGCCTATTGCTTGTGGCCTAAAAAAAAAAAGAAAATAACTAGATCCTAATACTTATCATGAACGTCACCCAATTGCAAAACGCCAATATCCCTTCAAAAAAAGAAATCAATTTCATGAGAGCTTTTAACTTGACCATCCCTAAGAGGGGTTTACTATGGTTTATCTCAACGGATGTGAAAATCATTTAAAAGTTATCTTATTAAATTATCGATCCAAGGGGATTACCCGCCCCTCGGATTTTAACTTCCAAATGTCCCTTATTACTCCTCGACGATTTATAGGGACGATGCCACAGACGTCGTTGATGCAGCTTTATTAGGCGTTAAGTGCAGTAGTTCAACACGACGGCATTACCCGTAAGCGTGACCCAGAGGCACCATATATACCGAACGCTGCTAGTTTTGGTTTTCCAACTTCCTTTGTTTAGTTTTCTAACTACGAATAACAAAAATGAAAGCGTAAATAATTGAAGTAACTACTTGAAGTGTAATTTGCATAATAATGACCATCACGAAACTTGCATAATAGTAATTGCATGAAAGATGTAATTATTCCACAAATAATTCGCATGTTATGAACCATCAATGAAAGCAATTAATCTATGAGCAACTTGCATGATGTAAGAAGACTTAACGAGTCCAAAATAACGATTAAATTTAAGCATTTGTATTAATGTAAGTTAATCTCTAAAGACCAATCAAGTGTCCCAATGATTCTTAATGGGTTGAGTAACTTAATTTTAGAAGAATATAGTCTACAATTTTAAAACTTACTAAGGGTAATTTAATTATGAACTTGCTACATATTAGCCCAATTTTTTTTTCTAAGTCGAAATACGATATCTTAAAGCTTACACAAAAAAAAGAATTCATTATTTCCTAAATGCCATTTCTATCAAATTAAAAAAAAATTTAAATTAAATAACCAATAGTAATTGACATAGAGTATTAATTTATATATATAAAAAAAAACCCCAATTTAAAATTTCAATTTACAAATTTGAAAGGGAAAAGAAACTTTTAATTAAATAACTTATTTTACTTGGGTAGTAAATAGGGTGCGGGGTGGGGACCACGGGTCCCATCACCCCTGCGGCCCTGCATGCGCAGGTCCGCAGAGATGAGGGGACCCGCGGGCCCCTCCGTACTCCTGCGACGGTTACAATGTAATCGTCCTGCATGCCGACGTCCATTTTGTGTTAAACGCCATGCGTTATGGAGGTTTAAGGGATTTTTCTTAAAGTTTGAATGATTTCCCTCTTTTTTTTGTGTTTATATATATATATATATGTATATAAATATATATGTTTTTATATATATTATTATTTGATGCAGGAGTATTGTATTTTTAAATTATTGAAATCACTCAGAGAAGGGTAGATAACAGGTCTGTTAGAAATAATAATAATAATTACAGATTAAATTTCAGGGATAAATACAATGAAGCAGTAACCAGAGAGGTTCTTCTTCTTCTTTTTTTTTTTCATTTCTTTTGTTCTTCACACAGGGAGATCTATTCACAGAGAAAGAGATAATTTATTTATACACACAGGGAAAATCTTTCACAAAGGGGAAATGTTAAACGTATTTCTACAGAGGATTTAGAAAACCAAAAGATGAGAAATCTTAGAGAGATTGATTACAGCAAGATCCTTTCGAATACACAGTTCAGACTTTAAATCAATAACTAGAGAAAAGATTTTGGAGAAAGGAGATGAAGGTAGTTCTAAATTCAAATCTAAAACTTAATAAGATATTTTAACGATTTAATCTGGATGAATCTAATTCTTATCAAAATTTGAAATGAATGGATCTAATTTTTATCAAAAAAAATCTGAAAACAATGAATCTAATTTTCATCAAATGACTCTAATCTCCTAAACCATTTAATCTACTTCTTATCAAACTGAAACTAATTTTTTATCAAGAATCTGAAACAAATGAATCTCATTCTCATCAACAATTAAATCTACTTCTTATCAATTTTTTTTTTTTTTTTAAAGAATTTGAAACAAATGAATCTCATTCTCATCAACAATTTAATCTACTTCTTATCAAAATCAAAAACTGAAACTAATTCTTATCAAAATCTGAAACAAATGAATCTCATTCTCATCAAATGATTCTAATTTCCTAAATAATTTAATCAAATCTAATTTGCAACAAAATAAGATGCATGAAAACTAAATTTGAAAGAACCTGGGTGCTTGAAAATGGTGTAGAATCCTCTATGAATCTTCCTTGATCCTCCAAACTTGAAGAGAAGTCCTCCCAAACAAAATCTTAGTTGAAAAACGAAAATTACTACAAAGGAAAATTTTACTTGAAGAATTTCTTATGGAATAGCCAACCACTCTTTTTGAAACTTGTACATCTTTTATAAAAGAAATTTCAAATTTCCACTACCTAATTTTTAATTGAAAAAAAGAGATTCTCTCCCAATTTGGCCTCCATGCAAATTGATTAGGCTTAGTGGGAGGAGTTACATGCAAGGTGGTGGAGAAGCCTCTAGAAGCTTCTTATTCCTCCTACAACATGTGCCTTAATTTGGGTGAGGGAATTTAAATAACCAATTAAAAAAATATATATATATATTTTCCATGTGTGTGTGTGATTTATTATTTTTATTCCCTTACAATATTCATTCAATAGTTTATCCAAAGAAATATAATAGAGTTTTGTATTTAAATCAAAAGGTGATAAAGGAGGGTTGTGACAAGAGGTACATCCAATAAACATTTATGTTTTGGGGGCTCTAATAGTGATTTAGTAGGTTATGTAGATTTAGATTTGGCAAGGGATATTGATACCACACGAAATACTCCAAGTTATGTCTTTACTATAGGTGGGACAATGGTGAGTTAGATCTCTATGTTGCAAAAGGTGGTTGCTTTATCCACCACAGAGGAAGAGTATGTAGCTACAATAGAAGAGAGCAAGGAAATTATATGGCTGCAATCTTTCATGGAAGAATTGGGAAAAAGACAAGATAATAGTTATTTGTTTACAAACAACTAGAGTACAATCCATCTTACAAAGAATTGTTCCTTGTATTCAAAGACAAAACACCTATAGTTGAGGTATCACTTCATTTGGTCAATGTTGGATGATGGAAAGTTAAGGCTGGAAAAGATACATATAGATGAAAATCTTGTAGATGTTTACAAATTTAGGAAAAAGGGAGAAGTCGAGCTCCTCTTCAACTTCGATTGGTCTTCAAGACTAAAAATAAGAAAATAGAATAACAGAGTCCAAGGTGTTTCATTCCAGTGGGAGATACAGGGTTAGCAGTGTTTTGATCAGTCTCTGAGTGGGAGAATGTTATGTTGTGGAGTTTGATTAGTCTACAAGTGGGAGATTGTTGTTGTATGGGGCCTAATCAGACTCAGAGGTGGAATTTTCTCCACTTTTATCAACATAGTATCCCTCTAGATTGTTGAACGGGGTTTGGGGATAGCTCAACAAACTTTTTTTATTTTATAAAGGTGTCAAGTGTTATTTTTCTATTGGCTAACATATTCTAACACTAATTTTGTAACCAACATAAATCTTGATAAAACAACTAAGGTTTAGGGTTTTCTATAGAGAACAATGGTATTGAGTTGTAAGGGATTATTGGTTTTCTATAGAGAATAATAATATTGGACTCTTTGTTTGGTGGACATAGCCCGAGTTTGGGTGAACCATGTTAAAATTGTCTCCTCACTATTATTATTTCTATGTTTTTTTTTCATTCTTTTGTTTAATCTTTATATGCATATAATTGGTATTTTCTGCATCTACTTCCTAACAAGTAGTATAAGAGTGGGTTGTGTTCGATTTTCATTTGTAGGAAGGTCTCACTATAGAGTGGGAGCAGTGGTAGATGAGGGTAAATTGAAGGTAGATAAATTCAATGGGCAAAAATAACCATTATGGAAGATACAAATGGTGGATTATCTCTATCAAAAGGATTTATGGATGCCATTCGAAGGAAAACCCAAGAAACTATCAACAAAAAGTGATGAGGATTGGAATATTTGGTTGTACTGGGAACCATTTATGGCATTCAATATAATAGAAAAAAAGACAATAGAAGAATAGATGACGACTTTGGCTAAATTGTATGAAAAACCCTTAGCCTCAAATAAGGTATTTCTGATGAAGCGTTTGTTCAATCTGAAAATGATTGAAGGTGGATATGTCACAGATCATTTAAATGAGTATAATATGTAATGCCCCGCCAGGAAACCCCTAAGGGTTTAAGTTAAAAACACTCAATTAGAGTGTAAATTTTTTTTTTTAAAATAATAATTAAGAGTGTTCATAATTAGACACAACATTAAGATACATTGGAGTTATCTGACAACTTAGATATCACAGCGGAAGGCTAAAACGATCCTAAGGAGTTTCCCAATGCGATTACATAAGCTTACACCTAACTCAACTTTCGTCATTAGATCCATTAAACTGGATATTTAAATTACGAGATAATGCATAGATCTTGTTTATATATGTGTTCAATGGTTTGACATCTTATATCTTAAGGAGCGTTCAAATTCTTTGGGTGGTTAAGAGGCCATTGAGGGGTTATTTATTCAATGCACTTAAATTCATAATTTCATTTAGAGGCCTCCAATAGGTTCAAGCATTTTAAATATAAAAAAGTCCATTCATTAGGGTTTTTAAGATAACCATCCACACTTGAAAACATCCTTAAATGCTATAAATATGCTTAACGAGATCCATTCGTTTAGGGTTAAACTACGATTAGTAAAACGAGGATTCCATCATTTGATTTCTTTAAAATAATCACCCACATTTGATATATGTTTCTTAAATATTAAAAGGTATGGTTAATAAGAAAAATTCGTTCCTTAAGGATTAAACTTCCATTAGTAGAGTGTGGTTCCCTCATTGAGGTTTGAGCATAACCAGGCTAAAGGTTTACAGTTGCTTTATGGAGGATAAAGTGTGAGAAGCCATCGAATTCTTTGAAGTTTTAATAATACTACTAGATGGCTAAAATCATTACGTTGAAAATGTATTAGAGCCACATGAGTTCGTCCTTTAACTTTAAGATATAGTTAGCAAGATGATATTCATCATTTCAAGATTTGAATAATAAGACCATAGTGATGTTCTTCCATTAGGATTGAAATACAATTATCTTATTGCACATCACTCTTTTTTTTTCTTTTTGTTAAATGAATTAATATGCGAGAGATACTTTTACTAAGATTTAATGTATTAACAACAAATCAATCACTTTCCCATTTAAGATCAATTTTAGCAATCATGAGGGATTCCTTTTATAAGGATTAAAATAGGGATATCTAATTGAGTTCACCCAATTATAAAATTAATCTGGTGAGGATTATTGATTATAATTACAACATGAATTATTAAGTATATCCATCCAATATACAACATGGATGCCTAGTTGAGTCCACACGATTATCAAATTAATCTGGTGAGGGTTATTGGTTATGATTAAAGCGTGAAATAACTTAACAAATTCGTCCAATGTAATGAAACATAATTAACATGGCGTGATTCATTTACTAAGGTAAATAAAGTAGATATTTATATGATGTGCATCCTTTAGATTTCAATCTAGGAATTGTGACATAAATTTTAACTTTGTTTCCCTTTTACATTCATTCCATTAACATGCTTATTAACAATTTAATCCAATGAAGTATTCTAGCAAGATTCTTTCCACCATTGCAATTTAAATTAACATATTTTAAATACTTTGCCAAAAATCATAATTTACAATGTCTTATGAATCTGATTTACTACTTTCCTCAAGATGTCTGATTTTGTGCATTGATTTAAATTCGTTAATTTTCCATCATACACTTATACAAGATAACATCCATACATGATGACTTAAAGAATGAAACAAAGGAAACTAAAACATCGCATAACACAGGTATGATCTCGGAGTTCACCCCTAAAGGGCTACATCTCCGGGTCTGCTCAACTGCAAGACCCCTCTGGTATTTAATATAGTTAAAGTTACATATTTACATGTCTTTACAATCTTGCCTTTTAGGCGATCACAACCATACTACAAATGACCATTTCGGTCAGTAAATACATCTCTACAAGTTTTCCGACTAAGTTCACATAAATGTAAGCATTTCTCGTTCGGGTATTTTACTTAATCCTTAGATAAACATCACTGACATGCTGGTCTAGAACTATACACTAGTGCCCTCCCCAACGATTTATAAATCCCTTGCATATATATAAAACAAGTATATGTGAATCTCAATTTATATCTAACCGATCAAAATTATCGTCTGAACACTAAGGGTTAATTCACGGACTGTATTCGTTACGAAGGGAGCAAGAAGCCACATATAATTAATATTATATGTTGATATAAGAAATTCCTAAAATATCATTTATTAAATATTCACATTTAACCATAGTTTATGATTAGTAATTATTAATGCCAGTTATATAAATCAGAGTGTGGCAAAAACATATATCTCTATATGAGTTATCGAATTTTCAATATTCTAAATTCCATATATTATTTATTACTCAACTTAAATAATATTAAATAAATAAGGAAGAAAAGTCTAAATTTAAATAATTAAAAAAAAACTTCCATATAAAATTCATTATAATTTCTTCCCTTTTTTTTTTCATTTATTTATTAACATGTCCTTAATCTACTGTTTTATTGTCTTTTTTTTTTCTTTTAAAACATTTATAAAAAAATAAAAACTAATAAATAAATTAAATTTTAAAAAAAAACATTGAAACTGGGGTTACCCACGTGGAACACCACGTGGGCCCCCTTGGTAGCCACGCTACCATTGGTAGCGCTGCTACCAAATGGTAGCAGGCCGCTACCCTTGGTAGCGCTGCTACCAAATGGTAGCAGGCCGCTACCCTTGGTAGCGCTACTACCATTTGGTAGCAGTTCTACCAGTGGTAGCGCTGCTACCAGTTGGTAGCAGTAGCTACCGTGGTAGCCAGGATCCCTCCCAGCGATGGGGGGGGTAATAAGATATTTTTTTTTATATATATATTTTTTTCATTTTATTTTATTTTATTTTTAAAAACAATCTCTGGTAAAATAACAATACCAGATCCAGATTTTTACCATTCTAGACCCAGGCCAAAACTGCTTGAGTGCAGTCCACAATTTGCTAAATGAATATATATAGATATTTTTTTTAAACAAAAAAAAACAATATATGTAAGTAATACAAACAAAATGTATGATTATCTCACCAAAACACAGTCTGAAAACACAAATTTAAAGTATTTTCCAGCAACCCCATTTTAAAAAAAAACAAATACAGTCACAGCCATCTCTTCTCCATTTTTTTTTTTTTTTTTTTTTCAGAATAACCAAAATATCAAAATGGGGGAAGATTTCCAAATAACAGTTCATGATTTTTCCCCAAACACAAAAAAAATGTACAAAAAAAAACTCTTAAATAGATAAGATTTTTAGCTCATAAGACAGTAACAAAAATCTTGATCCAATGACCACCATAATTTCAAACAAGAACTCAGATTTCTTTAGGGAGAATCAAACATATTTCTTTTGGTTTCAAATGAAATAGAAGATAACAAGAGACCTACCTCCATTAGCATTCCTGGCATGAATTTGATGGAGAGCTCCACCTGCAACTCCAAGCAAGAGATCTCCATTCTTTTTCCCCAACATTTTTCCCACCTCCATTTCCAAAAAAAAATCCCCCAAAAGAGAGAACCCCCAAAATGTTTTCAAAACTAGGTTAAAAGGAGAAACCCTAATTTTGCCCTCATTTTAAATTTCGAAATTAGGCATTTAGTTTTAAAATAAAATGGATGAAAAATGGAAACCTCTTATTCAATCCCTCTTATTCATTTTTCCTTTAAAATTAAAAAGCTTCCATTTCTTATTGCGTTTTTTTAAATTTTAATTTCTCACTACAAATTTTAGGCCTACTTCTTATTTCGAAACTATTGACCAGGTAAGGCATTTGATTAATTTAATTTTCTAAAAATCAAACTTTTATACTATATCGACTTTACAAGTAAAAAGGAAATAATTTCGTTTAATAATAATAATTTACCCCTTTTTTCTTCCAAAATGCGGAAATGAGTAATTTAATTCTATCTCCCAAATGACTTTAAAATTTTTCCTTTCTAAAACGCATAACTCAATAAATTCGTTATTTTAAAATTAGCTATTAAATTAACTCGCTATAACATAATAAAGCGACATTTTTAAATAAATGACTAATCTAATGCAAGAGTCTGATTTATTCTAATTTCTCAACTACAAATGCGTAAATGTCGCAAATGTGTAAATAAGCACACTAACCCCAGTTAAATACCTTAAGCTTGCTACAATAATAATTTAAAGCAAATCTCTTAAATTAATAATTAATCATATAAAAGAAACTACCTATTTAAACTTCTATATCTCTAATGTGTACGTTTAATCATAATTTTGAATTTAATACTTAGAACAACAAACTCCACTTACCTCGTGCAAGACACGCAAATCGAGGAAGTCCTCCAAATCTCTTGACACGCATCCCAATGAAAAGCAAGCCCCATGAATCCACACACGATGCTCACCTAACCATGGCTAAGGCAAGACGAGAGTTATATGACCACTAAATCCGAATTCTAAAGATGAAGGAGGCATACTTAACCTTGCAAATCCCAAAGGAGATGAACCTTGCCCTAAGTGGTGTTGTACCTGCAATCTCCTGCACCCATGAATTCATACAAGCATGCATATACAAATACATATTCAATGAAGGTGTTAGCTCAAGATTTATCTCAAGGGTTAGGAACAATTACATTTACACGAAAATCGATGCAAAAGCACAATAATAAGTATGCACAGTTATTTATATTATCTAAACTACACATTTCACCATGGTTAACCTACCTTTCAAGAATCCCACATAGGAAGTCAATCATGGTCAAATGGGTTTTACAAGTCTAGCTAGGGTATGGGCATTACATAATACAATTACGAGTTAGTTGACTTATGTCAAGGTAAATTTTGATGAAGATGTTAGGGGCTCTCTTGTTATTATGTTCTTTGCTTGAAAGATGGAATAATTTGGTACTGGAAGTTAGTAACTCTATTTCTGGTTCAAATACCCTAAAATTTGAGGATGTTGTTGGTGTTATTTTGAGTGAGAAAATTCGTAGGAAAAGCTCAGGTGGATCCATATCAAGTATCATTTTGAATGCAGAAAGAAGGGGCAAATCAATGGAGAAAGGAAAAGGTTCTCGAAGTCGTGGAAAGTCATGAGGAAAATCAAAGGACAAGAGGTCCCAATCCAAAGGACCAAAATATTTTTGGTACTTTGGAAAATGAGGTTATCTGAAGAAAAATTGTTGGTCACGAATGAATAAAGAAGGAGACAAAAAAGAAGGAAATAATGAGGCAAATATGGTAAGTAATAAATCTGGAGACAATGCTTTGATTCTTTCCCTAGATAATGCTAAAGATTCATGGGTTTTAGATTTAGGGGCCTCATTTCATGCTATGCCCCATAGAAGTTATTTTCTTGATTATGTCCAAGGGGATTTTGGGCTAGTTTATTTGAGAGATAGTGAACCCTATCAGATTATTCGAAAGGAAAGAATTAATATTAAGTTGTCTAATAGGAATCATTGGCTACTACAAGAGGTAAGGCACGTTCTAAGGGTAAGTAGGAATTCAATTTTAGCAGGGCAGCTAGGTGATGAAGGTTGCACATTTACTTTTAATGATAAAAATGGGATGGTTTCAAAAGCTACCTTGATAGTAGAAAAAGGTGTGAAATTATTCACCTTATATTTTTGCATAGGTCATACTATTCCTTCTAGTTTAGTTGTTGCAGAAAAAACCCAAACAGATTCAGGAACAATTGTTGTGGATTTGTAGGAAGAGACTAAAGCAATTGCTACAGATTCTGAGACAACATTGTAGCACAAAAAACTTGGGCATATGAGTGAAAAGGTATGAAGGTACTTCATTCGAAAAAAGGTTTCACTAGGTCTGAAATGAATTAATATGAATTTCTATGAAAGTTCTGTGTGTGGCAAAAAAAAAGAGAGTTAGTTTTCCGAAGGATGGGAAGCAAAAGAAAGATGAAAAGTTGGAGCTTGTGTATACAAATGTATGGGGATCAACTTAGGTATCTTCTCTTGGTGGTTCTTGGTATTATGTTACATTCATAGATGATGCAACTAGGAAGGTTTGGATTTATTTCCTTAGGCGAAAATCTAATGTATTTGAAAAATTTAAGAAATGGAGAAGCTTGGTTGAGAATGAGATGCGTAGAAAATTAAAATGTCTCATGTTTGATAACGATGGTGAGTATTGTAGCAAAGAATTTGAGGATTATTGTTCCTTTAATGGAATTGTAGGTAGAAAACGATTCCAGGGACTCCACAAGAAAATGGAGTGGTTGAGCGCATGAATAGGACAATAATGGAGAGTGCAAGGAGTATGAGATTGTATGTTGGGCTGCCTTTAAATATGTAGTAGAGGCTATCAATAATGTTGTATATTTAATTAGTATAGGTCCTTTAGTTTCTTTGGATTGTGGTATTATAGAGAAAGAATTGACACGTAAGAAGGAGAGTTATTCTTTTCTCAAAACCTTCAGATGTGAAGCATCTGCACATGTAGATTCTGAAAATAGAACCAAGCTAGATGCAAAATAAAAAAAGTTTATAATTTTTGTTAGATATGGCATTGATGAATTTGGTTATAGGCTTTGGGATGTTGAAAATCTGAAAAATTGTGAGAAGTAGGGATGTTGTATTCAATGAGAAGGTGTTGTACAAAGATCAGTTGTAGTAGCATGAGAAGAAAGAAAATGATTTTGTGGTGTTGGATTATATTCTAGATAGTGATGTTCTAGTGGTTCCTAATGCTATGCAATAGCAACAAGAAATACCACACACTCTACTAAATGTTACATAGTCAACAACGCTAAGTAGACCTCTTGAAAGGTTCTCTCCCTCTTTGTATTCTATTTTTTTAATAGATGTTGGTGAACTAGAAGGATATGAGGGAAGCTATGCAGATGGATACAAATCTTCAGTGGGTGTTTGCAAGGAAAGAAGAAATGGACTGCAAAAAAATTAGACTTGGGAATTATGTAAGTTGCCTATAAGTAAAAAGTATTTACAAAACATATGAGTTTATAGGATAAAAGAGGAAGATGGAGGTAAGCATGGGTTTAAATCCAAGTTAGTTGTGAAAGGATTTGCACAAAAAAAGGGCATTGCTTTTGCTGAAATTTTTTCTCCGATTGTTAAGATGACTTCTATTCATACTAATTTAAGTGTTGTGGCTACTGAAGATTTGCATTTGGAATAGCTAGATGTGAAAACCGCCTTTCTCCATGGTGATTTTGAGGAAGAGATATATATGGATCATACCCAAGGATTTGAGGTCAAAGGCAAGGAGAAATTGGTGTGCAGATTGAACAAGAATTTATATAGCTTGAAACAAGCACCTTGGTAATGGTACTTGAAATTTGACATTTTTATGGTTGAGCAAGGCTATAATAGGTGTAATTATAACCATTGTGTTTATTTTAAGAGGTTGGATAATGAAAGCTACATTATTTTATGTTTATATGTTGATGACATACTTAAAGTGGGGTCTAACATGGATCACATTAGAGTGTTAAAACAACAGTTAGCAAAATCATTTGCTATGAAGGATTTGGGGGCAGCAAAACAAATCCTCGGTATGAAAATTTGTAGAGATACGAAGAATAAAAATTGACTATGTTGGATATTGGGGAGTTTGTTGGGCATTGTTGTTGTTAGGATATTATGCTTTCATTGATGTCAACATATTCCTATTATTTGCTTTGGTGTTTGCAGATTGGGAAGATCTTATGATCCGATTTGCAGTTTTGTTTTTGTTGTGTTGGTGCTTTATAGAGTTTAGTATTTCCTTTGATATATTATGGTGTGATCAGATCTTGAGATTATTTTTTGGGATATTGTTTTCTATAGTCTTGTGTATCTTAATTTTGGATGGATCATGTTTTGGTGCTCTGCAAGTTATCTTTCTTCGTGATAGTTGTTGATTGGTTATGTTCTTGAGTTTCACATATTGATCGACGAAAATTTGATAAGTGGTGTTGTTGTAGCTATTACTGATTATTCTAACATGCTTGTTGATGTTTCCTAATTGTGTCCTATTTGTTTTGATGATCCACATTGATCATTGTGCAAGTTTTGGGTGGTTTTCATGAACCGATGATGTCCTTCGTGTTATGTGGTTTTTCTGGTTGTGTAGTGTGCTGCGGTTGATATTGGCATAATTTCTGGTGGAGTTGAGCATTTGAGAATTTGAATTAGGTCCATATTATGTCATGTAAATCATTATATTGGTCTGGTGGTCGATCTTTATATCATGTGATGTAATTTGTAATTGTGAGTTGAGGGTTTAGCCAACCTTGTTGTCAAGGATGATGATTTGTATATATAAGTGATATTGTCATGTATTTGGTGATTAAGGTTGTGTCTGCATTATCAGAGATAGTTTTATGTGCAAGCAAGGATTCATCCTTCGCTATTATGATTGAGTAGAGATTGGTGTTGTAGGGCAGACATTTGTGATTAACCGGAACTATCATTAGGCATTTGGAGATACTATTATTGTAATTCATTTGTTCTGGATTGTAATTTGAATCTTGTTGTAAGTTAGTGAGACTTCCCTGAGGGTTGTATCCTTCCAAGTTATTATATTTTGAGTAGTGAGCTCTAGGAAGTGTGCCTAAATGTATGTACATTTTGCATTTTAATATTTTCACATACTACTGCAGAGTATCATCTTACTATCGGTAGGTTCCCACTATGTTTTTTTCCCTTAACTTGTTTTTCCATGTCAAAATCTTGGTGTTGTGTGTTGTGCTTTGAATTTTCTTATCTTTGTTATTGCTGTAGTTTATGTGAGGCCCTACCCCGAGCCCATCATAACATTTCTTTATTTTCACTATGAACTTATCATTTGATACATTACTTTGATGCACTATGGATTTAGAGACTATTTCACAGATGATTTGATATCATTGGATATGATATATCTCATATTATGTTTGATTTTAGTACTCTATTGATGATGTTTTGATTAATTGAAAAATAGGTTTTCAGGACCTGAAACCTTTACATCATAGATAGAGGAAAAGCACCGAGAAGAACAGTGCAATAGAGTCCGCAAACATAAAGACTGGCCAAAATACCAGTGAACAAAAAGAACAACTTAACAAAAAAACAACAAAGAAACAAGGAAGGCGCTACACAATGTTTTTCTTTAGCAGATCCTCCGCCTTTGTCACTAATTCATCATAGGTGGCCCTGACAGCTTTCAGGTCTTCCAGATCCTTGTTTGGTTTCTTTTCCTTCCTCTTGCCTCTGGTGCGGGTTCTCGGAGCTTGAGCTTCCCTTGTTCCTTTAGCTTCCAGTTCTAAGTCCTGGATTTCCTTTTCGTCATCCATCTTGCTAATGAGGGCATGGGTGTTATTGGCCAAGATCTTCAAGATACTTAGGCTCTATTCAGCGATGTTCTTCAGGAACTCCTCAATTTTATCAACCTTGGTAACAGTGTCTGAGAGGGTTTTTTCGCTAGTGTCCGCAAGGCTTTTTCTATCCAGCATCTCCTTTTCAATCTTCTCAAACCTGGGGTTGAAAGCATCTTTGATGTCTTCAGCTTTGGCAATGGTGTTTTTTAGGTCCTCAATATAATCGGCCATTGTATTCCCCTCCTGAATATTAATGGTTTCCAGAATCAAGACTTTGTTACAGAGTTTCTTGTATTCATCCACAACTTTCTTGTAACCATTAATGAGCCACTCCATTGTTTCCATGAAACTATGCAAACCTTCGGGAGGAGGGTCAGATGAGGGATCAACTTTTCTAGGGCTAACCTATTCTTCTTTGGGGATGTGGAGGGCAAAAATTGTGTCGGCAGCTCTGAGAGTCTCTTCCATAGTCTCCTTTTCCAGGCTTTGCTCAGCTTCCAGGGTCCTTGCTTGCTTGTCAGCTTCCGGTTCCTTGCAAGTCTCCTCTTTTTTCTTGTTCTTTCTCTGGGTCTGGGTATGGATTTTTATTTTCTTCTTCAACAGACCTTTAGGGTTCACCTTCTCAGAATCATCCAAGTCCTCCCCTTCCGAAGAGATGCCGATCAGGGGTTTGCTTTGAGGCTTTTTGCCCTTGGATGAAGAGGGTCTTGTTTTTCTGTATTTCCCCTTCTTCTCGCTTTCATACTCCAAGTCATCAAAACTATCCTCTGTATCAGATGAAGAGTCTATAGGGTCCACCCCTAACTTGACTTGTTTTGACTAGAGTTGACTTTTAATTCATGCGTGATAGACATTATTGGGCATAGGCTATTTCAAATGATTTATAGGATGTTGATACTATCATTAATGATCGTGTGATTTATTTGACACTATATACTTATTATGTGATTGACTATCGAAAGATTATATTGATCATGTGATTTGATGAGCATAATTGTTGATGGATTTTATATGCCTTACTATAATCTTGAATTATACTAATCATGCACTTGATGATGTTTTTATGTCCTAACCATATTTAATGATTATCTATGATGAGTTGATCTTATGGTGTGTTTGATTGTTGTATGACTGTCTTTGGGATAGAGACAATTCCACATCACTCATTGCGAGCGGGATGTGTCATTGCAATTCTCTAACCCTTGTCTGTTATAATATATATATGCATATGTCATATCGTTTCTTTATGGATGCATGATTTACAGGTACCAGACATCGACTCCACCTGGCTCCACAGGTCTGAGTGTGTCTTTAAATCCCAATGGTATGTGGTTCAGAGTTGGCACAATTTCTCCTCACATACTCTAGATCTAAGTTGTTCACTATGAGTCATCAGTGTCTTGGCGCAAGTCGTCATGATAGTTAGCAAGTTGGGTTTCTTCTGTATTGTGAGTATGCTAGTATTGGCTGACTATTTCTTTTATGTTGAGATTGACTATTTGATTATTGATGCGAGATTAAATAATTAATGATGTTTACTTTAATTATTTTGATTAATAGTGATTTGATTATTTGGTTATCTAATGTTTAATTTAATTTATTGGATTCTTGCCTTTTTGGTTATTTGATTATTTGATATTTAAATGTTTATTTATTTTAATGATGATTTAATATTTATTTAATTTTTATTGTTTAGCTTATGATGTGTTTTATATTTATTTGTGATTTGACCTTTATTGGTATTTATTTATTTATTTAATCGCCTATGGTTTAATATTTATTTGACTTTTAATGTTTATCTAGTTCATTAATTCATTTATGAGCCTTTGGTTTATTTAATTTAACTTCCCCATTTAGTTTATTTAATTGTGGCTCATGTTTTATTTATTAGTTTGATTTTTATATTAAGTGGGTTGTATAAAAAATAAAATGATAAAACATTCCCACCAAATTGTAAAAAAACATGATTTATATTTACCTTACCTACCCTCTTCTCTTATTGGTTGAATTTAAAAAGGGAGGTAAAATTATATTATATGGTGGGGTTGGTAAAATATATTATAGATTGAAATATTTTGATTGGCTGAGATTGAGGCTAGGGTTTTTGGTTGTCTTTTCTGTGAATTTTTCGTGGGTTGATTCTTCTTGGAAAATTTTCTCCAGCAAGTTTTCTTCTTGGTTTTCGTTTTCTTCTCTCTTGGATTTTGGCTGGAGCTTGAATTTGATTTGGTTTGGCTTGCAGGATCTCTTCTTCAGCTTCTTCCATAACACGGGTTATAGGTTGGAGATGTATTCTACTTTTTATATTTTATTTTACAGTTTTCCTGTATGCCCCGTGTTTGCAGATTGAATGTGTGAGCTTGGGGAAATGAATCTAAAATTTGTATAGTGAGGAAAGAAATATATGAAGGCATAAATTTGTTGTAAGGTTTTATTCTATAGTTTGTGGGAAATATTTATATTTCTGGGTTCACTAAAAGCCTTCTGTGTCTTTCTGAGTCTGTGTCGTGCATGGAGTTTTGATTTAATATTGGCCTTCAAGTGTTTATTATTTATTTAATGTTGAAGTGAGTTTTATTTGTTGGGTTATATTATTTTACCCATTAAGTAATTTAAAAGGGGGCAATTTGTATTGTTTTATTTAAAAGTCATTTTCACCCTAGGTCAATGGTTTAATTTATTTTACCTACCCTTGGAATTGATTGGCTGGAAGTTTATGGTAGGTAGAAAATATATTTTATTTTCTTGAACTTTGGGAAGGTAGGTATGGAATATAATATTTTTGAAATATTTTGATTGGAGCACGGTTTTGCTTGGTTTTGTTTTGTTTTGTTTTTTTTTGTTTTTTTTTTTTTTTTTTTTTGATAAATAGGCCTTCATTTGCTAGTTGCTTGATTGTGTGGTACTTTCCGGATTAATTCTTGTACCCGAGGCATTGTTGAGGGTGTTGATGATTTATAGTTTTATATCTAATTTTATTTGATGTATTTTGTTGGTTTCAAACATATTTACCTTCCTATGTTATTGGGGAAAGAATTGTACTTTCATCCATATTGATGTGCTATGATTGGTGAGTTGGAAGTGTTGCTGTTTTGGGGCAGCAAGTGAGTTGGCCTTGCTGTGGTTTTACTTTTATTAATGGCAGCAAATTTAGTGGCTTGATATGCCTTTGTTTATTGCTATCCAAGAGGCTCATTTTGTTATATTGATGTTATTGTAGCCTTGCATATGTTGTGAGAGTATGTGTGGAAGTTATTGGCTATATTGAGTATTAATTTAATGTATTTATGTTGGTAGAGCCTCTTGTGATTTATTGTTGGGCCATGTTAGGAGGAGTGGGCTTCCTTGTGATGACCGGGGTCACGAGAGATAGGTTCGCATGAGGTTCCTTGTAAGGATGCATGAAGTCTAGACTACCAAGGCACATTGGAGTTTTCCATTATTTGTAAACAAGTGATAACATTGATAATGAATTTATTGGGATGGAAAAAGTATAACTCATTTAAACAAGATAATGAATAGTTTTGAGCCTCAAGACTTATGTCCTAGGGAGGATGTTTTAGGATAAGCATGAGAAGGCTGTGAAGACGGTAAGCTAATCTCCCTTGGTCTCTCATAGGTTGAGATGGCTCCACATCTCCATCAGGCTAGTGCCTTGTGTTATTATGTTATGAGGATGGCATGTGATGACACTCCACTCCTACATGTGTTCCCCCTTTATGATTTATGATTATGCTTATTGGGTGCATTTATGTCCTGATGAGTTTTACGCCTCTGGGATTTTATTCTTGTGGCTTTGTGTGAATTATTGCTTGAGAGTCCTTGTTGGTTAGTCTCTTTGGTTTTGAGTGTCAGCCTAGATGTAGAGTGTGTGTTGGTACCTTGTGTCATCTCCTAGCACGGGGGGTGGTTCCTTTGGTTCCACATGGTCGGGTGGTTGGTGCTTTTAAACCATTGGGATGTTCCTGTCTTTGGATTCTTCTTGCGTGGATGAGGATGATTCTTAAGATTGTTCATGGATAATAATTGTAGCAAGAATGTAAATGATGATGTGATTTATGTAATGAAATTCTTATGTAATGGTTGTAAAAGAAGTCATGTATATGAGAAATGACTATGTTGTTCTAGTTATAGTGATATCTTTTGATTATGGTAGATGATTGTAATGATGAACCTTGAGTGGTATTGTAATGCTTTTATATTAAATGAAATGGATGCATGAGATGTGGATAAGTATTGTTGTTTAAAATGAAATGATGTATTTTGTATTCTTGATGAGCCATGTTAAAAGTAAATCGGGTAAATGTTATGACAATGGTATTAGATGTGAAATGATGTCTTTAATTAATGATTTAAGTAGAAGAAATGTTATGTGTTGATAGGATGTATGAGTTTTGAGTAATGTTGGAAGATATTTTAGGACATGTTTATGAGTTGTGATTAAATAATTTGAAATTATATTATCATACTTCGTAGATAGTGATCTAATGATTGAATCAAAATCCTATAATGCTTGGATGTAATTGAAGGTTCCTTATGAAATATTGTATGAATGTTCTTAGTGAATGAATTGCTAATATTATTAATGGAAATTACTAGTAAGTGTATGGGAAGATGACTAAATGAGTTCTTGTCATTTAGGAAAGGATTAGAATGTATCATGTGTTATAGTTTAAGAATTATATCTCCATTTGGTGGATGCTATTAGTGGTTACGGAATTAGGATATTGTATCATAGTTTGTGTTGAGATGAATTCATGTAGTTACATGATTTGTAATGAGATGATTGTTGGTTAATTGATACAGTGTAAGATATTTATGAGTATTAAACGAGCTATGGGTCAAATGATTAAGGATACTTTGTGAGTATTGCATTATGTGCTTTTGGAATCATGATGAAGTAATAAGTATGCTAGGAGCATAAAATTATAAATGACTATGTAGAAGTTAATTGCAAACGAAAATCATGTTAATGTGATGTAAGGGATTAATCTTGGTATGTGTATGGTGTTGTTTATAGTTAGAGGTTGGTTAATGATAATAGGAACATTTGGACTTGGTATATAAATGAATCTAAGTAAAAAGGATATAGTGGTGCATTGAAAGATAGAATCTTATGTTAAATGAAAGATTAAGTAGATTGCATATCATGAGTGTTAGGTATTGCTATGTTGCACCTATGTGTGTATAATGATTAAGATTATGAGGTATTGAACTGGAAGAAAGTAAATGCTTATTTCTTATGTAGGTAGATTAATTAATGTTGTTGAGATACACTTGGGAGGCAGTAGTAATGATTTATTGTATTCTTCTTGCGTAATTGTTTGAATAGCTTGAGTGAATTATTCTATGTTCATAACACTTAATTGTTGTTGTGTGCTCACTGCATTTCTTAAGTGATTTTATGTGTTGTATTGTTTAAAAAAAAATTAAATTAGCATGTTTTTAGCTATATTTCTCTGGGGTATTTTGGCGGGCATTACATTTGGTATCAGAGCCCAAGTTGCAACACTGGGATCTCTGGTTAAGGATATTGTTATTAGTCTTGTGAATGTGCCTTGATGTTCTTTGAATTAAGTTACTCTTTGAGATTCGTGTTAGGAGAAGTGTTATTGGAATTTTTGGAATCTTAGATATCTATGCCTTGTGTTTCTCTCTAAATCCTTTTAGGAATCATAACTTTAAGTAAAGGGTGTATTTATTCCATATGCATATCTTCAGAATAAGAGAAGTGTCTATATGTTCTTACTTGCTCTGTAAATTTCTAGTGCTTACTTGGATGATTAGGGTTGTTTTCCTTATACATAATTAATTTTGAGGTAGATTGAGAAAAGAATGTGTGTATCCTCTTAACTAATGCGATGATCATAAAATTAGTATGTTATGTTGATCTTCCTATGAATAGAAGGATGAAGTGTTTGTATTATACATTTAGGAATAATTTAGTATAGATGATGATGTGAAAATCAAAGGAATTGTATGTGGTGCTTAATAGAAGTAGTTGGAATGCCTTTTTCCTTATTTAATCTCTTATGTGAAATGTAAGGAGATTAGTTGGTAATGTAATGATTTCCCCATAGAACTATTGGTTGTTTTGGTATATGTGTGATTTTGTATGTAATAAAAGATTGTTTGAGGAAATCATAGCTATCAAAGGATTCAAATACTTGGGGGTTATTGATATTAAGTAGAAGGATTGGATAATGATTTATGAATATGACTCGTAAACGTTAAAGGGAAGATTAGATGAAGTTAATTTGCATTGGATACTGAAATTTAGGTATTGCATTCATGATCCTTATTCTTTAAAGGAAGAATTGATTAAATAGAATATGCCATCATTTAATTAGGAGATAAATATGTGTATTGAAGCAAGGATATGTGCATTGCATATGTAGAAATCGAAATGATATCATTGTGTCTTTATTTGGTTTGACAAGATAAAAGTTTTAGCTTTGTGTAGGAATTGTGTGGCATTGAATAAATATTTCTCTTAACTAGATGGATAAATTAAGAAAGGTTACTATATCATTGCCTTATTTGAATTTTAAGAAGTGCTTCCTTAGAGAATTCTAATGAGATAAAATAATAATTAGTTATATGAAATTGTGTTGGGATTCTAAATGCCAATTTTTCTTGAAATGTTGAAAATACATAGCCTATGAATGATAGTAATCAAGTAATAATAGGAAGTGATTTTAAATAGAATGATGTGTGTGTTCTTGTAATTTAAGTGGTATTAGATGAAAAGAAAACTAAGTTCTGGAAGTGGGACTGAGATATTCTTAACTTAGATAACCAAAAGTATGTTAGAAGATTATTACTGGTAAGAGTAGAAACTGATATTAAACTTTGGATTTTGTAATGAGACCTATTTTTCTTGTTTAAATATATGATTGACTAAATTTATTAAAGACCTTATGAAGGAATTTCTAATCTTCTATAGGTTATTAGTTGTGCATTAATGGAAATAATGTGTGTTGTAGTTTACTATCAAGTGAGTAATTGAATCTCTAACCTTTGTACTGTTATAAATTGGTGAGCATGATCATGGTAGAGATAAGATATCTTGATCATTAGTCATGGCACGAGTATATTCCTTGTGTATGTGTGAGTGTGTAATTTCTTTATCTCTTCCTACCTATGTCAACTTTCATAAAGGATAATTGCCTATATTTTTGAAAATTTGAATTGTTTTAAAAAAATAATGAAAGTAATACGGACATATGGATAAAATAGAAGTGTTAAATATGGTGTGCACTCTCTAACACATTCAAGGCATTTCACCCTTTGATGTTGTGTAGTGATTACTCCCTTTAGTGTGACTAATGTTGGTCACCTCATGATGTGAGTTGGATGAATCATTTATTTTGCCTTGAGTTAATTTATGATTTATGTGATGTGTCATTAGGATTAATGTGTATTTTTTAGATTTCTTTACTTTTGGATGACCACTAATTTCTTCTTTCTTTTATTTTTTCTCTTGTGGTGGCACTTGTCACACTTCAATTTCTTGATTGATTTCGCTGGCAACTTTTCTTCTCTTTTAATTTAATGAATTGATTTGAGGATATCTCCTTTGACCTCCTCTTTTGTTGTCTATGGTGGTCATTTTAAGTGTCGATGTATTGTTGGCCCATATCTTGAGCCAGTGTTGTCTCTATCATGTTCATTTTGAACCTCTGATAGTGCATGCGAGGGAGGATATCACGGAAAAGTGCACTAGACTAAGAAAACAAGTAGATAATGTTGTTATTAGCTGAGTAAATGAAAAGTGTTAATAAGATGAATTTTATTGGTAAGTTTCTAAAAGTTTATAGTAGATAGAAGTGCCTTGGAATTGTGAAGTTGAAATTTATGGAATAGTTAAATAAAAAGCAGTTGTTGATTTCTTGCCTTCAAAATCTTCGTGTACACATAATGGATTAAGAATTCCCTTTGAATGAATTGATTGGATAAGGATTGCAGCTAATGTTTGTATAAAGTATAGCACAAAGTAAGCATGGTGGAAATTAGGATATTTGAATGCCATGAAATTTGTTGTTTAAAATAAATAAGTTATATATGCTTGATTATCATGTGATGTCTAGAACAGATTTAACTTGAGGAAGCTTATTTTTGGGAAATTTTCCCTCATTTAGGCTTATGACATGATTTGTTCAATAATATAATAAGTGCATATGTGTAAGATATTGTATAAATGTATCTCTCTCTTTCTCTCTCTCTCTCTCTATTTGCATGCAACTAGAGGTTGAAGGAGGGTTACTATGAATATTGATGTGAAATATAGTGATTTCTTCTTATTGATGCTTAACTCAGTGACTAAAGTTATAGTTTTGTATTTGCAAGCATGGTTGAAATGAAGTTCCCTTGTAAATATTTTAACAATTTAGTGTACATATCATCATTAATAGCAGTTGGTGCTTCATTTACCTCTTGTGTAACAAGTTTATTTTGAACAATTGGAGCATAAGGAGGAAATTTAGTTGTCAATACCTTTCTTGGAGTTAGAAAATATTATAATATGTTTGTGTTAAAAGGAAGACATTGATTTATGTGTGCTAGTTTTCACCCTCACTTTGACGACTTCCAGGAGTAAGTCGAGTCCAAGGGGGGGAGGATGTACGGTCCACCCCTAACTTGACTTGTTTTGACTAGAGTTGACTTTTAATTCATGCGTGATAGACATTATTGGGCATAGGCTATTTCAAATGATTTATAGGATGTTGATACTATCATTAATGATCGTGTGATTTATTAGACACTATATACTTATTATGTGATTGACTATCGAAAGATTATATTGATCATGTGATTTGATGAGCATAATTGTTGATGGATTTTATATGCCTTACTATAATCGTGAATTATACTAATCATGCACTCGATGATATTTTTATGTACTAACCATATTTAATGATTATCTATGATGAGTTGATCTTATGGTGTGTTTGATTGTTGTATGACTATCTTCGGGATAGAGACAATTCCACATCACTCATTGTGAGCGGGATGTGTCATTGCAATTCTCTAACCCTTGTCTGTTATAATATATATATGCATATGTCGTATCGTTTCTTTGTGGATGCAGGATTTACAGGTACCAGACATCGACTCCACCTGGCTCCATAGGTTTGAGCGTGTCTTTAAAGCCCAATGGTATGTGGTTCGGAGTTGGCACAATTTCCCCTCACATACTCTAGGTCTAAGTTGTTCACTGTGAGTCATCAGTGTCTTGGCGCAAGTCATCATGATAGTTAGTAAGTTGGGTTTCTTCTGTGTTGCGAGTATGCTAGTATTGGCTGATTATTCCTTTTATGTTGAGATTGACTATTTGATTATTGATGCGAGATTAAATAATTAATGATGTTTATTTTAATTATTTTGATTAATAGCGATTTGATTATTTGGCTATCTAATGTTTAATTTAATTTAATTTATTGGATTCTTGCCTTTTTGGTTATTTGATTATTTGATATTTAAATGTTTATTTATTTTAATGACGATTTAATATTTATTTAATTTTTATTGTTTAGCTTATGATGTGTTTTATATTTATTTGTGATTTGACCTTTATTGGTATTTATTTATTATTTAATCGCCTATGGTTTAATATTTATTTGGCTTTTAATGTTTATCTAGTTCATTAATTCATTTATGAGCCTTTGGTTTATTTAATTTAATTTCCCCATTTAATTTATTTAACTGTGGCTCATGTTTTATTTATTAGTTTGATTTTTATATTAAGTGGGTTGTATAAATAATAAAATGATAAAACATTCCCACCAAATTGTAAAGAAACATGATTTATATTTACCTTATCTACCCTCTTCTCTTATTGGTTGAATTTAAAAAGGGAGGTAAAATTATATTATATGGTGGGGTTGGTAAAATATATTATAGATTGAAATATTTTGATTGGATGAGATTGAGGCTAGGGTTTTTGGTTAATGTTTGTCTTTTTATTGTTTTTTCCGTGAATTTTTTGTGGGTTGATTCTTCTTGGAAAATTTTCTCCAGCAAGTTTTCTTCTTGGTTTTCGTTTTCTTCTCTCTTGGATTTTGGCTGGAGCTTGGATTTGATTTGGTTTGTCTTGTGGGATCTCTTCTTCAGCTTCTTCCATAACATGGGTTACAGGTTGGAGATGTATTCTACTTTTTATATTTTATTTTACAGTTTTCCTCTATGTCCCGTGTCTGCAGATTGAATGTGTGAGCTTGGGGAAATGAATCTAAAATTTGTATAGTGAGGAAAGAAATATATGAAGGCATAAATTTGTTGTAAGGTTTTATTCTATAGTTTGTGGGAAATATTTATATTTCTGGGTTTGCTAAAAGCCTTCTGTGTCTTTCTGAGTCTGTGTCGTGCATGGAGTTTTGATTTAATATTGGCCTTCAAGTGTTTATTATTTATTTAATGTTGAAGTGAGTTTTATTTGTTGGGTAATATTATTTTACCCATTAAGTAATTTAAAAGGGGGCAATTTGTATTGTTTTATTTAAAAGTCATTTTCACCCCAGGTCAATGGTTTAATTTATTTTACCTACCCTTGGAATTGATTGGCTGGAAGTTTATGGTAGGTAGAAAATATATTTTATTTTCTTGAACTTTGGGAAGGTAGGTATGGAATATAATATTTTTGAAATATTTTGATTGGAGCATGGTTTTGCTTGGTTTTATTTTGTTTTGTTTTAATTTTCTATTTTTTTGGATAAATAGGCCTTCATTTGCTAGTTGCTTGATTGTGTGGTACTTTCCGGATTAATTCTTGTACTAGAGGCATTGTTGAGGGTGTTGATGATTTATAGTTTTATATCTAATTTTATTTGATGTATTTTGTTGGTTTCAAGCATATTTACCTTCCTATGTTATTGGGGAAAGAATTGTGCTTTCATCCATATTGATGTGCTATGATTGGTGAGTTGGAAGTGTTGCTATTTTGGGACAGCAAGTGAGTTGGCCTTGTTGTGGTTTTACTTTTATTAAAGGCAGCAAATTTAGTGGCTTGATATGCCTTTGTTTATTGCTATCCAAGAGGCTCATTTTGTTATATTGATGTTGTTGTAGCCTTGCATATGTTGTGAGAGTATGTGTGGAAGTTATTGATTGTATTGAGTATTAATTTAATGTATTTATGTTGGTAGAGCCTCTTGTGATTTATTGTTGGGCCATGTTAGGAGGAGTGGGCTTCCTTGTGATGACTGAGGTCATGAGAGATAGGCTGGCATGAGGTTCCTTGTAAGGATGCATGAAGTCTAGACCACCAATTCACATTGGAGTTTTCCATGATTTGTAAACAAGTGATAACATTGATAATGAATTTATTAGGATGGAAAATTATAACTCGTTTAAACAAGATAATGAATAGTTTTGAGCCTCATGACTTATGTCCTAGGGAGAATGTTTTAGGATAAGCATGAGAAGGCTGTGAAGACGGTAAGCTAATCTCCCTTGGTCTCTCATAGGTTGAGATGGCTCCGCATATCCATCAGGCTATTGCCTTGTGTTATTATGTTATGAGGATGGCACGTGATGCCACTCCATTCCTACATGTGTTCCCCCTTTATGATTTATGATTATGCTTATTGGATGCATTTATGTCCTGATGAGTTTTACGCCTCTGGGAGTTTATTCTTGTGGCTTTGTGTGAATTCTTGCTTGAGAGTCCTTATTGGTTAGTCTCTTTGGTTTTGAGTGTTAGCCTAGATGTAGAGTGTGTGTTGGGACCTTGTGTCATCTCCTAGCATAGGGGGTGGTTCCTTTGGTTCCACATGGTCGGGTGGTTGGTGCTTTTAAACCATTAGGATGTTCCTATCTTTGGATTCTTCTTGCGTGGATGAGGATGCTTCTTTAGATTGTTCATGGATAATAATTGCAGTAAGAATGTAAATGATGATGTGATTTATGTAATGAAATTCTTATGTAACGGTTGTAAAAGAAGTCATGTATATGAGAAATGACTATGTTGTTCTAGTTATAGTGATATCTTTTGATTTTGGTAGATGATTGTAATGATGAACCTTGAGTGGTATTGTAATGCATTTATATTGAATGAAATGGATGCATGAGATGTGGATAAGTATTGTTGTTTAAAATGAAATGATGTATTTTGTATTCTTGATGAGCCATGTTAAAGGTAAATCGGGTAAATGTTATGATAATGGTATTAGATCTGAAATGATGTCTTTAACTAATGATTTAAGTAGAAGAAATGTTATGTCTTGATAGGATGTATGAGTTTTGAGTAATGTTGGAAGATATTTTAGGACATGTTTATGAGTTGTGATTAAATAATTTGAAATTATATTATCATACTTCGTAGACAGTGATCTAATGATTGAATCGAAGTCCTATAATGCTTGGGATGTAATTGAAGGTTCCTTATGAAATATTGTATGAATGTTCTTAATGAATGAATTGCTAATATTATTAATGGAAATTACTAGTAAGTGTATGGGAAGATGACTAAATGAGTTCTTGTCTTTTAGGAAAGGATTAGAATGTATCATGTGTTATAGTTTAAGAATTATATCTCCATTTGGTGGATGCTATTAGTGGTTATGGAATTAGGATATTGTATCATAGTTTTTGTTGAGATGAATTCATGTAGTTACCTGATTTGTAATGAGATGATTGTTGGTTAATTGATACAGTGTAAGATATTTTATGAGTATTAAATGAGCTATGGGTCAAATGATTAAGGATACTTTGTGAGTATTGCATTATGTGCTTTTGGAATCATGATGAAGTAATAAGTATGCTAGGAGAATAAAATTATAAATGACTATGTAAAAGTTAATTGCAAACAAAAGTCATGTTAATGCGATGTAAGGGATTAATCTTGGTATGTGTATGGTGATGTTTAGAGTTAGAGGTTGGTTAATGATAATAGGAACATTTGGACTTGGTATATAAAATGAATCTAAGTAAAAAGGAAATAGTGGTGCATTGAAATATATAATCTCATGTTAAGTGAAAGACTAAGTAGATTGCATATCATGAGTGTTAGGTATTGCTATGTTGCACCTATGTGTGTATAATGATTAAGATTATGAGGTATTGAACTGGAAGAAAGTAAATGCTTATTTCTTATGTAGGTAGATTAATTAATGTTGTTGAGATACCCTAGGGAGGCAGTAGTAATGATTTATTGTATTCCGCTTGCGTAATTATTTGAATAGCTTGAGTGAATTATTCTATGTTCATAACACTTAATTGTTGTTGTGTGCTCACTGCATTTCTTAAGTGATTTTATGTGTTGTATTGTTTTAAAAAAAATTAAATTAGCATGCTTTTAGCTATATTTCTCTGGGGTATTTTGGCGGGCATTACAGAGTCACTATCGGATTCCTCCTCCTTAGAAAAGGTAGAATCAAACATCTCTTCCTCAGAATCCACAGAGGGTTGTATCCGAGCAATTTGAGGGGCCTTTAATTGATCATAAATTAGGACCATTAGGCCTTGGTGCATAGTAGTATCACCCAGAGGATTCTCTTTGTCAGCCTTAATGGATGCATTCATTGAACAAAGCAGGAAATAAGGGAAATTAACATTATCATTGTGCCTAAAGTGATTTAACAGAACAAAGTGATACCCGTAAACTTTCATAAACCTACCATCTAGAGTGATTTATCGCATTAAAACAAAGAGAATCTCCCACCAGGGTTTGGCAAAATCCCTAAGTGGGTAATAGGTTTTGCTCAACTTTACCAGTCATTTTTTCTCTTTCTCAGTTGCTGGGTACCTTTCAATAGCTTCCCTGCTGACCTTCCTATCTCTGTAGAAGTTGCAACCTTCCCTAGTGTGGCCCGTGGCTTGAGAAATTAAATCTTCGTCAATTTCAACCATTTGATCGCCCATTTTTAACATGCCCTTCTTCCAGTTCTTGCAGAAAAGACTAATTACCATACCATCTCAGCCATGGAGTCTCTCCATGAAGTTTGAAAGACCACCTTGCTACTGAATGCCCCAAACCTCTTCCTTCTGTTTCTATTCTTTACAACTACTTGGTTCATATCGCCTCCTATTTCTGCCCATGTTGTCGCTACTCACGGCCAAATTTTGAAACTTATAGAGCTAATTAAACTGAGAGCTTTTCAGAGCTATAACAATTACCCAGAAAGCGTGAGAGTTTATGGCATTGATGTTATCATGAGTGATTTTCTCATTATTAAAATAACTCAAAGTACTCACATCAGTACTTTTCATAATTATCCTGTCCATCAAGAGTCTTTGGAGTGCTTCTATATCTCTCATTAATAATGATTTGTCTGACATCTTTGGGGAGTCTGCATTCACCCGTCCACGTGGTAATTGCCTCACTTTTAACCACCGCATTGGCAGCCCAGTCAGCGAAGCCGTTGGCCTCCCGGTAGATGTGGGAGATATGGCATTTTTTAAAGGTTCTAATAATGTCAATAACAGAGGTGATTATGTTGTTAATTGACCATTAAGGTTTTGAAGTCCCATTAAGGCACTTTATTATATTATTTGAATAACCTTCTATACATAGATGGGGGCATTTCCATTTTTTGGCTAGGATAATGCCTTGAAGAGCTGCCATTGCTTTAGCTTTATGGTTGGTTTGGGTTCCAATAGGGATAGCAACCATTTCCTTGCAAATTCCTCTATGATCTCTAAGAATATCTCCACACCATGAAGGACCTGGGTTGCCTTTGGCAGCACCATCAAAATTAACTTTGAGCCAACCTTGGGGAGGGGTTTGCCATTTAGCTTCAAGCCTTTTATCATGGTTGAGATTAGGACAATCAGTGATCTTCATATTCCATACCCTTAAGATATTTGAATCCAATGGGTTGTTCGAGTAACAAGGACCCTCAATGATCCCTATATTTTCCTGAATGGACCATTGAATTTTCTGGAACACAATATCTTGATTGAGGGAGACATCCCTAAAGATTCGGTTATTTCTTTCTTTCCATAAACCCCACAAGATGTGAGGAAGAGAGAGCTGCCACAAACATCTCAAAAAAGGGTTAGCCCATTGAATATTCCAGGAGGAGAACATATCTCTGATGTTATTAGGAAACACCCAAGCAATGCAAAATCTCTTGAGGAAGCTTTCCCAAATAGAGGCTGAGAAGGAACAATGGAGAGCAAGGTGGTCCACAGACTCTTCCTCTTGAAGGCACAACACACATCTATTAGGGAGGGCAAAACCTCTACCTTTGAGATTGTCAAGGGTTAGGATCTTATTTTGGAGGATAGTCCAGAAGAAAAAATTGATTTTGGGGGTAAGACCCTTAATCCAGGCTTTAGACCAATAAGGGTTAATAGGAGGGGGGGGGAAGGACACAATACATAGAAGACACAAATAAAGTTCCTTTGGGATCATGTTTCCAAATAAGGGAGTCCTCTTCATTATTCAGCCATACCACAGACAGATGGATCTTGAGCTTAGAAAGGCTAGGGTGGATACTTTCAATGTTCTACCGTTCATTACCATCCCAGTACTCAGCAACTAAGGAGCCAAAAGATCTAATACAGGAGGGAACATGGGGGGCCCATTCATTGAATTCCATTAAAGGTTTATCAAAAAGCTAGGGATCCTCCCAGAATTTTACTTTCTTACCATTTCCAAGTTTCCATATCACTCCTTTAGCTATACTTTCTTTACATTTAGAGGCATGATTCCAAATGTGGGATCCATTAATACTGAGATCCAAATTGATAAAAGAGGAGAGAGAGGAGGACAGAAGAGAGTACTTCACCAAATTTTGCACCATTCAGAATTGGAATGAAACATTCTCCAGACTTGTTTGGATAGGAGAGCTTCATTTAAAGTATGAATCCTCCTGAGGCCCAGACCTCCTTTTCTTTTCAGCCTACAGACCTGGTCCCAAGTCACCAAGGACATTCTTTGCTTATCCTCAACCCTAGACCATAGGAATCTTCTTTGAATTTTCTCAATTGCTTTAGCATACTTAATTGGAATTCTGAAAAGACTAAGAGCATAAATTAGAATACTTTGAAGAGTATCCTTAAGGAGTTGGAGCTTGCCAGCTTGACTTAAGAGGGCCCCTTTCCAACCAGCAAGTTTTTTATGAAAATTGTCCACTAGAGAACTCCAGAAGGGATCAGGAGGGGCAATTTCCATGGGGAGACCAAGGTAGGTAGCAGGAAGGTCAGCAATCCTACACTCCAAGGTTCTGCTAATCCTCTATTGTCTTCTCTCTGGAGTATTGATGAAAAAGACTTCACTTTTAGCCCAATTGATAAGCTGACCCGAAGTAGAGGCAAATTTACACAGGGTGCTCTTCAAAACTTTAGCTTCTGAAATACTTGATTTCCCCATAATAATAGTGTCATCAACAAACTACTGGTGGGAGCAGATAAGGTCAGTAGAGGATGGTTGGAGGCCCTTAAAGGAGCCTTGCAACACCATTTTTTCCATGGTCCTTCCAAAGCATTCAGCCATAATAATGAAGAGGATGGGGGAGATAGGATCTCCTTGCCTAAGACCTCTAGAAGCTTGGAAAAAAGTAGAAGGAGAACCATTGAAAAGAACAACAAAAGTAGCAGAGGTGGTAAGTTGGGAGAAAAGGTCAACAACTCTAGAGAAGAACCCAAAAGAAGTGAGGATTTTTTGAAGTAAAGACCAGTCAACCTTGTCATAGGCTTTGGAGAGATCTAGCTTTAGGATGAGACCCTACTTCTTTGCTCTAACAAGAGAGTGAATGTTCTCATGGACCGTAATAATGGAGTCAAGAATTTGTCTTCCAGGAACAAACCCATTTTGCTGGTGTTTAATTAAGGTAGGAAGGACAACCAAAATTCTAGAGGTAAGGACCTTAGAAATAATCTTGTAAAATGAATTGCAGAGGCTAATAGGTCTGAATTTGTCCAAAGAATCAACACCTTGAATCTTGGGGATGAGAGCAATAAAAGTTCCATTAATTTCTTTCAAGAGTTTTCTAGCCCCCCAAAATTCCTTAACCCCATTGGAAACATCAATTCCAACAATCTCCCAAAAATCTTGAAAAAAGAACATTGGGAAGCCATCTGGGCTAGGCGCTTTGTTACCATCAAAAGAGAAAACAACATTTTTAATTTCTAAGTTAGAGGGAATGGAGGAGAGGGAGGCATTCTTTTGAGAATCAATGAGACAAGGAATGTTCTGAAGAAAAGAGGATTGGGCTTCAGCATCCAGACTGTGATCCCTCTTGAGGAGGTCCGAGAAATACCTCTTAGCTTCATTCCTTATTTCATCCTCCTTGACCAGCTCCCCATTCTCCACAACTAGCTTGTTCACCCTATTAACTACTTTATGCTTGATAGTCGACATATGGAAGAATCTTGTATTCCTATCTCCTTCCTTAAGCCAGATGCATCTCGATCTCTGCTTCCAGAACGTTTCGTCTTTGGCAATAATATCATGGTATTTTTTGAGAGTCTCATTTTCATCAGCAATAGACATAGTACTGAAACCATCCTTCTGGATCTGATCTTGTATTTCTTTAAGGTCCTCCTAAATTTTACTCAGCCTCAAATATATTTCCAAAACTGGTTTTGTTCCAAAGTCGTATATTGTCCTTCACACTTTTGAGCTTCTTGACAACTTTAAACATAGTCGTTCCCTCAACTTGGATGCTCCACCATTTCTGAATATTTCTTCTGATTTCGGGGTGGAGGGTCCACATTTTTTCAAATCTGAAGGGAAAGTTTCTCTTTCTATTGATTGATTCAGTAATGAAGGTGATAGGGAAATGATCAGATCCAACCCGAATGTGGGCCGACAAAGAACAAAAGTACTGACTATACCAGTCATCAGAGATGAGAGTCCTATCAAGTCGCACTTGGATGAGGTCATTACCAGTTCTTCTATTAGTCCAAGTGTAATTACAACCCTGTATTTCCAAGTCATTGAGACCCTGAGAATTAATAAAATCCATAAGGGCCATCCTACTTTCCAATTGAGGATGACTACCTCCAAATTTTTCCTCCTCTCTCAAAGGAGTGTTGAAGTCCCCCATAACCATCCAACTAAGATTTTTGAAGTTGTCCCTAGCCTGAATGATTTTTTTTCCAAAAAGAGTTTCTAGCCTGAATTATGACCTGACAAGAGAAATTACTGTCCTGAAAGATGTTGGTAAGAACCCAAGAAGTACCATATTTTAATTGCTCAAATTTTATACAAGAGAAATTACTGTCCTGAATTATGACCTGACCTTTAATAGTATTAAGGTTCTAGATGGTAGCAATGCCTCCTGAAGCACCTTTAGAACTACCACCACTAACAATACCATTTTTGAAGAACCTCAAAGATTCAACTTTTTCTCTACTCATTTTGGTTTCTTGAATTAGGAAAATATCAGGATTACTATCTCTTATCATATTCCTAATAATATCATGTTTATGGAGATTATTGAGTCCCCTAATATTCCAAGAGATTATCTTCATAGCTACTTACCAATTCCTAGCTCCTTGAGAGTCTTTTGGGTTCCATCTGTAATGTTCTTGCTGGCCTCCTTGTCTCTGACTTTGTGGTTAGAGGGCCATCCTGGGGAAGAGGAAATATACCCCACATCAACTTGAGCTATTCTGCTGGATTTCCTTAGTAGAGAAGTCGAGGGAGTAGATCCTTTCTTATTCTTGTATTTTGGTTGCTTCCATTCAGTTTCTATCATAGGAGCCACTTCCATGTTGTAGAGGATTTTAGAGATTTCTTCTTCATTGCCCTAGTTAGGAGTTCTAGAATTAGTTGAAACATTGTTCACTATTTTTGAGCTCTGTTCTGAGTCCAAGAGGTTCATACCCAAAATTGCACATTTTTGGGCCTCTTGAATTTCAAAACTTGGCATGGCTAGAGAAGAATCAGTCCTTTCTTCTTGGGGGTCAGGGATCTCTCCTTCCTCTAGTTGGTAATCATTTGTTTCCAGTTCCTTTCCTTCATAAGTGTCAGCAACCACTTCAACTATCTCATTTGAAGGATCATTCTAATCTTTCATTTCCTTTGTTTGAGTTCTACCCAAGGGGCTAACTTTGGTTGGTTCATTTCTCACTACTTCCTAGGTTGAGGGACTAGAGATAGAATTTGAGGTGATTTCCTTCTTTTCCCCCAAAGGATTAAAGTGATTGGAATTTTCTTCCTTATTCTCTGGATTTTTAACTTACCACACCATTTTCTCTGGCAACTTTTGATTTTCAATCTGGGGTTTAGGCTGCTTAGGTTCCACCTTTGGCTTGATTGAGTAGGATTTTGCCCAATGACCTGCTTTTTTATAGTGGAAGCATGCAAAAGGGATAGATTCATATTCAATGTGTTGTTTCCAAGTTCCCAGCTTTGAAACTAGATCTATCTGTTTTGGCATATCTACTTCAAGGGCTACTCCTACATAGAACCTTGCATGAGTTAGTCTTCTTTTTAAAGCAGTGATTGGGTCTATTGAGAGCAACTCACCAAAGGAGCTTGCTATTCCAGAGAAAATACTTTCTGCCCAATATTCAAGAGGCAATCCTAGTAGCTTTATCCAAATTGGAACTCGCGCCAGGAGGGAATCATTCATATTTAGGTTCGGATGCCATTTTCTAAGGACCAGAGCTGTCTTTCCTACCATCCAGGGGCTCCCGCACATAATCTTAACCTTATCTTCTTTGCATGAAAAAGAAAAAGATAGAAGGCCTTTAAGTAAAGCTGATACTACAACATTTCCCTTGAGGACCCATTTTTGTTTGTCAAAAGCCCTTACAACTTCGGTATTAGGATGCGAACCCATAAATTTTCCTACTAAGGAGTTCGACATACTATTGATATTATGGTCCAGAACCTGGTCAGGGATAGAGATAGCGAACTTACCATCAAAAGGGTCAGAAATATTCTTAACATGAGGTAAAGAGGATTTACCAGTAGGTCTAGTTCCAAAAAGGGATGCCCATTTCATTTTTTCCCTTCCGCTGTCAACGAAGTCATCACATGGAATGGGCCCCCCATTGGACCCTTCCCCCAGAAGCCTAGATGAACCCATTGTCTCCTCTGGCAGAGTACCATCAGACTATGAGTCAACAACAACCTCTGGGATGTCTAGAGGCTTATCCTTATTGCCTATGGGACCAACAGCTTTGATCTGGCCACTCCCACCATTGGAACCAAGGTTCCCGCCTTGCTGAGAATTTGAAATTTGAGTTCGCCCATTACCGCCAGCTGCTCCCACTTCCGCCATGGTTGAAACTAATTTACTCTATTGATGATGTTATGATTCATGTATGCATGCCAAATTGATGATTGCTTTATAAGATTTCAAGGATTTTGCAATGGATTAAATGGTCACATATGGATTGTTAGGAAAAGTAATTGGATTCTATCTTTATTGTTTTTTGATTTGGAGATCAACCCATGATATGATGTGAAATTGGATGCTATGTGTTTAAAAGTGTATTCCTTCATATATGTATGCATATTGCTTTGGACCTACTTAAACCAAAGGGAAAGATATCACAATGGTAAATGGTTAGTTAAAACACAAATAAGGACAAACATTCAAACAAATTTAACAATAACACCATTATACCTTTGCAAGCTTCCACTTGTTCCTCAGATTGAGCTTGATGAAGTGAAGGCACCCCTTTGATTGCTCCACTTGATTTGCTCTTTTGCTTGTTGTGTATGTGGATTGCTCTCAAGTGCTCAACAAGATTGATGGATTGAGGATTTGTATTTGGATGATGGATAGATGGATTTGATAGAGGATTATGAAGAAATATGATAGAAGGAGAAATTGGCAGCATACGAATAGAAGAATGGAAGACTCTCCTTTGAGAAGGAGAGACACTCCAATTTATAGATTGGAGGAGGCCAATGGAGGGCCAAGATTGATTTTCTTATGAAAGGCTAAGATTGATTCAAGATAGTGGACATGGATCAAGGATGCATTGGAGAAATAAAAATGAATATAAAATTTCTTGTTAAGAGGGGGCAAAGAGATTTGAATTTCAGAATGAGAATGCATAGGGGGATTCAAAGAAATTTGAATTTCTTTGAGAGGTTCAAGATTGATGTGACATGAGTGGGGGAATTTAAAATTGGAGAATAATGATAAGTGGGATTATGAGAGATTTTAGAGGAATTAATTAGGTTGATGATGGATTAGGAAAAGTGATTTGTAGGAATCACATGGCTAGGTTAATTAATTAAAATTAATTAATTGAGTGGGTTTAGAAGAAATCATGATTTGGTTGACTTTAGAAGTATAGGTAAATAATTAATTTATTTGATAAATTAATTATTGGACAATAGTTACAGGATTAATTGAGTTAGATTTAATTAACATTGAGAAGAATAAGGATAACACAATTAAATCTATCAATTATGTTGACAAGCTTAAATTGATTAAATATTGATTTAATTAATTTTAGGTGTCTACACTACTGATGTGCGGATTGAGATGTGCATGATATTAATCCATGTGACCATGGAAATACACAAGAGAATTAGGGCCAAACCTATGTGCGATTGTGAAGCCAAGGTTTGTCTATTTGGAGAGACAATACCTTGTTTGTAATGTGTTTATTTTTGTATAAGTGAATGCATGTGTGTGTGTTCAATTTTTAAATTTTAATTTATTCCACCTTGAAAGGGCATGTTGAGTGTATGTTGATGTGTTTTATTTTATGGTGTCACTTGACACTTGTAATGTGTTGCTAGTTGGCATGTGACATCTCCTTGAGAGGGAAATATGAAAACCTATGCATTTTTCAAACCTCATTTAGTTTTCCCAAAGGGCAACTTGGTTAGGGAGCCATTGGTATGGTCAAATCAAGTTTGACCCATATGTAAACTTTAGGTGGGTTTTTGGGGGTCAAACTAACTCCTATAGTTGGGGTTAAGTCTCTTTTTTGAAGGCTCACTCGATATACCTATGGGTAAGGGACCTTTTTGGGAATAGAACCACTCAGATGTGATTCCCAAGTCACTTAAAAAGTGACCTTTTCTAGATGGACAAAAAAAAGCTTCTAGAAGATTGAGTTTTGGAAGATAACCTTCTATTCTTGTGTTAGATGCGCTTCCCCACCTGACACCTACCTTTTCAATTTCCTCTTTTAGAAACCTTGTAAGAGGGTTGGGAAGACCAACCTATGAGCTCTCACCATCATTTTCCAAGGAAGTTGGAAAGTGTGAGAAGAGTCTACTTAGGAAAAAAAATCAAACTTATAATTCATCACCCACTCTCCAATCTTGGAGATCCAGAGTTGTGGAAATAATTTGAATTGGAAAAGAAAGATTTAGCTAAGGAAGAAGCTCATAGCTATTTGGAATCTTATTGGCTTGGGTTGGAGGCTCTTCATCAAATCTTCATAGCACATTCCATTTGCAGGAGTTGAGGTTGGTGTATTGTCACCCTTAGAATTTAAATGCATATTGTAGTTGCTTTATGTGAAAATCTGCATGTTGTAAATGCATTTGCTTATGACTTGAGTTTTGTGTTATTATGATTCTTGATTGAGTTGTTGCATATTGTAGTATGCTTTCATATGAATTTTTTTTATGGGAGTCAAGACCAAACTCCCCCTTAGGAGGGCAGAGTAGTCTTGGGGTGAAGGGAGTATGACCGACATAGGGTGTAGGGTCTCTCTTTTGAGAAGAGAGGGAAACAAGGATTTGGGATCCTTGTTGCGTTGTATTTTTTTTTAAATTGGGGGTCATAAGGGAGGATTTGGCTTGAAAGCCTTAGGGGGTCATAAGGAATTTTTGTGGTCATGAGAGACCAAGTTTGGAAGGAGGTTTTTGGCCTTGTGATGGCTATGGTTATTGTAGTTTACTTGTAGATCTCCCCATGTCTAGTCCACCTTCACCCCTCTTTGAAAATGTCAATTTTATGACTATGTGTTAAGCTTGGGTTTGGAGTTTTTGTTTTGAATGTTCCCTCTATGTATTCTAGAAATTGTATGTGTGTTAAAGCTTGTTTGTAACCTATTTGGTACCTAGCTCTCCCAAACTCAAGGGTGGCCTCTTGAGGCCTAGGTTGGGAGGTGAGCCTCCATGGTCACAGCCAAAAGAGTTCCTTTATTGCGGGTTTGCATATTGGTTGTAGAAGATGGAAGAAAAAGAGTTACCTATGTGGCTGATTGAAGAAAGTTTTCAAGTTGCATCTTCATGAATATTTTAGATTTTGCTCATTTTTATGTGTTTTGTGAAATCTGGAAAAAGATTGTAAAAAGGGAAAAATAAACCTATGTATTTCGGTTTCCTACTATTGAGTTTCAAAAAAAAAGTATGTGAAAAGAAAGTGTTTGTTCCATTAAGTTTATTTATTTAGTAGCAAAGAAAAGAGACAAGAAATGTGTAGTAATTTTCCTGTAATCTTCATTTGATAAAAAATACAAAGCTGGAAAAAGATTTACTTTTAAATGGTATTGAGCAATTATTTTCAGATTTAAGATAATGTGAAAAAATCAATGAAACTATGCAATTTTCTAAGATAGCAATTCCTTATTTACATTTTGTTATAAATTTATAGTTAGTTTTCATTCCTAGATTATTATTTCAAATGTCAACTTGAAAGAGAAAGCAAAAAGTTCCTAAATCTGCATCTACCATTTAAGTCTAAATGGGTGTTAGCATGAGATTAATCTTTATTTAAGTCTGATTCTAAACTTAGGCAATGTTCTGCATTTTAATATATAGAAAAGGTTGTTTCTACAAAAGTAAAGGAAGAGTTCATTCTATTTACAACATTTACATTTGTAACAATGTAGGAAAATAAATTGCTTGGAAAATGATATAGTTTCCTTCTATTTTTTGCTTTTACATTTTATATACTCTTATGTATACAGATGCATATATACATAAGAATATATATTTATAAACACATCCCTCCTTAAAAACCTACAACTAGGCTATTCTGGAAATAAAACCAGATTGGAATAAATATTTCACTAAAGGTATATATATATATACATACAAACCGTACATATAAACAAAGCTAGAAAACTGATTTTTAACCTCATAAAAATATGAGCATATGCATATATATCTCAGCATGTATAAATATATATATAAATTTTTTTAAAAAAATATCATGTAAATACATTTCAGCATATATATGTTGATATATATATAAAGAAATTAATTAAAAAGCACATAGGGAAGCATGGGGGCGGCGTGTGGGCCGCATCCTACTGAGGTGGCCACGACCACCCAGGTCGGATCCCCACCTAACGTATGTGGAATACCCTATGTTGATAACACAAAAAATACATCGCCATTGTTGCAAGGTCGACACCTGCAACAATGGCGCTCAATAGCATATCCGCCCCTCCAAAAGAAAATTTTGAACCCCCCTGCAAATAAAATGGAAACCCTAACATATGTTAGAGTATAAAAGGGGTCTATTTAAAACATAGAAGATCCCTAATAATAATATTAAAAAAATAGGATTTTAGGGTTAAATAGATAAAGTGACATTTTTTAGTATTATTTCTATGTGTATTTATTTACATACATATGGGGTATGTAATAAATACATATACAAATATATTTTGTATGTAGTTTTTTTTAAATGAATAAAAAGGGATGTATTATTTCATCCCTTTGGGGTAATTATAAATATATATAAGTTTATTGTAGTGTCATAAAATTGCGACCCATGCAATTTTAACCACGTTTTGGGTCCTCAGCTTGGAGACGACATCTCCTTCCCTTACTGAGACCTATTTCTACATTTCCAACCCTTCATTCTTTCTCCTTCATGCCTTGTGTCTTCTTTAGACTCTATCCAGACACCAAAATAGGATAGGACAGGGGTGTGGCGCCCCTGTCCTCACCCCTTAGGGTGGTCCTATGTTCAGTCTGCTCGATCTCCTATGCATTTCTTGTCTTCGGGGTTTGTTTTTCCTCTTTGTCGGCCTTCGGTGGTTGAAAAATAATCCTCGAGGCATGCATAAAAAGGAATTCAATATCCTCATTCATGGATGGATGGAGAACGGATAAAGAACAGATGAAAAATGAAAAGACAGATAGAGAGCATAAGGAGAAGATATAAGATTTTAAGGTAATCATCAAGCATTCAAGCATTAAAGTCTTCTTCTGGAGAAAAATTACAACATTCATGTGTAAGCATGTGTGTGTGTTAGAGTTTTTTCATGTTACATGCCATTTCATACAACATTTGTGATTACATTCAAGAAGCAAAGCAATTATCATCAACAAATTGCAAATCTAGAAGGTATACATTAACATTGTTTACATTCAAGCATTTGTAATTACTTTCTTTCAAGGTTGATTCCTCAACCAGGGTTTGACTAATGCAAACCCCTATCCACAACCATTCTTCCTCTCTTTTCTATGTGTAGGTTGTAGATGCACAACTGTAACTGTAGGTTTGGGCTTCATTTGCAGAGACAAGAGAATCCTTTTCATTTCGCGGATTTTGTGGTGGACCATGTACATTCCTGCCATGGTCCTAACAAATTTTCTCCAAATTTGTAGGGCAGATCCGTATCAATCTAATTAACTTATATCCAAAGTTACAATGCAGTCCCGAATTGGTAGCTCCTCATTTCACTCATTTTCTCTCTCTTTTCCACACAGTCAACAAGTCAACTTTCTCATTTACAAAAGAGGGTAAATCACACTTGAACCACTTGCAATCCACTTAGAATTCACATCCTTGTTTCCCTTAGATTTGGATATAGTAGATTCAACCCCTCTTTTGAATGTAAAGTCTCTCCCAAGTGAAAATCATCCTAGTGGCATCCTTTCTCTCTCCTAGGTGGGGAGTCACTAGGATCCAATTTTCCACTTTACATTTTGGTGAACCCGACATCTTACACATTAATTCTGATTTCTCATTCTTAGATCTGATTAATCGTACTTTGAATTTCAAATTTTCATTTTCAAGTTTGATCTATTTGCAAATTTTAGAGGTTAATTGCATAAAACCCTAATTTTTCATTTTCATAAAATTAAGCTTGTGAGGTGTAAAATTTTAATTGCTTATTTCAGATTTGGTTTCTATTTCAAAATTGCAATTCAAATCTATCCCTTTATTCTGAAAATTTAGTGGTTAAATCATAAAACCATAATTTTTAAGATCTTTTCATTTTCAACCTTTGACTGCAATTTTGACCGATCTAGACATCTCCAAATCGGCTATTTTTTTGGATTCCACATTAAAACTATAATCTCGACCATCCCTGAAAATTTCAAAAAAAGTTGGTCGGACTGTGTGCATTCCCACCACGATCCTCTATTTTTTCCCAAAATTTTGGGAGATGGAATTGACTGTATTTTTCTGCTCAGATCTAGAAAATCGGCGCACTTCATCAATTTTAACACTCTCCAAGGTCAAACAAAAATTCAAAGTTTATCAAATTCACATCTTAAAATTAATTTTCATAAAAAGCTCCTAATTTTAGATCTTCTTTTCTAGCAAATACAGATTTCACTTAAGAGACTTTTAATGGCAACTAATAAATTGGATTTACTTGCTCTTTCTCATGTGATTACATTAATTTCTTCATATATTTATCATGTGTCAGATAAGAGTTTCTTTCATTTCCTATTGCTTCTCTTTCTTCATAGCACTTGGTCATATTGTGTTGTTAGGATTTCCAAATGATTAGATCTCAGAGCTTTCATATATCATTTATGTTACATTATGATGATGTTGTTAACAACATGCATTTCCTATGTTAATCACCTTAAAGATTTTGTAGATCCTAAATCTAGAAATCCTAATCTTTGTACCTCTCCTAGGGTATCTTGTGTAAAATAAATGAGATCTAATGCTTTACCCAATGATATTTCTACAAGAGAGAAAGCATTGGAAAGTAATATGGATCCATCTTCTTCTTCTACACATACCCTTGAGCAAGAGAGCCAATATGAAGACATCAACATTCTCACATCTTTAGATCCTCCTTATTCTCCTAAGACCTATCTTCAACATCAAAGTCTATGTAGGGAGGATGACATCATGCATTTTATTCATGACCTTTCCCCTCACATAGAAATCAATAAAAATGAGCTTTTAGATGATGAAGATGTTCCTCCCCAATCTTCTAGAAAGGATAAGCTCTATAAAGGCAAAGGGATGGTCATATCACATGACACTCCTCCCTTTCTGCCTCCTTACGCATCCAATTTCAAAGAAATTCATGATCCTATTCCTCCATCTAGTTAATATCAACATTCTTATAGTCATGGCTTTCATATAATTACAAAACAAGATTTAACAGGACAAGGAATTGGGAAATTTGAGCATGGAATTCGTGTCCCTATAAATCCTCCTACACAAACTACTACAAGAGGCCTAGGAAGTGGTACCCCTCTTTCTATGGAAGAATTCCTTAGACTTCACAACTTTAAAGATTACCTTCAAAAACAACAAATCAAGAGAGCCTGCAAGAATGCTTCTTCTTCAAAATGTCCTTTTTGTTCATTTCATCAAACCCATGAGCATAATGCTGATGATTGCCCTGATTTTCAAAAGTCTATTCAAGATGGCATAGAAAGTGGCAAAATTAGAATTGTGGATCATGAAACTTCTTCTCCTAACAAACCTTCTTCTTCATGGGAAGACGATATTTACCATCCTGATAGATTAGCTGCAAGAATCTATTGTAGATTGAAATATGACAAGAACATTTCCTTTCCTTCTCAAAATAAAAACAAAAATCTTAAGCAAGTGAAAGGTATTGAATAATGATTTTTTCATGATTTATATTCATATTCTATTGGAAAATGTTATGCATTTAATAAATTTGTTCAAGTACAATATGATCTTGCACACATTTGTCTCATAGAAGATCTAGCTGTATTTCTGGGCAAAAACATAGTGCCTTAGCACTTCTTTTCCCTTCATGTTTCTCTTCACCCTATGGCATAATTAGCCCATGTAATGAGAGCTCTTTATCATTAGTGGTGGTATTATTTCACTTTAACATACTTTGGGGCAGCAACATGAAGTCCTTTTTTTTCTTCTTCTTTCTATACATTTATCTTTATCTTTGTGCATCATTCATTATTAGATCTCTTTTCTTGCAGAGAGCTATTCCTATGTGAGCATATAATTTTTCTTTGGTTTTCCTCTTTTCTTGGAGAGGGGCATCTTCAATGAGTACTGCATTTCTTCTCTCTCCCTCATTCTCTTGGAAATATTACCTCTTCTATGGTTTCAATTATTTGCAAGTATGATATGCCCCTTAGCAGGGAATGATCTCTTGAGAAGCATGTATCCTTTCCTTGAAAGGATTTGTTCCAATAGGACAACATATCACTTGAAAGTAATCACCATCATAAAATGTGTAATATATCTCCTTGTTCTCCTCACTTGGGGGGCAAGGATTTTCACTCCTTTCCCTTTTCACTTCTTTACCTTGTATTATTATTTCCTGTAGGGGCTGTATTTTTCATATGTGATTATCATTTCTTACAATGGTATTCTTTTATGACTAATCCCCCTTGGGGAATGTATTATGCTTTTTTCTCTCTTCCTTTCAAATATTACCACTTCTTGAGACATGTATTTGACATTTACTAATGTCTTTTATTGCATGTGTTCATGTAAGTTCATTGCACATTTTCTTATGTTTAATCTCTCTCTAGTAGATTGTGTAAGCTCTTCTCATTGTCCCTTAGCTTGGGGGGCAATGATCCTTCTCTCTCTCTTTCTATAGGGATCCACTTTTTCCTATTAAGTGGATGGTGTGAGTTCTATTACTTGATGTCATTCCTTGTGTATAATTGTTGGTTATTGGCTTAAGGATTCTATCTTATACAAGAAGTGTTAATCCTTGACTACGACCTCTTTTACACTTGGTAATGTACATCTATGATAAATCCAACCATCCCTCTAGGGGCTAAACGCAAGTCATCCCTCATCAAGAATCCCTTTCACCTAGAAATAGGAGGAAGGATTGCATTCTTGTTCTTTCCTTTTCTTATTCTAGAAGATGTTATGTTTGTCTAAGACAACTCCTCTCGGGGGTAGATGTCTTTTGAACAAATATATCTTCTCCTCAAAGGATCACATTTACAACAAGAAATCTCTTTTCAACTATCTTATCCTTGCTTGAAGAGTATTCCCTCTCTGGCTTGGATTTATGACATTGTTGCATAGTGGATATCTTCTTTGTGATAAAGGTAGGCATCCTTGTTCTTATTTCCTTAAGATATCAACATCATCCTATGCTGACATCTTAAGGGGGGGGGGGCATCCACACTGCTCCTTTGTGCTATACTTCTCTCAGGCATTAAATAGTGGGACATTCTTGAACCAAAGGGAAACCTCTTAGAGCAAGAAGCCATCACTTTTTGAATAGTGAGACATTATTGGAACTAGGGGGAAACCTCTTAGAGCAAGATGTCATCACTTTTCTCTTGTACAGTGGGTCATTCTTAGAACTAGAGCACAGTCTCCTAGAGAGAGATGATGCCACTTTTATTTTATGCAGGGTGATTATTATTGGAACTAGAGCACTGTCTCTTAGAGCAAGGTATCACACCTTTCTTGACACTTGTACTATACATTCTATGTAGGTTGTAGCATACTCAGGCATAGACTCCTATGAGGCACTTCAAACCTCACTTGCACATGCATGCATGAGTTTGAGTGGAACTAACAGTGTTCTCACTCTCTCTCTCTTTACATGGATCACCTAGGCAAGCTCTAGGGGCAAGATTTTCCATGTCCTTCTCTCAATGGATCATCTAGTTTTATGGGCAAGACATCCAAGGTTTCTTTCTTCTTTGCCTTTCTTCTCATGGATCACCAAAGTGTGTATTCATTCTCTCTCTCTTCTTCCTCTCATGAACTCATAGTTTTACTATTGATAGTTCATGGATGATGTTATCTTTTCTCTTTTATATGACCACTCGTGTTTATGTGATGGTATTGGTCTTTGTGTCATGATTAGTTGTTAAGACATATGAGCTCGAGATCTCTTTGGATGGTTAGTTTGTCATCTTATGTCTTGTTCTTGTTGTGTGTCTTTTTGTGCTTTGTCTTTGTTTTTGTGTGTTTTGTGCCTTTTTGTTTTGTGTGCTCTTGCATATGTTGGCATGAGTTGAGACCCTAAGATTGGGGGATTTTCGCTCCTCAATATTGGTGGTGTCTTATACTCCTTGTGACATTTCTTCACATCTCTCATCTTCATCTCTTTGTTTTCTTCTACTTTACTGGTAGTAGTGGCATAAGCCATTCTCCCGCTAAAGTAGGGGCTAAATGTAATGTCATAAAATTGTGACCCGTGCAATTTTAACCATATTTTTGGTCCTCAACTTGGTGACGACATCTCCTTCCCTTATCGAGACCTATTTCTGCATTTCCAACCCTTCATTCTTTCTCCTTCATGTCTTGTGTCTTCTTTAGACCTTGTCTGAGCCCCAAAATAGGGCAGGACAATGGTGTGGCACCCCTATCCCCCTAGGGCAGGAGCGTGGTACCCCTGTCCTCACCCCTAAGGGTGGTCCTATGTTCGGTCTTCTCGATCTCCTATGCATTCCTTGTCTTCGGGGTTTGTTATTCCTCTTTGTCAGCCTTGGGTGGTTGAAAATTAATCCTTGAGGCATGTATAAAAAGGAATTCAATACCCTCATTCATGGATGGATGGAGAACGGATGAAAAATGAAAAGACAGATAGAGAGCATAAGGAAAAGATACAAGATTTCAAGGTAATCATCAAGCATTCAAGCATTCAAATCTTCTTCATTCATCCATTGGAGAAACATTACAACATTCATGTGCAAGAATGTGTGTATGTTAGGGTTTTGTCATGTTACATGCCATTTCATACAACATTTGTGATTACATTCAAGAAGCAAAGCAATCCTCATCAACAAGTTGCAGATCTACAAGGTATCCATTTACATTGTTTACATTCAAGCATTTGCAATTACTTTCTTTCAAGGTTGATTCCTCAACTGGGGTTTGACTAAGGCAAACCCCTATCCACAACCATTCTCCCTCTCTTTTATGTGTGTAGGTTGCAAGTGTGCAACTGTAATTGTAAGTTTGGGCTTTATTTGCAGAGACAAAAGAACCCTTTTTGTTTTGTGGATTTTGTGGCGGACCATGTACATTCTTGCCATGGTCTTGACGACTTTCTCCAAATTTGCAAGGCAGATCCATATCAGTCTGATTAGCTCAGATCTGAAGTTACATCGTGATCTTGAACTGGTAGCTCGTCATTTCACTCATTTCCTCTCTCTTTTCCCCACAATCAACAAGTCAACTTTCTCATTTACAAAATAGGGTAAATCACACTTCAACCACTTGCAATCCACTCAGAATTCACATCCTTGTTTCCCTCAGAATTGGATCTAGCAGATTCAACCCCTCTTTTGAATATAAAGTTTCTCCCAAGTGAAAATCGTCCTAGTGGCTTCCTTTCTCTCTCCTAGGTGGGGAGTCACTAGATTCCAATTTTCCACTTTACATTTATATATATATTTGTATATGTATACACACACACACACACGCACACACGCACACACAAACACACACACACACACACACACACACACACACACACAACAATTATTAATGGACACCTTGGGTTAATAAATTAATATTAACACCAAGAAATCGTATTAATTTTAATATAGTAAAATGACCATGTTGGTATGTAGATACATATGACTATTAAATTAATATTAATATGATGAAGTTGGAAAATTTGCAATTAAATGATACAATTAGCAATAAAGATAAAATGGTATTAATTGAGTTATTTTAATTAACTCTAAATGAAAATGAACTTAAATAGCTATTTCAAGGGAAATTGGATTATAATCCTTTGGAAAGTTATATTTTAAGCAAATGGAGCTATTTCAAACACTTAGTTGAGAATCAATAAATATTTTAATTAACCAAATTAAAGTATCGTTGTCAATCCTAGGGATGGTATCTTTAATTTATTTCAAAGAAGTGTTTCCCATTGAGTGTAATGCAGAGCAATGGCTTAAGGAGTTAAAATTACCCCACATAGTAAATGTACACTGCATGTTGCCATTTTAATTTGAATTTAAATAAAGCATTTAATCATTCACATTGAAGATCACATTAAGTTGACACTAGAATAATCAAATTAGTGAAACTAAGTGAGCAACCACATCTTCACATTATGTAAACTCGAGTAATTAAGCCATGTTTCAAAAAAAATATTGTTGTTGTGTTTTTCCCCTAAAGTTTCCTTTGGAAAGTTATATTTTAAGTAAATGGAAATTAATTGAGTTTACTCAATTATTACACACACACACATATATATAACTATTTAAAAAAAAGAAGCAAATGAACAAGTAGTGATCAATGAGCATTTTCTTGCTGTGCGAATGGAGGGAAATTTGAATTCTGCGAATGAAGGGATCAACACGGCTAGTTTTTCCTCTGGTTTTTTAGCCTCTGCAGCTCAAGGACAACTTGTCTCTTTGAGATCTATGGGGGATGATGAGGATGGTTGAAAGGATGGGGACCCATGACATCGAGACCCTCCTCTTGACTATAAAAATATTGAAGATTCTATAAAGTTGGGTCACGAGATCTTGAAAGCTGAGCTGGAAAAGACGGCTGGAGACAAAGTGGTCAAATCCTGAAATAGTTTCTTTGCAAACAAGCCTACTAGTAAATCTACCTTTCCCTCTATGGAAGATATTTCTAATAGAAAGGTAGGAAGATTGGCTATTGTTGTACTGAACATGGTCATAGATCACAGTATTTCTCTTATGGCATTTTCTCTTGTGGGGAAATTCGTTGGACCCAGACCTAATATTGAAGTTGTTAGGTCTTTTGTGAAGAGAAAATGGAGGGTGAAAGGACAGGTTGATGTTTCAACCCTATGAAGGGTTTTTCTTGTCTTTTCCTTCTCCTGTGGTGAAGACTTGGAAATGGCTCTGAGCAGAGGACCTTGGATGCTCGGGAAGTCTTTTTTATCTTTAAGAAAATGGTCTCCAAAAATGGAGCTCAATGACTGCTTTTTTGAATCTACTCCGGTCTAGGTGTAGCTCCCTAGTTTTCCGCTTGAATTTTAGTTGGAGGACATGTTTTTAGGCATTGCTAAATCCTTCAAGGAGCTTGTGGCTAGAGATTCTATAACATTAGCACGAAAGAGATTGGTGTATGTGAGGATATGCGTTAATATCTCATAGAACACAGACCTTCCTAGCTCTATCAAAATAAATTCCAAGCTAGGTAAGTAGGAATAAGTCACAGAGTTTGAATCCCTCCCTTTCATGTTCTTTTCATGTAAGAAAGATGGACATTGGGCAAACACTTGTCCTAGTAACCCAAAGAATTCTCAGAAGAACAATAATCATGTTAAACAAATCTAGAAAGAGAAGCTGAACAAAAATGAGGAGGGTAGATCAGAAGGAGGAACTGGATTCCCTAGTAACTCAAAAGATATAACAAGGGATGAAAGGAAAGCTATTCCTTCCAAGGAGAGTCCTTAGAAGGAAATCAGAAAGGATGAAGAGAATGTATTTGAAGTTAAAACAAGAAATGGCTTTGAAGCTTTACAGATTCAAGAAGAAGAAAATGTAATTATAGAAGAAATTCTTGAAGACAGTGAGATTGGAGACACAAATGAGTCACAATATGAGATTCCAAAAGAAATAGAATAGGAATGTAATAAAGTGTGTTCAAAGGACTCTAAAGCTCCAGATGTAATCTTTGAAGAAAATACCCAGTTTAGATCCCCCCAGGTTAACCTTAACTCTCTATTCTAGAACTTTGGGACTGATTTGCCCACCTCATCTCAATGAAAAGGAGAACCTTGGAATAGTAAGAAGTCTGCATATAAAAATGAAGAAGATGAAGAGCTAATAGAAGTGGGAAAAAAGAAAAACAAGAAAATAGGGTGTACTAATGGGGTTAAAACTAGAACCAGATCTAAGGCAGATATTGGACTTTCCAAATCTCCAAAGGGGTACAAAACTATGAAGTGGCATAGGGACCGGGAGAGAAAACAAAATATAGCTGATTGAAGGAAACAAACCATTCAGGAATCCTACTCCCAGGTTTCCAAATGAAGGTAATCTCTTGGAACATTAGAGGCCTAAATGGGCTCCATAAGAAGGATGTGCTTAGGAATTTTATCAGAGATCATAAGCCGGATATTATCCTGGTTTAGGAAACTAAAATGAGTAAGGAAAAAGTAGAAAAATTAAAATTCTTTAAACTTGGGGGTGTGTGTGGCAGTAGTTCTAATGGAGCATCTAGTGGGGTTGCCATATTTTGGAATAATAAAATTATTGATGGAGACCTGATTGATGAAGATGGTAATATCATTTCTATGAGAGTCAAATGCATTGCTGAAGGACAGGACTAGGTGGTTACAAACATTTATGCCCCCAACTCTAAAGCTGCTCAGAGCAAGTTTTGGGACAAAATCTAGCAGAAAAGAGGGACTTTTACCCAGGATAGTTGGCTTTTGATGGGAGATTTCAGCACTCCTCTACAGGAAATTGAAAAATTTGGTGGAACCCAAGCTCAACTAGATAGCAGGATTGATCTTATGGACTTTATCAATGCCAATGCCCTCATTAACGTTGACCTTTCTGGAGCTTCCTACACTTTGTCTAATCAAAGGGATGGAGAAGAACTTATTAGGGTAAGGCTTGATAGATCTCTTATTACTCCTGACTGGGTCCTTAAGTATAGATTCTCTCTATCTATTATTAATAGAATTGGATCGAACCATTATTCTATTTATTTTGTTGTTGATTCTATTAAGGGAAAATGCTGCTTTGCCTTCCGGTTTGGAAAAATGTGGATCTCACACCCTTCCTTGGAAGCTTCCATTTCCAAATGGTGGAATATAACTGTGGATGGTCCTACCATGTTCAAAGTTGTAAAAAAGTTAAGAAACATCAAAGATAGCATCAATGTTTGGAATAAAAAGGTTTTTAGGGATATTTTTGAATCTAAGAGGAAGCTCAAGAAGGAATTAGAACATATTCAAAATTCTATCCAGAAACTTGGTTATAAGAATGTCCCCAAGGCTAAAGAAGATGAGGTTCTAGCCAAATTACACAACACTATTTCAAGAGAAGAAATTTATTCAAGGCAGAGATCCAAGGCAATTTGGTTAGAGCCTGGTGATAGAAATACTAAATCTTTCATATGACATTAATGAAGCATAAAACAACAAGTAAAATTTCTAGATTGATTGTTAATGATAAAACTATTGTCAAAGATGGTGATATAGCTGATGAAGTTGTAAGGCTCTTCTCTAACCTTCTAATTGGTAACAAGGAACTTGACCTTGTTAAGCAGATGGATATGGTTGAAAATATTCCTAAGATTATTGGACCTAATCAGAATAGGATTTTATCTACCATCCCCTCAGTTGATGAAATTAAAACAACTGTTTTCTCCTTCCAAGAGGATAAGGCACTGGGCCCGGATGGCTTCCCCATGTTTTTCTTTCAGGAATATTGGCACATTGTTGGGGCTGATGTGGTCAATGTTGTCAAAGAATTCTTTGGTTCTAGAAGAATTCTTTGGTTCCAGAAGAATTCTTAAGGAAATCAACTCTACCTTCATAGCTCTAATTCCTAAGGTGGCTGGAGCTGATTCTATGGGTAAGTTTAGGCCAATAAGTCTATGCAATTCTTTTGACAAGATAATCTCAAAAGTCCTGACTTCTAGATTATTGGTTGTTCTTCCTCTTGTTATCTCTAAGGAACAAAAAGGATTTGTCCTAGGTAGGCAGATTTTGGACTCTATAACTCTTTTGCATGAGAATATCCATTCTCTTAATGCTGCAAATAAAGAGGGATTCCTCATAAAGTTGGATTTGGCAAAAGCCTATGATAGGGTTGAATGGCAGGTTCTTTTTAGGATCATAGAAGCCTTTGGATTTGATAAGAAGGTTATCAAAATCACTAGAGAGCTAATATCTACGCCGAATTTTTCTATTCTTGTTAATGGATCTCCTTCCAGATTTTTTAAGTCTTCAAGGGGTCTCAGGCAAGGAGATCCTATCTCACCCATTCTTTTCACTATTTTGGCAGAATTTTTGAGTAGATTGATTCAAAAGTTGAAGGAAAAAAGGATCATCAAAGAATTGCAACCCTCTTTAGCTAATTTCTTCTGCATTCATCAACAATTTGATGATGATACTATATTATTGGGATACTCTTCTATGAGTGAATCTTCTACCTTCAAAAATGCTCTCAGCTCTTATTCCCTTGCTACTGGCCAACAAGTTAACTGGGAGAAATATTCTATTTACTTCATCAACACTCCCTTGTTGAGGCAGTGGAGGATTGCTAACATAATTGGCTATAAGGTTGAGCTGCTCCCCTCTAGTTATTTGGGCCTCCCTCTTGGTTTGGATTCTCCAAACTCTTTCTGGAATTCTTTGATTGATAAGTTCAGCAAAAAACTAGCTGGATGGAAAGGCTCTATGTTGTCACGGGCTGGTAAGCTCCAACTTCTTCAAGCTACCCTTCAGAATCTACTTGTTTATGCTCTTAGTTTATTTAGTATACTGGTCAAATTTATAGAAGTGTTAGAAATAATTCAAAAAAGATTTCTTTGGTTTGGTGTGGAAGATAAGAAAAGGATTTCTTTGGTTTCTTGGGATAAATTTTGTGGTCCTAAAAGTAGTGGGGGGTTAGGTATCAAATCCCTTAAACCTTTCAATAAAGATTTGTTATCCAAATAGGTTTGGAGGGCCTATGGTATTAAGAGAGATTGGAGTAGGGTGTGGTTTGAAAAATACATCCATAATCAGCCCATTCATTCCCTTCTCTATTATGAAGATATCCCTACATGATCTTTTATTTGGATTAGTATGATAAAATATATTAAAGTTGCTAAAGCTGGAGCTGGCTGGGTCCTTGGCAAAGGTAACAAAATTAGATTTTGGGAGGATGTCTGGATCAAAGATGAGCCTCTTTTTAACCAGGATTGTAGACATATCATTGAAGATTGTAAAAGGAGGTTTGGTTCTATGGTTTGTAATTATTGGGAGGAGAATAAATGGGTTAGGCTTGATGATGTTTATGTTGGATTCTCTTCGCTCCAGCATGATTTGTTGTCCTTTTCTGTTAGCAAAGACTCAGATGATGTCTTCTTATGGAATAGTAATCCTAGGGGTACTTTTATTGTTGCTTCTACTTACAAATATATATCAACTCAGGCTTGTAACCCTATATGGACTAAAGTTTGGAATAGATTCCTCATTCCTAAAGTTATTATGTTTTTCAAGCTTGCCACTCATAACAAGATTCTCACTATTGATAACCTAGTTAGAAGAGGATTTATGATCCCTAATAGGTGTGAGTTATGTCAAAAAGAGGTTGAGTTTGTGGATCATTTGTTCATTCACTATTGTTTTACCTGGGAAATCTGGGGTAAAGTGTGGATGCAATGGAAAGTTGATTGGGTTATGCTGAATAGTTTTAAGGAAGTCCTTTGGCATTGGATTTTCCCTACCAAGCTTCCCATCATCAAGACCCTTTGGTCCTTTCTTCTTCCTATGACCTATTGGCATATTTGGAAGGAGAGAAACAATAGAATTTTTAGGGAGACTTAAGTGTTCTTCTCAGGTGGTCTTTGAAAAGATTTGTAGGGCTATTAAAGAAAACATCAACACCATTCACAAAAGCAACAAGCAATGTAGTTATATTGATATGAATGATAATGATAAAAGGATTCTTACAGAATAGAAAATATTGAATAAGGTTTGGAAGTCTGATCTGAAGAGTAGAAGAGATAATGTGGTTTGGAGGTTCTGTCCTCATGATTGGTTGAAGGTGAACTTTGATGGTGCAGCTAAAGGAAATTCGGGTAATGTTGGTGGGGTAGGTGTTATCAGAAATTCTATGTTATCAAAAATTCTCATGGCTTTTGTGTTGCTGCGATCACTTCTCCCTTTGGAATTAAAAATAACCATGTTGCAGAAGCTCTGGCAATGTTAAAATATCTTCAACTTGCTCAGCATTTCAATTTTAAAAAAATCTCACTAGAGGGGGATTCCCTTAATATAATTCAGGTTATTAAAGGTATTAGTTCCCCTTCTTGGAATATACAAAATATCATTGATAAGGCCAAAAAAATGTTAGATTCTTGTGATAGTGTGGTTATTACCCATACCTTTAGGGAAGGCAATAGGGTAGCCGATTTGTTAGCTAATGAGGGGGTCATTTTAGTGGAAGATGCTAATTATATCAGAGAGTCATCATGTAAGAACAAAGTTCGAGAGCAATTATTTTATTACAGGATCAATGGTACATATTAATCTCATCATTACCCTTTTTGGTTCGGACTTCAATGACAAATTTTGGAGTGAGGCAAATTGTCAGATGATGACCTATCTCAGGTGTCGCATTAATGAGTATAGGTGTAAAAGTCCTTATCATATTAAGTACTGGGTTAATTTGCATGTTTTAAAGGGCTACTTGAAAAACAAGATAATTACCTTGGTTTTTTATTCCAGCTTCTCTGTTCTTCAGCATTTGGTTAGTTTGTGCTCCCCTGAGGGTTTCAATTTGAACTACTTCTACATTATGGGTGGAAATCTCAACCATAATGAGCCCACCAGCTGTGATAGTTGGAAGGGTGAAAGGAAAATTTGGAGAAGGCTGCATAAAAATGGCTTCACTGATTATATGGAGAAATTGCATGGGAGCAAGAATCCCATTTCTCATGGTTTTGCCAAGGGTTGGAAAAATAACAGAGTTACTCTATTTGGGCAGACCTAGAGAGTGGATGAAGATTTGGTGGCCGAGGTGACTGGTTTGTAGAAGGATGACATCAAGTTTTATAGAGATCGTAAGTTCTTGGTGGAAGCCATAAAAAATTTCCCTAAGAATGAAGAAGAAAGGGCTCAGCTTGCCAAAAAGGATAATATTTCCTATTATCTCCCTAACTAGTTAAACTCCTTTTGGTAGAAAATGTTGAAAGTGTTAATGGAGTATCTTATTGTTGATGGTAGGTTCTAGAAAGTCTATAATTATCACTTTGTTATCCTTAATCACTTTCACCATGGTTCTAAGATATCTCTACCCTTCTATCTGGCCTCCTCCCTTAATGACAGTCTAGCTAGCCATGCTAAGAAACCCAATTCCTACCCCATTTCCCACCAAGGTCTTACTCTATTAATTTATGAGTATCTTAAGGATAAATTTAAGGCCAATAAGGATGATCCCCTTATGGAGAGTGCCCATATCTCTGAGGATTATGATAGTTTTGAGTCTGATGAGGATTCTACCAATCATCCCCCTAAAAAGAAATTGAGGGTTAGTAAGAAAGCTGAAGAAGATGCTGAAGAGATGACTGATCTTGAGCAGGAGCAAAATAAGGAGGTGGAGAAGGAGGCGAAGCATGAGCAGGAGAAGGAGGTGGAGGGTGAGAAAGGAGACAAGGATAATGAGAAGGGTAAAGAGGATTTTGATGAGTCAGAGGAGGAGAGTCCCTATGATATGGACAACAGGGTTGAGATTCATAATAATATGGAGGAGGGCAACCCTAGGCTTGAGGATTCTGCCCAGGACATGGAGGATGTGGATAATATTCTGAATGCTATTAGAAATAGCTCTCTGGAAATGTTTAAGTTCTAGAAGTGGGTGATTGATAATATTACCAACATTTAGGAAAAAAAGAGAGAGCTGGAGATCAAAATTGATAATGTAGTTAAGGATATTAATGATAAAGGAAAAGTGGAAAATTTTGAGGATAATAGTGAAGCAGAGGATGAAAAAGATATTCCTGACTGGTCGGAGGGTGAGATCATAAAGGGAGATGTGAAGCACCTGGAGGATGTGGTGAGGACTCTCAATGAAAAGGGTGAGTCTGATTATGAACTGATAAACAACAGAGTTCAAAAAATTGAGAGTGCTCTGAGGAAAATCATGGAGCATAGCTTGGTTGTGATGAAGGTGAATTCCCAAAATATGAATGTGCTGGTTGCCTGCCTAGAGAATGATAAGAAGAACAGAGATACTATGATTGTTGATGATATGTTGGGTTCTAGCTCTGTCCAACATTCTTCTAGACGCAGAACTAGGCAAAATGCTAAAGAGTTGGAGTTGAAGACTAAAGGTAATGTAGGAAAGAAAAGACCTTAAAGAGGTAGAAAATGCAATGATGATGCTTGTCAAGGATGCTGAGGAGATCATAAATATTTTCACCTAGGTGTTCTAGTTTTGTTTTAGGTGTGCTAGTATCTCACTAGTCTTTTGTTGTACATTTCTTTGGCTATTGTCTTTTGTGCTAATCTTTTGCTACCTTTCTTGCTTCTCTAATGCTTTTCTTTATGATTTGTAAGTGGGTTTTGGGTCCCTTAAAACCCATTTTTCCTTAATCAAAAACTATTTAAAAAAAATATCATGTATATGCATTTCAGCATATATATATATATGTGTATGTATATATATATATATGTGTGTGTGTGTGTGTATGCATATATGTATATATATATTTATATACATACATATATGTATATAATGTATGTATATATATATGTATATATGTATATATATATATGTATATATGCATATACATGTATGTATATATACATACATGTATATACATATATGTATGTGTATATATATACACATACATATATGTATATACATACATGTATATATATATACATGTATATATATACATACATACATGTATGCATATATATATGTGTGTGTGTGTGTATACATATATGTATGTATAAATATATACATACATGTATATATATTTATGTACATATATATATGTATATACATGTATATATATATGTATATGTATATGTATATATATGTATATATTGTTGGCATTTTTGATGATTATGTTGTGATTGTCATTGATGGACACACACTTGCTATGAGATCACTTTTTGTATGTATGAGTTATGCTCAACCGGTATTTGTTTCAAGCCGGTATTGAGTTACCAACCGGTAATCGGTAAAGTTGTATAAACCGGTAATACTCTGTGATGAGTTACCATCCACCGACACTTTGATGGTGATTTTGTGTCATGTTACCAAATGTGTCTAGATACAATGAACCTAGGAACTTGCAATGTAATCCTATTGGACCGGCATGAAATCATATTCCTTCTAAGGACATCATGTCTAGGGTTTTAATATGTGTGTAGCTGTTATGGTTTGACGTGGTCGATGAGTTCTTGTATGTGCGATCTTAACAAAAAGATCAAGTCTATGTACTGTAACAGAGTGTGGATTTACTAAAGACTGAAGTAATGCTGAAATGCATTAGCAATAAGCTATCATGGATCTAACCAAGCAGACTATTCTATTTGCTAGATCATTCACTTGTTGATTACTCACATCTTTGACAAGTTAGAAACCCTTAACCGAGTAGGCCTAGAAAAGCCTTTGTAAATCCTCTAACAATGTGATTCATATCTGTGGATCTAAAATCCTCTCATAAGGTAGTCTTTAATCAGACTTATCTCCTAACAAAGATTGAGATTCCTAACAGGATCTGTTCTAGTAAAGAACATTGTATGACCTTAACCGGTTTGACCTTAACCAGTCTGATTACTATTCTGCAGATAGTTACTTGTGAGTTTCATCTCACCGTGGTTTTTCCCATTTGGGTTTCCACGTCAAAATCTCTTGTGTTATGGTGATTGTGCTTCTATGGGTGAATGCCTTACTTGCTGTTTGGTTTGCATTTGTGTTAACTAGTTTGTTAATTAAACTGTTATACCGGTTTACCACTAGACTAATAAAGTGTTTGAGTACAATAATTTTTGGTATACTAATTCACCCCCCCTCTTAGTATTCATCAATTGGTATAAGAGAAAACCTTTATATAAGTCTAACCACTTGGAAAGAGATATGGGGGAATACACTATGAGGGAACTTACTCATCAGCTCACTTAGACTGAGCAAGTCTATGATGAACTTAAAGTCAAATATAAGGCCTCTCAGGGAAAAAGAAGAGCATGCTAAAAAAATGATGGAGCTAACTGAAAACGGTTCTTCTAATGAAGCGGACATGGAAGCCCTAGTTCAAGAAGTTGAAAAAATGAATGAGTCCAATGCCAACCTAAGAAGGGAACTTGAAGGACTAACTATCAGAATGTGTCAAGAACTTGAGAACAGGAGGAAAGCTGAAGATCTGGTAAAAGACAAAGATCATGAGATCTCCAAGCCAAAGCAAGAGATCAGTGCACTTACCACTCATCTTCATGAAAATAAAATGGAAAAGGAAGAAATGCAAGGTGAACTACACATGGTTGTTTCTGAGAATGCAACCTTGAAGGAATCCAATGCTGCTATCACCAAAGAACTTAATGAGTCAAAGGAAATATTTGCCAAATTCAATAAGAGCACTGTCAAGCTAGAGCAGAAGCTTGAGTTAGCTAAACCGATAAAGAATACCAATGGACTTCATTTCTGTGAATATGAGGAAGGTGAGACCTCTAGAACAAAAGATGGGGCATCAAAGAAACAACCAACACCAAAGGATAAAGGTAAGCAAAAGTTCAAACTTGTTTGCTTTAATTGTCTCAAGGAAGGACACAGTGCTAATGTATGTAGAAGTAAGGCTTACAATAACTTTCCTTATTTTCTAAACGATAAGCCTAGACCTAATAGATTCAATGGTAATTGTTATGCATGAAACAAGTTTGGGCACATAGCATTTGAATGCAGGTCTTTCATGCACAACACCAGAAGGTATTCTCAAAGGAGTAAAGGAGCTTTTTCTAAACCCTTTGGGAACCGGAACCCAAACCAGTTTAATACCTATAATTATCAGTCAAGAAGCAGTGGCTATCAAGTGGCAACTGGATGGAGAGCAACCTATTTGATCTATCATGGTAATGGTCACACTGCTGCAACATGCAGAAGGAAGAATGGAAACATGAACAATGAACCTTGGAGAGCACCTAGAATGATTTTCTATCATTGCAACAAACCGGGTCATACAACAAGATTCTGCAGAACGAGAAAGAATATTTCGGATGATATATCGGTAACTCCAGAAGGAAAGATAGATTTTGAAACCATTCAAATGGATATGAAGAAAACCTGAAAGAAGAAGCCAGAAGAAGTGATTCAAGATGAACCGGTTTCTGCACCTAGTGTGGAAGTCACTGAACCGACAAACTAAGCATCAAAAAAGCTTAGGGGGAGCAAACAGTGAAATATCTCGAACCCCCGATTTAAACCGGTAAAAGACCTTAACCGGTAAGTGATACCTATCAACTGGCAGAAGACTGGAAATGATAAGAGGCAAATTAGGGTTTACACCCTAATAGTGGAGCATTTATTATGGTAGGTGGAGAACTTGTTTAAAAGGATTTTTCAAGTCATTTTTCACTTATCAGTTCTTGAGCGAAGAAGTTTTTTTTAAGCACTGAGCGACGAAAAGCGATTTGGATTGCGATTCGAAGAATTCTCAAAATCTTGAAGAAGAATCAGAAGCAAATATCAATCGGTCAAGTGTAGAGCACAAAGCGGTATTTCAGCAACCGAAGGAGTGAGTGACGAAGTGTAATTTGCAAGCCCTAAATTTTGAATTACGAAGGTCTTTCTCAAAATCTCTCTATTTATCATGGCTTCTATATCACACTCTAGCCCTAGTGCACCCGTTGATCACGTAGACTTCATTCAATGGAAGGCAAAATACAATGCCCTATCTCAAATACCCGCTGGTGTTATAGTGGAGGAAGGCATTTCTGATTACATTGATTGAAAGATTGAAGACTTAGGATCTCTTATAATCCATTCTCTGTTGAGTTTTTTCTGCGGGAAGGACAAGAAGATTAAACTGAAATTCAGCATCTTGGAAAAGAAGAAGCTTCACAATGTAGTCTATTTCCTTGAAGAGTTTTCAGATGATCACATCCGCATCATTCTAAGCAGAGTGCATGGTGATAAAATGTACTTAGAGCGGATGCATGATATCACACCAGAAGAGATTCATGCCGTCACCGGTTTCTGTAACGTCGGTGAAGTGCCAGCCCTAAGGAAGATCATCTTCATAGAAATGACCAAGCTCACCGGTTTTGTGAGTGACTCATGGGGAATGACTGTCAATTCCATGAAGGATGATCTGGTCAAATATGCATGTATGGTGATAGGATACCGGACGTTCCACGCCAGCAGAATCAACTCTGTCTCTGCTGCAGCGGTAAATGCTGCCTATGGGATGATCATGGAAGATGCATCATTTGACTTATGCACCTGTATGCAAAGGCAACTTCTGCTAAACCTAAAGTCGATTAAATAGGACAATGCCTTGAGATTTAAGTTTGGACAACTTGTTTGGTTGTTCTTCTACTTCCAAGGTTACTTCCCAGGAGTCAGAGATATTCAGTGGTCTGCCGACCAACCAGTTACAAAGCAAATCAAGGAAAGCCTTCAAGCGGTTGGAACCGGTTATCCAGAAGTTCTGAACAAATACTTTGATGAGTTTAGATGCAAAATGAGCCAAAGAGTGATAATATCAGGTGATATTGTCAAGAAATATGAAGATGACATCTGCTTCACCATCGGAGTTGATAAGTGCATAATGGAGGCGGTTGAGCCTAGATAGGAAGAAATGGAACCGATGGGCTATGAGGTAATGCATGACATGCTTGATGGGTATGCCTATACCCTACTTGCCTGGCCCCTTGATCCAAAGGCAAAAAGAACCAGCACCTATTTGGAAAGGGTTACATTGGTTGAAGAACCATCAGTAAAGAAGGGAAAGGTAGTGGCTTTAGTATCAGCACTGGTTACCATAGCAAGTCCCAAAGTGACCAAGCGGTCACCAGCAAAGAAGAAAATGGAAGCTACACCCACCAAAGTCTTTGAGAGAAAGCAAAAGACAAAAGACACCACACCAAACTCAGAGGACACTGTGTCTGAAGAATAGCCTAAGAAGACTAGGCAAGCGAGGAAAAAGACAAAGAATGAACTGGCAACATCTGCACTGGTAAATATTGATATTTCCTCCTACAAACCTTTAACACATTGTCAAAGAACTATGACGAATATTAGAAGAAAAGTACTTGGTGATTTGAAAGAGTGCTTTGATGATTTTAATGATGATGAAAAGAAGGAAGTGGAATAGGAAATCATTAATTATTTATGTATTAATGACTGGTGGCCATCAGAAATTAAATCTGAGACACCTGATTCTTTGTATAATTCTTTAGATAACAAGTGGTGCATTGCCATAGAGAAGGAACATGAAATAAGAGAGGAAGTATTTGCACAATACTTTCCTAATGTGCCTAAAATTAAACTTTATGAAGTAGTGGAAAGATATAAGGCCTCTTCTTCATGAGAAGAAGGAGACTCTTGTTGCTAGAAGGAAAAGTTCTTGAAGTGGTAAAAGATACCCACTCTCATGCCCAAGCCACTTTAAGGTTGCATCAAGTGGCTGAAGCCAACAGGAAAGCTGAGCAAGAACCGGCAACCAATAAAATGGATGAGGTATATGATAGTGAAGGAGAACAAGTCACTGATCAAATGGACCCTATTGATTTTGATGCCTTGAATGGTGAAAATGTCACTCTAGGTACACCATCAGAAGTGACAGGACAAGAAAAACAAGACAAAAAAAATGTTGCCAAGGAGCAAGCGGAAAAAGAGAAGAAGCAACAGGAAGTTGAAAAGAAGAAATAGGCAAAAGAAGAGAAAAAGAGAAAAGAGGAAGAAAAGAAAAAAGAGGAGGAGAAGAGGAAACTAGATGAGGAAAAGAAAAGAAAAGAAGAGGAGAAGAAGAAACAAGAGGAAGAGAAGAAGAAGAAGGAAGAAGAAAAGAAAGAAGAACAGAAATGATAGGAAGAAGAAAAGAGAAAGGAAGAGGAGAAGAGGAAGCAGGAAGAGGAGAAGAGAAAGAAAGAAGAGAAGAGGAAGCAGGAAGAGGAGAAGAAGAAGCAGGAAGAAGAGAAGAAGAAGCAGGAAGAGGAGAAGAGGAAGTAGGAAGAGGAGAAGAAGAAGAAAGATGAAGAAGAAAAGGAGCGGAAAGAAGAAGAGAAGAAGAAGGAAGAAGAGAAAAGAAAGCAAGAAGTAGAGGAGAAAAAGAAGACAGAAGAAGCTAAGTTAAGAGCCAAAGAGAAGGAGGAAGTGACACAGAGCACATAGGTGCAGACCCCAAAGGCAACTGGTAGTCAAGTCAAATCGACTGACTTTACCAGTCCCATTGACCTCCAATCTGCTAATGAATCAGAGCTACTACAAAGCATTAAGCTTGCTCAAGAATGCCTAGAGGTGATAAGAAGGAAGAAGGAGCAAGATGTGATCCAAGCTACAGTAGACACTCCTACCCATTTAATACCCGGTACCAACCTCGCCAGTACCGATTCCTCTCTGGCCCAACTGAAACTCTTATGCACAGTTGTGGAGGACCAAGTACAAAGCCTGGAAGAGGTTGCCGAAGCGCATGCCAAGAAGGAGCATCAAAAGGCTTTGAACACTTTCTTGGTAAAAAAGTTACATGAGCGTCGGTCCAATCTGCAGAAGGCACAGAAGGACATCAGAGATGCAATGGATGAGGGGAAACTGTTGCTCAATAAGATATGTCTACCCCATCTATTCTATGATGATATGCTTGCCCAGAAAGACAAACTGCAAACTGATTTGCAGACATTCATAAGCACCTTCAAGACCCCATATGACTCCTTTACCGCTTATGGGAAAACCGTTCACCAGTTTCAACTTCAGGCTGCATGAATTTATTTGGAGATCAACAACTAGAGCAAGGATTTGCAAGAACTACAACTAGTTCTACTACCAAGACTGCAAATACTTCAGAAGTGCTATCTCAATGTGGATGCCTTGACGGTTACTCAAGAGATGAGTACTTTGGATGCCATGGAGGAATAGGTATCCTAGATGCAAACAGAGAGTGAGGTTGCTACCTCATTACTTGAGTCATGGTCCTTATCCATTAAGCGATTTATGCAGGACTTTAAATCAGTTTTTGACAAGTTTCACTCTTTATTGTCATAAACATTTATTCAGCTAATAAAAATAGGGGTTATTCAGCTGTATTTTGTCATTGTTGGCAAAGGGAGAGAAGTATTCTGGTATTTAAAATTTTGATGCATGCTATGTATACTCATGTTTATCTCTGTAAGGAAGTAGTATACATTTTATTTTCTGCAAAGGGATAGTGTATATGCTTAGGGGGAGTATTTTGTATTATGGCATATTTCTTTTGTAAAAACACTTAAGACATCAAAAATTTTCCTAAGTGTTTCCATCAATGCCAAAGGGGGAGATTGTTGGCATTTTTGATGATTATGTTGTGATTGTCATTGATGGACACACACTTGCTATGGGATCACTTTTTGTATGTATGAGTTATGCTCAACCAGTATTTGTTTCAAACCGGTATTATGTTATAGTCTTTAGACTATCGGTGTATTGTAGAAAGTGTTTACCGATCTCAAGCGGCATGAGGACCTCAAGCAGTTCGAGGATCTCAAGCGGAATGAAGCAAAGGAACTAGAAGCGGTAGTTATCATTTTCCCAGTCTTCATTTCTATCAACTGGTAATCTGCTAAACCGGTATTTGTTTCAAACCGGTATTGAGTTACCAACTGGTAATCGGTAAAGTTGTATAAACTGGTAATACTCTGTGATGAGTTACCAACTAGTATATCTTTGTGATGAGTTACCATCCACCGACACTTTGACGATGATTTTGTGCCGTGTTACCAAATGTGTCTAGATACAATGAACCTAGGAACTTGCGATGTAATCCTATTAGACCGACATGAAATTAGATTCCTTTTAAGGACATCATGTCTAGGGTTTTAATATGTGTGTAGCTATTATGGTTTGAAGTGGTTGATGAGTTCTTGTATGTGTGATCTTAACAAAAAGATCAAGTCTGTGTACTGTAATAGAGTGTGGATTTACTGAAGATTGAAGTAATGCTGAAATGCATTAGCAATAACCTATCATGGATCTAACCAAGCAGACTATGCTATTTGCTAGATCATTCACTTGTTGATTACTCACATCTTTGACAAGTTAGAAACCCTTAACCAGGTAGGCCCAGAAAAGCCTTTGTAAATCCTCTAACAAGGTGATTCACATCTGTGGATCTAAAATCCTCTCACAAGGTAGTCTTTAATCGGACTTATCTCCTAACAGAGATTGAGATTCCTAACAAGATCTGTTCTGGTAAAGAACATTGTATGACCTTAACCGGTCTGGTTACTATTCTGCAGATAGTTACTTGTGAGTTTCATCTCACCGTGGTTTTTCCCATTTGGGTTTCCATGTCAAAATCTCTTGTGTTATGGTGATTGTGCTTCTGTGGGTGAATGCCTTACTTTTTGTTTGGTTTGCATTTGTGTTAACTGGTTTGTTATTTAAACTGTTATAACAGTTTACCACTACACTGATAAAATGTTTGATATATATATATATATATACATATATATATATATAAATATACATATATACATATACATATCTACATACATGTATACACATACACACACATGTGTGTGTATACATGTATGTATATATACATACATGTGTATACATATATGTATGTATATACATATATACATGCATATATATGTGTGTATGTATATATATATATATATATAAAGAAACTAATTATAAAAAAATAGGGAAGCATGGGGGCGGCATGTTGGCCGAGACCCACTCAGGTGGGTTGCGCCCCACCTGAGTGGGCCGTATCCCACCCAGGTGGCCATGACCACCCATACTAGATCCCCACCTAACATATGTAGAATACCCTACATCGATAACAAAAAAATACAATGTCACCATTGTTGCAAGGTTAGCACCTGTAACAATGGCGCCCGATAGTATATCCGCCCCTCCAAAAGAAATTTTTGAATCCCCTTGCAAATAAAATGGAAACCCTAACATATGTTAGGGTATAAAATGGGTTCTTTTAAAACATAGAAGAGCCCTAATAATAATATTAAAAAAATAGGATTTTAGGGTTAAATAGATAAAGTAGTATTTTTAGTATTATTTCTCTATGTATTTATTTATATACATATGGGGTATGTAAATAAATACATATACAAATATATTTTGTATGTAGTTTTTTCAAAATGAATAAAAAGAGATGTAGTCTTTCATCCCTTTGGGGTAATTATATTTATATATATATATATATATATATTTGTGTATATATATATTTGTGTATATATATATTTGTGTATATATATATTTGTATATGTATACACGCACGGACGCACACACACACACACACACACACACAGAGAAATTATTAATGGACACCTTGGGTTAATAAATTAATATTAACACCAAGAAATCATATTAATTTTATTGTATTAAAATGACCATGTTGGTATATAGATACATATGACTATTAAATTAATATTAACATAAATAATTTATATTAATATTAATATGATGAGGTTGAAAAATTCACGATTAAATAATAAATTTAGCAATAAAGTAAAAATGATATTAATTGAGTTATTTTAATTAACTCTGAATGAAAATGAACTTAAATAGCCATTTCAAGGGAAAGTGGATTATAATCCTTTAGAAAGTTATATTATAAGTAAATGGAGCTATTTCAAACACTTAGTTGAGAATGAATAAATATTTTAATTAACCAAATTAGAGCATTGTTGTCAACCCTAGGGTGGGTATCTTTAATTTATTTCGAGGAACTATTTCCCATTGAGTGTAATGTAGAGCAATGGCTTAAGGGGTTAAATTTACCCCACATAGTCAACGTATGCTGCATGTTGCCATTTTAATTAAAATTTAAATAAAGCATTTAATCATTCAAATTGAAGATCACATTAAGTTGACACTAGAATAATCAAGTTAATGAAACTAAGTAAGCAGCCACATCTTCACATTACGTAAACTTGAGTAATTAAGCCCTGTTTTAAAAAAAAAAATGTTGTGTTTTTTCCCTAAAGTTTGAGCACTACAGTTTATCATATCTGTATTTGTGATCAAGTTTGTAGATCTAGTGAAGACTGATTCACCCCTCCCTCTCAATCTTCCTTCATTATTGTTGCCAACAATTGGTATCAGAGCTAGATCCTCTAGAAGAAGCTTATGTTGGCATTATGATGCATTTTGTATGACTAGTGAAATGGTTATCATTGTTGGAAACATCATCTTCTAAGTCTCCACAATCCATAGGTAAAGGAGTAAAGGCTGACCAATGAAGAAGAAGAGTCCTTATTCCTATCGCTAGTGAGTATAGGGGTTAACCGGCTAAGTAGTGACTAGACCGATATACAGAGGTTAATTGGCTAAACAGTAAGTAGACAGGTATACAGGAGGTTAACCGACTAAGCAGTAAGTAAACTGATATACAGGAGGAAACCAACTAAGTAGTGAGTAGATTGGTATATACGAGGTAAGTGGTTAAGCAGAATTGGATCAGTACATAAGCGACAAATGACAATATAGGAGTCTCAATCGATAGACCCAGATAACATCCAGTTGAACTAATACTCTTCTCTTTTCAACCGACAGACTTATCGGCATGAATGACTATCTTGACCAATATTCCTGGAATGATCCTTGGAAAGTAATTTAAGGCGTGGTAACAAAATTTTGAATCTAATTTTTGGAGGGAAAGTTGGTGCCAAAACTAAAGGTTAATATATTCACATAATTTATTCTAATTATGTTGTTGTCAATGTGAAAAAGATCTGTGTGAATGTAAACAGGGGGAGCAAAACATAGTGTAGCAAATAGAGGTATGAATTGTTGAAGCTGACACCGATCAGAAGAACAAAGCATGCAAAATGGATCTATGAGATAGAGGTAGTGTCATCAGATAGATCAATCATCTTTATTGCCTTCTAACAATTGCAGCAATGTAAATCCCTTAACAGGGTGAACCTTAACCGGATCTTCAAGTAAAATCTCTTAACTGAGTCACTTCAGATATGAAGTTGTAAAATCCTCTAGCAAGGTGAACTTTAATAGGTTCTAAGGTATTCTTAACCGGATATCAGTCACTTCTAATAGGGTGATGTTCTCAGAAAGAACTGGTTGTAAGATCTTAACAAGGCACTCTTTTTCATTGTAGTAAAAGAGATTATGGGTTATCCCCACCATGGTTTTCCCCCTCTAACCGAGGGTTTCCACATATAATTGCTAGTTTTATGTGATGCTTATTTTTGCATACAAATCTCTTTTATTTGATGGTTTTTGCTTTCATCATTTATGCAATGTTTAAGTAGATTTGGAAGGATAGTTGCAGATCGGTCAGTTTGAATGTTTGAATTGTGTATAAACTATTTTGATTCATTCACCCCCCCTCTTAGTCACTAGTTAATACTAAAAATTGGTATCAGAGCTTTGGTCCTCTGGAGAAAAGATTGACAACTTGAGGAAAAGGTCATTGAGGAATACCAGTATCAGAAGCAGATTGATGAAGCCAATGGAATTATTGCTCAGTTGAAAGAGAGACTGAGAAAATCTCTTGCTAAAAGAAAGGAACTATCTCTACAACTAAATGAGAGTTAGGATATCATATATCGACTCTCTGAACAAAGTGGATCTGAAGAAATAGAAGAAGAACTCATGGAAAAGAACAAGAAGTTGACTGAAGAAATCACACATCTCAAAAGAGAACATGAAAGTCAGGCCCTGAGAATGACTGAAATACTTGAAGCCAACAGAAATACTAATGAAAGAAAAAGAGATGCATAAGAAGCTTTATCAAAAGCTGAAAAAGCCAAAAGGCTTGTTGAAGAAGCCCTAAGAGAAAACGATGCAATCATCATTGAAAAAGATGAAGAAATCTAAATTCTCACTCAGGAGAATGAATACATACATGAGCATCTGCATGACAACAAGGAGGAAAAGGAGAAGATGATGAAAGAGATTGAGCAACTCAAAAATGAGTTGAAAGCTGCAAATGAGAGAAATGAAAAGCTGAGGAAATTTAATGAAAGATCTGAGAAGATAGATGAATAACTAAAAGCTTAGAGGAGAACAAAGGAGACAACCAATCTTGGTTACTCCAGGACAGGTCCTATAGAAACTGGAGAATCATCTAAATTCAAAAGGATGAAGGATGATAAAAGGAACAATTCAAGAATGAAAGGTATGAAGTTTTCTAAATCTTCCTGCAATCATTGTGGTAAACTAGGTCATAAGTCTAATGTCTGTAGAAATCAACCAGTTAGTCAAAAGAAGTCTTTCACCTTTGATGGTTACTACCATAATTGTCACAAGTATGGTCACACTTCTTATGAGTGCATATCTTGATCTAGCAGCATGTCAAATAGAAGAAGATTTAATGGATATTGCTTTACATGCAATAAATATGGACACAAAGTTGAAGAATGTATGTTCAAGTCAAATGTATCAAGATCACCATTCAAACCAGTTAGCCCTAATAAAAGGAGTAATTAGTTCAATCCCACCTGTTCCACTTGTAGTAATTTTGGTCATGTTGCAGCAAATTGCAAAATGAGAATGGGTTAGAGAAATAATGCATGACCATGGAGGACAACTGGTACGACATGTTTCAATTTCCATAAGATTGGTCACTTAGCCAAAGAATGTAGGAACCGATCCTATAACCGATCTGAAGACATGAACCAGTTTGGCAAGAAGAAAGGGCAAAATGACTTGAAAGGAAAGAAGACAATTGAACAAGTGAGGAGTGAAATGAAAAAGACATGGATTAAGAAGGAAGAAAGAAAAGAAGGAGAAATTCATTCTGAAACTAAGTCATCATCCATCAGTGATGATAGTTACTCTTCAAACTAGGCATACCGATGCCCAGGGGGAGCATATATGGTAAGATCAATATTGAATCCCCTCGACTGATATGAGGTTATGTCTATCTGCATAGTTTAGATGCATAAATGTTTGTTTAAAGCTCATTTTTGGTAAATTTTTTGAGGGTTAGTGTAAATGTTGTCTGTGTACCGGTATCGATAACAAGCAACTGGTAAAAAGTAAATCGGTGTACCTTAAGTTGTAAATGGTCAAAATTACACAAACTAGCCATTGCATTGAAGCACCGATAAATCTTAATGGATAAATAAAGAAATGTCAATACATTTCATTTACCTTGCTTTCTTGTGAACATTCTTGAGCTCTCGTGCAACCTAAGGTGATCAAAATCTTTCTAGTGCTATTTGTGTTGAGTGATTAAGCATCATTATAGTGGTGATTGGCAACCCTAGAGGAGAAGGTATTCTAGGTATTCAAACTCTGTTTTGAATAATTTGTTTGAAGTTCATCATGGCAGCTTCTCTATCAACTCCTGTATTGATTGAAGCACTTAAGGAACCACAACCCAAGTTCAAACTTCATCCTATGAAGGCTGGAGAGATCAACATGACTAGTGCCCTATCATCTGTGCCCTCTAGTGTGTTACTAGTTGAAGATATTCGCTCCTCCATCCATTGCAAGCTTGAAGAACTTGGAGACAAATTTATTCAAAGTGAATTCAAAGGGTTCTATAATCATGATCTGTTGAAGGCATAATATTTGCATCTAAAGACCAAGGGTTTGTCGAATGTTATTGATTTTCCCAATCAATTTCATGTCAATTGGGTTAGGCATGTATTAAGAAGAGTGCATGATCAATATCTATGGATGGAAGCAAAAGCACCAATCAAGATTACAAAGGATGTAATTCAGAGAGTAACAGGGTTTAGCGCAACCGATGAAGTACTAACCTTAAGAACAATATCATCTAATGAAGTCACCCAGTTGACTCAATCTCGATGTGATAGGAGAGAAATGGCAATTGCTCATATTGTGGATGCAGAAGTGAGGTTTGCTTCCACAGTGTTGGGTTATAAGGTTTATCAATCAAGCTGCATGAACAACATGTCGAGCAATGCTATACATGCAGCCTATCGAATCATCAAGGAGGATGCAACATATGATATTTATGAGATGATCATAACTCAATTTCTAGTGAACATGGAGTGAATTAAGAAGGAAAAGAAGTAATCATTAAAATATGGCTCATTACTGGTATGTATATTTTTCTATGTGCAAAACTTATTTCCGAGTAAGAGTAATGTAGTGTGGTCTAAAGAAAAACCTATCATGGTTCAGATAGGTTAGATGATTATAGATTTAGGAGATAGGTTTGGAGAAACCATGTGGGGCTATTTTAAGGAATTTCAAACCATAATGCACCAAAGAGAGAGAATCCCAGCTGGTATAGTTCAGAAGTATAAGGACAACATTTGTTTTCTGGTTGACACTGATTGTTGCATCATTCAAGCGGTTCAACCTAGAACCTTTTGGATACCTACTATGGGTTATGAGGTTGGAGAAGACATTACTAAGGTGTATGCAAACATGTTACTATCTAAACTAGTAGACAAAAAAGAAAAGAAATTTGGAACTTATGAGGAGGCAAGCTCCAAAATAAAACAGGAACTTAAGGAGCCAATCATACAAAGGAAAGTAAGGAAAATGATTGATACACTAGAAAAAAACTATGGAGGTGAAGCATCTAGTGCCACTACTTCCATCGGTACTATTGAACAAACAGGTGCCAAATCAACCAAAGTTAAAGAACAAATAGGAGAAAAGAAGAAAATGTCAAAGGCAAAACCTAAGGGTACTGCAACCAGCAAGCCAATATCATACACAAAAGAATAGGAAATAGATACTCCTGCATCTTCACTAGGTAAAGATAGACTGGTAGGAGTAACATATGCTAGGAAGAAAAATCATAAAGGGATAGTTGACACAAAGGATAATAAGAAGCCAAAGAAAGATGAAAAGGAGGGTGATAACACTGACACCCAATCTGGTGTAGAAATAAAAGAAGTCAAAAGAATAGAAATGTACTTCCAACTATTGATGAATTGGTCCATGGGATCAAAGAGTTTGGAGGTCTATTTGGTGTTGAGAGAAAATATCCCCTCTGCAATGAGGAGGACAAAAGAAAAATTGAAGATGCACTTATGTGGAACATGCATAAGTTTTGCAAAACTCCCAATAAACTATATAGAATAATTCCATCATACTTTCAAGATCAAATTGAAGGGAGATGGAAAACAACTTTAGCTATTAAGAAAGAGCACAAGATAAAAGCATGCATGGACGTGCAACATGAGCTTGATTATAATCAAGCATCTATTTTGGTAGAAGCATGTATTCAATGCTTTAAAATAAGGAACATGACACAAAGAGTGGAAATATGAGATGTCCAAGGTGTGCATGATGAGGGTGTTGCCTTGTGGAAGAAAATCTTGAGCCAACCCAAGGAAGCTCAAGAAGAAATAGAAAAGGGAACAAAAAAGGACCAAGGTGCAGCTGCCTTGACAAAGGGAAAGGTAAAGACAAAGACTCTACTAAAGGTTTTGATGTTTTCTTAGTTGATGATATCTTTGGTAATGTTGTGTCAGATATTCCTAATTTGACTAAGGATGTAGAGCAACCGGTTGAACACAAATCAACTGTTGAAACTATTGATATTGGTGTTTCACGGGTAAAGGGAACCGCTCAAACTGAGCATCCCGGTGTAGATGAAGTTATAGTTGAAGATACACCTCACAGAACTTTAGTAACAATAAATCCTACTGACAATTAACCCCTTTTATTAGAGAAAAAGGAAACAGAGGAGAAGGAAGAAAAACAGAAGGAAGTAGAAAAGAAGCAAGAAGAGATGATAGAAATAGAGGAGAAGGAAGAAAAATAGAAGTAGAAAAGAAGAAAGAAGAGATGACAGAAATAGAGGAGAAGGAAGAAAAATAGAAGGAAGTAGAAAAGAAGCAAAAAAAGATGACAAAAATAGAGGAGATTAAGAAAACAGTGGTGGACATTCCTCCAATAAAGAGGAAGTTAGATTTAGAAAAGGAGAGTGAAAAGAAGAAAGTTAAATTTACCACCATAGCTAGCTTTGATGTTAAGGATGAAGAAAATGATGAAGAAACAGAGGAGGAAGAAAAGGAAGACTATAATCGACATAAAGAAGATGATACCCAAACAATTAATGTAAGTTTCTGAAAAGTTGAAACTTCAAGCTGAAAAGGTAAAACTTAGAGCAAAGAAAAAGAAGACCAAAATTATTAACACTACAAAAACCATTTTGTTTTATCTTATTCTTGATATTGTTGTTGATGAAAATGCACCCATCATTGATCAGTTGGGAACTCTTTTCAAAGTAATCGGTTCAGAGGCAATCGATCTGGAGAAGGTTGCAATTAGACAATATGAAACAGAGAGAGGTGAAAAATTAATGGAACACATATCAGTTGGCAAAGTTGCTCCCTCCACCAACACTGAAGAGGTCAAATCCATTCTACTGGAAGTTGGCCAATTATTGGTCAAGTCATCAAGCTTCACTGATTTAATCAAAGATCTTGAAGATAAAAGAGCTCAGACTCAAAGGGAAATCCAAGATCTAATAGGTTCTTTTGATCCTCTAACTAGCTCTGCAATGACCTTTAGTGGAAAGGTCAAACAGTTAACTCATAAAATCAAAGAGTTAAAAGAGGTAGAGGATAAACGAGGACACTTCAACACCATGAAACATGTGAAGTCTTCATGGAAATCCTCTTTACAAGCTGCTAAAGAAAATTTCAAAGACACTTTTGCTTTACTTTCATGAATTCTTTTGTATATTCTTTTCCATTGATGTCAAAAGAGGGAGTTTGTATATGTACATGAGGTAGATCAAATGAAACAAGGTTCAAAACCAGCACATGACATGACTACTTTGCAGTGTTTTCCACCAATACCAAAGTGGGAGTTTGTTGGCATTATGATGCATTTTGTGTGATCGGTGAAATGGTTGTCATTGTTGGCAACATCATCTCCTAAGTCTCCACAATCCATCGGTAAAGGAGTAAAGGGTAACCGGTGAAGAATGAGAGTCCTTATTCCTATCGATAATGAGTAGACTAGTATATAGGGTTTTACTGGCTAAGTAGTGACTAGACCGGTATATAGAGGTTAACCGACTAAGTAGTAAGTAAACCGGTATACAAGAGGTTAACCAGCTAAGTAGTAAGTAGACCAGTATATAGGAGGAAACCGGCTAAGCAGTGAGTAGGCTGGTATACAAGAGGTAAATGGTTAAGTAGAATTGGACTGATACATAAGCGACAACCGACAATACAAGAGTCTCCACTGATAGACCCATATAACATCCAGTTGAACCGACAGTATTCTCTTTTCAACCAGTGGACTTATCGACATGAACGACTATCTTGACTGATATTCTTGGAATGATTTTCGGAGAGTAATTTAAGGCATGGTAACAAAATTTTGAATCTGATTTCTGGAGGGAAAGTTGGCACCAGAACTAAAGGCTAATATATTCACATAATTCATTTTAATTATGTTGTTTTCAATGTGAAAAAGATCTATGTGAATGTAAATAGGGGGAGCAGAACAACGTGTAGCAGATAGAGGTATGAATTGGTGAAGCTGACAGAGCATGCAAAGTGGATCTATGAGACAAAGGTAGTTTCATCAAACAAATCATTCATCTTTGTTACCTTCTAACAATTGCAGCATTGTAAATCCCTTAACAGGGTGAACCTTAACTGGTTTTTCATGTAAAATCTCTTAACTGAGTCACTTCAGATATGAAGTTGTAAAATCCTCTAGCAAGGTGAACTTTAATAGGTCCTAAGGTATTCTTAATCGGATATCATATACTTCTAACAGGGTGATGTTCTCAGAAAGAACTGGTTATAAGCTCTTAACAGGGCACTCTTTTTCATTGCAGTAAAAGAGATTGTGGGTTATCCCCACCATGGTTTTCTCCCTCTAACCGAGGGTTTCCACGTATAATTGCTAGTGTTATGTGATGCTTATTTATGCATGCAAATATCTTTTATTTGATGTTCTCTTCTTTCATGATTTATGCAATGCTTAAGTAGATTTGGAAGGATAGTTGCAAACCTGTCAGTTTGAATGTTTTAATTGTTTATAAACTATTTTGACTAATTCACCCCCCCTCTCAGTCATCGGTTAATACTAATAGCTTAACCTCTTGAGGAGGTCCGGGATGGAAAATATCTTTAAGAAGGACATACCAAGATTTGATGGAAGTAACTATGATATATGGAAGAACCGGATGGAGGTGCACTTGAGATGTCTTGGAGAAGATCATTGGAAGATTACAAACGATATCTATTTTGTTCCTTAGAATGGACCGGTTACTACAACTAAAATCAAGGATGCTGAAAGTAACATCAAAGAAAAGGAAGCATTGTTGAGTTCCTTGACTGATTCAGAGATGACAAATGTTATGGGAATTCAGACTTCACATGAGATATGGGAGAAGCTTGAGACCCTGCATGAAGGAGACAAACAAGTCAAAGTTGCTAGGTTGCAGAGTTTGAAAGGAAAGTATGAGATGCTAAAGATGGGAGAAGATGAGAACATACACTCTTTCATGGCTAAGGTGAATGACCTTGTCCTAAGCATTAGATGTTCTGGTGGAACCCTTGAAGAAGATGAAATTTTTGCTAAGGTGTTGAGATCATTGCCTCCTTCTTACAAAAATAAGGTTGTCGCTATTGATGAGATCCAAATTGTGACTACAGTGACAAGAGATATGTTGGTTGGAAAGATTGTTGCTTTTGAGTTGAGCGAGTTTGGAGAATCACATGGAAAGTTTGAGACAACATTTAGAGCATTAGCATCTATATCTGGAAAGAAGAAGTATGATCCTGATGAGTGCAGAATATCTAGATATGAAAGAGAGAGAAGAGAGATGGAACAGCAAGAAAGAGAGCTAGATGAGCTTGAGGCATTGATTTCCCAAATATTTCCTAAAGGATTTGATAAGTATGATGGAAATTTGCCTTTGAAATGTTTCTCTTGCAATAAGATAGGACATTTTGCTTCTATATGTCTGAAGAGAATGGCTAAATATGACAGGCATGATAAGATTTATAAGCATGATAAGCATGATAAGTATGATAAGTCTTACAAGTCTAACCAAAAGTATAGGAACCAGAAGAATTGTTCTTATGTTGTTGATGAAGGTGTTACAGATGAAGAATCAGAAGGAGATGAAGTTGTTTTTATTGCCATTAAATAAGATAGACCCGTACCTATTGATTCCATTAGTTGTACTATTGAGGAGAAAGATTTAGCTACTAAAGCTAAAGAGAAAGATGAATGGGTGATTGACAACGGTTGTTCACGTGATATGACTAGTGATAAAAGAAAATTTGTGAGCATGGAAAGGTATGATGTTGGAATAGTAAGATTTGGAGATGACAAAGCCTGTGTGATCTGTGGGAGAGGTTCTATATCCTTTGATGGTAAGCATAATATTGATGATGTCTTGTATGTTGAAGGTTTGAAACATAATCTTTTGAGTGTTGGACAAATGGTTGATAAAGGTTATGATCTACAATTCAAGAATAGAAAATGCAAAATTCTAAATGCCTCCAGTATAGAGATTGCATCTGGAACTAACACTGAAGGTAACATTTTTCACTTGAATTCTGGTGAGAAAAGTTGTTTGATTTCTCAAACTGATGAAAGTTGGTTGTGGCATAGGAGAGTGTGTCATGTAAATTTTGATTCAATGATTAAGATCATTTCTACACAAGCTGTTAGAGATTTGCCTAAGATTGTTAAGCCTGGTAATCTGGTATGTAAAGAATGTCAGTTGGGTAAGAAAACAAGAATTTCTTTCAAGAGAAAATAGTATAAATCTAATGGATTGCTAGATCTTGTGCATATTGACCTATGTAGACCTACAAATGTTATAAGTGTGCAGGGTGACAAATATTTTATGTTGCTAATTGATGATTATTCCAGGGTGATGTGGGTTGTCTTTTTGAAAGGGAAATTAGAAGAATTGGACAAATTCAAAATATTCAAAGAAAAGGTTGAAACTAAGTCTAGATTGAAGTTGAAATGTCTTAGTTCTGACAAAGGTGGAGAATTCTTTTCTGGTGAATTCAATTCACTCTATGAGAAGCATGGGATTAGAAGACAACTATCTGCTCCTAAAAACCCTAAACATAATGGAGTTGTTGAAAGGAAAAAACAAAACTGCCTTAGATGCTACAAGGACTATGCTGATTGAAGGGAATGTTCTGAAGATCTACTAGAGAGAAGCTATTAGCACAATTGTTTACACATTCAACAAAGTTCATATTAAAGGTGATACTGGTATAACTCCTTATGAGTTATGGTTTGGTCATGTTCCTACTATGAGATATTTCAGAGTATTTGATAGAAAATGTTATATCAAGAGAGATGAGGATACAGGAAAGTTTGATGCTAGAAGTGATGAAGGAATTTTCTTGGGATATTCCAACAAAGAGCAAATCCTACCAGTGCTATAATAAGAGAATGAGAAAGATAATAGAAAGCAAAAAAGTGAAGGTGGATGAGAACCTTGGGAAAAAGATTAGAGCATGTGGATATGATGATGGACATCATGTTGTTCTAGCCCCTATTCAGACTGAAGAGCCAAAGCAAAATAATTTGGTAGAGACTGTTAATCTGGATGTTGTTGTTGTTGGTGAAGTAGTGCAGGAACCTAGAAATTAGAACAATCAGAAGACCCCGAGGTATGTAAGATTGAATCATTCCAAAAAATTAGATTATTGGTGATAAAAATTAAGGTGTGATGAATAGAAGAAGGTTAGTTGTTGATGAAGTATGTTTCATTTCTAAAGTTGAACCTAAAGATGTTATTGAAGCCTACAAAGATGAAAATTGGATGAGAGCTATAGAAGAAGAATTAGATCAGATTGAAAAGAACAACACATAGGAGCTTGTGCCTAGACCTAAAGATAAGAATGTAATTGGTACTAAATAGGTATTTAGAAACAAATTGAATGAAGCTGGTGAAGTTATCAGAAATAAAGCTAGACTGGTTTGTAAAGGATATGCATATAAAGAAAGAATTGATTATGAGGAGACTTTTGCTCCGGTGACCAGACTTGAAGTTGTTAGACAGTTGCTTACATATGCTGCTTATAAAGATTTCAAGGTATATTAGATGGATGTCAAATCTTCCTTTTTAAATGATGATCTTGAGGAAGAAGTCTACATTGAGCAACCTGATGGATTTTCATTATTAGATGATGGAGACATGGTATGTAAGCTGAAGAAAGATCTTTATGGATTGAAACAAGCCCCTAGAGTCTGGTATGATATAATAGATAAATATTTATTGAAATTTGGATTCAATAAAGGTATTGTTGGTAGTAATCTGTACTTTAAGATTGAGAATGATAACATCTTGATTTTTAAAGCCTTTGTTGATGATACTATCTTTGAAGGAGATGACAACTTGAGAATGAAGTTTGTCGATGAAATGCAAAAATAATTTGAGATGTTTATGATTGGTGAGATGAAATTCTTCTTAGGTTTGTAGATTTTACAGACTGGAAAAGGTATATTTATATCTCAAACTAAATATGTGAAGGAATTGCTAAAGAAGTGTGGATTGGATGACTCCAAACCAATTGAAACTCTTATGGTGACTAGTTGTAAGTTGTCTAAGAATGATGAATCTCTAAAAGCTAATCAGAGTTTGAACAGATCTATGGTTGGTGGATTGCTACATCTTACTCAGACTAGCCCAAACATTATGCATGTTGTTTGCATGGTTTCTAGATATCAAGTTGATCCAAAAGATATTCATGTCATTGTTGTTAAGAGAATATTTAGATACTTGAAGGGAACTGTGGACTATGGTTTGTGGTATCTGAGGAATGATGATTTCATGTTATGTGCTTACATTGATGCTGATTGGGTTGGTGATGTTGATAATGAGAAGAGCACTACTGATGGATCATTCTTCTTGGGTAAGAAATTGGTTTCATGGGCTAGTAAGAAACAAGATTCAGTGTCCTTATCTACTGCTGAAGCGGAGTACATTACTGCTACTAGTAATTGCACTCAAGTAGTTTGAATGAAGAAAATGTTGAAGGATATCAAAGTTATCTATGATGAGCCTACTATCATATAGTGTGATAATTCAAGTGTTATTAACATGTCAAAGAATTCGGTGCAACATTAAAAGACTAAACATGTGTCAATCAAATATCATTACTTGAGAGAACAAGTCAGTGAAGAGAAAGTTAAGCTGGAGTATGTATCTACAAAGGAACAAATTGCTGATATTTTCACTAAGCCTTTGCTTGCAGAGACATTTGTCTATTTGAGAGGTAATTTAGGGGTCTCTACCCCTCTTGATGAGAACTAGATGCATTGAATTGCATCATTCTAGTGGATCTTAGAGCCTTATCTTTCTATCCGGATTGGTGAGTTGGTGTTGCTCCTTTGGTGGAGTAGTTTGTTTTTTAGGGGGAGAGATTCCTAAGATTCATGTTTCATATTCTAAGGGGGAGAGAGAGTATGGTTTTTTGTTTTGGGACCTTTGGTATTGCTATCAAAGGGGGAGAGAGATCATGTGAAAAACTTCTTTATGTAAGAAACAAGATTCAGTGTCCTTGTTTACTGCTGAAGTGAAGTACATTATTGCTACTAGTAATTGCACTCAAGTAGTTTGGATGAAGAAAATGTTGAAGGATATCAAAGTTATCTATGATGAGCCTACTATCATATAGTGTGATAATTCTAGTCCTATTAACATGTCAAAGAATTCAGATTTGAGGAAAAATCAACTCTACAGCTCCCAAAGATCACCTGCATGCAAACCTGTCATAGAAGGAGAGAAGCAAAAAAGCTATGGAGGCCATAATTCAGAGATCCAGAAAAGAGGAGTCATATTGATTGTGCAACAAGAATGAAATTCAATAATTACAGTTGTTATGAAAAACAAATAAATAAGCCTTATAAGAGGATACTCAAAACCCTAAAGAATTATAAGATTCCTAAGTTTAGCTTAAGCATAGAGTATAATAGACAAATAATTAAATAAATAATTATTATCTAATAAAATATTACTCTAACACCCCCCCTTAAGATGAACTTAGGGAGTAGCTAAAAAACAACTAAGGACTAAAAAAACATGTAAAAAATGCAGGAAAGCAACAATGGGTCCTGACAACTAGACCTGATGAGGTATCAAAGTACAATAAAATCTCTGTAAAGTGGAGAAAAAGGAGAAAATTTTGTGGGAATAAAAATCCTCCCCAAGAAGAGATGAAAGCTAAAGTGAAGGACTAAGAAGACACCAAACAAGAGTGTTCCAGAAGATAGGAACAAAAAGAAGAGAATGAAGAACACCACTAAAGCATGAAATAACTGCAAACACTATCGAAGAGTAACTGCTGATCTGAAGAACCTCCACTGAAATAGAACATGACCAGGTAGAGAAGACTGTAAACTACATGAGTGCCCTCAAATAACACTACTTGAATCAAATGGCAAATGAGGGCAAACAACTAGACTCAAAAATACAGATGGCATGAAACACCAAAGCCTGAAGAGTTGATCAATCAAACCAAGGAAGCATTAGAACAAAAGGACAAACCTCCCCATAATGCTGAAAAGGGAGAGGGACAGGTACACTGAAAAGAATGACCAACAAGAACTACATGACAAAGAAACAAGAACATCGAAGGTGCAGAGAAAGTACATAGCGTCTTGGAAGGAACACTCACTTGACACACATCATGAGGCTAATATCGTGGAAGGAACACTCACATGACAAAGGTAGATGGCAAACAAAGGCAAACATCAACCCCCCCATGACACTTTATAAGTAGTGCATGTACAATAAGGCACAAGATGTGCAAGATCCCAAGTATACAATACATAGTGGGACTTTATCTTATTGCATTTGCAAAAATTAAATGCTACGATAAACAGAAGAGACAAAATACTGGAAACAAAAAGAACAGCCAAAGACGAGACATCATACTCAATGAAAGAGATCTTAATACCTGAAACATCCAAGATATTCACCAGAGTGCTGAAAAGAAAAAAACTAAATAAAATATACCTAGAGTAGAATCTGGAAAGAAAACTTACACGAATGGAAAGAAAACAGAACAAGCTTTCCAATGATATAAATTTTTCAAAAAATAGTGTTCGGATGCTCAAGTTATGTCTCTCAAAGTGCAAAAATGATATAAGGTTTTTGAAAAAATGCCTCCGTATGACCAAGTTACAGCCAAAAGAAAAAAAAACCTCTTGTAGGGCATAAAGAAAGTAAAAAAAATTATTTATTTATTTCTTTGACGAAAATTTTTCTGCCGCATTTGCAAGTACAGTCATATGGGTTTTCGTGCCTCGAAAAATGTGTCAATAAAAAATCATGCCCTAGATGTCCATGTCACTGAAAATAGATAAATTATATATCAAAATTCATGGAAACAACCTTCTAAATCCAACCGTGAGGTCCCTTTGGCACCTAAATATACCAAAAAAATCAGCTACCCCTAGAAATGAAAAAAAAAACAACTGTACAAACTCCCGAATACACAGATCTGAAGAACAAGACCCACAGATCTAAAGAACAAGACCCAAAATCTCGCATGAAGAGAACAAGAGCACGAAGATCTAGAGCTCTGATACCATATTGGAGTTGAGGAATAGTCAACTCTATAGCTCCCAAAGATCACCTACATGCAAACATGTCATAGAAGGAGAGAAGCAAAAAAGCTATGGAGGCCAGAATTTAGAGATCCAAAAAATAGGAGTCATATTGATTGTGCAACAAGAATGCAATTCAATAATTATAGTTGTTATGAATAAATAAAGAAATAATCCTTATAAGAGGATACTCGAAACCCTAAAGGAGAAAATCCTCAATAATTATAAGATTCCTAAGTTTAGCTTAAGCATAGAGTATAATAGACTAATAATTAAATAAATAATTATTAGCTAATAAAAGATTACTCTAACAAAGCGGAGTACATTACTACTACTAGTAATTGCACTCAAGTAGTTTGGATGAAGAAAATGTTGAAGGATATCAAAGTTATCTATGATGAGCCTACTATCATATAGTGTGATAATTCAAGTGCTATTAACATGTCAAAGAATTTGGTGCAACATTAAAAGAGTAAACATGTGTCAATCAAATATCATTACTTAAGAGAACAAGTCAGTGAAGAGAAAGTGAAGCTAGAGTATGTATCTACAAAGGAAAAAATTGTTGATATTTTCACTAAGCCTTTGCTTGCAGAGACATTTGTCTATTTGAGAGATAAGTTAGGGGTCTCTACCCCTCTTGATGAGAACTAGATGCATTGAATTGCATCAATCCAGTGGATCTTAGAACCTTATCTTTCTATCTGGATTGGAGAGTTGGTGTTTCTCCTTTGGTGAAGTAGTCTATTTTTTAGGGGGAGAGATTCCTAAGATTCATGTTTCATATTCTAAGGGGGAGAGAGAGTTTGGTTTTTTGTTTTGGGATCTTTTATATTGCTATCAAAGGGGGAGAGAGATCATGTGAAAAACTTCTTTATCTATCTTGATCTTAGGGGGAGATTGCTGGAGATATCTTCTTTCTTTACATTGATTGTTTTCTACATTCATATGTTGCCATCAATGCCAAAGGGGGAGATTGTTGGATATTGGGGAGTTTGTTGGGAATTTCTACTGCTAAGATATTTTGTTGTCATTGATGTCAACATATTCCTATGATTTGCTCTGATGTTTGTAGATTGGGAAGATCATATGATTTGGTCTGCAGTTTTGTTTTTGTTGTGTTGGTGCTTTGCAGAGTTCAGTATTTCCTCTAGTATATTCTGGTATGATCAAATATTGAGCTAAGTTTTGGGGATATTGTTTGGGATGGTCTTGTGTATCTTCATTTCAGATGGATCATGTTTTGGTTCTCTGCAAGTTATCTTTCTTTGTGACAATTGCTGATTGGTTGTGTTCTTGAGTTTCAAATGTTGATCAATGAAGATTTGATAAGTGGTGTTGGTGCAACTGTTACTAATGATTCTAATGTGCTTTTTGGTGTTTCCTAAGTGTGTCCTATTTTTTTTGATGTTCCACATTGATAGTTGTGTGAATTTTTGTTGGTTTTCATGAACCGGTGATGTTCTTTGTGCTATGCAGTTTTTGGGGTGGTGTAGTGTGTTGCAATTGATCTTGGCGTAATTTTTGATGGAGTTGAGCATTTGGGAATTTTAATTAGGTCCATGTTATGTTATGCAAATCATTATATTGGTCTGATGGTCAATCTTTGTATCATGTGATGTAATTCTATAATTGTGAGTTGAGGGTTTAGCCTACCTTGTTGTCAATGTTGATGATTTGTATATATAGGTGATATTGTCATGTATTTTGGTGATTGAGGTTGTGTCTGCATTATTAGAGAGAGGTTTATGTGCAAACAAGGATTCATCATTCGGTAATGTAATTGAGAAGAGATTGGTGTTGCAAGGTGGACATTTGTGCTTAATCAAAACTATCATTAGGCATTTGGAGATGCTATTATTGCAGTTCATTTCTTCCAAATTGTAGTTTGAATCTTGTTGTAAGTCAGTGAGACTTCCTTGAGGGTTGTAGCCTTCTAGATCATTATCTTTTGAGAAGTGAGCTCTAGGAAGTGTGTTTGAATGCATGTGCATTCCTTATTGTAATATTTTCACATAATACTCTAGAGTATCATCTTACAGTGGGTAGGTTCTCACTATCGTTTTTCCCTTAACCGGGTTTTCCACATCAAAGTCTTGGTCTTGTGTGTCATTCTTTCAATTTTCTTATCTTTGTTATTGCTGCAGTTTATCAGATCTGTATTTGTGATCAAGTTTGTAGATCCAGTGAAGATTGATTCACCCCCCCTCTCAGTCTTCCTTCATTATTATTGCCAACAGACTTTATCTCAAGATGATTATGTTGAAAAGGTGTTGCAGAGATTCCATATAGAGAATGCAAAAGCTATCAACACACCATTGCCTATTCATTCTAAATTGACTAAGCAGATGTGTCCAAAGACACAAGTGGAGAAAGATAAAATGTCCAGGGTACCATATGCTTCAGCTGTAGGAAGTTTAATGTATGCCATGGTATGCATGAAAATGTATATTGCACATGGTGTTGGAGTCATAAGAAGGTATATGAGTAATCTCAGATAGGAGCATTGGAATGTAGTAAAATGGGTTCTTAGGTATTTGAGAGGTACATCCAATAAACATTTATGTTTTGGGGGTTTTAATAGTGATTTAGTAGGTTATGTAAACTTAGATTTGGTAAGGGATATTGATACCAGACAAAGTACTACAGGTTATGTCTTTATTGTAGGTGGGATAGTGGTGAGCTAGATCTCCAAATTACATAAGGTGGCTGCTTTAGCCACCATAGAGGCAGAGTATGTAGCTGCAACAAAGGGAAGAAAGGAGATGATATGGTTGTAATATTTCATAGAAGAATTGGTAAAAAGACAAGCTAACAGTTATTTGTTTATGGACAACCAAAGTGCCATCCATCTTGCAAAGAATTCTTCCTTGCATTCAAAGACAAAGAACATATAGTTGAGGTATCACTTCATTCGGTCAGTGTTGGATGATGGATAGTTAAGGTTGGAAAAAATACATACAGATGAAATCTAGTGGATATGTTTACAAAGGAATTGACAAGGGATAAGTTGAGTTCCTCTTCAACTTCGGTTGGTCTTCAAGACTAAAAACAATAAAACAGAACAACAAAGTCCAAGGTGTTTCATTCTAATGGGAGCTAGAAGGTCAGCGGTATTATGATCAGTCTCCAAGTGGGAGATTTTTGTTGTATGGAGCCTAATCAGACTCAGAGGTTAAATTTTCTCCACTTTTGTTGGCATAGTTTCCCCCCAGATTATTGAACGATGGTTTGGGGGAAAGGTAAAAGCACAAAGCTGTGTCACACTTTTATAAGGAAATGACCAATGTTGATTAAACTTTTAAAATTGAATGAATAGAAAATGAAATATATGTTTTGAATTTTGAAATGATGTAAACTATAAAATGTGTATTTAATGTTTGTAATTTTTTAAAAAGTTAAAAATATTATTTGAATATATTTTCTTATAAAGTAAACTATAATTTCGTTGCTAATAAAATATTGAAATTGAAGTTACACAAGGGGTCACACATTATATAGTAAATTTTACCTTTTTTTCTTTATTTTTGTGTGTATATTGATAGCTTGAAACTTTAGTGGAAAAATATATTTTTAACTATTTTTTATGTATATATATTTTTCAATAAATTTGAAAAGTTGTTTGTAGTGAAATGTAACTCTTTCCATTTGGCGTCACCTTTTTTCTTAATTATTTATCCAAATTAGAAAAGAATTATATCATCTTGAAATAAACTCTTTTCTCTAGTGCATTTATTCTTTTAAAAAAATTTCAATAAATTTTAGTAGTTTTCTTTTACAAGATAATCAACCATATATTTTAGTGCTAATGACCTACTTTCAATAAAAATAAAATATAAAATATAAAAACTAATTAAAATAGTAAAATATATATTTTAGAAAATTCACTTATAGATCTATAAAAGTGGATTTTTACATTTCAAAATAAGAAAAGTTTATAAGAGTAGGAGTTGTTGAAACATTGAGTTTTTGAAAAACAAAAATTGGTAATTAAACATAAAGTGGTATAAAATATACATTTAGTAGACAATTCCAATTAAAAAAGTTGTGGCCCATATATAAGATAGCTATAATGAATCTCTATAGATCATATGTTTGAGTAAAATTAGTTTTTAGTTAGAATTACTTAAATTCACTTGTACTGATAAGTTGGCCTGAAATGTGACACAGTTTTGTGCTTTTACTCGACAACTCAACATACTTTTATTATTTTATAAAGGCGTCAGGTGTAATTTTTCTATTGTCTAGCATATTCTAACCCTAATTTTGCAACCAAATTAAGTCTTGATAAAATGGCTAAGGGTTGGGGTTTTTTGTAGAGAATTTTGTAGCATTTTTATAGTGGTATTGAGTTGTAAGGGATTGTTGGTTGTAATCAATTTGATTTACTGGATAATAATATTGGACTCACTATTTGGTGGATGTAGCCTAAGTTTGGGTGAACCAAGTTATAATTGTCTCCTCACTATTATTATTTCTGTGTTTTTTTCATTCCTCTATTTAATCTTTATCTGCATATAATTGGTATTTTCTGCATGCAATTCCTAACATCGAGTTTCCCTTTTTGTGCTCAATCATATCATAAATCATGAGGCTATTTCCTCTCCAATATGTCATTCAATCAATGAGCTATCATTGCTTTCAAATTTTGATAAATCAAATGGCTATTTTTCCTCCTTATCATGTTATAATTGATTTGCACAAATTCCTCTCAATTTGTCATAATTTCAAATAGAGACTTGTCTTGAATTTTTTACATCCAATTTATCATAATCTTGTCACAATCATGCCAAATTTTCTATTTGTTTCCCTTTTTGAATCCTCGTCAATTTGCCTATAAATTGAGCACTCATTTCTCATTCAATAACTATCCACGCTTAGAGTACCCTTATGTTGTTATTTTCACTTTGTAATATTGATTAAATAACACTTTGCATCTTTGTAGGTGAGATCCACAAAAGTCCCATTTGAAGGAGAAAGAAGGGCAATGGAGGTCAATGGAGGAAACATCCACGTTTTGGTTTGTGCTTTCTTTTGATGTTTTATCTTCCTTTCTTCTATTGATTGAATTTGGAGTCTTTTCATAGCATTCAGGCTTTTGTGGTTGGCTAAAACATATGTTATGATGCTTTTTCCAAAATTCCTAGTTACATTTCTTATCGAACCTAACATGAAAATAACCAATTCTCTACTTTTTGAGTGTTTTTGAGGTGTTTGTAGGTTGAATTTGAAGGAAAAGAGAGCTTTCTAGTCCAGATCACCACTTCTACACCTATGTGCAGGTTTTGTGTGCCTGTGTAGGACCTTTTTGCACTTGTGTAGGACTTTTATGCACTTGCGTCCTATACTATGCTTGTGTTGCACAAATTTGTGCCTGTGTTGGGCAGATTTACACCTATGCAGATCATTGACCTACTTGGCAATTGAGGGATAAATATTTTTACCTTCTCACTTTTGAGTGGTTTGCAGGGGTAAAATAGAATTGGTTAGGAACAAAGATGGCTTAAAATGACCTCATCTAGCTTTAATTGGGGTTGGCTAAAGAACAACAATCTTTCACATTTCTTTGTTATGACAAATGGGTTTAAAAAGAACCAAAAACACGTCATTTTTGGCTATAAAACGAACTCAAACCTTACAAAGGTGTTTTAGTTTCATCTTAATTGATCCAATTAGGGATTGATAAGTTACAATGGACTCATATAAGAAGATTAGGATGGTTAGTGGATGATAAATCCTCACATTAGTTTAATTAGGGTTTCTAAATTTGCAACTTTTGCATTTCACTTAGGGAGCATTAAAAGTTTTCATTTTCTTTGGTCAAGGTTTACAATCATTATAATAATGGGAAATAACACACAAAACACCAAGATTTTTGACGTGGAAAACCTGGTTAAAGTAAAAACCACAGTGGGATCCTACCCACAATGAGATAATACCCTATTAGGAGTAAATGAAATATTACGATGGGGAAGGCACATGCATTCAAGCTCACTACCTAGAGCTCACTACTCAATTAAGAAACCCAGAAAATCTACAACCTTAAGGGAAGGTTCACTACCTTACAAGAAGTCTCACTGACTTACAAAAGAATTCAAACAACAATCCAGATTACATGAGCTACAAAGATAGCATTTACATATGCTTGATTATCATTCTAGTTAAGCACACAGTCTTCTCTGCAACACTTCTCTTTTCTCCTTCACTTCTGAAAGATAAAATCACTAGTTCGCTCATACAAATTGATCATAGCTACTTTCAAATATCGCAAACATACATCTTACATGATTATTAAATTTATTTATACAAGACATCAACCTACATTTCAAGGTCGGTTAAACCCTCAATACAAATTATAAAATAATAACCTCACATGCTACAACAACATGTGTAGACTAAAATAATGTCAAATAAGACATAGTCTGGACCCAAATCAACACCGCAAACTCACAACACCTCCAACAATTATTCCTTGATCATTTGCAACATGCTATGACCTCCAATAATATCACATAACACAAAGAACATCATCGAACTAAGAAAATATTCAATAAAGTGCACAACGATCAATGCGGAGCACCAATACTCAGAGAAAAAAATCTGGAAATATTCACAAGCAATGTGAATTGCACCACAACAACCACAACAACTCAAATTACTAGAATTAGCACCATCTCATCACCAGAGCTCAAAAACATCATCAAAAATGACTGTCAACATGAAAGATTTGCTTGTGGACATCCAAATCATGAACAAATAGAACTAAGGATACACATCAACATCTCAAAAACATCCCATCCATCTACAACTAAATATATAGAAATTATGGAGAAATTTGAAGCACAAACTATAATACTGAATAACACAAACAACTGAATATCAATCTCAATACCAGATCTCATAACTTGATCAAAACATCACGTGGACCACTAAAAATTATGTTGAATCAACTAGAGTTACTTATCTCTATTGACAATATGCTACATTTGGTTAAGTGTCATTAATGTCAACACTGTATCCTGGTTGGATCTATCCTGGTTACTCTTGGTGATCTTCTTGGTTTCAGTTGTGATTTTGATCTGGCATGATCAGATCTCTGGAATCGGTTTTGGATGCTTATTCTAGAATTTTATATGCTTGTTATATTATGTTGGTTCATTATTTGGTGCTTTGGTTGTTATTGTTTTTTGGTATTTACTAGAACTGACTTGCTTGTAGCTTTACCGGTATGCATTATGGTAACTTGGTCAGTGGATTTTGGGTCCGACTTATGGAATTAGTTTCTATCATGTTGAAGGTGTTTCTTAATCGCATCCTAAGTATTTGGTGACTTTGCATTGGATGGCATATTATTGTGTTGGTCCTATTTGGATCTGGTTAAACTTTATGTTATTTCACCAAGGGTTTCTACCGGCTGGTGAAGCGTGTTGGATTTTGGTCTTAGCAAAATTTTAGGTGGATATAATTGTTTGGATACTTGATTTAGGTCCATGATATGTAATGTAAATCATAATATTGATCTGATGGTATCGTGTGATGTAATTTTTGTAATGGTTTATGGGTTTAGGGTTTAGTCGACCTTGTCAATAAGGTTGATGATCTGTATTTATAGATGACTTATTCATGTAATAGGTGGGTTATGGTGATCGATGGTTATTGGTGATTATGTCTACATTATTAGAGAAAGGATTATGTGTGAATAGAATCATATCATTTCAGTGAAGGTTGGAAAGGTTTTTTATTGCAGAGCAGACATCAGTGCTTAACCAAAACTATATCAGGTATTAGTAGATGCTACTTTCACAGCTCATTACTTTTTGGATTTTAGTCCGATGTTTATGTAATTCAGTGAGACTTCCCTTTGTGATGAGCAGTGTTCTCTAGGTTGTTGGTCTTTCTGCAAGTGCAGACCCCATTGTAATAATTCACAATACTACTACAGAGTATTCATCTGATTGTGGGTAGGGTTTCCCACTGTGGTTTTTCCCTTTCCGGGTTTTCCATGTCAAAAGATTGGTGTTATGTGTGTTGTGGTTTCATGTTATATTCTTCATTGTGTTGTGCTCTAGTTTAAGGTTTATAATTGAATTCATTACTATAATGTTAGTAAACTAATTAACCCCTGCCCTCCCAGTTTACTCCTGGTATCAGAGTTGTCCAACAATTGGTATCAGAGCGAGGTCCTCTTTGTAGAATCTTAACCACTTGAGAAGATCCATTGGCATTAGCATTTAGATCTACATTCAATCCTTATCATAAGGAGAGTACTAGATATGATGGTACAAATTATATAATATGGAAGGAGAAAATGAAGATTGATCTCAGATGTCTTGGAGCTGAAGTTTGGGAGATAGTGGAGAAAGGGTATATACCTCATGATCCTAATCCTAGAACACCAACACTTGCTGATGAACAGTAGAGAGCTGAAAATGATGTGAGAGCAAAAGAAGCATTATTGAGTGCCCTATCTGATGAAAAGCTATTGAATGTCATAGAATTAGAGAATGCTAACCAGATCTGGTTAAAGATTGAAACTCTTTATGAAGGTGACCGAGTAGTAAAGATTGCTAAACTTGAAGGTTTGTGAGTAAGGTATGAAACTTTGAAGATGAAAGAAGATGGGAAGATAAGTTCCTTCATGGATAGAGTCAATGAGATTGTCATGGGTATCAAATGTTGCGGCAGATCAATCAGTGAAGATGAGATAGTGTCAAAAATTTTGAGAGTTCTACCTCTGGCTTACAAGATGAAGGCTACCACTATCAATTAACTCTGGACAATGTCAAGTACCCCTGTGATCAGAGATACATTACTTAGGAAATTGATTGCTTTTGAACTTGAAGAATGTGGAGATCAAAGTACTGCTAAAACTGAGACTGCATTTAAAGCATCTACCTTTGGCAAACAGAATATATATTGGAAAGATATGTATGCTAAGGATATGGAAGAAATTGAGAAAGAAGAAAGAGAACTTGAAGAGTTGGAAGCCCTAATTGCTAGAAGAATTCCTAAAGGACTAGCTAGAAGTAAGTATGAAGGAAAAGTCACTTTTAAATATTTTTCATGCAATAAGATTGGTCATTTTGCTTCTAGATGCCTTGAAAGAGCTGCTAGGAATCATGAAAGATTTTTGATAAATTATAAGCCTAATCCTGAATATCAGAACAAACCTAGATTTAAAAAGAATAAGGATAAATCATATTATTATGCTGGTGATGATGATGAACCTGTGAGTGGATTTGGTAATCGAGCCTCATCTAGCAAAGATTGGGTCTTTATTGCTATCAAGGATGATTCTCTAGAATCAGTCATTGAAAAAACTCATACTGAAGAAAAAGCTTTAGCTACAAAAATTGAAGACAGTGGATGCTCACATCATATGACTGGTGAATTAAGAAAGTTTTGAACATTGCAAGAATTTGATGGTGGATAGGTTAGATTTGGAGACAACAAGGCATGTAGGATCAAAGGGAAAGAAAAAATATTATTAGATGGTAAGACTAATACTGATAATGTCTAATATGTTGAAGGCTTAAAGCATAATCTTTTAAGTGTAGGTCAGATGGTGGATATAGGATTTCATTTGCAATTCAAGGATGGAAAATGTAAGATCATCAATAGATCTAGCTTGGAGATTACTTTCGGAACTCAGACCAAAGGTAATATATTTCATTTGAACTCTAGTGAGAAGACTTGCTTGATTTCTCAGATTGATGAAAGTTGGTTATGGCATCAAAGGATGTGTCATGTAAATTTTGACAACATAGTGAAGATCAGTTCAATACCAGTTGTTAGAGATTTACCCAAGATTGTTAAACCTCATAATATGGTATGTAGAGAATGTAAAATGGGTAAGCAACTTAGAATTGTTGGAATCCAAGAACACTAAGAGGGGGGGTGAATCAGTGTTCTGTTGGTAATATAAGATTTTAACTTTTTATAATATACACATATAAATCGATAAATGAAGAAATATATAAAATGAAGTAAATAAACCAGCAACATGAATGAACACCATAATACACTGAAATTATACATGGAAAACCACAAAGAGGAGAAACCACAGTGGGATTTGTGACCCACAATATCAATTCACTGGCCATATAAAAGATATTACATAGCATGGGGGCCTGCACATGCAGGAAGGCACATTGCCTAGAGCACACTACTCACCACAAAAGAGTCTCACTGACTACAAGCTTCTGCTAAGATAAAACAATACTGGTAAACTCACAAAATGCATTTGCAATGCCAAAAAGTTCTGGTTACAACTTTGCTGTGTACCGATTCATAAATCCTGAACGCTTCTATCGGTATTTCTTGTCCTCCAAGAATTATTTACAAACTATCTACTAATCATTGCATGATATAACATTCACATACAAATGACCTACATACACATCCTTCACATTACACGGTTCTTCTACCTTGTCATATATCAAAATGACCTAAAAAACTGACTTATATACCCTTTACAAACAATATGCCTTATGCATACAAAAGATATTCAATGTCAACCCTATAGACTAATTACAAAATGATTTTACAAATAAAACCTTTCAGATCTAGACTGATGTCAGCTTCATTGAAGTGTTGGATGCCGGTGTCGGTGTCAGTGATGATCCTAAATAATCCAATGTTGGTATCTGCCGGTGTATGCCTCCAAATGCTGGTATCTGTTGATATAAGCCTTCTATAGAATCTTGTTTCCATCAATGATAACATATGAATATAATGAGTGCCAGTTGCCAACAATCTTCCCCTTTGGCATTGATGGCAACACTCATGTGAAAAATGGATTCCCTGTTGGTTCAACTAAAACATGAAACATGCTCCCCCTGAGCTGATTGACTTTGTCTGCAATATACTATGTCTGATATCCTCCCCCTAGGATTATATGCATACATATTTCTCACATAATATACATTCCCCCTTTGGCATCAATGCCAAAAACCAGTGAAAGAATTGAAAGAATAATTACATATTACTTTACTAGAGCTTGACCAATCTCAAGATTTCCGGATAAGCTTTCTCTAGAAACTATACATAGGTATCCCAACTGGTTTTGAATGTTTTAGATATGGATACAAGTCCATGTAGTAAATGTGCAAGTGTTTCTTTCTCAGTGACTTTTTCCAGTGTGGGCTTTGCAAGCATATTCATACATTCACTCTTATTTACATCAAGTGAATCTAATCTTGGACTCACCAAACCTCTGAGACTTCTTGCTCTCTGAATAATCTTGTCTCTTTCCTTTTCAAAAGCAAAAACTCGGTTCTCCAAAGTCAAAATTTGTCCATCAATGGATGTTGTAAGTGAAGTTAGTCCATCAAAAGAATTAGCAATATTAGCAATGTGTTCATGTAACTCCTTTAACCTCTTATTTACATTTGATGTAAGAATTTTTATATTACAATAGACCCTGTAGATGTTAGTACACTGTTTCAAAGAATTTTCAATAAGTATAAGTTTCTCTTCAACCTTCCTCTTCTCTATCTCAATAATCTAATCAAAAGTAACTTTCTTGGTTAGAGTAAATCTTTCAAGCTCTTTATTGTCAAAAAATCTACTACAATGATTGAAAGTTTTTTTATATGTGCTCTGTCAATGCCTTAAGCTTGCCAGAAGGGCTTGCTTCATTTTTAATCATACAATCAGGAATCAATCTATGCAAAACTGTCATTGATTAATCTATTATTCCTTTGTCTGTAGATCCTTCCTTCATTAGCTTTTGAGTAGCCATCATCATTAGCTCTATGGGACTCATCTATGTGATTGATTTCTTCTCAACTTGAGAAGTATCAATTGCCAAATTTTTTGATGGGGAATCAACTGCCAGTATGGTACTGGGTGTCTTATCAGTCCCCTTTTCCTTATCCTCTCTTGGTGTATCCCTTTTCTAATCCTCTTTTGCATCGATCACTCCACCACTTGGTGCAGTATCTATTATTATCGGTGGAGTATTATCCACAATGTTATCAGTATCCTGTACACTATCTATTTTACCTTGTTTAGACTTTACAAATGTAGTCTATGTTGGTTTAGTTTGTACACTCTCATCAGTTTCAGGTTTAACTGTCGGTTCACTCAAAATTTGATCTAAACTTCACAAAATTCCTTTCCCTTTAGATCTGTCTGGAATGGTGGGAGTTGTTGCCTTAGCAAATTCTTCTTGAGAAGTGAGAAAATCAATATTCTTTTGGAAGAATTTAGCCCAACAATCTCTGGTCTCATTTATTATCTCATTGACTCTACCATCATTAAGCTTATTTGCCAAGGTTTGCTACTAAATATTGTTCTATTTGAAACTTCTATACATCTTTTAATTTCCTCATTATTTATACAGCCACACATACTCAAAAGTTCAACTTCCTTAATCTCTTTGTCCCTTCTGATTGCGTCTATTCTCCTTGCATCTAACTTATTATACAATGATAAGGGAATTTCTTTCAAAATCTCTACCAAAGCCTTCTTATATATGTCTAAATGTAACAAAATTGCTTATTCCATTTCATTTTGTTCATTATCATCTAAATCTTCATATAAATTTGACACATTCTTCAAAATTCCATCTTTAGTTACCTCATCAATTAACTCTGCACATGTCATATTACCAGATTTAGTTGCTTCATCACTCTGGGTTGCAGGAGTGGATGAAGTAGGCAGCCTCTTCTAAGTAGGTTTCCTTACTGGAGGTGTGGATGCAGTTGTTACCTTTCTTACTAGCTTCCTCCTTGGTTCCACCTTCTTCTCTTCTACCGAAGGCTTGTCAGCTTTCTTCCTCTGTACCCTTCTAAATGCAAGAGTTTGATTATCCTCTAGATCAGAGTCAGAAGTGATAGAAGAAAAGAAAGTCTCAGGCCTCTTTACCTTAGGAGCACTAGCTGCTACCGGTTGATCTATCGGTTTAGATCCATAACCTAGTTTTGTATCTATCCTGTGAATTACATTTTGAACAAATTCAGACATTTGGTCTATATTCTTTTCCCTCCTTTTCTTATTGAAACCAATTTTGACCTCAAGAGCCTTCTCCTCTACAGTGCCAAAGTGTTCAACCTTATCATCCAAAGGAGCATCAATCATCATTTTAGAATATAGCTCCAAGATGTTGTCATCTACTTCATAACCCAATTCAGTGACCCATATAGTTCTTGGTTCCACTACTTCCATCACTGGAGTATTTCTCCACAATGTGTTTGGAGATTATTTCCCTCAGTCTCATGTTTTCTTGAAAAGTTTTAAAGTAACCCCAAAGCTTCTCATCCCTGTTACTACCAAGACCAATGATTGCATCTTTGATCTGCATACCTACCGGTATGTCATGAGCCCAACGTTTCTTTCCCAAACTCGGTAGCTCATTCATGAAGTACAACATCAAATAGACAATAAGATTGCCAAAATGGAAAGTTCCTTTCGTAACACCTTTGACGTTGCCAAGTTTTAACATTTATTCACTCCTTAACCATTCACACATGTCATACTTTTCATTATTCTTTATTATTTGGTATGCAACATGGATACATGAACTAGCAATAGAGTTCAATTGACTTGATTGAGTTACCTTGTAGCTGATGATCATGCTGGAAAATTTCACATATGTATCTGTGATTGTGTTGACCCTCATTGATCTTCCATCACGAGTTGTGCTGGTGAGCTTCTCAACTACAGTGTTGGAGATCTTCTTTCCTGGTTCCTGTCAAACTTTGGGTAAGTCTGTGACCACCTGAATTGCTTCTTTGGTGATCATGTGAGGCTGGTCCAGCTAGATGGATTCATTATGGACCCTGCTCTAAACATATTTGATCACTTCATCCTTGAATTTTGGTATATACAAGATTTTGGTTAACCCTAGGTCTTCAATGATTTGATATTTTGACTTGATTATTCCAAAGCTACCTAGTATCACAGATTGATACATTCCCTTGATTTCCTCAGTGCCTAAATCCTCCAAGTTGCAGTGAATATAGACCCTGACATCTTCCACATAAACCATGTCATCGGGAACCCTCAAAAATGTGCCAGTAGAGTCTTCCTTCATAGAAATTTGGGGAACTTCCTTGAATACAGGTCTAAGCCTATCCTTAACCTCAACAACAGTGGGATTTGTGATGAAAGTAGGAGCAGATGATGATCCAGATGCCATTTCAAATAAATACCTGGATAACAATTGTCGGTTGAAAGATTTTGATTACTTCTCATATAACTACTAGAAATCCTTTGGAATGCCTTTGCTCACTCTTGATCGCCTATGATTTGCCTTTTCTTTGCTTTGGTTTTCTCAAGTGCTGGGTGAGTGAAAAATGAGTCCATTATCCATTTTTATCAGTGAGTAAACCCTAATTCATCACTATCATAAATTCTTAGAGATGTGCCCTACCAGATGTTGATTTCACAATTTTATGCCAGATAAACCTTCATCAATGATCAATACCACTCTCTAAATCTCTTTCCAGATCTCTTTCAAGGAATATGCAAGATTTGCAATGAATTTGCCAACCCCTAAGGCATATGCCTCAGTTACCAGTTGAATTTCCTGTCGGTGCAGGAATGCTCTATTCTATTGGTACAGTTACAAGTGCAGTTATCGATGTAGTTGCATCTCCACTTGGTTCTTCAAACTTTCTAACCCATCTCTTGGTGTGGTCTTTTTGAATTTCATCTACCTTCTTCATTCCTTTCTCATTTTCTTTTCCATTGCTAACCGGTGTAGTCTTGCTTATGCAGTACTTAGCAATATGACCTATTTTGTTGCATGCATAACATGTAACATTATTATTTTGAATTATTTTGACATATCTGGTGTCATTCCTTGACCTATATTGATTAGCCAAATGTCCAAACTTCCCACATGCATGACGTTTAACATTCATTCTGCAATCTTCTGACTAATTACCATATTTCTTGCAATTTGCGCATTGATCGGGAACTACATTATAGTTCTGATTTTCTCTATTTCTACATTTTCTAGCCATATGCCCAGATTTATTACAAAAAAAACATCTACCATTGAATTTGTTAGCATTAGATTGCCTTATCGGTTTCCTCTAGTTTGATGAGTTCTACATACCAGTTGTTTGATCTTCATTTGCAGTACCAGAGCTTTCACCTTGTACAAATCCAAGTCCTCTAGAATCTTCACTCTACCTTTGTCTTTTCAATAAATCATCCAACTGTGAAGCACTAATCCTAAATTTTTCTTTATACTCACTTGGAGTAGTTAGATCATCTCTCAGAGTCATTATTTGTCTCTCTAGCTCTTGTTCATTATTCTGGGATTGTACCAAATCAGTTCTTAACAGATTATTCTCATGAGTCAATCTCCCACATTCTTCAAATTTGTTCTTCAGAGATATAGAAAGATTTTCGTCCTTTTTCTTTCTGTCCTCAATATCTTTTGACATCCTCATAGTTAGGTCTTGCATTTCATTCTTCATGAGCATATTTGCTTGACTTAGTTTCTGACATTGTTCCTTAAGTGCATTTTTCTCTTCGTCATCCTAGTTTTGAAAAATTTCCTTCCTCTTAGCTTGAGATGATGATAACCTTTCTTGTAGAACAAGAATGAATTCACAAAATTCAATTCATCTTGCAGTTTTAAGTTCTTCATCCTTTCAACATCATAATCCTCAAGTGCCATCTCAAGTTGCTTCTCCATAACCATGTTCAATGATTCCAGTTTCAGGATCTTCCTCAAGTTGTTAAACTTCCTCCAAGGTACCAGGCTTTGATACCAATTGTTGGAATCCAAGAACACTGGGAGGGGGGGGGGGGGGGGTGAATGAGTGGTATGTCGGTAATACAAGATTTTAACTTTTTATAACATACACATATAAATCGATAAATAAAGAAACATATAACATGAAGTAAATAAACCAGCCACATGAATGAACACCATAACACACTCAATTTATACATGGAAAACCTCAAAGAGGAAAAAACACGATGGGATTTTAACCCACAATATCAATTCACTGGCCATATGAAAGATATTAAATAGCACGGGGGCTTGCACATGCAGGAAGGCAGATTGCTCAACACAAAATAGTCTCATTGACTACAAGCTTCTGTTGAGATAAAACAGTACTGGTGAACTCACAAAATGCATCTGCACTGCATTTTGTGAGTTCCGGTTATAGCTCTTCTCTATACCAGTTCATAAACCCTGAACCCTTCTACCGGTATCTCTTGTCCTCCAAGAATGCTTTATAAATCATCTACTGATCATTGCATGATATAACATTCGCATACAAATGACCTACATACATATCCTTCACATTACACGGTTCTTCTACCTTGTCATATATCAAAATGACCTAATAGACTAACTTATATTCCCTTTACAAACAATATGCCTTATGTTGGCTTACAATACAAAAGATATTCAATATCGGCCCTATACAATAATTACAAAATGATTTTACAAATAAAACCTTTCGGATCTAGATTGATGTCAGCTTCACTAAAGTGTTGGATGCCAGTGTCGGTGATGACCCTAAATACTCCAATGCTGGTATCTATCGGTGTATGCCTCCAAATGCCAGTATCTCCTGGTATAAGCCTTCTATAGAATATTGTTGCCATAAATGACAACATATGAATCCAATGAGTGTAAATTGCCAACAAGAACTTCTTTCAGAAGTATACATGATAAATCTAATGAAATTCTTGATCTTATTCATACTGACTTGTGTGGACCGACAAGGACTAAAAGATTTCAAGATGATAGATATTTTATGTTATACTTATTGATGACTATTCTAGAATGATGTGGGTAGCATTTTTGAAGGAAAAATCTGAAGCTCTTGAGAAATTCAAAATCGTTAAAGCTATGGTTGAGACTGAGTCAGGACAAAAGATTAAATGCTTAAGATCAGATCACAGTGGTGAGTTTACATCCGATGAGTTCAAGAAATTTTGTGAAAGGAATGGTATTAGGAGACAAAGTTTTGCACGTAGGTCTCCACAGAAGAACAAATTAGTGGAAAGGAAGAACAGGATACTTTTGGATGCAGCAAGAACAATGATGACAAAAGCTAAATTACCTGATATTTATTGGAGAGAAGCCATCAATACCGTTGTATATGCTTTTAACAAAGTACACATCAAGGGAGATACCAGTAAGACTCCTTATGAATTATGGTTTGGAAGCAAATGTTACATTAGAAGAGATGATGCATTAGGAAATTTTGATCCTGGAAGTGATGAAGAAATATTTTTGGGTTATTCTACTAAGAGCAAAGCATATATATGTTATAACAAAAGATTGTAGGATAATGGAAAGCATAAATGTCAAGGTGGATGAGCATGGCAGTAATCATATAATATCATATGCTAATGGACCAGAAGATGAATTTATCCAACCAAAACCGATAATGCAAGAATTAGTTTAGAATAGTGAACAAGTGACACTGATAGCATCATAAAATTCATCAGTGACAGATGAACATCAGAATGAGTTAGCAAATCAAGAAAATTCAAAGACTCCTAGGTATGTAAAATTAAATCATTCTAAAGATCAAATCATTGAAGATAAAAGGAAAGGTGTGATGACTAGGAGAAGGTTAGCTGCTGAAGAAGTATGTTTAATTTCTCAAATTGAACCAGAATCATTTATTGAAGCAAGTAAGGATGAAAATTGGATAAAAGAAATGGAAGAGGAATTGGATCAGATTGAAAAGAATAAGATGTGGGAACTAGTACCTAGACCTAAAGACAAGAACATTATTGGAACTAAATGGGTTTTTAGGAATAAATTGAATGAGGAGGGTCAAGTTGTAAGGAACAAGGCTAGGTTGGTTTGCAAAGGTTATTCACAAGAAGAAGGAATTGATTATGGAGAGACTTATGCCTTGGTTGCTAGAATTGAAGCAGTAAGACTTTTTCTTTCTTATGTTGCACACACGAACTACACAGTATATCAGATGGATGTTAAATGTGAATTTCTAAATGGAGATCTTGAAGAAGTTTACATTGAACAACCTGATGGATTTTCTTTATCAAAAGACAAGGACATGGTTTGTATATTGAAGAAAGCTTTATATGGACTAAAACAAACCCCTAGAGAATGGTATGCTAGATTGGATAAGTATCTTTCAAAGATTGGTTTTAGTAAAGGTAATGTTGATAGTAACTTATATTACAAAATTGAACATGATGACATACTGATTATTGAAGTCTTTGTGGATGATATAATTTTTGGAGGAGAAGAAGGTTTATGCATGAAATTTGCTGATGATAATAAAACTAGATCATCAAAATTCAACCCCAAGTATAGGATAAACAGTCTTATGTTAGAAAGATTTGAAGAGATTAGGAATGAAACAAGTGATATATGGATAAGAATTTTTTGGGGTCCAAGCTATGAATTGAGTTCCAGTTTTGTGCAATCCCAAAACATTCAGTTGCCTAAGGATAAGCAACCAATAGACAAACCAAGTGTGGATACCGAGAAATCGGCAAGCACTCAACTAGATACCACTGCACCGGTTAGTGAGACACATTTTGTAACAAAGGACATCCTGACAGAAAATGTATAGATAGTAGAGGATACATAGGAAGATGTAAATAAGGATAAAGGTGTAAAGGATTCTGAATTTTTTGAATGAGGCACCAAGTGGTGAAGCCACTAGTGCACATGAGCTAAAAGATACAAGAGCTATCTCACCAGATGAAAAGGGTAAGGAGACTATGGTGGATCTCTCTTCCAGCTTGACAATTGACACTTCTACCATAGGTAAAGGAAATTTACCACAACTTTCCATCAGTTTTGACAAACCCTACCATAAAATGTCACCGACAGAGAAGATTTTGGCAGCGGCAGCTCTTCAGGCACAGGCCACACAAGAACTAGCTCAGGAAGAATCTAAGGACAAAAAATTGATTGAACATAGTTTTGAGGTTTTGAACCGGTTAGTCCTTGAATTTCATGCTCAGGATAGTACAAGCTCTTCAGGTAATTTTGAGGAAATCATTGATTTTATCCCCAAGCACTATGACTCTTTATTGAAGATTTCACTAACAGAGGCTAAACAAAATTTTATGGCAGCCCGGAAGCTAACATTTATGCAAATGATTGAGATGGATAAGGAGAAACTTCAAACCCATTTGCAATCCATTGATGTAGCTTTGGTGAAGGAGGTAATGTTTATAAGACTTGTCTAGATTTTGATAAGCTCACCAACTCCATAGACAAGCAATTGTTTGACTATAGGAAAAACTTAATTCAAATCTCTAACTCCTACAACCCGGCAATCAATTTAACAAAATCTTTGGATGGTCCAATTTTGGCGGTTATGGATCAAATTTTGAAATTGGAGAAGGATATGGAAAAAATAATAAGGAGAGCAAATGAGCTCCAGAATCTGATTGGTCCTCAACTTGATCATTTGTTATTTCACAAAATAGAATGTATCTCTAACTTGTAGAAGGAGGACCCCACTACTTCAAAAGAAATAGAGTATTCTGCCAGTATCTTGAATGGTTTCATCTCTATTCTTGAATCACTTAAAAATGGTTGGGATAACTAATTTTGATTTTTGAAGAATATGTATGTAGATATTTTGAAGTTTGTATAGAATCGGCTCATGTTTTAATTGTATAGAATTATTTGTGGGCACCTCGCTTTGTCATTGATGTCAAAGGGGGAGAAATAAGTGAAAAATGTATATATGTCTCAGGGGGAGCAGTAGATGTACATAGAAGATTCATGTTCGGGACATGAGGTTATGGAGATAAAATTCAGTGGCAATTTCATGGATGGTATCATTTCTCACATGAGTGTTGGCATCAATACCAAAGGGGGAGATTGTTGGCAATTGACACTCATTTGGTTAGAGTTCATGGAATTTTGGGTTATCATTAATGGAAACTCACCATATCAAGGTAAATGGTTTCATTGTTTGGTCAACTGACATTCATTGCACTTAACCGGTATTAGTATTCACATTGCTTTACACTAGCACCGACACTGCCACCGGCATTCACTTCATACCCGGCTAAGTCCTAATCCTGGTAGCAGGTCCTAATCCCAGTAAGGTGTATATGGAACCCTGTAATGGATAGGACCCGACTAAGGAAATCTTTTGGTATCGATTATTTCTTTCATGGATTTTGTTGTAACGTATGATGACCAACATGGTCATTGAGATTATGTTTGGATTTCATTATGTTCCAACAACTGACATGGTAAAGACAGAAGGGTATTTAAGAAGTTAATTTCAGCAATAGATCATATATGTGATGGAATGCAAATTTTTGGTTGCAAATATTTCAGCGAGTATGGTATGCTTTTTGGTCAGCAATTAGAAGCGTTTGTGTGCAGTTTCACCTGCATAGCATAACCAGTAGTAGTTTAGAGCATCAATGAATGGTATACAGAGAAAGATATCAGAGAGTTCACCAGAACTTATCCTGCATGGTCAGATGCAATTTATAAGTTCATTTTTAGTTGTAAATACTTTGTAATATTCTGTAAGTCAGTGAGATTTCTTGTTTTGTGTTTGAGTAGTCAGCTCTAGGCAGTTGGTCTTTCTGCATGTCTAGACCCTCTTATGTAATATTTGTATACCTTGATCAAGTATATAGATATTGTGGGTATCATCCGCACCATGGATTTTCTCTTTGCAAGGTTTTCCATGTATAAATCTTGGTGTTATGGTGTTGCTTTTCTAAGTGTTATTTGGTATATGCATTTTAATTTTATTTATTGGTAACCGGTTAATAAATAATGTTCAAAACTAACTTTACTGATAGAACACTGATTCACCCCCTCTCTCAATATTCTTGGAATCCAACAATTGGTATCAGAGGACATTTACAATGGGGTCTGTATTTATAGAAAGGCCAACAACCTAGAGTGCACTTCTCATCACAAAGGGAAGTCTCACTGACTTACATAAACATCATACTACAATCCGAAAAGTAATGAACTATGAAAGTAGCATCTACTAATGCCTGATATAGTTTTGGTTAAGTACCGATGTCTGCTCTGCAATACAAAACCTTTCCAAACTTCACCGAATTTTTTCTTAGGTTTGCGAGTTACTTAAGAAATTTGGACTTGAGACTTCTAAACCTATTGGTACTCCTATGATAACCAATTGCAAATTGTCAAAGGATGATGAATCCTCTAAAGTGAATCTAAGCAGATACAAATCAACGATTGGTGGTTTGTTGTATCTAACTTAGTCTAGGCCTGATATAATAAATGTTGTTTGTATTGCTTCTAGATTTCAGTCAGATCCTAGAGAAACTCATGATATTGTTGTCAAGAGGATATTCAAATATTTTCCAAGTACAACAGACTTTGGGTTATGGTATCCAAAGAATGATAACTTCACATTAAGTGCATATACAAGTTCTGATTGGGTATGAGATGTGGATGACCGAAAGAGAACTACTGGTGGAGCATTCTTTCTTGGGAAGAATTTGGTTTCATGGCTTAGTAAGAAACAATCATGCACTTAATTATCTACTGCTGAAGTAGAATATGTTGTAGCTGCTACCAACTGTACTCAGATTTTATGGATGAAATAAATGTTAAAGGATATAATGGAAAGTTATGATAAGCCTATTGTTATTCACCATGATAATACTATTGCTATTGATATGTCAAAGAATCTAGTATTTCATTCTAAATCAAAACACATTTCTATAAGGTATAATTTCTTGAAGGAAAAGGTTGAAGCAAAGGAAGTCAGATTGGTTTATGTGCCTACTAAGGAGAATATTGCTGATATTTTAACAAAACCATTGCCTCTGGACACTTTTGAATATCTCATAGATCAGTTGGGGGTTACCAACCCTCCGAAAGAAACTTAGAGATGCAGGGATGCATCAATCCGATGAGCTTATCAGACATCCTTTTTTGACATGGGTTGATGAAGATGGTGCTACTACTCAGGGGGAGTAGTCAACTGTTTGGTTCAGTATTCTCAGTTTCATATCCATTCTTTGTCATTTATGTCATAGGGGGAGAAGGTATTCATGTGAAAAATAGTCATATCTTTTGGGAGATGGTATTTATTTCAAATTAGTCTTTTCTCTTTTGGGAGATTGTTGGCATTCCTTGGCACTTGGATGTTTTTCACATTCAGTGTTGCCATAAATGCCAAAGGGGGAGATTGTTGGAAATATTATAGATTTGGTTAAGTGGTTTCATTGATGTCAACACTGTATCCCGAATAGAGACTATCCCGGTTGGATCTATCTCGATTAGTCTTGGTGATCTTCTTGGTTTCAGTTGTGATTCTAATCCAGTATGATCAGATCTTCAGAATTGGTTTTGGATTCTTATTCTAGATGGTTATATACTTGCTATATTTTGTTGGTTCATGATTTGGTTCTTTGGTTGTTATGGCTTTTTGGTATTTACCGGAACCGGCTTGCTTCTAGCTATCCTAGTTATCTTTACCGGTATGCATTATTTGGTAAATTGGTCAGTGGATTTTGGGTCCGGCTTATGGAATCAGTTTCTATCATGCTGAAGGTGTTTCCTAATTGTATCCTGAGTATTTGGTGACTTTGCATTGGATGGCATGTTATTATGTTGGTCCTATTTGGATCCGGTTAAACTTTCTGTTATTTCACTAAGGGTTTCTACTGGTTGGTAAAGCGTGTTGGATTTTGGTCTTAGCAGAATTTCTGGTGGATATGATTGTTTGGATACTTGATTTAGGTCCATTCTATGCAATGTAAATCATAATGTTGGTTAGGTGGTATCGTGTGATGTATTTTTTGTAATTATTGGTTTATGAGTTTAGGGTTTAGCTGACCTTGTCAATAAGGTTGATGATCTATATTTATAGATGACTTATTCATGTAATAGGTGGGTTATGGTGATCGATGGTTATTGGTGGTTATGTCTGCATTATCAAAGAAAGGATTATGTGTGAATAGAGTCATATCATTTTGGTGAAGGTTGGAAAGGTTTTGTATTGCAGAGAAGACATCAGTGCTTAATCGAAACTGTATCAAGCATTAGTAGATGCTACTTTCACAGTTCATTACTTTCCAGATTGTAGTCTGATGTTTATGTAAGTTAGTGAGACTTCCCTTTGTGATGAGATGTGTGTTCTAGGTTGTTGGCTTTCTGCAAGTGTAGACCCCATTGTAATAATTCACAATACTACTGTAAAGTATTCATCTAATTGTGGGTAGGGTTTCCCAATGTGGTTTTTCCCTTTCTGGGTTTTCCATGTCAAAATATTGGTGTTATATGTGTTGTGCTTTCATGTTATATTCTTCATTGTGTTGTGCTCCAGTTTAAGGTTTATAATTGAATTGATTATGGTATTGTTAGTAAACTGATTCACCCCCCCCCTCTCAGTTTACTCTAGGTATCAAAGTCGTCCAACAATCTCAGAATCCATTAAATCGCATTAGATTAACTGCAACACACTGACCAAACCAACTCATTTAATCTAACTGCAAAACTAGAATATATAAAGAATATATTGACATCAATGACATCACATCATTTCAGCAAACTTCTCAGCAACATCCAACACATATTTGCAACATACTTCCAGCAATCTCCAACAAAACTTTCTTTTGATATTGTCTCTTGAGTCTGGTTTGATATACTTGTAGATGATCATATGCTTTCTAGCATTATTCATCAAGAAGATATAACTAAGCCAGCCTTTCCACCCTATAATCTTTGTTATACATAAATTCCTTCAAGAAAATGTGTAAATATGGCAACTCAACTTTAATTGCAAAACTACCTCAAACCATAAACAAGGGAGTAGGGTGTAGCTCTGGTGGGAAATCTCACGCTAGTGCGGTATTCCCAAAGGGTAGGGTTCAAATGAAGGTGCCAATTACGACCAGTTTTATTGACAACTTTCTCAAGGATACACAATAGGGTTTTATTAGTTCTCTGATCCTGGCCATTACCTTGTGGGTAATAGGAAGTAGACCAACTATGTGGGATATGGAATATAGTGCATAGATCATACATATGTTGGTTTATAAATGGAGTTTCATTATTAGTAATAATGATAGAAGGAACTCCATAGAAACAAAGGATATGGTACAAGATAAATTTTAAAATTTGAACACCGGTGGTAAGAGTAAGGGGAATGGCTTCAACCCATTTGGCAAAATATTTTGTAGCTACAATGATGAACTTGTGCCCATATGAAGAAGGAGGACTAATTTTACCAACCAAATCAAGGCCCCGTCTAGGAAAAGACCATGGTGTTGTGATAGGTTGCAAATCATGGGCTGGAACATGAATTAGGTCACCATACTATTGACAAGGTAAGCATTTCTTTATAAATTCACAACAATTATGTTCCATTGTGGGCCAATAATAGTCCACTCTCATAAGTTGTTTGGCAAGGATATATCCACTCGTATGAGTGCCACAAGTATTGGTATGTACTTCTTTCATCATCAATATAGCTTTATCTGTATCAAAACATCTAGAGAGGATGTCATCATAGCCTCGATGATATATATTATCTCCTGTAATTGTGAACCGACCATATTGGTGAATGAAATTACGATGATCGTTTTGAGATATGCTAGGTGGAACAATGTTATCTTTTAGGTAGGCATAAATCTCATGATACCAAGGTGATTGGGGGTCAACAATACTACACACCATATCTAAGTGTGATACCTCAAAATCTAAATGAAGAAGTTGTTCTACCAAGAACTTGCATTTTGGACCATCTGACTCCATAACAATTAATGACCCAATGGTGGCCATTGCATCAACAACTTTATACTAAACTCTAGGGATTTATTCAAAGACAATTCTAAAAGCTCTTCTTGATGTAATCTATAATTCTTTTGTATGGAAATAACTTATCATCCTTGGTTTGATATTCATCATTTACCTATTTAACAACTAATTGTGAATCCCCATACACGAAGATGTCTGTAATATTCCATTGCATAGCCATTTTAAGTCCCGTAATGAGACCTTCATAATCAACATATTATTTGTACATGAAAAGGACAATTTGAAAGATTTAGGAATAAAATCCCCTTGTGGTGTGACAAATGAGACACCTACCCCTGACGTATTCTTTGTATGTGATCCATCAAAATAAAGTTTCTATGGGGGTTGTGTTGCAACTGTACAAATATATTCATCTAGAAATTATGCAATTAAAGGATGAGTATTTGTTAGGGGTGTTTCTACTAATTGATCTACAATTAGCTGTCCTTTAATAGCTTTTTAATCTACATATTGGATATCAAACTCACTAAGAAACATGACCCATTTAGCCATATGACTAGTAAAAGTTATTTTGGATAATAGGTATGAACCAAGGGAAAATCCACAAGAGGGTTAATGGTTAGAATGAATCAAAATAAGCATAAAACACAATCAAATATACCAAAAACCATTATACCTTCATGAAGATGATCTCTTGTCCTCCGATTGAGCCTTTGATGAAGTGGGATATGCCCAAATTCTCCACTTGATTGGATCGGCTCTAAGATGGGATGTGGATTTCTCTCCACTACACAACAAGATAGGATATGATTCAAAGGATGATTATGAATGATATAAATTTGCTATGGAGATACTTTGGCATTATTATGGCATGATGGATGATTTTGGATCTCAAATGGACAACATAAGATTACATGAAAGGTGGATGAAGGGATGAAATTGCCATCATAAGAGTGTATGAAAAGTGGATGATTTCTGAGAATATGAGACTCCAATTTATATATAGGAGGAGGCCAAAATGAAGGGCCAAGATTGATTTTGGGATGAAGGGTTGAGATTGATTTGAGAGGGAGCACATGGATTGAGAGGAAAAGGTGTGGGATTCAAGAGATGCCATAAAGGCATTTATTTTCTCCACACATCTCAAGGTTCATGGGGAAGAGATATCAAGTACATTGTAAAGAGAAAAGGAATATGAAATTCCTTGGGGAAGGAAGAAGGAATTTTAAAATTCCAAAATAAGAGGCTATATGGGAAGACTAAATGAGAAAAGGAATTAAAAATTCCTTGGGAAGAGGATGCATGGGGAGATTCAAAGAATTCGAATTTATTTGAAAGGATCAAGGTGATTAGGGATGTGCAAATGATTAAGGAGGTTGATTAGGTGGCTTAATGAGTGATTAGAGAGCAAGTGGGAAAGTTGGGAGGATGTGACATGAGGAGAGAGAATGAGTGGATGAATATGAAATCGGAGAATAATGATAAGTATGATTAAGGAAGAATTAATTAGGCTAAGTAAGGATTAGGAAAAGTGATTTGTAGGAATCAGTTTAGTTAGGTTAATTAATTAAAAATTAATTAAGTGGGTTTTTAGAAGAAATAATGGTTGAGGTGACTTTAGAAGAATGGGGCATCAAAATTAATTATTGGACTACAATGATAAAATTAATTAAATTTGATTTAATTATTTTTAAGAAGAAAGGGACTCACACAATTAAATTAATTAAATACAAATTTAATTAATTTTAGGTGTCTACATTTTTCCCCTCTTTGATATAGCGTCATAAAATGATGTTATATCAAAGAAGAATAAAACATAGTGGATGAAAAGGATAAGGACTAGTAGCATAATGCGCCAGTCATAAGTGAGATGAGGAAGGATGATGAGGAGGTAGTGGTATGAAACCATTTTTCCCCTCTTTGATATAGCGTCATGAAATGTTTTTTTATCAAAGAAGAATAAAACATAGTGGATGCAAAGGATAAGGACTAGTAGCATGATGCCCCAGTCACAAGTGAGATGAGGAAGGATGAAAAGGAGGTAGTGATATACCCCGTCGAGAGGACATGCGGGTTTAAAGAACATGGGTGTGATCTCAAAATGGTTTAGAGAAGTAGAGGATTTAGCATGAACAGATATAAAAAGAATAAGGATGATGAAGAGGAAATGAATGAATTGGAGTCTCCAAGATAAATGGTTGAAATGTGATGAATGAATGAAATGGAGAAAGTGGATGGGTTTCCTTGTTGTGTAGATGTGGAGAGAAAACCTAGTTTTGATATTTCCAAGGATGATCTACACCACTGATTATAGGAATCTGGATGTTAATGAAAATTCAAGGCATGGACTAGACTCTCAGACAATAGGTATCTCAATGTACACAGGTTCACAAACATTGATGATGATGTAAATGCAAGACTGTAGGATCGTACAAGAGAAACTATCAAACATGCCATACCACAAAAACAATGCCCCATTATACACCAACCAAGACATACCGAGATATATGATGATCAAGGCAGCCTTGAACAGGTATATTCCTAGGACACATGATAAAAATCAAAGCGAAAAGATCAATCATGCAAACAACATGCATATGGATAACTGATATCTCTTGTTGGCATTGTGATGTCATTTATATCAACTAGTATAGCATAAAGCAGTACAATCAATATGGGAGAATAGTTGATATATTGTTTGTGCTATCAACCGATAGTGTGTACAGTGAAGTCACCAGGTAAGAATGTTGGAGTAACCGGTTTACATATCAGTATTGGGAAGAAGGAAACAGTTTGTGAGTATGCAAGTTGATGCTTTACAAGCTTGTGAATAGTAAATTTTGTTGTAGTATGAACTAATGAAGGGTTAGTAGTGCAACCGATATGCTAGTATGTTGTCAACTAGCATGATTCCCACTGAGAAAGAGAAGGTTGACAGAGTGTGTTGCTTCAGTGAGCAAAGATGACATATGGAAAAGCTACTGCGACATATGTCAAGTTGAAGAGGTATCCTCTCATTAGTGAAGTCACATTATTACTGGAAGGTGACATAGATCTTCCTCCATCGGTGTTTGGCAGTTGAAGTGCAATTGAATATTCTTCCTATCGGTAAGTGGTAATACCTTGCTTATCCCACAATTTACTTGGCATACATCATGACTCTCTGGGATAAGATAGTCAGAGTAAGAAAAGGCAAGTGATTGGATGTATAGATCGGATGACTAATGTAGAAGATGAGGAAGCCTCCTGAGGTTGAGATCAAAGATGTGCATGGGATCAACATATGAAGACATGATGTGCTACCAAGGCAGAGAAGGATTAGTTAAGATGGTTAGTTTGCCTCCTTGGCAAACCGGTTGAGAAGAGAAAAATTGAAATGAAGATAAGGCTCTACAACTGCACACATGGAGTTACCAGTATGCAGATGGAAAGTGGTGTTGCCACAGATGCATAATAGTTGGAGATGGATGGCATGAAGATATCATGCACATTGTTGGTATGAAGGCAGAAACATGTCAATCGGTAAACAAGGTGGATACCGGCATACAACCAAGTGAAAAGAGAGACAAAAGTGAAGTTCTCTCAATCTGATGAGGATGCACAGGGTGAGTCATCCTAGATAGTTGCTGAGGACCAACATGATTAATGATCAGGCAAATGTGATAAACTGGCAAGATAGAGAAGACAATGGCAAGAAGGTTAACTAATAAAATATGGTATACCAGTGTAAAGTGGAAAATCGCGATCGAACCCTAGTTGCTCTCCCCTCTTCCAACTCCAAGGAGAGAGAAGGGAGAGTCACTCTAGGGTTGATGGTTTTCACTTAGGAGGGACTTTACATTCAAAAGAGGGGTTGAAATTCACAAGATCCAATCCCACACAATGCAAGATTGGATGCTAAATGAGTTTCAAGGGTTAAGAAAGCAAGGCTACCCTCTTTTGTAAAGAATGTTGATAGAAGAATTAAGCTAAGCATGCATAGAAAGTGACAAAGATTTGCTTATAAACTGAGATAGGGATATAGGATGAAGCTACGGACCTGGAATTAGCAGTAAAATGTCGATACGGCGCTGTCCTGCAAATTTGAGCAAAAGTTGTTGGGATGATGGCGCCCAGCGCCACGGTCCTCTGAAAATTCCGCGAAACGAAGGGGGATCTGTTCGTCTCTGCACAAGGATTCCAGATCTTCAATTTCAGCCGCGTACCTGCAACCTACACACAGAAAAGAGAAGACGATTGGGGGGTTAGGGATTAGGGGTTTGCCTTTAGGTCAAACCCCGGTTTTGGAATTAACCAAGAAATGAGAAATTTCTGTAAATGTAATTTAAAACAAGTACTAATACCTTGTTGTAAGGATGTTTGTATCCTTATGTGCGAAGGTATAGATGTTGTTGTTTGTTGTATGTTGTATGTTGTATGTATCATGTAGTATGTGATCTCCTCTTCAATGGTTGAATCCTTGTCTTGAATGCAACACTTAGCCTTGAATGGAGACTTGAAATGATCAATTACTTGAAGGAATGCTTGAATGCTTGAGTATAGTTTCCACGCTTGTCCACATATATCCTTCTTCTTTTCAACCTCCTCAAATGGGAGAGGAAAATTAGTTTTTATACTTGCCAATTAGGGTTGATAGACTGATTTTCCCGACCTTAGGCCGACCAGGAAAGATAATTTTCCAATTTGCAAACATAAAGACCCGAAGTCCAAAAGAGATCGGGCCCAAAATAGGACCCAGGGACCAGGGCGCTGGGCACCCTGGTCCTGGGGGACCAGGGCGCTGGGCACCCTGGTCCTGAAGGACCAGGGCGCTGGGCGCTCTGGTCCTACCTCCCGGGACAGCAGGGTGCAAAGGAGGTTCAGGCCAGGGTGCAAGAAAATGCAGTTTTTGGTGTCATAATCAGGTTTCAGGGTCTCCATTCAGGTTGCATGTTGCATCGCCATCGTGAAGACCGAAATGCAGTCGAAATTGCAAGTGTCACAATTTTAGGACGCTACAACTAGTAAGGGTCAGATGACTGGTAGGTATGCACCCATTAAGTGTTTGGTTGGTGATTCTATCTGAACCAACATAAAGGTCTAAGCTGATGAATATCGACAGAGGTTTCACGTGGAGTCAAGGTGGTGGACATGCATGAAGTGGTAGATGGAGTGTGCACTGATGAGGTAGTTATAGAGTCGGTCGACATTAAATGCAGACCCCATAAATCATGGGAGGTGTTGCAGAGGTGTGTGACTTGAGGAAGGTCTAACAAAGGTGATCGATGGGATGCATCGATCAATGCAGAATGTCTAGGTGAAGAACGAGGTTGGTGATGCAATCTGCTGAACCATTTATGGTGATTGATCAAGTGCCTTGCCGACAGACTATTCATGTTTGCTAAGTTTAGAAAATGTGCCTTGTAAGAAAGAAGATATGGTAGGTGATGCTTGATTGCTTGCATGTTGTTCATCTTCATGCAGAATGAAATCTGATTGTGTTTGATTGACCTTGTGATTAGTGGAAGAAACCCTTGCACACCAAGGGTTTGAAGCTATTTTTTGGCAAGAAATCTCAGTAATAAGAATGGAGGCAGAAGACTGGATTTGAAGATGTTGGTTGGTAAAGGAGAGTGATCCTGAGTAAAGAAGAGCATAGATAATACTAAGAAGAGTCAAGGAACTCAATATCTGAAGAAAAGAGCTAGCAAGGAAGGTTAAACCGGTGAGAGCATTTAATAGTGTCTTAACCAACAAGATCAAACAAAACAGTATACTATAAAGTGAGTTGTAGAGGTAGGAACTGATAGTGTTCAAGCCAACTAGAAGGTAGTGGAGAGTGAAGCAGTTGCAGGTGTGTATGGGAGAGAAGATCTGACATGTAGAGAGCAAAGAAACGATAAACCAGCAAGCAGAGTAACTAACAGCAGGTGTATGTTCTGACTGATCATCGAATAGGAAGAGGTAGAATCGGTGTGTTAGCAACAACAAGTGAAGGTGAGTAGAGAGATTGATAGATAGATAGAAGGAAGAGTAGAATTCAATCGATGAGGCAGAGGAGGTGAGAAATCGATAGGGTAAAGTGTATGCAGTGGTTAAAAGATTCACTTGTAATCAGACTATTACTTTTGTAATTGATTATGTACATGATGGATCACTGAGTTGGAGCTTGGTGCTCCTTGGGTTGGTGTCCTAAATTTTGTAATTGAAGGTTTTCATTGTGAGGCTGGATTGGAGCAGTAGATTCCAGCAACACTTCTCACCAAAGTTTTTCCCATCTTGGTTTTTCCTCGTATATACCGGTGTCATGTGGTGTGCCTTTGTGTGATTGAATTGTGAAGTCTTTCATTATCTCACCGGTAGGTTTGCTTATGTTTGTTTTACTAACTGATACTCTCTCTTAGTATGAAAAGGTTTAAGAATTTTGGAAACCACTGATTCACCCCCCTCTTAGTGGTACATTGTGTTCCAACATCTCTTTCCAAGAGTAGGACATGGATTTGGATAGATTGTCGGACATCAGAAGGATACATCTTGATGGGCAGGTGATGGATTTGGATAAACTGCTAGACATGGGAAGGATGCATCATGATGGGTAGGGTGTGGATAGATTGATGGGAGGAAATAGATAAGCTGGTTATGCAAGGTGTGTAGATGGGAGGATTTACACTTGGATTTTATTATCACAATATGGATGGGTGTTTGGATTACATGCAAGTCAATATAAGATTAGATAGATGGGAAAAGGTCAGTTTTGATTAGGAAAGCTTAGTGTGATAGGGATTATAATGGATTGGATAATATGGAAGGGAGATTAATGATTGAATGGGATAGGGAACATGGTTGGATTGGATTGGATGAGATGGGGGATAAAATTGAATATGATAAGATTTTATTGTGGATATAGGATAAATAGATTAGAACCAATGACAAGGAAGGACCAAGGTTTGGTAAAAGGATGAATGAATTGAGGGAGATATTGTTTGGATAGGAGAAATATGGATTGAGTGGATGGATGTGGATAGGATATGGAGGACAAAAGGATGAAAGATAGGTTGAATGGGGATCCAAGAACTATGTTGCAAAGGAGTAAAATTCCTCATTGAAGGCAGTGCAATGGTGGATAAAGATGTATGAGATTGAAGAATATTGTGGAAACGATAAGGATGGAGGAAAAATGTAGGCTTGTGTGTTCCAAAGCATACATATAGATTATTTTCCTTTAGCATGATCAAGACCAAAGGTAGGAATGGATGATGAATTTGGATAGGATGAGATGGAGGATATGGATAGGATAGTCAAGATCAAAGATAGGGAAGGAAGATGGAATTAAATAAGATGCAGTTACAAGATAAGCAATATGGTAGATGTGGATGGTAGGATGGCATGGATGAAGCTTGCACCAAAGTGTAGAGTGCAAGAGGATGAGAGTATTACACATGACACTTTTTTACCAAGTTTACATCATGTTACTTACCCAAGGCGCCACAAGAAGTGGTTTTCACCATTGGATATATTTGTTTTAATTTTTTTTTTTTTTTTTTTTTGGGGGGGGGAATAGTTTGGATGGATAGGGATGAGGATAACTGGATGTAGATAAGTGGATTTGGAAGATAGTGGGTGTGTGATAGGATAGAGGAAGGACTTAAGCATCTAGTTCCATGGATAGTATCCCTTAAAGATGTGCTTCATTGAACCAAAATAGCTGGAGGTATGCCCATAGATGTGCGTAGAAAGAGATGGGAAGATGGAGTGGATGAAAGATGGAGGGGGTGTTGGAATTACACACTCAGATGAGAATGGTTGATGTTTTCATTGATGGCAACCAACTGGTAATAGGGTTCTATAGGATTTTATTGATTATACTGGCAACAGACTTCGCATATTGGCACCGACATCTATGCAAAGTTCATTCACATCGGCATCCAGTTTACATCGACAACGAATCATACCGGCACCCAGGCTGACATATGATAAAGTTTTGTTTCATGTAAATTACATTGTAATGTAATTAATTATTTGTAGCCGACATGATGTATTGTAAAGACTCATATATGTATGAGATCTTGTAGGTCATTTTGTAGGAGAAGATTATGTAATCAGGTAATGAATATGAAAGTGAATATCTGTATATGCATTTTGATATAATTATTTTATGAGTGAATAAAAGCAAAGCAGAGGGAAGTAAGGTTTATGGTAGAGGTATTCGACAGAGCTTAAACCGGTATTAAATCCAGCATTGCAGATGCTATTTTCAGCAGTACATTGTCATTGGATTTAATCATCCAATTTTGTAGTCAGTGGGACTCCAGTTTTGTTGTTGAGCAGTGAGCTCTAGGCTGTTGGCCTTCATGCATGTGTAGGCCCCTATTGTATCAGTAATATTTATTCATATTGGCCAGTGAGTAAATATTGTGGGTCACAAATCCCACCGAGGTTTTTCCCCTACCGGGTTTCCTCGCCAAAATATCTTGTGTTATGGTGTGCATTGATGTTGTCTCTCTTATTTCTCTTTACTGCATTATTACTTGTTTGCTGGTATATTAATTTAGGGTTATAAAGTTGCAAACAAGTTTAAATCTTTTGTCCACGGGTTAAACACCGATTCACTCCTCCCTCTCCGTGTCTTTGGGATTGATCAAGTATCTAACAATTGGTATCAGAGCTTAGTCCTCTATTTACAGAAGCCTAAGAAATTGAGGAAGATTTTGAAACTGGTACCGATGGAAAGTTTTAGACAACAATTGGAAGGAGCTCTTGAAGATTTTGATGCAGAAAAATTGAAGAGTATCAAAATAGAAGATGAACTCAAAACTGCTCAGGAATTTATCAAAGCACTTCAAGACCTGGTTATAGCCAAGAATAAGAGAAAATAATTACATGTGCAATTGCAAAATCAAGATGATGAAGAAAAAGAAACTCTCAGAGATATTGTAGAGAAATTAAGACAAGAGAACAGTAACATGAAGAATGAGATGCAAGATTTAACCATGAGACTATGCAAAGATATTGAAGATAGGAAGAAGAATGAGGAAGATTTGGCCAGAAGACTTAATGAAAGTTCAGATGAATCTCTAAGGCTTAGTTATGAAAATGATATGCTTAAGACTGATTTGATTCACATGCAACATGACAAAGAGGAACTTTGAGACAAGTTAGCACTTTGGAAAGTGAGTTGGTCACTGCAAATGAATACAAAGAAAAATTCAAGAAAAGTTCAGATAATCTTGATGATATGCTAAAAAGTTAGAAACCTGATGGAGAAACAGTTGGACTTGGATTTGAACATGGAGAAAGCTCTGAGACTGCAAACAATCATGATTATAGCAAACCGGTAAGGCAACCTAATGCTTATAAATTTAATGGGAAATGTTTTAATTGCAATAAATTTGGTTATAGAGAAAATCAGTGCAGATTTAGAAATAATCAAAATACAAACTTACCCACTACTCAATGTTCCAAATGCAATAAAAATGGTCATACTCATACAATTGCAGAATGAATGTGAAATGCTATGTTTGTGGTAGATTTGGACATTTATCTAATCAATGCAGAACTCAAAGCGGTCAAGGTTATGGAAAGGCAATTCAGAGAAATAATGTAACTTGCTATGCATGTAACAAGATTGGGCATATTGCAAAATTTTGTTGAAGCAAGAATTCACTGGTGAACAATAAAGGATCCAATAACAAAGGCAAAGAAAAGGTGACTAAAATCAAGCAAGAATTTTCTAAACAATGGGTTAGGAAGAGAGATCAAAGTAGTGATGAATCTGTCTCTGCACCGGAAGAACAGGGTAGTCCTACACCAGTAGGAGGTATTTCATCTAACTGAGGAATAATCCTTAGGGGTAAGGCAGCAAATTGAAAATCATGCATTTTACCCTTGGTTGATAGTAAGAAGTTATATTTCTTCTTTACCGATAGACATGTTAAGTTTTCACTTAACCAAAAGAATTTAATGCGGTTGTTGGCAAACTTTTTGGTTATAAAGTGCGAAAATCCCTCATTTCGAATCACAAAGAATTCAAATTTATGAAGAGTACGAAGAGAGAAAAGGCATTCAAGAGGCGAAGCAACTAAGACATTTTTAGGCCATTTCAGAGGATTTCACTTGCAGAAAAGGTATTTATTTTAGTATCATGGCTACTTCATTTTTTGTTCCCAAATTCATTGCAAACCCTACTGTGGTAGAGAATGTTAAATGTCCTAGACCTGTTTTTAAGATTATTCCTAAGATTGCTAAGAAAGATTATTCCATTGGTGCCTTTTCTAAAATTCTGAAGGGAGTTACTTTTGTTGAAGATCCAAGGATCTATATTCATTGCAACATAAATAATTTAGGGTCTGATGATTTGAAAAACATATATCAGAATGTTATAGCTGATAAACAAGGTTTAATCAAGCTAGAGCAGAAGATTGTTGAGGATTTAGGATTTGTTAATATCTTGAACATTCCTGAATTTTTGGATGAGATAGTTTATCTTGTAATTAGCAGGGTTCATGGTGAATTTATGTGGTTAGATTGTGTTTTCAAAATTACTAAGGAGGCAATCAAGGTGGTCACTGGTTTACCCTCTACCGGTAATATGTCTGACAAGAAGAAGAAGATCCCAAACAAGGGGGTTATGAACCTAACCGATGCGACATCTGATAGTAGATCCCTTAGGGTTAGTGATATCATTAATGAGAATGTGAAATATGTGAGTATGGTGATTGGTTACAAATTTGCTCATACAAATAGGTTAAATTATGTTTCTAGTCTGTGTATACATAGTGCATATGAAATGGTGAAGAATAGTGCAAAGATTGACATTTGTGAATGGCTAAAGAATGAACTGATAGACATTTTGGGGAAGATCGAGGGTGATAAGAAATGAACCTTCAAATTTGGTAACTTGTAAGCTTAATGCTATATTTCACAAAGGAGATTCCCAGTATTGGTCACAAGGAATTTGCTTGTGACATCCCTATTGGAGGACAGATTATGGAAGCAATTACTGGCATAGGTGCTGATGGTGACAAGCTAGTTAAAGATTATTTCAATAACTTTCAAACTAAGATGAAGGTAAGGGAAAGGATTCCTCAAAGCATTGTGGACAAATATGACAAACAGATATATTTTGTAATGAAGAGAGATGAGACATGGATGGAGGTTGTTACTCCTTGAACCATTTGGATAACAAAGATGGGCTATGGAGTAGATTTGGACATTCTTGAGTCTTATGCAAGGATACTTCTTGATGCACCAAGGGAACTGATTGAGAAGATATTTGGCACAATTGAAACAATTGAGAGTGATGTATCCATGATGAAGGAGAGGAAGAAAAGAGAAAAATTAATGAAAGATGTTTCGAAGCTTGTAGCAGATGTTAAGAAAGGATTGATGGGACTTGAAAAAATGAGTGGTATTTCTGAGAGCATGAAGGAAAGTAAAACCAAATAGAAACTAGTAGCTCATTTTTCCCCAGTTGTTACTTCTTCTGAGATAGAAAGTGATAAAGCAACAAAATTTAAAAGAGTTGAAAGAAAGAAAAGGAAACCTTCACCGGCACCTACTCCTTCTCCAAAGAGGACAAGAACACTAAGGAAGAAACAACAAGCTATGAGAGAGCCCAACATTCAGAGAAAGAAACTTACACCAAAGAAACCGACACCTAAGGTATCAGATATTCTATCCCCAGAAGAACTTATAAATGAAATTACTCAGGATGGAAACCTTAACAATATCAACAAATGTTATCATACTTTCAAAGATTCTGATAAGGGAACAATTGAGGAAAGTATCATTCTACATCTTGATATTTACAAGAAATTTTTAATTGAGGTCATTGATGATTTTCCTAATGATCTTTATTTGAGACTTGAGGCAAAAAGAATGTCTATAATGGAACTTGACAAGAAATGAAAAGTTGAAGCATTGTTGGTGGTTCACCCTGTTAATTCCCGACATGAGATTGATGAATTGATTGTAGAAGCCAACCGGTCAGTTTTTGCTAGTGGTCACCGATAGGTTAGCTTAATGGCAGATAGAGTCAAATAAATTGTTGATGAAACAACTAACAAATGGGATATATTCTTTGTGAAAAAGAAGAAGAAGGAAGAGAAGGATAGACAAAAAATAGACAAATCTTTCACTAAATTATATCAAAAAAGTGATAAGGGTAAGAACAAAGTTGGTGGTATCCTGACTTGACTATCAAGGATAACCTACCCCCACCAGTTGAAGACACACCACCAGTAGTGGTAGAGAAACAAGTTGAGGAACGAGAAAAGGAATAGGTTAAAGAACAAGTTGAGGTACAGGTTGAAAATGAGGAAGAGAAAACAGAGGAAGTGAACACTGAGAATATTGATCTAGAGTCAAACATTTTGTTTACCATGAATGTGGACACTCTGGATATCAATGTAATTATAGATAAATCTTCTGAGAATGTTGAAGAAAATAAAACTGAACCTATAAATTTTGACACTCAACAGAAGGTAGAGAAACCAACAGAGAAAGAACCTGAACAGAGTATAGTTGAACCAATAGTCAGCAAGGCATAAAGTAAGGATGACAATAAGGTTGAAAACAAAGTTGAAACACAGAGTGAGAAAAAGGAAGAAATAGTGAATAAAGAAAAGGTCAATGATGGAAGTAAGATAGCTGAAGTGGTTAATGCGCAGACATCTGGAGATGAGAAGAAACCAACTGCAGAACCTCAAACTTTGCCTAGCACTTCCACCATGGATTACAGACCTACAAATGTGATAGATGTTTTATTAGATTCTATCAAGAAGATCACTGAATTCAATGCCTTAGCATTTAATGCTATTGATGACACCTTACCTATTTTACAATAGATAGCACTGACATGTAAGGTAGATGATGTTGTAGGCTCTATTGGTGAGTTAGACACATTGTCTAAATTCATTTCATCTAATATTTAGTGGATTGATAAGATTAATGGGGAGACAATTAGAGAAAGAGTAAATAAGGAGAAGACTGATTTCTTTAATAAATCTATTGAGGACTGTATAGGAAAGTTAGATTCCTTAATACCGACACTAAATTCAATAATTTTGGAGTTTAAGGAACTGTATAGAGATGCTTGCAAGCCACACCATTTGACTGTTGATATAGATGATTAGATTAAATAAAAACAGAAGGAAATTGATGATATAGAAAACAATCTGATTGGTTCTTCTGAACTCACTTCAGTTTTAGATCAAGAAATGGTAGCATATGAGGAGAAAATAGAAAATATTGAAAAGGAGAAAGCTTGATTAAGGTTAAAAGCCTAGGAGTTAAAGAACAAACTTAGTCCTAGATTGGACAATCTATTGACACACTAGAATGGACTATCTAAGGCTACTATTCTAGGAGGAAGATCGCCGGAGGAACAAATGCATCATCTAACCGACATGATCTGATAGACTAAGGATATCATTTCTGATAGCTCTAAATTTTTGCAAGGAATTAATCTGATTGTAGCGGATATCTTTAAGATTGTACATAATTGGTTACAGGCTTGTAGGTAGAATTTTTGAATTTTTTATTCTTTTTAACAACCTTTGTCATTGATGTCAAATGGGGAGTGATAGAGAAAAGGAAAAGGTATACTGAAGGAGATCATTTTCTCAAGGGAAGCACTTTTGGTTTTGGCAATTTTGGTTTTTGGTTTTTCTCATGAGTGTTGCCATCAATGCCAAAGGGAGAGATTGTCGGCATTACACACTCAGATGAGAATGGTTGATGTTATCATTGATGGAAACCAACTGGTAACAAGGTTCTACAGGATTTTATTGATTATACCAGCAACAAACTTTGCATACTAACACCGATAGCTACACAAAGTTCATTCACATCGGCATCCAGTTTACACCAGCAATGAATCATATTGAAACCCAGGCCAACATATGATAAAGTTTTGTTTATGCAAATTATATTGTAATGTAATTAATTATTTGTAGCCGACATGATGTATTGTAAAGACTCATATATGTAGGAGATCTTATAGGTCATTTTGTAGGAGAAGATTATGTAATTAGGTAATGAATATGAGAGCGAATATCTATATATGCATTTTGATGTAATTATTTTATGAGCGAACAAAAGTAGAGAAGAGAAAAGCAAGGTTTATGGCATAGATATTTGATAGAGCTTAAACTGGTATTGAATCTAGCATTGCAGATGCTATTTTGAGCAGTACATTGTCATTGGATTTAATCATCCAATTTTGTAGTCAGTGGGACTCCAGTTTTGTTGTTGAGCAGTGAGCTCTAGGTTGTTGGCCTTCCTGCATGTGCAGGCCCCTATTGTATCAGTAATATTTATTCATATTGGCTAGTGAGTAAATATTGTGGGTCACAAATCCCACTGAGGTTTTTCCCCTACCGGGTTTCCTTGCCAAAATATCTTGTGTTATGGTGTGCATTGATGTTGTCTCTCTTATTTCTCTTTACTACATTATTACATGTTTAACAATATATTAATTTAGGTTATAAAGTTGCAAACAAGTTTAAATCTTTTGTCCATTGATTAGACACTGATTCACCCCCCCCCCCCCCCCCCTTAGTGTCTTTGGGATTGATCAAGTATCTAATAAGGGGATAATGATTTATGCAAAATTTTGAATTAAAGGGATAGGATTATGAAAAATGGATGTTGGATAATGGATGGGGTTATTAAAAAATTATGGATAAATGGATGTGGATGTTGGGAAGATCAGCATTCACACACACCTTGAAGGGTGGTGGAGGGGGTTTTGAATTAGATGGAGGATAAAATGTGGATTTTGGGAAATGTGGACCCAAAAAAGATGAAGGGGGTGATGCACTTAAGATAGTGGATTTTGATGCGTAAGGACCCAAAATGAATTTTAAAAATTGGGAATTGGAGGACTTATGAATGGAGGGAGCTTTTGTATTAACAAGTTTGGATGCCAATTTGGATTTTACTTTGAGATGTATTTCTTCTATGAGTAGTTTGGGAATCCACACAGTTTTTGATTTTTTCTTTTGGGGCCTTTGTGGCCTTTTGGATTTTTCTTTCTTTTGGATCATGTTTTTATTTTCTTGAGCATGTAATTTTGAGGGGACATGTTGATCCTTGGATTTTTGTGGATTTTTGGCTTTATGCATTTTAGATTTGGCATCCAAATTGCTTCCAATAGCAATGGTGTGGGTGCATGAGGATGGATGACTTTGAGGTTTTATGTATAGGATGATGGAGGGAGAATGTTGAAATTAATTCAAGGATGTGTGCCTATGTTGATCTTTCTTAGGGATCATTTGAGGTGATGGGGTGGTGGATGGAGGGATGTAAGGACCCAAGATGGATGGAAGGGATGAAGGGTTTATCTTTAGAACATAAGGACCAAAAATGGATGTGGAAGATGAGGGATGGTGTTATTTTTATGTGGATTTAGGAGGTATAGAAGATATACCAACATGTTGAGCATAATCTTTGTAGCCAAGGCCATATGAACTTTCATTTTCTTTGACTTGAAGGGATTCCAATATGCCTTGTTCATGGAGGCCTAACCATTTGCCTTGATAATTCATTTTTTGACAAATTATTTTTCCAATAGGATACTTATTATTTTGGAAGCAAGATATGAGTCCATTTCGAGGGGGATGGGATATGTGAGGGATTGTAATCTATTGGAGGAAACTATAGTGGATGAAGGTGGAAGAGACAAGTTGGCAGGTGTGAGATTCATGGATATCTTGGATAGGGGTGATGGGATAGTGTGAGGACTAGGATCAGGTGGAGGATTAGGATCATTTGTGGGATTACAAGGAAAATTAGGATCGTGAGATGGAGTGCTATCATGACACGTAGAGGAAGGAATACTTTGATCTTGACTTGGGGTGGGATTATGTGGTGGAGTGGAACTGAATATCAGATCTTGAGATTGAAGGAGAGCATTAGATGGAGGGATTATTTCCACTTGAGAGGGGGTGGAGGGGATGGGATCATGAGATGGAGTGGAGGGTAGACATGGATTTTGAGATGGAGAAGAATCTATGCTTGTATGCTTTGGAACAAGCTCTTGGCATTTTTGGAGTTGTAGGGATTGCATGATGGAGGAGGATATGGAAGCTTCAACTTGGGTGGATGGAGGGATGCGAGTGTCATGAATATGAAGGGATTGAGTTTTTTCTTGATTTGGAGGGGATGTAGGTGTATGGAGGACTTGTTGAGATTGGGAAACTTTGTTCAAAGGTGGGGATTTTGTCTCCTTTGCTAGTATTTCTTATATAAAGTTGTGGAGAAATGACTTGGAGGATGGGGATGGTGTGGGTTTTAGAGGATTAGGATTATGTGAAGGTTTAGGATAAGATGGAAGATTGAAATTATGGATTGGGGGATTGGGATTAAGGCTCAAAAGATTATGGTGTAAAGGATTTGGAGGGTGAGTGGAGGTGATTGATGTATTGTAAAATGATGGGGATTGGGATATGGATGGGGGAGAAGATGGAGGTATACATATTGGATCAAAGGTGTATGTGTATGAGGGATAATATGAAGAAATGGATGGGAAATAATATGGATTTCCCTTGTCAAAGGTAGGTGAAGGATAAGGAATGTGGGATGAATTGGGATTGAATATAATTTGGTGAGATGGAATGGATGAATATATGGAACATGGATTGGGGATTATGGGATTCACTTGGTAAATGGGTTGGGGTGGGATACATGAGTAGGTGGAAGTTGAATAGCATTGAGGCATGCATGAGTTGGATGGGCATGGTTGATAGGGTGATCCTTGAACTTCCATAACCATTTTCTCATACCAAGCCATGATGTTTGAATGTCGATTTTTGATAGCCAACATTTCTTTTGACAATGCATGGGTAACCTCAAGATAATGAGAATGGGAAGACAATTTGGAATTGGATGGATAGACTAGATTGAGAAAAGTGATGAGATTATTGTAGATGAATGTGAGGATTAGGACTTAGAAAATTCAGATTGGATTGAGGATTGATTGGATTTGATTTAATTTTTCTTTGATTGGCTTGGGTTTGATTGGATTGGATTGGATTGGATTGGGTTTTATTTGATTGGATTTAATTTGATTGGATTGGATTGGATTGGATTGGATTTGATTGGATTGGATTGGATTGGATTGGATTGAATTGGATTGGATTGGATTTGATTGGATTCGATTGTCTTGGATTTAGTTGGATTGGATTGGATTTAATTTGATTGGATTATATTGGCTTGGATTTGATTGGATTGGATTGGTCTTTGGATTAAGACAAGATTGATTTCAATTAGGATGATACCTTGGCCCTTAGATTAGGACTTAGATGGGAATCAATGATGTGGACCACAAGAAAGGTGACAACCAAGCTAGGGAAAATTTACACCTTTACAATTGATCAAACCTTCATCTACTTAGGGTAGCCTTACGTTCCTAATCAAAGGAGGGTAAAAGGATTAGGGTTTTGATCAACCAAAAATGATTAAGCAAAGGTACTTGGGGGAGATTATTTCCCAAGGACAAAAGATAACTAATTGATTGATTAAAGATAAAGGTCTAAATGAAACTTTCACGAAGTGTCAACCTTAGGATGAGGTTGATTGATTTGATTGGTTAGGATTGATTAAGTTGATGTGCTAAATCCTTGGGGATGGAATGAAAATGATTGTATAAGAATGGATTGATGATAGGTAGAAGAAGGGGAAGGTTACCTGAGACTGGGTTGATGATTGGACAAAGATGTTGGTTGGGGATCGATGATCATTTGGATTGGATGAAAATGGATTGGGGGTTTGACTTGAACAAAGATGGTGAAATAGGGGTTTTATAATGGACAAGTGAAGATTGAAGGGTTGGGTTGACTGTTTGGTCAAATTTGGGAATGTTTTGGATGTTATCTATTCTTGGCAAGAGAAATAAAACAATGCCAAGCACATTGGCCAATTATACCACTCAATGCTGAGTGTGCAAGTGATGGGGGGCTAGATTAGCCCAAATTTATTTTATAGGTCTTTGCACAAATGAAGACATGTATCAGACATACAACTTAGGTTGGAATATGGAAAACATTCAATAGGCCTCTTGCACAAGCGATACCTCAAACAAGCAGACAGATAGAGATTTTGGTAGCATTGGCTCCCCCTTATAGTGCACTCACTTCTCGGGCATACCAGATTTCCTTACCCCAAAGATCTGAGGATCTATTGCATGGAGAATTCCTATCTCATCTTGAGTGGGTACATGAGAGGTAACTTAAGGGTAGGATGTGCATCCCTTGCACTATGAATGTGGGATTTTGGGCTACTAAAACAAGGTTCTTAGTGTAATTTTGAGGGATCACCAATCCAACAACAGATTCTTGAAGAAAGCCACTTAAGGCTCTAATTGAGCTTATCGATGTAGGGAAGGCCCCCACATACATCGAATTCACTCATCACCTCAACTATCTAACCAGCCTATTTATATAACATCTCAAAAAACCCGCTCAAGATTGCGTCGGGAGAGTCCATATCCCTGACGTGTCGCAATTAGAGATACACTTGTGGGGTGATCAAATCCCCATCAAGAATATCCCTTAATACAAAAATAAAAAGATGGGTGTTGTTAATCGCTTTTCTCTTAAACCCAAGATCTATAAAGGCAAGGGGAGAGGATGTTAAGCATAATGGTGGGTCCACCCTATTGGTATTTTGGTATGGTTTTGTCATTGATGTCAACACCTACTAAACACACCTACTTTGGAGATCCAGCAACATTCACTGGAAAGCAGTAATCTGTGCAACAGTTACTGGTATATGATCAACCGACAGGATATAATGTTCACCGGTACCTGGAATGACATGAAAGACACTTGGTAATGTTGAAGACATCATGTGGACACTTTATTTTGAAGTACTAATCATTGATATATTCTTATTTTCATATTTGCCTTTACCGGCAAATAAGTCCAGGTTATCTAGGGTTACACCGGTAGGTTTATCTTTTCTAGATCAGCATGGCACGCTATGAAGATGATTTATTATTGATGTAAATGCATTAAGCCAACATGTTTAATCGGTTATTGCATCGGATAATATTTGTAAAATGTTTTATTGTAATATCTTGTAGAGCCGACCTACTAAAATTGGTCTTAGGGTATGGTATAAATGTAAGATCTTATTTGTAAGATCAAGTGTGGAATGCGAAAAAGATTTGAGTGAAGGTATATGCTAGATCAAGCAGAGGAATACACGAAGACATCATCTAAAGGTGAAGTTAGGTTTTTGTAGAAGCATATCAGCATTACACCGGTACTGAATTCAGCATATGAAGATGCGATTTTCTATAGTACATTCTTATTGGATTTAACCATCCAACTGTAGTCAGTGTGACTCCCATTTGTGATTGAGTAGTGAGCTCTAGGCTATTGGCCTTTCTACATGTGCAGACCTCTCTTTGTACACTTACTATCTGCAGTAGTATCATCTGATTGTGGGTAAGGATTCCCACCATGGTTTTTCCCCTTACAGGGTTTCCACATACAAATATTGGTGTCATTGTTGGCATATGGAGACTCCAATGAGACATTGTGTGTGATTGAAGGTTTTGTCATTGATGGCAACCTTGCAATCCTATGGCATCGGCAAAGCATTACACAGGCAACCTTGCAATCCTATGGCACCGGCAAGACATTATACCAGCAAAGCATTACACAGGCAACCTTGCAAATCCTATGGCACCGACAAGACACTATACTGGCAAAGCATTATTCAAACAAGATAGTGCACTGGCATCAGCAAGATCACTCTACACTGGCATCGACATAGAAGATGTACACCGACATAGAAGAGAACATGTATACCGGCACAGAGGCCGATAGGACTTTTGATATGTAATATTTTTTTTATTATTGTAAGCCGACTTGGCAAATTGTAAAATGACTCTTGTATATAAAAGAGATCATTATAGTCATTTGTAGGATATGGATAGGAAGCATAAATAAATTATAAGGCAGAACTAATGTGTGAATTGTAGGTCAAGGGTATATGTAAAGAACAGAGCAAGAACCAATACTGAATCTGGCATTGAAGATGCTATTGTAAAGCAATACAAAATATTGGATTTGTGTAAATCCTCATTGTAATTTAGTGTGACTTCTTATTGAGCAGTGAGCTCTAGGCAGTTGGCCTTCCTGCATGTGCAGGCCCCTATTGTAAGTAATATTCTCTTATTGGCCAGTAAGTGAATATTGTGGGTCACAAATCCCACCGAGGTTTTTCCCACACCGGGTTTCCTTGTTAAACATCCTGTGTTATGGTGTTCTTTTCATGTGGATGTTTTTGATTCTGATATTTACATTAATTCTTGCATACCGGTATACTGTTACTTTATGTTCTGCATATTCAGTTTTAAGAAAATCTCATTACCGGTCAGATACTGATTCACCCCCCTCTCAGTATCTGTGGGAACCCTAACAGTCATGTGTTGTGGATAACTTTGTGTTTATTTTTCATGCATTAATTCTTACCGATATGGCAATTTACAGTTAACACTGTCTATCGGCATACTTAACTGGTTTACCAGTATTAAGCATTAAGTTGGTTAATAAGTTTTTGGTTTGAATTTATGAGACAACTGATTCACCCCACCCCCTCTTAGTTGTCTCTGGGACCTAACAATTGGTATCAGAACCTAGTCCTCTTTTTGCAGAAGTTTAACAACTTAAGGAGATCCAATGTCTACTAATTATTTCAGAAAGGATAGTCCTAAACTTGATGGAACCAACTATGGGATATGGAAGATCAGAATGGAGACACATCTGAATTGCATTGGTAAAGACATCTGGGAAGTTACCAAGAATGGTTATACTGCTGCTGTAGCTGGTCAAACTGCTCCAACTACTTTAGCTAAAGATGAAGAAAATGATTGCAAAGCAAGAGAAGCACTCTTGAGCGCATTATCATATCAACAAATCATGGGATTATCAGATAGATCTACTACTAAAGCTATTTGGGATCATTTGGAAACACTGAATGAAGGAGATTCCACAGTCAAAATTGCAAAACTTGAAAGCTTCTGAGTCAGGTATGAACATCTGAAAATGGAAGAAGATGAAAGGATTTCTGCTTTTATGGAAAGAGTAAATGAAATTGTTTTAGGTATCAAATGTTATGGAGGAACCTTGAGTGAGGATGAGATTGTTTCAAAAATCTTAAGAGGTTTGCCACCAACATATAAAATGAAGTTTACTGCTATAAATGAGTTGAGAACAATGCCTAATACATCAGTAACTAGGGATACATTGATTGGAAAACTTTCAGCTTTTGAAATTGAGGAATTTGGTCCTATTGCTACTATAAAAACTGATTTGGCCTTCAAAGCATCAACATCATCTACTCCATCTTTTGAAAAATCAAACTGGAGAGCCTTTTATGCAAGAGAACTTGAAGAAACCAGGAAGGAGAATGAAGAGCTTGAAGAACTTGAAGCACTATTTGCAAGAAAAATGCCAAAAGGCCTAATTGGAAGTAAGTACGAAGGTAAAGCACCCTTTAAATGTTTTAACTGCAATAAGATTTGTCATATGGCTTCAAGATGCCCTGATAGACATGCTAGACTAAGAGAAGAAGATAGAAGAACATACAAACCTAATCCTGAATATCAGAGATATAGATTTAAGAAAAACAAAGATAAATCTTGTTACATTATTGATGAAGGTGTGACTGATGATTCTGATGAGGATCCAACAGACAATGGATGGGTCTTTGTTGCTATAACAGAAGATCAACTGACACCTATTTCTCAACCAGTAGAACAAGCCCTAGCAGCTAAAGTTGAATCAAAGGATGAATGGATTATTGACTCAGGATGCTCACATCACATGACTGGAGACAAAGGTAAATTCTTGAACTTTCAAGAATACAATGGAGGTTTAGTAAGATTTGGAGATGACAAAGCCTGTTCAATCAAAGGTAAGGGTTCAATATCTCTTGATGGTAAACATAACACTGACAATGTCTACTATGTTGAAGGATTAAAACACAATCTTATAAGTGTTGGTCAATTAGTTGAGAAAGGTTTTCAGTTACAATTTAAAAATGGAAAATGCAAAATCATGAATAGAACTGGTTTGGAAATTGCAACCGGTAATTAGACTAGAGGTAATATCTTTCATTTAAATAATAGTGGAAAGGCATGCTTAATTGCACATATAGATGAAAGTTGGTTATGGTATAAAAGTCTATGTCATGTAAATTTTGACCGCATGGTAAAAATCAATACTTCTAAAGCAGTTAGAGATCTACCTAAAATTGTGAAACCTCAGAATACAGTTTGCAAGGAATGTCAATTTGGAAAACAAGTTAGAGCTAGTTTCAAAAGTATTCCAGAAAAATCCAATAATGCTCTTGATTTAATTCACACTGATTTATGTGGTCCAGCTAGAACTAAGAGATTACAAGGTGATAGATATTTCATGCTAATTATTGATGATTATTCTAGAATGTGTTGGGTTACTTTTCTCAAAGAAAAATCAGAAGCACTTGGGAAGTTCAAACTATTCAAAGCAATGGTTGAAAATGAAACCGGTAAGAAAATCAAATGTTTAAGATCAGATCAAGGAGGAGAATTCACATCTAAAGATTTTAATACATTCTGTGAAGTGAATGGAATCAAAAGACAGTTATCAGCACCTCGGACACCACAACAAAATGGAGTTGTTGAAAGGAAAAACATAACTATCTTGGATGCAGCAAGAAGTATGTTATCAGAAGCAAATCTACCACATGTGTACTGGAGAGAGGCAATAAGCACTGTTGTCTATACATTCAACAAAGTTCACATCAAAGGTGAAACTGGTTAGACCCCTCATGAACTATGGTTTGGTAATATTCCTACTCTTAAGTACTTCAAAAATTTTGGAAGTAAATGTTATATTAGAAGAGATGAGTATATTGGCAAGTTTGATCCTAGAAGTGATGAAGGAATATTTCTTGGTTATTCATCTAAGAGCAAGGCATATAGATGTTTTAATAAAAGATTACAGAAAATTGTTGAGAGTACAAATGTAAAGATTGATGAACAATTTAGAGGAACTTCAAGATATATAGACTCTGAACCGGAAATAGAAATTATGACAAATGAACTTACAATAAATCCACTGGTACATAATGATGATCCAGTTACTCTGGAATCATTAGAGGATTCCACAGTAATTGAAGAACTGCAACAAACTAAGACACCCCGGTATGTAAGACTGAATCATTCTGAAGATCAGATAATTGGAAGCAAATTTAAAGGAGTTATGACAAGAGGAAGATTGGCAAATGAAGAAGTATGTCTTATTTCTCAAATTGAACCATTAACTATCAATGAAGCATGTGAAGATAAACTTTGGATTAAAGGTATGGAAGAAAAATTAGGACAAATTGAGAAAAATAATACTTGGACATTAGTTCCCCGACCTAAAAATAAAAATGTAATTGGAACCAAATGGGTATTTAGAAACAAACTTAATGAAGATGGTAAGGTTGTCAAAAATAAAGCAAGACTAGTGTGTAAGGGATATTCTTAGAAAGAAGGAGTTGATTACAATGAAACCTTTGCATCGGTAGCTAGAATTGAGGCAGTTAGATTATTCTTGGCCTTTGCAACTCACAAGGATTACAAAGTTTATCAAATGGATATTAAATGTGCATTTTTGAATGGAGATCTTGAAGAGGAAGTCTATATTGAACAGCTTGATGGATTTTCTTTGATAGATGACAATGATATGGTTTGCAGATTAAGAAAAGCTCTGTATGGATTAAAACAAGCCCCAAGAGCTTGGTATGCAAGATTGGATAAGTATCTTTTAAAGATTGGTTTTACTAAAGGAAATGCAGATAGCAATTTATATTACAAAGTAACTAATGATGACATCTTGATTATTGAAGTATTTGTTGATGATATAATCTTTGGAGGAGAAGATGAATTATGCAAAGAATTTTCTCTTAAAATGCAGCAAGAATTTGAAATGTCTATGATTGGAGAAATAAAATTCTTTTTAGGATTGCAGATTTTACAGACTGATAAAGGTATATTTTTGAGTCAATCTAAGTACTTGAAAGAACTACTTAAGAAATTTGGGATGGAGAACTCTAAACCGGTAAGCACACCTATGACTACAAATGAAAAATTATCTCAAAGGGATGAATCTACACCTGTTAATCCAACTAGATACAAATCTATGATAGGAGGTTTAATATATTTGACACAAACTAGACCTGATATTATGAATGCAGTATGTATAGTTTCTAGATTTTAGAGTAATCCTAAGGAAAATCATGAATCAGCAGTGAAAAGGATTTTTCGGTACTTACAAGGCACAACAAATCTTGGATTATGGTATCCTAAAGATGAAAATTTTGGTCTATGTGCATATACAGATGCAAATTGGGTAGGAGATGTGGATGATAGAAAAAGCACCATTGGAGGAGCATTCTTTCTTGGAAAAAGATTAGTTTCTTGGTTGAGTAAGAAACAGAGTTGTACATCTTTATCAATAGTAGAATCAGAATATGTTGCAGTAGCAACAAATTGTACACATGTACTTTGGCTTAAGCAAATGTTGAAAGACATAAAGGTAAAATGCAAGGAACCTATTACTATATACTGTGATAACACTGCAGCAATTGGTGTATCTAAAAATCTGGTATTACATTCTAAAACAAAACATGTTTCTATCAAACTGAATTTTCTAAGGGAAAAAGTTGAAGAAAAAGAGATAAAATTGGTTTATGTGAATACTAAAGAACAACTTGCAGATATTTTCACAAAACCTTTGCCTAAGGAAGCTTTTGAGTATCTCAGAGATCAGCTCAGAGTCATACCACCACCGGTAGTGACTTAGATAGTTGATGATTGTCATCAACCGGCAGAATTAAATGGACAAATCTTTTATTCTGGTATTTGATGAGAAAGCTACTTCTCAGGGGGAGTAGTTGGTATATTGAATTGGTTGGTATTTTGTATGAACTTGACCTTTTGTGACTTTGGCATTTGATGTCAAAGGGGGAGAGATATCTATGAAAAAACACATTATCCTTTTGAAAAGAAAAAGAGATTTTAAGGGAAAGTTTTTTTTGAAAGATTGGTATTGTTACTCCCAGGAGGAGAAATGAAGATTGTTGGTTTTTGTATTTGGCATTTATGTTTTGGCACTTTGATGGTTTTTCCATCTTGTGTTGCCATCAATGCCAAAGGGGGAGATTGTTGGTATTTTGGTATGGTTTTGTCATTGATGTCAACACCTACTAAATACACCCACTTTGGAGATCCAGCAACATTCACAGACAAGTAGTAATATGTGCAACAGTTATTGGTATATGATCAACCGATAGGATATAATGTTCACTGGTACCTGGAATGACATGAAAGACACTTGGTAATGTCGAAGACATCATGTGGACACTTTATTTTGAAGTACTAATCATTGATATGTTCTTATTTGCATATTTGCTTTTACCGGCAAATAAGTCTAGGTTATCTAGGGTTACACCGGCAGGTTTATCTTTTCCAGATTAGCATGGCACGCTATGAAGATGATTTATTATTGATGTAAATGCATTAAGCCAACATGTTTAATCAATTATTGCATCGGATATTATTTGTAAAATGTTTTATTGTAATATCTTGTAGAGCCGACCTACTAAAATTGGTCTTAGGGTATGGTATTGTAGCGTCGTAAATTGTACGCACTTGCTAGGGTGGTACAATTTCACACCTAGTTTAGCACCTGCCTTGGTGCATTTTACATTTTGCATTGCATTTCTCCTTTAGCACTTAATTAATCAAATTAATTAGGTCTAAGGTTCTATTTCATAATCCTTCACATCATAAAGTCAGACCCTTTCATTAAAGTGTGCCCCTTTTCATTTTATTCCTCCAATACATCATCTAATCAAAAACCCTAATTAGGCCCTATTCTGAGCTTGGGGACTTGATTTCGGGGGTCAAAACATCTCGAAATCACCTGTAACTTCGGGATTCTCTCTAAAATCATCATATCTGAAGGCCCTGAAAATTTGGTGAAAAGTTATCGGGACTGTGGCGCCCGGAGTGCACACGGTCCCAGACATTTTTCCCAAAATTTTAGGAGCACGATCCAATCATAAAATAAAGCTTAACCCCAAGAAATTGGTGGGATATTCAATCTCTAGGTCGGCCAAAAGTTGGAATTAAGACCTAGGGTTTCATACATAAGAGCTCTCTTTCGTCATTTGAAGGGATCCGATTTTTGTTTTCAGGAACCTGATATGCAGTGAAAGAGAAGATCTTTGAAGACTTCAAACAACTTTCAACATCCCTCTATCAAGCATTTATCAAATCCATTCATCCATTTAGGGCTTGGAAGACATTGAAGAACAATAGGAGATCACCGACTGAAGATTGGCTTGTACCTCTCCCTTGGGGGTTGGGTATGATTTCATGTTGTTTTTATGTCTTTGCATAAGCTTCAATATATCATTTATCCATGCTTTAGATCACTTTGCATCTTGATTTGGAGCATTTACATTATCATTTATAAGCAATTAGGGTTTACTTTCTAGGTTGCTCTAGTTTGCTTACTTACATTTTAGATCTTGCACACACACAAGGTCTGCACACACATTACTTTTACAATACAACTTGGCTATTCATGGAGGTGGAAATCGCCGAAGTGGGGGTTTGACTGAGGCAAAACCCTATATAGCCACCCAAACACCTTTTTCAGATATAAGTGCAGGTTTCGGGACTCGGACGATGCCGCAGGTTGCAGATCCGGGAAAAGCAGGTCGGGACAGCACCCCCCACCAAATTGCAGAGCAAAAGACCAGGACAGGGGCGTGGGGTGCCCTGGTCCTGCCAGGACAGGGGCGCTGGGTGCCCTGGTCCCTGGGACAGAGGCACTGGGCGCCCTGGTCCTCCTGACAGACAGCATTTCAGACAGTTTTCCAGAGTGCAAAACAGCAATTTCAGGTGCAGTCTCAGGTGCAGAATCAGGACAGTGGCACCCGCGCCCCGGTCCCAAACATTTCCACTCAGATGTTGACTCCGGGTACGCATTTGCATTCTTGTCTTGTCTTTGTATTTACAGCTTTCCATTGTTTAAGTTCAATTCTGCAATCTTATTATTAGTTCATACTTGCATTTTAGGGTTAGGAATTGGACTTGCATAATCTTACCTTTCAATTACAACAAAGGAATAGAAACCCTAATAGGTAGCCCGTGGCTCTCTCTTTCACAAAAAGAAGTAGCCAATTGTGTGATACCTCTAGGCTCTTTCGTATTCCGTAATGTGTGTCAAAAGGTAGGATTAGGGCATGATAACCTAGTCTCGCTTTTTCCCTCACACATTTTGGTGAACCCCATTGCATTTGTTAGATCTAGATCTAGATTTAGTGTGTTTTCATTTCATTTTCATTAAAAAAGAAAAAAAAAAAGAGTGTGTTTCTTTGCATTGTGTGTTTAAATTTCATGCAACTTTTATTTCAAAATGTCAGACTTTTATTTGCAAAATGTTCATGCTTATGATGATTATTATGAGTATAGCCAAGATGAATTAGATGAAGCTTTAGATGAGTTTTTGAACCCTAAAGATGCCAAACCTTCATTTTACCAAAAACTCATAAACCTTGTTACTATGCCATTTCATTGTGATGAGAAAGATAAGTTGAATGAGTCCTCTCAAGGGTACATTTCTATCAACTCTTCCACTGAATCTAGTAACATGGTTGTTTTCAATAATCCCCTCTATGAGGAGATGTCTCCTTTTGAATCAAAAGATAAACCTTTTAATAGATATGATCATGCTTTGTTGGATGATTCTCTTGATGACTTTGTGGCTTTATCAAAATCTCTAAACAAGAACAAGACTTCTAAATTGGTTAACATGATAAACTTGAATGAGCATAAAAAGCCTCTCTTTGAAGTCCAAGGTGCTTATCCTTCTCCCACCTTTCAAGTTCCTAAATCACCTCTCCTTACTGTCCAAGGAGGGTATGATCATGATTCCTTTCGTACTCCGAATAAACCTATCATCACTGTGCAAGGAAGAAAACCTATAAGTCCTTATAATTATGCCAAGCAATTAACTAGAGAGAGTTATCATGCGGTTGCCCATACTTATCATACTAGAAATAATAGGCAGCCTAGTCCTCCTCCTGTTATTCCAGTTTCTCTTCCGAATCCTGAACCAATTCTTCCGCAAGCTCCACGTATTTCACAAGTTCTTAGTAAGGAATATGATCTCATAGAACAACTTAAAGTTACCCCTGCTAAGATATCCCTTTGGGATTTGATTCAAACTTCTTCTGCTCATCACGGAATGTTACAAGATGCTTTGAAAGATTTGAATGTTCCTCCACTGAACACATCTAGTAATATAGCATCTTTGGTTAACTCTATGATGAATCCTAAAGCTCAAATTGTGTTTACCCAAGATGAGTTGCCTACTAGCGAAATTCAACATCAGTATGATCCCTTGATGATTGTGGTTATCATGAAAGACACTGCTATAAGACGAACACTAGTAGATAATGGCTCTAGTCTCAATGTGTGTAGCATTAATCTTTTGCATAAGATGAATGTGGATACATCTCTAATTGAGCCTGACTCTCGTCCTATTCAAGGCTTTGATAATGTGGCTAAAAATTCATTAGGTATTATCACCTTACCCCTCACAGTGGGGCCTGTTACTTTGCCCACTCCTATCCATGTTATGTTGGGAAATCTAACATACAACTTGCTATTAGGGAGACCTTGGATTCACAGTATGCAAGTTGTCCCCTCTACATTGCATAGACAAGTTAAATTTATCTATAACAATAAGACATATACCTTGATAGGTGATACTAATTTTCAAGCTTGTTTACAAACATCTACTTCCAAAGGGGGTTCTTCTAAGCTGTCCTCATCTAGTGATGACTCTTTAAACAAGATACCTATCGATGAATCCTCACTCTCTGATGATCAAAATTCTTTGGATGAGTCTGGAGCTCCTGAAGAAGACTCTTCTCGACTTAAAACTACACATAAGAAGGATTTTGATCCTGAGAAGATTCTCGCAGACGACGATTGGGGATCTCTTGATTTTAATCCTACCTTTGTGGGTGAATATAAGGTTCCTTCTAGAGAGCTTAAAGCTGAAAAGAAGGAAGAAGTTAAAAATCAATCAACACTACCTGAACCTATGAGTAATAACTTTGTGGCCGCTTCTCAAACTTCTTCTCCTCGCACTTCCAATTCTGAAGGGTTTGATTCTTTGTCTTATGAAAAACCACCTTCTCTTTCTGAAATGGCTAATCGTTATGGTCGTGGTTTTTGCATTTTTGCTAAGCATGGGTATCATGGAAATGGTTGTGGCACTCACGAACAAGGGATAAAGGTTCCTCTAGAGAATAATCTTCACAACCATGCCTTTGGACTTGGCTATAATCCCTGTAAGCACACTAAAGCTTCTAAGAGACCATGTATTAGTGTTAATACTATTTCTACATCTCTATCAATGCAACACCCTGAGTATATTGATGAAGATCCTTCGTGTGCTTGTGCTTTGGATGTTTTTTCTACCGATGATGTTTTAGCTGAGTTTTTAGGAGCATATGATACTCTTCCTCGTTATCATCACAATAGGGGACTCCCTTATTGTTTGAACACTGAAGCCTATTTTGGAAAAGAGATTGATAATGATGAGATTGTGAAAAAATTCCCTCAGCTAAAGGATACTCCTCAACAAAGTAATCTTCTCATAAGTGACACCACTAATGTTAAGATGGATCCTTGCAATGAAGAAAAAGTTATTAAAATTGGAAAATGTCTGGACGAAGAGGAACAAAAACAATATGATGATTTATTGCATGAATTCCCCAAGATCTTTGCTTGGACATACTCTGACATGCCTGGTATAGATCCTAAGATTGTTACCCACAATATTGTCTTAGTTCCTGATGCTAAGCCCGTGAAACAAAAGATTTGAAAAATGAATCCTAAGGTGGCTCTGCTTGTTAAGGTTGAGATTGAAAAATTATTGGAGGCTGGATTTATCCGCCCTATTGATTATTCCCCATGGATTTCAAATATTGTCGCTGTGGCTAAACCAGATAATAAAATAAGAATGTGTACCGATTTCCAAGATTTAAATAAGGCTTCTTTAAAAGATGATTTCCCTCTTCCAAACATTGACATGATAGTTGATTCTACGGTAGGACATGCCTTGTTATCCTTCATGGATGGTTTTTCAGGATACAATCAAATTTTCATTAATCCTCAAGATCAATTCAAAACTACTTTCACCACTCCTTGGGGTACGTTTTGTTGGATAATGATGCCTTTCGGACTTAAAAACGCCAGCGCAACTTATCAACGAGCGATGACCCTTATCATTCATGATTACATGCATAAGATTTTAGAAGACTATGTTGATGATGTTTTAGCCAAATCCATTCTTCGCATAGATCATATTAAGATCCTTCGTCAAATCTTTGAAAGGATTCGTAAATATCACATGCGCTTGAATCCCCGAAAATATGTGTTTGGTGTGGATAGTGGAAAACTATTAGGATTCATAGTTTCACATCATGGGATTGAGGTGGATACTAAGAAAATAGATGCTATTGTCAACATGCCACCTCCTAGAAATGTGTCTCAACTCAAAAGCTTAAAAGGAAAGATTCAAGCTATTCGTAGGTTTGTATCTCAACTTGCGGATCGTACTTTTCCTTTCACTCAACTTCTCAAAAAGAATATTACTTTTCAATGGAATGAAGATTGTCAGCAAGCATTTGAAGATTTAAAAGTGTATTTGGCTAATCCTCCTATCCTTCGACCAGCCGAACCTTCTAAACCCTTCCTTCTTTATACAGCAGCTTCCTCTCATGCTCTTGCAGCATTATTGGCACAACATGATAAAGATGGTAAGGAGTGTCCGGTTTATTATATAAGTCGTACCTTACTCGATTATGAGACCCGATATTCTGCGATAGAAAGACAATGCTTGGCCTTGGTGTTTGCGACTCAGAAATTGAGACATTATCTCTTAAACTCAGAAGTCCACGTCATGGTAAAGTTTGATCTGTTGAAGCATCTTTTCTCTAAAACTGATTTATCAGGACGCCTAGCTAAGTGGGTTATGATGTTAACTGAATTTGACCTTAAATTTTTTTCACAAAGGGCAATTAAAGGGCAAGCGTTGACCGATCACTTAGTTGAGGCCCCTTCACCTTTCTCCTTCCCTAACCCTGAGTCTTTTCCCGATGACTTCATCCTTTGTACAGAGAAAGATGAAACTTGGGAGTTATACTTTGATGGCTCTAAGTGTCGTACGGGATCGGGGGTAGGTGTTGTTCTGATTTCTCCTACAAAGAAGTCCATTCCCTTATCTTACCGTCTCAATTTCTTATGTACCAATAACATTGCTGAGTATGAGGCTCTTATAGCAGGAATAAAGGTAGCCTTAGCTTTGAATATAAAACACATACATATTTTTGGAGATTCTCAACTGATTATAAGACAAGTAACAGGACTGTATCAAGCGAAACAAGACAAGTTATCACAATATAAAGACCTTGCTATCTCTTTGTTACAAAAATTTGATTCTTACACCATAGAACCTGTTCCTCGAAAAGATAATCGACATGCAGACGCAATGGCATGTGTGGCTTCTCTTGTATCTTTAGAGGACCCTGTGGTTGATCTTAAATTTGTTATTCACAACCTTACTTCTCCAGCTATTGTAGATGATTCCAGCTTGGTGACATATTGCGACTTCATAGACTCAGATGAATGGTATTCGCATATCGTAAGATACTTGACTGATGGTACCTTTCCTGATTCCGCTAATAGGAACACTAGGGCTAGAGTTCGCAAGCTGTCCGCTAGATATATCATTCTTTCTAATGTTCTTTACCGAAGGGGTTATAACAATCTTCTCCTTCGTTGTCTTAACAAACCGGAAATCCCTATTGCCCTTGAAGAGGCCCATTCAGGTGCCTGTGGGGGGCATTTTGGAGGCAAATCCTTGGTTCAAAGGTTGCTTCGTATGGGATATTATTGGCAAACTATGCAGCAGGATTCTTTTTCATTTGTTAAGAAATGTCATCAATGTCAACAACACAATAATTTGATTCATGCTCCTGCCCAAGAACTTCGTTCTCATGTAGCTTCTTGGCCTTTCTCTGCATGGGGGCTGGATCTTATCGGTAAAATCTCCCCTCCTTCATCTCAAGGACATACTTTCATTATAACGTCAACAGATTACTTTACAAAGTGGGTAGAAGCCGTTCCCCTTCGCTCTACTACTGCTGAAGTCATTTGTCGATTCCTTCTAGAAAACATTATTTCTCGATTCGGGATACCTTCCACTATAATCTCTGATAATGGGACATCATTTAAGAACAAGGACATGAAGAAATTCCTCGAGAAGTATCATATCAAACATCAATTTTCCACACCATACTATCCTCAATCAAATGGTCAAGTCGAATCAGCCAATAAGATAATTGAACAAATTCTTCGTAAAACCGTGAATAAGCATGGTAAGGATTGGAGTACTCAGCTAATTTATGCTCTTTGGGCCTACCGAACGAGTGTACGAATTGCTACCGGAACTACACCTTATAATCTTGTTTATGGTGCTGATGCTATTATGCCTTTAGAATTAGAGATTCCATCACTTAGAGTTTCTCTCAAAGGTATAGTAGATGATGACGCTTATAGAGAACAAAGACTTCAACAGCTTGAGATGCTCGATGAACAGCGTATAAATGCTCTTGAGCATATTCAAGCGTATCACAAAACTCTACAACGAAGCTATAATGATAAGGTTATTCAACGTTCCTTCTCAGTGGGTGACTTAGTGCTCTATGAGAATCAGCGCAATGTGAATGCCTTACCTGAAGAAAAGGGAAAATTTAGTCCTAATTGGCTTGGACCGTATATCATTATTGAAGATTATGGATCAGGTGCTTACAAAATAGTGGGTGTAGATGGTACATCTCTTAAAGACCCTATAAACGCTATGCACTTGCGTAGATACTATGCTTAATTCCTCATTCCTTATCATTCATCTATTTCCTTTCTCACTTCTTCAAAATTGGATAATATGTTAGCATATCTTTGTTAGAGCAAATGGAATTAAATGATGTTTTGTTTAATCTATATTGCTTCGTTCCTGACAAGCGTGTTTCTTTACTTTATGGTTTGTCTTGAATTCATTTATGTAAATTGCAAAAGATTTACATTTTTCATTATGTTGACATATTATACAATATCTTATGTGTTAAGTTGAATTGTGTCATGCTGTGTTTAAATTCAAATTAAATCACATTGGTTATATGATTCTTAGGCTTAACACATATTTTCTTCCCTATCATCAATGTAGTACTTGATCAAATATTAAGTCACACATGTATCAATTTAATCATGGAGCATTGAGAAATCAATCACATGGAAATTAAATTCGGAACATACATGTACATCTACCAAATGTATTAACTTTAATCAAAATACCCATTGTTTTTAGACATTAAAGATAACACGTTTGAGACAAAGAAGCATGTATATATATATATGTGTGTGTGGATCAATATACAAAGGTAGGTCACTACACATCCAAAATGTGACCTACCCTACATCATAAGATCATCTCCTATCCCTAGGGCTGGTGGCTGGAGAATGATGACTAGAAGCTCCCTCCTGATCCGGCCGTGCAAGTGGACCCATAGGGGTATACCGTGATATAGATCGTGAATGGCTCTGAGAGGAACTCCTACGATCCCTATCCATAAGGATCATGCGATATGAGGTAGCCTCGGCTTGAACTACTGCTAGATCACACTGTGCCCGCTGAAGGTCCTCTGATAGAGCTCGCTCTCTCTCCCTCCATATCTCTACCTATACTCAAAATGGGGAAAACAAATCATCATGCCGACCTGCGTTCCCTTGAGGTCTATAAGCAACCTGTGAGGAACTAGGGATCTGCGTCGTCGTGGAGATATATGTCACTGCTTGCTGGATCAGAGAACGCCACTCTTGCACATTAGCTGTAGCAGTAGAACAAAACTTGTATTAGTACCATTTTATATCATCAAAACATCAATCAATCAATTTAAACCTACTATACCTGGATCTCCCTCATGCCAGTAGGGATCGTGATATGGTAGCATCTGTGACTGGGAACTACTAGGCTCCCCACGCTCGAACGATCTGTGCATGATAGGTGCAGGTCTTCGTAGCACCTTGTGTTCCCCCTTTTGGGGAATAACGGGAGGATCTAAGGCTACGGTATCATCCCCTGAATGGTGAGGAGCTGCATTTGACTCCTCCTCATCATCTCTATCCTCCTCCTCCTCGCCATCCCCATCCTCATCTGCATCCTCGTTCTCCTCATCATCATCTCTCTCCTCCTCATTGTCACCCTCATCCTCCTCCTCCTCAGCACTAGGCTAATCTCCTATAGGTGGATCATGACCTCCTGCCTCCTCATGACCCTCTCCCTCCTCTGGCTCCTCTGACCTGGATCCCTGATCCTCATCTCGGTCTCCATGCCTCCATGGACCTGGATGGCCTGTCGGGTGATCTGGTGGAAAGATAGGCCCTAGGTATGATCTCACAAACTAGGAATGATACCTGCGCTGTGCCCCAGGGTCTGCAGCATAATCAGTGACCCCATCTTGATCGGACCCCTCTATATCTGTGATCTCAATATCATCTATCGTCGGTCTCACTACTGCTCTAGGTCTGGGAAGGACTCGTGAGTGTCGAGTGTAGATGGGCACATCGGCTAGGACACACTGCTCTAGCCCAAATTGCCTCCGTACTCGGTCAAAATAGAATGGGACTATGATGTGTGGATATCACCCTCTCAGTAGGCAGTTCCTCTGTAGGCATGCTAATTGTCTCTCCATCCCATCCCATCGGTGCATCCGTAGATATGGTCTCCACACGGTCACCTCAGCTGTCAATCTATCAACTATCACTCTCCAATACAATAGATCTCCAAATCTCCACTCGCTCGTAAGTGGATAAGCAAATACCCTAGGTCGCTCACTAGCCGTACTCATCGGATAGCCGACGGGCCTGGTGCATGTAAAGTGCTCAAATATCCACACCTGCAGAAGTGTGCATGTCATCAAGCTGCAACCCTGTCCGAAAACATACTCCTTGAGGTCGTGATAGAGATGTGCAAGCATACTCTGACCCCAGGCATATACTCTCCTGTGTCTCTCCATAGCCCTGATGCACCATGTGAGACCCCCATGCATGTGCATACCTCGCCCATTAGGGCAGATAGCTAGTGCAATGATGGCTATCATAAGACGTCTCATGAGGGGCACCTCTCCTTTAGGATGTAAGAGCCAGCTGACCACGATACGACCTCTCGTCTCACTCAGCATGACTCTCTCTATACAATATACCTGCTCCCTCTGATGATCCTCTACTGACCGATCGGTCGCATATGTCACGGTAGCTCCTCTGATCGGTAGGTGAAGAATGCGGTACACATCCTCAAGTGTCACCGTCATCTCCCCTACTGGAAGCTGGAATGTGCATGTGTTAGGATCCCATCGCTCCATGAGTGCCATCAGCATTGCGGGATGAAATCGAATGGCTGGCATAAGAATCATAGACCACAAACCCACGATCGACAATGTGTCTCTCTCTGCCTGAGTCAGCCGGGGAATCTAATCTCGCAAACTGCGAAGAATCTGCCCTGTCGTATGCTCTCTCATGTATGGGAGACCCTGCAACACAAAAACATAACTATAATTAGTACTCAATCATCAAAATCATTCATGAAAACTATCAAACATCATATGCTAACCTTGACATCTCTCGCCAAGTCCTGATTGGGACCATGGCGCCCTGTCAGGGACCATGGCGCCCTGTCAGGGACCATGGTGCCCTGAAGGGGCCATGGCGCCCTGTCAGTGACCATGGCACCTTGAGGGGACCATGGTGCCCTGAAGGGACCATGGTGCCCCACAGGGACCATGGTACCCTATGTGGGACCCACGGTCAGATTCGAGGGCCCGCAAATGATCACAGAAAGTCAAATGCAGAAAATCAAAAGTCAACATTCAGTCAACTCACCTCATCCAGTGGCTCATCATCGATCATGGCCTGTCGCAGGATCTCAATCCTCGTGGGACGCACCGGTCGTCGTGAAGGCATGATGATGGCTATGTGGGCTCCGCTGCAATAAACAATATTCAGAAATCAACAAAGTGACAAATGCAAATGTCACTTTCAAGGTATATACTTTCATTCCTTTACCTTTACTTTCAAAACCCTAATTTTCCTCTATCACTCATTTCATCATAACTTGAGTTTGGGAGATGCGATTTTCGAACCGTTTGTTGCATAGGAATCATATTTTCATTCCCCTACTCTTGGGATGTCCCAAAAAGTGCTCTGATGAAGCCTTTTCAGTGAACATCCCTCATCAATACTCTCTTACACAATTTGTCGTAAGTAAACATGCTACCCTGTTTCACCTCCCTAATAAGCAAGTCGAAACAGGGGGGGCATATAGCTACTCACAAATTTCATCACTTTCCTTAGTAAGCATTAGGTGATTTTGTGATCTAACGTGTGTTTTGTAGGGTGCGGTTCCTAACTGTGTACTGCAGATACCGCTGGGGGATTCATTCGACGAACTTATGGATATATCCTTTTTCAAATGATGTTTACTTTATGTACTTTAGCATGCATATGCACGTAGTACTCATATGACAGCTAAAGTGGGGGCTAAATGTAGCATCGTAAATTGTACGCATTTGCTAGGGTGGTACAATTTCACACCTAGTTTAGCACCCGCCTTGGTTCATTTTACATTTTGCATTGCATTTCTCCTTTAGCACTTAATTAATCAAATTAATTAGGTCTAAGGTCCTATTTCATCATCCTACACATCATAAAGTCGGGCCCTTTCATTAAAGTGTGCCCCTTTTCATTTTATTCCTCCAATACATCATCTAATCAAAAACCCTAATTAGGCCCTATTCTAAGCTTGGGGACTTGATTTCGGGGGTCAAAACATCTCGAAATCACCTGTAACTTCGGGATTCTCTCTAAAATCATCATATCTGACGGCCCTAAAAATTTGGTGCAAAGTTGTCGAGACCGTGGCACCCGGAGTGCACACGGTCCCGGACATTTTTCTCGAAATTTTAGGAGCACGATCCAATCATAAAATAAAGCTTAACCCCAAGAAATTGGCGGGATATTCAATCTCTAGGTCAGCCAAAAGTTGGAATTAAGACCTAGGGTTTCATACATAAGAGCTCTCTTTCTTCATTTGAAGGGATCCGATTTTTGTTTCAGGAACCTGATATGCAGCGAAAGAGCAGATCTTTGAAGACTTCAAACAACTTTCAACATCCCTCTATCAAGCATTTATCAAATCCATTCATCCATTTAGGGCTTGGAAGACATTGAAGAACAATAGGAGATCACCGACTGAAGATTGGCTTGTACCTCTCCCTTGGGGGTTGGGTATGATTTCATGTTGTTTTCATGTCTTTGCATAAGCTTCAATATATCATTTATCCATGCTTTAGATCACTTTGCATCTTGATTTGGAGCATTTACATTATCATTTATAAGCAATTAGGGTTTACTTTCTAGGTTGCTCTAGTTTGCTTACTTGCATTTTAGATCTTGCACACACACAAGGTCTGCACACACATTACTTTTACAATAAAACTTGGCTATTTGTGGAGGTGGAAATCACCGAAGTGGAGGTTTGACTAAGGCAAAACCCTATATAGCCACCCAAACACCTTTTTCAGATATAAGTGCAGGTTTCGGGACTCAGACGATGCCGCAGGTTGCAGATCCGGGAAAAGCAGGTCGAGACAACACCCCCCACCAAATTGCAGAGCAAAAGACCAGGACAGGGGCGTGGGGCGCCCTGGTCCTACCAGGACAGGGGCGCTGGGCGCCCTGGTCCCTAGGACAGAGGCGCTGGGCACCCTGGTCCTCCTGACAGACAGCATTTCAGACAGTTTTCCAGAGTGCAAAACAACAATTTTAGGTGCAGTTTCAGGTGCAGAATCAGGACAGTGGCGCCCGCGCCCCGGTCTCGAAAATTTCCACTCAGATGTTGAATCCGGGTACGCATTTGCATTCTTGTCTTGTCTTTGTATTTACAGCTTTCCATTGTTTAAGTTCAATTCTGCAATCTTATTATTAGTTCATACTTGCATTTTAGGGTTAGGAATTGGACTTGCATAATCTTACCTTTCAATTACAACAAAGGAATAGAAACCCTAATAGGTAGCCCGTGGCTCTCTCTTTCACAAAAAGAAGTAGCCAATTGTGTGATACCTCTAGGCTCTTTCGTATTCCGTAATGTGTGTCAAAAGGTAGGATTAGGGCATGATAACCTAGTCTCACTTTTTCCCTCACACAGGTATAATTGTAAGATCTTATTGGTAAGATCAAGTGTGGAATGCGAAAAATATTTGAGTGAAGGTATATGCGAGATCAAGCAGAGGCATACACGAAGACATCATCTAAAGGTGAAGTTAGGTTTTTGTAGAAGCATATCAGCATTACACCGGTACTGAATTCAGCATATGAAGATGCGATTTTGTATAGTAAATTCTTATTCGATTTAACCATCCAACTGTAGTCAATGTGACTCCCATTTGTGATTGAGCAGTGAGCTCTAGGCTGTTGGCCTTTCTGCATGTGCAGACCCCTCTTTGTACACTTACTATCTACAGTAGTATCATCTGATTGTGGGTAAGGATTCCCACCATGGTTTTTCCCCTTATAGGGTTTCCATGTACAAATATTGGTGTCATGTGTTGTGGATAACTTTGTGTTTATTTTTCATGCATTAATTCTTACCGGTATGGCAATTTACTGTTAACACTATCTACCGGTATACTTAACTAGTTTACCGGTATTAAGCATTAAGTTGGTTAATAAGTTTTTGGTTTGAATTTATGAGACAACTAATTCATCCCCCCCCCCCCCCCCTCTCAGTTGTCTCCAGGACCTAACACACCCTACACGCGTGCAAGGGCACAAGACATAAAAAACACAAGTTCATTTTAACCCCAAAATATGTGTTTTCTAAACTAAGACATGAAAAATAAATCTACTTTAGTGGAAAAACATGATTTTCTTTGACAAAATGTCCTGCAATAATGATTAGTAGTTTATAATAAATGAACTTGGGAATTTGTAAAAAGAAGAAGCTAAAAAAAAAAGATGATTAGCCCAAAAAATATTGCAAAATCAATTTCCTTATGATTTTCTAAGTAATTTAAAAAAAAAATTTGATAAAAAACGATTTCATATGCTAAAATTATGTGCATCTAAAGTTCAAAAATAAGCGTTGACTTGGAACATGTTAAAATATTTTTTAAAAACTTATATGAAAAATATAATGACAACCCATAATATATCTCTGAATCATCTTTCCAACGCATTTTGAATTTTTAAAATCCGCCACTTGAGCAAAAAGTTATACCAATTTTACAAAAACTTTTTTTCACCAAGCGCACGCGCTGATTCACAAGCACAAGCTCTGATTCATGTGCGCAGGCACTGATTCACAATTTTTAATGAAAAAATAGAAAAAAGATAGATGAGAGGATTTTTTCACTAAGCACACGCATTTTGACACCTACGCAGGCGCTATTTCTCTTGCGCACGCGCTAATTGACCAAAACCTGCAAAATGGCGATCAAAAATTTAAATTTCAAATCTCTCGCATTGTTTGATGGCGGACGCGTTGAACCAGTGAGGTGGGCACACTAATGTGTAGAATGACGCACTGAATTGGAAAATTGTGAGCTCACATAAATGTTAGAAATAGGGACGTAGTTCGCATCGGGCATGCCAAAATGAACCAAGGGAAAATCCACAAGAGGGTTAATGGTTAGAATGAATCAAAATAAGCATAAAACACAATCAAATATACCAAAAACCATTATACCTTCATGAAGATGATCTCTTGTCCTCCGATTGAGCCTTTGATGAAGTGGAGTGTGCCCAAATTCCCCACTTGATTGGATTGGCTCCAAGATAGGATGTGGATTGCTCTCCACTACACAACAAGATATGATATGATTCAAAGGATGATTATGGGTGATATGGATTGGCTATGGAGAGATTTGGCATTATTATGGCACAATGGATGATTTTGGATCTCAAATGGACAACATAAGATTATACGAAAGGTGGATGAAGGGATGAAATAGCCATCATGAGAGTATATGAAAAGTGGATGATATATGAGAAGATGAGACTCCAATTTATAGATTGGAGGAGGCCAAAATGAAGGGCCAAGATTGATTTTGGGATGAAGGGTTGAGATTGATTCGAGAGGGAGCACATGGATTGAGAGGACAAGGTGTGGGATTCAAGAAATTTTCCATAAAGGCATTTCTTATATCCACACCTCTCAAGGTTCATGGGGAAGAGCTCCCAAGTACATTGGGAAGAGAAAAGGAATATAAAATTCCTTAGGGGAAGGAAGAAGGAATTTAAAAATTCCAAAATAAGAGGTTGTGTGGGAAGACTAAATGAGAAAAGGAATTAAAATTTCCTTGGGAAGAGGATGCATGGGGAGATTCAAAGAATTTGAATTTCCTTGGAAGGATGTGACATGATGAGAGAGAATTAGTGGAGGAATATGAAATTGGAGAATAATGATAATTATGATTAAGGAAGAATTAATTAGGCTAAGTGAGGATTAGGGAAAGTGATTTGTAGGAATCACTTTAGTTAGGTTAATTAATTAAAATTAATTAAATAAGTGGGTTTTTAGAAGAAATAATTATTGAGGTGACTTTAGAAGAATGGGGGATAATTAAATTTGATTTAATTAATTTAAGAACAAACGGATTTGCACAATTAATTTAATTAAATGTGAATTTAATTAATTTTAGGTGTCTACAAGGTATTTTAGGGGATTGATTTTACATATGAGCTTAACTATATGACTAAGCATGTAATATCTAAGCTTTTGTGAACAAGACACCACAACTAATCATGTTTTCTCCATGGGTGATTAGGTTCATATCCCACCAAGGTTCTACTAATGTAATGAATAGCATGGTCTTCCCCTTAACATCATGTTGGGAAAGGAATGCCCCCACTACCACTTGAGTAACTGAAATGTATAAAAGAAATTGCCTTCCCGAAATGGGTGGCATCAATATTTGAGAGTGAGCTAGATATTCATTTATTCTATCAAATTCATGTTGATACTGAGCATCTAATTTGAATTTTGTACCCATCTTAAGCAGGTACATGAATGACTGACATTTATCTACCTACTAAGCAATAAAATGCCTGACAGATTGTATCTTTTCCTGAAGGCTACACAAATTGTTTAGAGTGTTAGGAGGCATTTTAAGAATTGCCTTGACTTTCTTAGGATCAACTTCAATGCCATGCCTGAAGACTATAAAACCCCAAAGTTTACCTGATGTAACTCCAAATAAACACTTTTTTAGGGTTGAGGCACAACTTATACTTGGCCAAACATTCAAAAATTTGTTCAAGAATAACTACATGTTCAACCCTGGTTTTTCATTTCCCTAAGATATCATCTACATAATCCTACAATATCTTATGCATGAGATCGTGGAATATTACTGCCATAGACCATTTATATGTGGCACCTGCATTCTTGAGGCCAAAAGTCATAACTTGATAACAGAAAGTTCCCCAAGGAGTAGTAAAGGTTATTTTATGTTGATCATCTTCTGCAATCTTTATTTGGTTATAGCCTAAATGTACTATTAAAATTAGTGTCAATTATAAGAAACAAGCACATAGATGAAACAATAATGATAACTAGGAAGAAAATTGAAAACTAAATGAAAGATGCAAACCAATGGCCTCCTTTGAAATGTTCTATCCTTCTCTATTTTTGAGTACCTTGAAGGTGTTAGATTGTTGGCTCTCAACGAAGCGCTGACCTCCAAAGTGGCAACTCAAAAGTTGAGTAGCTACCTGATAATGATTTGATGCATGATAAGCTAAAATGATTGATTAAGCTACATGATCAATAATTAAAACTAGATTAACATGATTATTGCTATACTAAACATGCTATGATTTGATCTATTTGCCATTTATGCTAAATGATTAAAATGTAAATGCCTATAGTAACTATGCAAAAAGCTACAATGCAAGGGATAATTATTACTCCAAAATGAGGGGTATTCATAGGAACCCCTAGGCCCAAGATGACGTGGCATTAATCTATGGTCAAGATTAGAGAAGTTGGAGAAGAAGTTGGAGGAAGAGACACATGTCATTCATGTGGTGACAAGTGTCAAGATATCTTGCTCATGAGAGGGAAAGTGCCCAAGAGGAGAGGACATGTGGCCAAAGTGCAATGTGTCCTCAAGAGAGAATATCCAATCCACATGAGGTTAAGATAAGGAGGTTAGGATGTGCAAGAATGGATAGGGTTAGTTAGACCCTAGGTTAGATTGGATGGGTTAGGTTAGGGTTGGTTAGGCTAGGGGTTAAAGCTAGGACACGTGCCCAATTTGACTTTAAAAATTAAAATAATTAGGAAAAGATAATTAAACTCAACAAATTTAGAATTTGTTAGTTTTAATTATGGGATTAGAAGAATGAATGAAATGGGGGAATTAATTAATTTAGATTAATTAATTAAATAGAAAATTTAAAATAAACTATATGAATAAATCCTTAGATTTAATCACAAGTAGAGGAATAGGGAAATTAATTAAATTACTTACAAATTCAATTTGTTGGGAAGGGGTATTAATTAAATAACTAAGTATTTAATCAATTATCTCCATACCATTTTTAGGTGTATACACTTAGAAACCATCCATAAGGGAAAGCATTTCATGTCCTACTATCAAATCAAATAAGATGTCAATATTAGGAAGTGGAAAATCATCTTTGGGGCATGCTTTGTTGAGGTCTCTAAAATCTGTACAAACCTAGATAGCCCGATTAGGTTTAGAAATAGGCACCATGTTAGAGATCCATTCTAAATAGTCAATTGGTCAAATAAATTTGACCTCTAACAAATTTTCCAATTATTCTTTGACCAACAATGCAATATGAGGATGCATCTTTCAAATTTTGTATTTAACAGGCTTAACATTTGGATCAACAACCAAGTGATGTACAACAAGATTAGGATGTCTACATAAGACCATGCAAAGTTAGTAGGCCTTTTATGAAGGATCTGAAGGAAAAATTGGAACTCTTCATCTGACAAAGATGTTTTGATTAAGTAAAAATAGGTATTTGAAAGGCACCCGAACCTTTTACAAGCCAAGAGAATAGAAAAGCATAAAAAAGTGCCTGATCACTTCAAAAAGTCAAAATGAACCCACCGGATGGGCCCAGCTTAAAACATCATAACCTAGTTACATAAAACTTAGAATAGATAGCAACAGGAAAGAAAAAGACAACAAAGAGATAGAACCAAGGATAGCAACTGGAACTAAATACTATTCAGGATCTCCTCAGCGTGAACAACCATTTGTTTCATGTTTTTTGCCAAGGTCTTCATATCCTCCAACTCATGACCTTCGATGTCGACCTTATTCTTTCTATTGGCTCTGGTCCTCCTTGCATGACCCTTCTTGTTCACCTGCTCTTTATCACCTTCCTTCTCTACATTATTCTCGTACCTGTTGATAAAGATGTTCATGTTGTCCACCGAAGATTTAAGAATTTGGAAATTTTGATCAGCAATCTGCTTGACATTGTGCTCCAGCTTGTCAATTCTGCTACCAAAATCTTTTAGTTTGTTGTCCATTTCCTTTCTATCTCCCATCTCATTTACCTTTTTCTCTATGGCTAAGATTTTTCCAACCATACATTCAATAGCTTGCGCATTATGCAGAACGACCACTAACTCTTTAACATGCTCCGCCAAGGGCTTGTCACCAACTGTAATATTTATTATGGCCTGTGTATCTATTTTCAAGCTATTAATATCCTTCACCAGAGTAGTGATGGTCTCACAGAAGGCCTTAATGGTATCTTTGTCACCACTATCACTTTGACCCCCCTTTTCCTTGTTATGCAGTCTAGTGGTATTCGCGGTCTCCACGGTTTCCAAATTATCCTTAACCAGGTTACCCTCCCCTTCTTTGTCCTGACTATCAATCCTCTTATTATCATCATCCTCCTCCTCAAACTCAACTAGAACATAATTGAGATTAAAATTGCTACCCTTTTTAGTGTTCTTTTTCTGAGCCTTCTTTCCAGAGGCTTTCCCTTTCCTCTTTTTAATAGGTTTTCCCTCAAGGGAATTAGTTTCAGAGTCCAACATTTCAGATTCCACAATAATCCTCCTCTTCTTATCCCTAATCCTCCCTTTTTTTCTAGTTTCTTTTGACTCTCCCTCGGTCTCGGAATCAAAGTTGAAACCACTATCCTTACTTTCCGTAGTCTCATCTCTAGCATTTTTACCTTTAATAGGCTTTTCAATGCACTTCCCCTTTAGCATTTTGTAAACCAGGACCATGAGCCCCTGGTGGAGGGCATGATCACCTTTAGGGTCCTTCTGGATCTCCTTTATAGTATGATCCATTGAACAAGCTAGGTAATAGGGAAGGCTAACCCTTTCACCATGATGTAAATGGTTGAGAAGGATGAAGTGATGCCCATAAGCCCTGGTAAACCTATCGTCTAAGGTAATATATTCAATAGAGGCAAATAAGACAAACCTCCATGGCCTGCAAATTCTCTTCGGGGAGTGGTAGGAGTTGTCAATTTTGATCATCTTTCTTCTCTCACCATCCGTAACAGGAAACTTATCTGCAGCCTTATCTGATATCCCTCCATCCCTGTAAAGTTTCATACCCTCGGTAGTCATCCCTGTGGCCTCAACAATAACTTCTTCATCTACATTCATCATATGTGATCCAATCAGAACTTTTCCATTTTTCCAGTTCTTAATGAAGTAGCTGGTAATTGTGGGGTCCTTTCCATTTAGTCGTTCCATGAAAACATTGAGCCCCCCCTAATGAAGGATACTCCATACTTCTTTGTTCTTTCTCCATTTAGCGCATGAAGCAGGTTCAAATCTCTTCTTGTTTCCTCCCATTTTTCCAGCACCTTCCTTGCAATGTCTTCTCTCATTTTGATAACTTTTCCTCTAGTTTCTGTGGTTATTCTATAAGAGCACCCATAATCCGTGCCAAATAATGATGATATGACACCTATTTAATAGCTCATTATCTTTAAACAAGCCCTACATCGAAAAAGGCAGAAAGGTCATTAGAAATAATGATTAAAAGTACCACGTTGCCTTGTATAGCTTCGATCCTGATTGAGTAAGGATTTCATTTCACTTGCAATCTCCTTTTCACCATAATTAGTGATGATGTTTTCCGATTGGTAAGCCAGGTTGGCTGCCCAATCAGCACATGAGTTGGCCTCCCTATAAACATGTGTAAAAACACACATTTCAAACTCTTCGCTGATTTTCCTTGTTTCTTTAATAGCATTACTAATCGACCATGACAGCGGGAATTTCATATTTAAACAATTGATAATGTTTAAGGAGTCTCCTTCACACCAAACTTTAGTGCATTTGGCTTCTTTGGCAAGGATGATCCCATGATAAGTTGTCATGGCTTCGGCAACATGATTGGTCTATTTTCCTATAGGAATACATTTTATGATTTTACATATTCCCCATTCATCCCTTAGGACCACTCCACATCCTACAACCCCTGGGTTTCCCTTAGAGGCCCCATCAAAATTGATTTTCATCCATCCCCTAGGTGGGCTGGTCCATATCACTCCCTCTCTAGGGTTACTCTGGATACTCTCTTGAGCTCTTAATCTCCATTTTTTATAGACAAATTGATCCTCCTTAGTGTTAGGCTTATCAATACCACCTATAATATTCATATTTTCCACTATGCTTCTTATTTTTTCAAACACAATGTTAGCCTTAGTGTACTTTTCTCAGAAAAATCCTGTCATTTCTCTCTTTCCATATACCCCAGCACATGTGTGGTAAAGAAATTCTCCATAGCAAGGTAGTAGTTCTATTTTTTGAAGGATGATGCCATGACTTGAAAATCTCTTGAATTGAGTTGGGGAAGCTCCAACTGATATTGAATTGATCCAGACAACTTCCCCAAACATCAGCTGAGAAGGGGCAATGAAAGAGCATATGCTTTATTGTCTCCTCATTTTGCTTACAGAGTGTACAGAAACTTGGTATACTGATACCTCTTTTTCTTATATTCTTTGTTGTTAGAATTTTGTCTTGGAGGGCTATCCAAAAGAAAATGTTGATCTTGGGGGTAAGGCCTTTCATCCATGCTTTAGCCTAGCAAGGACTTTCCATGTTGTTGTACTATTGATAATAAAGAGATGACATAGTAAAAGTACCACTAGCAGTGAGTTTCCAAATTAACTGGTCTTCTTCTTCAATCCTCACCATTGAGTTCATGACTTTGTTCAAACTACCCAAAGACTAATCCACTTGAGATAAGTCTTTCCACTGTCCATCTTTCCAATAATCCTCCACCTTGGTTCCAAATCTTTCCTTGCATTGGTTCTGATATCTGTTCCACTCAAGGTTTTCATTTAAAGGGGTCTCCATAAGCCAAGGATCCTCCTAGAACTGAATAAGATTCCCTTTCCCCAACTTCCATTTTGTACCTTTGATAATTAAGTCTCTAGTCCTAGAGATATTTTTCCAAATATTGGATTCAATTGGGATAATCTCCGCTTTAAGGAAACTTTGAAGATTTGGACATTGGCTTTTATATTTGTTGTCCCATATTTTTTTTCACTCTCCTTGATTTCTATATCCTCTCCAAATCTTCTTAGCCATAAGGTATTCATTTATGTCTCTTATTCTTCTAAGGCCTAGACCGCCTTTATTCCTAGGCTTACAGACCTTCTCCCAAGCAATTAAGTTCATTCTCTTCTTCTCCTCGACTCCTATCCATAAAAAGGATCTCTGTATTTTTTCAATGGCCTTAGCATATTTAGTAGGAATCCTGAACAGACCGATGGCATAGAGAGGGATACTTTGGAGAGTGGTTTTTAGCATTTGAACCTTACCAACTTGACTAAGTAGAGCTCCCTTCCATCCAAACAACTTTTTATGGAATTTATCCACCAAGGCTCCCCAAAAGGTATCCGGAGGATCATAACCTAAAGGGAGCACCAAATAGGAGGCAGGCAAGCTACCAATTTGGCCACCCAAAATGTTACTAATTTTAATCCTCCTTCTCTCTGGGGTGTTGATAAAATAAACAAAGCTTTTAGACCAGTTTATAAGCTAACTAGTAGCCTCTCCATAGATATCCAAAGCTTTTTTTAGTCTTCTAACGTCCTTCATAGTGGCTTTTCCCATTATTATAGAATTATCAACAAACTATTGATGAGAGCATATTTGATCTGCCGAAGAAGGTTTCAAACCACAAAACTCCCTTGTCTCAGCCAGCTTTCCAATACATCTCCCCAAACATTCCACCACGATGATAAAGATCACTAGAGATAGGGGGTCCCCTTTCCTGAGACCTCTTGAGGCTTTAAAGAAAGGAGAGGGGGAGCCATTCATTAGCATAGAGAAAGTGCCCAAAGAAACAAGTTGCCTGATAAGTCCAACACTCCTAGGATTAAAACCAAAATCTGAAAGAACATCCATCATAAAATCCCAATCCACTCTATCATAGGCTTTAGAAAGGTCAAACTTCAGAAGAAAACCTTCATTTTTAGAAAAGGCCAGAGAATGGATGTTTTCATGAACAGAGATGATAGAGTCCAAAATTTGCCTCCCTGGGACAAAACCACTTTGCTGAGGTGAAATAATGGAAGAAAGCAAGTTGAGAATTCTAGAGGTAAGGACTTTAGAGATAATCTTGCAAAGAGAGTTGCATAAGCTTATAGGTCTGAAAAGATCCATTGAATCAGCCCCAATCTTTTTGGGTATAAGAGCTATAAAAGTACCATTAACTTCTTTCAAAAGTTTTCTAGCACCAAAAAACTCTTTCACAGCTCTTGTAACATCATCTCCAATAATATGCCAGTACATTTGGAAGAAGAACATGGGAAAGCCATCCGAACCTAGGGCTTTTCTTCCATCAAAGGACTTAATAGCTGTCAAAATTTCATCATGGGAGGGAATGGCAGTTAAACGGTCATTGTGATCTTCCCCCAGAGTGGTAGGTATACTATCAAGAAGTTCCCTTTGGGCCTGTTTATTGTGATCATCTGACAAAGATGTTGCCATATAGATAATCTGGGGATTTTCTGCAGTTCCCAAATTAACTTCTCTTGTTTCATCAATGAGAATTGGGGATTTGTCAAGAACCTATATATCTATGAATTCTCTATCACGCCTAAACTATGCATGTGGTTTGCATGGTGTTGGCGAGGTGCTTTGTAAATGTCGTTATGGATTCTCTTCATATTTTTATGAAACTCCTTCATCAAAGAGGCAAACCTCTCATTCAAACTTTGAAGTAACCCTTTGACTATTGCATGCAGTCCTTTTCTTATAAACCTTCCTCCTTGCAGTGATGTGCTAGGACATAAACTGAAGGTGTAGCTTGTGGAACCTTTTGAGCATCAAATCTGAATTAAGTAAAATATCTTGATTTGAGAGATTAAATCATAGAAGCCATCTATCTTTGGAACAAATCATCATTTTCATTGATACCGTAATAACCCATAAGTTATCAAACAAGTCTAATAGCATTCTATCGAAATATCCAAAATTCAAATAGTATCGATGAGACCCAGTGATGTCTCATCAATATAAAAAGGGTATCGAAGGAAAGGTAACACCAATGAACTCTAAAAGGGACTCATCGAAAGCAATGCTTCCACCAAAAGAGGCTATCGAAGAAAGCAGAGATGGTTTTCATTGACGGGAAAAGGCTTCTGAGGAAAGAATACCATCAGCGCGCAACATGAAGGAAACTTAGTGAAAGAAGCATTCTTATCGATCAAACAGAAGGAAGCTACATCGATAAAAGATATCGAAAAGGATATGAATTTCGAGGAGGCTAAAAGGCATGTTACCGATATGTGTGGTTTTACCAATGCAACTTTATCGAGGAAGATTACTAATGAGCTCATCGATGAAAGATGATAGTGGAAGAAAATCATCAAAAGAAAGATGGCCTTGATGAAACAATAGACCCATTCATTGAAGGAGTGTAGTGATGTCGATAGAAAAAGTGTTTCGATGGAAGGATAAAGGAAGTTACCGAAGCCCAAGGTTTCTTCAACATTAAACTTGATGGACATTAGATATATATCGATGAGGAAATAGGTTTCGAGGAGGCTAAAAGGAATGTCTCCGATATGCGTTGTTTCACCGATATAACTTTATTGGTGGAAGATGACAAGAGAGGATAAAGAAAGGCTTCGGTGAGACAATGGATCCATTCATCAACGGGGCATAGTGATATCGATGGAAGAGGTATTTCGGTGGAAAAATAAAGGAGGTCACTGAAGCCCAAGGTTTCTTCGACATAAAAACCCGATGGATATCAAATAGGTATCGGCGAGGAGACAAACACAGTGACCGAATACAACATTTCGATGAAGGGAGAAAATACCTAGTCGAAGTAATGTTTGAAACAAAAGTGTTAGTTGACGGTTATATGTTGAAAAGCCACGACACTTGGTGATAATGTATACTATCATATAAAGGAGGGAGATTTTGTCATATGGAGGAAATTTAGAGAAAGGAGTAGATTATAGCCTCAGGCTTACCACTGTACTATTTTGGTGAATATATATAATATAATCAGTTGTTTTTCCTTTGCATATGTGAACTTTTAGTAGTGGGGAAAGAAGGAGGAAACAAAGACTATTCTAGATTCTCTTCTATCATAGTCGTGCAAATGTTGCATTCGAGGGGTATTTCCTTCCTCATTTCCTCTCACATCAGGTATGTATCTATTTCATATCCAACTGGAATGCAGAGGTTAATCGTGTATCACTAATTGACTGTGGAAATATTACTCATTAAAAGAAAAAGTAAAATGAATTGAAAAGAATCTTGCTCTGATAGTTGTGAACATACTATCATGCCTAACTGTGATTATTCTGTCTTGCATAGCCATGTAAATTCTACTTTGAGTAGCTAATGTATAGCTATTGCATGTTCATGATCTTTCTTGTTAAGATAAATTGTAGAGCCTAAATGATTTACTCATTCATTATCAAGTCTTGAACTTAAGGAAGATAAATTTATTCATAGATATAAATCATGATGATATTCTGTTACTTTTCATCGAATACACTATCTTACCTTATTCTCAAGAAAATTTAATATTGCATTCATATCTTGTGTATAGTATGGTTGAGTAGCAACCTCAAAGAATTCACTATAGAATATGATTGCTAGCCCACGAGGGCATAATAGCCGAGTATTGCAGCTATTCTATGTTTATTTGTTTTCCACTTTTAACTCATAGTTCAATCGAATATGGTTCATCTTGGAATCAATGCACATTGGTTATGATTAGATTATAACCAGTCTCCATGGTTGCAAGACCTGAAGAAGGATTATTATCATCAATTAGATGCATACTTTTGGGAATATACAAAGACAAAAAAATATATTAGAACTGTATTTTTCATTGAGTCATAATATGATGTGTTAATTTAGCTAAATAAGGGAACCAATGTTGTATTAGGTTTAATTCCATGATGACAGTTGAAGCTTGTTAGAGATAGGGGATTTGTAGAAGTTGGCTTGTTAGGTTATGTCACAATCCCATGAAGGTCCTTGTAAACCATTAATGTCAGTAGACATGAGATTGTTATGTAACAAATTGGATCAGCTAAACCTAGAAGTTTTGTAACCAATGAATCAACTAACTCAAGTGTATGTTAATTATCTTATGATGGTCATTTATGACCGTTATTCTTAGTAGACATTAAGCAATTCACTAGATAGTTGGTTAGTAAACCAGTGAGTAAGTTGGCTCAAGTGTATGCACTTTATCATATGATGGTCATTAATAACCATTATTGTTAGTACACATTAAGCAGATGGCTTGTTTAGATGGTTGGTAACTAGTGAGTTTGTTGAGCTCAAGAATTGGATGTACAAGTCAAGCAAGGGAGGTGAACACTAACAACGCATTGGTGCTTGCAATGTTAAAACCTTGGCCAAGATGGTGATGCTTTATCTAAGTGATTGTTAGATCACATGAACTAGATACACCTAGTAGTCTGATGGTCATAGTAGTTAGGGGTTACCTATAGTGTGTGACAGACTAGTTGCGTGTAGGTTTTGAACACCAAGATCAGATGGCCAGATGTAAAAGAGACCCAATCCTTAGAATGCACCCTCATGAAGGGTTGGGTCTCTTCCAATTGTAAGGGGCATGGGAGACTGGCAAGTCTATGATTGAATGGAGAAGCCCTTGATGATGCTCTCCCTATTCCAAACTATGTCGAGGCTTGATACAAAAAGTTTCAGTTGGAAAGTTAAATGAATTGTAACCTCTGAACCTTTATCTCTTCCCTCAAAAATGAAACTTGCCATTTGAATTCCTTTCTCATATTGATTAGCTTAATAATATTTGTTCAATGTTTTTTATTGTTAAAAGATTACATTCCTTTTAGATAAATTAGTTAGATTCTTATTATGTTGAAGAATATTTAGTTAGTTTTCTCCTTCAACTGAAGTAGTTATGTTTTATTTTGAAATGCTCAATTTTTTATCTTAATATAGATCACAATTTATTTTCTTTAAGTATAGAATTAATTGAATAATACATATGGTATCAGAGCAACCAAGTTCGACATTGAACCTTGGGCTTTCCACTTATAAACAATAAGGTAGAAAATTAAAATGAAGCATTTTAGTGAATCCTGGAAGTGGATTCGAACCATTGCGGATTACTGCATTTTTTTGCAGGCAGTTACTTGTGATATTATCTAAAGGAGATAAGGTTACTTGTGTTATTCTAGTAAAACTTTGTGTTTCATATTGTAGATTTGAATAAAATATTTACTTGCGAATTGTAATTGTTCCTCGTATTTCTTCCTTGGATGGTCTCTTAAGGTTAGAGTTAAGTTCATTCAAGCAATTTACAATAAAGACATCGAAGTAGAGCTCATAAGAAACAGTAATTGATAGACTCATCGAAGGGGTGGGTTTAAAAATTATCTCATAAGTTTACACAATAAGTCCTAAAGAAATATAAAGACTCTGTAGCCCAAACAACAAAGAAAGGCATTGGTCATCTATAAAACACAACCCATCAATTTATACTTTCACATAAAGAATAATAGTAGTTGAGTAGGAATTCTAGGGTAAATTAGCAATAGTGAATATATATATTTCAAGCACCAAGATCGAATAGCTTCTACAACAATAATCTTGAACTCAACTGCTATATCTCCATTCTAGGAACTGGTGCCATTCTGAGATAGGGGGAAATCGGATCAAGACACTAAATCTGCTATAAAAAGCATTAGTTGAAGGAACAACTAGTGAGTAGGTATACCCGCCTAGGTCCTGTAGAGCCTAAACTGAGAGAGTTAGTAACCAAATAGGTTCACTCTATAAGTTGGCCGAGTCAATTGGAGGGTTTGATCATAGGAGTTGGCATTTCCTTAGAACCTATCCAATCTATTGATTTGAGACCCAACAGAACCCTAGCATAACTTCTAAAAACTGCCTATAAATGGTTCTTTTCATTTGAAACAGAATGCAAACCCTAAAATCACATGAAAGCTTATAATTTTAGCTTTCTATATCCCTCCAAGATACGCATGAAATTGATTTTCTTGATAATCATGTGGAAGGAGGCCTTTAGAAAACTTTTGTAAATAAATAAAGAATTTTATTTGTCTTTACATCTTTTGAATTAAAATGCCTTTTCAAGTGAATTATTTTCCCTCCAAACCTTGCATTGTGAAATCTCATCCTTTTAAATAAGCTCAACTTATAGACACCTTCAAGGTATTTAATAAATCCTTTCTCTAAACTTTACTAAATTCATGATAAGACATTAGGTATATAATAATTCTATTTTTTATCTCTTGAAGTCAAAAAATTGGTAACTAAGTCACGCCTTCAAACCTTAATTTTTAGATAGTTAAATGTCCATTTTACATTTCTAAAAAAAATTGGAGGTCTTCTGATATTCCACGTGATGGCTACATGTTGATAAAGTTACCCCTCACAACTACTGGTCCCTCTCCCTATAGGATATTTGCATGAAAACCCAAGTCCAGCTATGTCAAACCCGAGTTTGACTCCTTCAGACTCAAGTTAAGCATTGGTCACATGTAGAACATGCATTTGAAGACTTCAATGACCTTCCCTCCAAAGTATTTTCTTTTGGAAAAAACTTTTTCTTTCATGAAGTCACATGAATGTGCTTCTTTTCTAAAGTTTTTACAATACAATCATAAGAATATAGCCCTTCTTTTAATTTATAAGGTACTTTTGAAACCTTTTGGAGCCTTTTAATGAGATTTCCAAAACAACAAGGACCTAGGACCTTAGAAAAGACTAGAATAAGCTTCAGGATATTAAAATTTAGACTCAAGGCATGAATATGCTAACAACAAAAAAACCCATATTAAATGCAATTGACATATAAATGAAAATTGGATAACAAAAATAAATAGGGATATAACATTAGGTATTATAATAATATCATATGTGAAAACAACCAATAATAAAATCAAACCAAATGATATATAGGATTTGGTCATATATGTATATGTAGATATATACATAATATGTATATGTATATGATGTTCTGCATAAAGAAGGATAGTTAGAAAAACCTATTTGATTGCTACACACACAAAGAGAAGCACAAGAAACAAATGCTAGTCATTATGGTTAGAAAATCAAAGATTAAACACTATCCTAATAAAGCATATCAAGAAAGACACTACACAACAAATAAAAAGCTTAATGAATCTAAGAAAAGATGAACTCTGTGGTCGATCTAACTACTAGAGATAGCAAGAAACTCTCCAACCAAAGTAGGGGAGACAAAACCAACAATCTCTGCTTAGGGAGGAGCTCTAGACCCCAAATGTGAAGAAATAAATAGAGCTAAAGTAAGTGAATTGGATAACAACAAGAATGTAAAGTGCACCCCTAATTTTCTAGCCAAAATGCTCAAAATTAAAAGAAAATATTTAATGAATACACAAAACTATATACATATGCAGGTGCACCATGGTTGAGATGGTCCAACTCCCTAGTCTCACTCTATGACTAAGCTCATGCCATATCTAAATCAAATACATCTCAAATACATCGTCAGTGGAAAGATGCAAAATGCCATTTTCATACATAAGCAAGACATACACAATTTAGCACAATCGCCAAGAGAACAAAGTGTGTTTGAGATCATTGTCCTAATTGTGGTGTGGTCACGAAGAGGTTGACATATTTATGGTGATCTCTTCGTGACCACACCACAATTAGGACAATGATCTCAAACACACTTTTTACTATTCTCTTGGTGATTGTGCCCAATTGTGTATGTCTTTCTTATGTATGAAAATGGCATTTTGTAGCTTTCCACCAATGATGTATTTGAGATGTCTTTGATTTAGATATGGCATGAGCTTAGTCATAGAGTGAGACTAGGGAGTTGGACCATCTCAACCATGGTGCACCTGATCATATTAGCCTCAAACCTGTGCCCCTACTAGTAGGTGGTGGGGATAGAATATCATTCGCTGTACATATCAATGGTCACTGGATAATAATAAAAAAAATTTGATAAAAATTATCATCATTGGAATTTCGATGAATACCAAGCTTTTGACTAAAGATGTAATCAGCGGACATACAACGTTCTCATTGATGAAATGTTTTGGAGTCGTCACACTTCCGACTCAAACCACACAAACATCCGACTACACTTCGTAGTCAAACGGTCATCGATGTCTCCGAATGGACCGATGATACAAGCGTTGGATAAATAGTATCACCATCAGTGCAAAGTTCCAAACCGTCGTCATCTTTGCGATGAAATCTACTAATTCTGATGACTTCTTTGACTATCGACAGAGTCCATTGGATTGTCGTATTTTCGACGGGCATGGCATCATCGACCAATCTGACGCCAAGTTTTCGACGGTTGATTTTGTCGGCACTTCGATGAAAATTCATCGCAAATCTGGCAAATGGCCATCGGAAATCAACTCCGAATGTACTAGTGCATCCACGGAAGAGGAATCCAAGATAACATCCCAATGGCTAAAAAGCACCAACCACCCGACCATGTGGAACCAAAGGTACCACCCCTCATGCTAGGAGATGACACAAGGTCACAACACATACTCTAAACCTAAGTTGGCACCTATAACTAAGGAGACTAACCACACAAGGACTCTCAAGCAAGAATTCACACAAACAACAAGAATGAACTCCCAAAGGCGTAAAATTCATTAAGACATAAATGCATCCAATAAGAATAATCATAAATCAATAAGGGGAAAAACATACATAGGAGTGGAGTGTCATCACATGCCATCCTCATAACATAATAACATAATAACACAAGGCACTAGCCTGATGGACATGTGGAGCCATCTCAACCTATGAGAGACTAAGGGAGATTAGCTTACCATCTTCATGGCCTTCTCATGCTTATTGTAAAACATCCTCCCTAGGACTAGGTCATGAGGCACAAATCAATTTATCATCTTATTAATTAATCTAACTACCCAACCCATCAATTATTAAGTTATCACTTATTTACAAATCATGGAAAACTCTAATGTGCCCTAGTGGTCTAGACTTCATGCATCCTTACAAGGAACCTCATGCAAGTCTATCTCTCGTGACCCCGGTCATCACAAGGAAGCCCACTCCTCCTAACATGGCCCAACAATAAATCACAAGAGGCTCTACCAACATAATTACATGAAAATAATACTCAAAGCAGCCGACAACTTTCACATATACCCTTACAACATGAACAGGGCTACAACAACATATACAACATCAATATAGCAAAATGAGCCTCTTGGCTAGCAATAAAAAAGGCATAACAATCCATCAAATGCTACCATCAAATAAAGAATAACATCACAACAAGGCCTACTCACTTGCTGGTCCAAAACAACATAGAAAATATCTCAATCATCCATGGCCTATCCACATGGAAGAGAGTCTAAAATACTCACAATGCATAGAAGAACAAATATAATCCAAACTATCAAAATGCATCAAAACTGGGAAATACTAATAGACCTCAAATAAAGCCTCTGGTACAAAAATCAATTCGGGAAAATACTTCAAAAATGACCAAAACTGGGAAAATACAAAACACAGTCAGGTTAGCACTTTTGCCCAGCAGGACAGTGCTTATGCCACACAAAACAATGCAAATGCAACACAAGACAACATTTTTGCATTCCAGAATCGCGCATATGCACTCTGAAACAATGCTTATGTCTCCAGATTCATGCTTATGCATCTTAAGACGATGCTTATGTTGCGTAGAGCAGCGCAAATGCAACACAGAACAACTCAAATGCAATGTAGAACAACGCTTTCGCAAAAACAACGCTTTTGCACAAAAATTATGGAAAACTCAGAAAACTTTCGGGTAAAATAATAAATTACAGACTTTACAAAAAGGCTCGAAAAACATATGCAAAGAGACACCCAGAAACAAGGATTACTTGGGTATAAACACAATAAAATATCTCCAACTATAGATCAAGATTAAATCAAATAACTTCATGACATAAAATGAACCGAACCACTGCAAAACTCACAGAGCATCAAATGAAGACAGTCCCAAACAATCACAATTGAAGGACTCACAAAGGAAGACCAATCTCATCTCATACAGGAGAGGATTAATCAACCAAAGATTTCCACAGCAAATTCACAGAGCCATGAAATTCCATACACAGGAAAAACCAATAAATCTCCTAGCAACTATATAAAACCCGAATAATATAAAGCTTTCCTTCCCAAATATTAACCTTCAGCAATAATAAAACTATTGAGTAAAATAACTCCTCATCCCGAACCCAAAACAACGTAGACACAATGCATACACAGAGAAGCCATTGAAACCAAAATACAAAGTGAAGAACTCCAACCTGCAACTTTGAAGTTGAAGAAGAGCTCCCACAAGCCAAACCAAATCCAATCCAAGCTTCAGCCAAATCCAAGAGAGAAGAAAACAAAAACCAAGGAAGAAGCTTGCTGAAATTTTTGCCAAAGAAGAGCAAAAACCAACCTGAAAAACTTTATGGGAAAGAAAATAAAAAGCAACAATAATCCAAAACCCTAGCCTCAATTTCGGCCAATCAAAATATTATATTTTGGAGTATATTTTACCAACCCACCATATAATATAATTTATTCACCCATTTTGAATTTAACCAATGCGAGTGAAGGGTAGGTAAAGTAAATAAAATATTCTTATTCAGCTAAGTGGGAAATATTTTATTTCTTTATTTAATTTAATGTGTTCATACACCCCACTTAGGAATAAAAGTCAAACTACTAAATAAACATAAGCTGTAAATAAATAATCCAAATGGGGATTAAAATCAAATAAACCAAAAGATAATAAAATAAGTTAAAGAACCAAATAAATATAAGATATCAAATAAATATCAAACCATAGAAGGTCAAATAAATAATATACTAATCAAATACCATTAAAGATTAAATCACAAATATTAAATAAATATTAAACAACAATAAAACTCATCAAATAAATAATCATAAAATCAATAAACGTTAATTATCAAATAAATATAAATATGAAATAATTAAATATTCAAAACATAAATTAAATACATTAAAATAAGCATTACCAAATATAAAACTACACATCAAGAGCCACATAATTACTAGAACATAATCAAGTAAACCAACTAGCATAGACTGAACTCACAACCAAAAGACCAAGCTTACTAACTGATATGGCGAATTATGCCAATGTGCTGACTACTCACGGTGAACAACTTAGACCTAGAGTATGTGAGGGGAAACTCATGCCATCTCTGAACCACATAAGCCATTGAAACTAAGACATGCTCAGACCTGTGAAGCCAGGTAGAGTTGATGTCTGGTACCTGCAAAATCCTACAACCACAAAATGACAATACCACATATATAGAACAAGCAAGTGATAGAGAATCGCGACGACACATCCCGCTCGCAATGAGTGATGTGGAATCATCTCTATCACGAAGACAGTCAAACAATAGTCAAACACATCTCATAAACATCTCATCATATGTAATCATGAAGTAGGGTTAGTGTAATCATAATCATCATCAAAACCATGATAAACCTCTTTTATTAATAATCCATCAGACATTGAGCATATAAAATCCATCGAGTACATATATCATCAAATCACATGGTCAATCATGATGGTACCAACATTCATATAGATAATCAAAATAGCATGTGTCTAATAGTGTCTAACCTCAATCATAAGTCACTGAAGCAACATGAGTAATCATCATCCAAATCATCAAAATATAGTCTAGATAAGTCTATCAAGCATAATATAAAAGTCAACTCTAGTCAAAATAAGTCAAATAAAGGGTGGACACTACACTAGCAATATGTCAAATAGAAGAAGATTCAATGGACATTGCTTTACATGCAATAAGTTTGGACACAAATCTAAAGAATGCAGGTTCAAGTCAAATGTATCAAGATCACCATTCAAACCGGTTATTCCTAATAAAAGGAGTAATCAGTTCAATGCCACCTGTTCCACTTGTGGTAATTTTGGTCATGTTGCAACAAATTGTAGAATGAGAATGGTCCATAGAAATAATTCAAGACCATGGAGGACAATTGGTATGGCATGCTTTAATTGCCATAAGATCGGTCACTTAGCCAGAGAGTACAAGAACTGATCCTATAACTAGTCTGAAGACAAGAACCGGTTTAGCAAGAAGAAAGAGCAAAATGACCTGAAAGGAAAGAATACAATTGAATAAGTGAGAAATGAAATGAAAAAGACATGGGTCAAAAAGGAAGAAAGAAAAGAAGGAGAAAGTCATTCTAAAACCAAGTAATCATCCATCAGTGATGATAGTTCCTCTTCTAACTAGGCATACCGATGTTCAGAGGGAGCACATATGGTAAGATTACTTTTGAATCCCCTTAGAAAATATAAGGTTATGTCTATCTGCATAGTTGATATGCATAAAAGTTAGCCTAAAAGTTCTTGGTTGAGAAATATCTTGTGAGTTGGTTGTTTGTGTATCGGTATCGGTAACAAACAACTCGTAAAGGGTAAATTGGTGTACCTTAAGTTGTAAGTTTCAAAACTAACCGTTGTATCATAACACCGATAAATCTTAATGGATAAATAAGGAAATGTCAATACATTTCACTTACCCTAATTTCTTGTAAACTTTCTCAAGCTCTTGTGCAACCAAAGGCAATTGAAAACTTGCTAGTAATATTAGCGCGAAGAGTTCAAGAAAAGTGATAGTGGTGTTGGATATTTCTGAGGAGAAGGTTTTTAAACCTTGCTTGAGAAATTTGTTTGAAGGTCATCATGGCAGCACCGATATCGACTCCTGTGTTGGTTGAAGCTATCAAATAATCCTAACCTGAGTTCAAGATGCATCCAATGAAAGCCAGTGAGATCAACATGATCGGTGCCTTGTCATCTGTGCCCTCCGGTGTATTATTGGTTGAAGACATTCGCTCCTATATCCATTGCAAGCTCGAATAACTTGGAGACAAATTCATTTGAAATGAATTAAAGGGTTATGTGTTAATGATCAGTTGAAGGCTTAATATCTACCTCTAAGACCAAGGGTTTGTCTAATGTTGTCAATTTTCCTGATCATTTTCATGTCGATTGGGTTAGGTATGTATTGAGTAGATTTCATGATCAATTCTTGTGGCTAGAAACTCAAGCACCAATCAAGATCACAAAGTATGTGATTCGAAGAGTTACGGGGTTTAGTGCAATTGGTGATGCATTAACCCTAAGAACAATTTCATCAACTGAAGTCACTAGGTTAACCAAATCCAAATGTGACAGTAGAGCAATGACAATCACCCATATTGAGGATGCGAAGTATGATTTGGTTCTGTAGTGTTGGGTTACAGAGTTTATCAATCAAGCTGGATAAATAGTGTACCAAGCAGTGCCATACATGATGCCTATTGAATCATCAAGGAGGATGCTTCATATGATATCTATGAGATGATCATAAGCCAATTTTTGGTAAACATGGAGAGAATCAAGAAGGACAAGAAGCAGTCTTTTAGATATGGGTCACTAGTGGTATGTATATTTTTCTATGTGCAAAACTTATTTCTTGGTAAGGATAATATAACATGGTCTACAGAAAAACCTATTATAGTTCAGATAGGTGAATTGATTAGAGATCTAGGAGATAGGTTTGGTGAAACAATGTGAGGTTACTTTAAGGAATTTTAAATTAGGATGCACAAAAGGGAAAGAATACCAACCGGTATAGTGCAGAAGTACAAAGACAACATTTGCTTTCTTGTAGACATAGATTGTTGCATCATTCAAGTGGTTCAACCCAAAAACTTTTGGGTTCCACCTATGAGTTATGAGGTTGCAACAGACATTGTTAAAATTCATGTAAATATGCTACTGTCCAAACTAGTAGAACACAAGGCAAAGAGATTTGAAACTTGTCAAGAGGCAAGCTCCAAAATAAAATAGGGACTTCAAGTGCCAATCATGAAAAGAAAATTAAGAAGAATGATTGATACTCTTGACAAAAAATATGGAGGTGAAGCATTCTATGCCACTATCTCCACCAGTGATAGTGAACAAATAGGGGCCAAACCTAATAAAGATGAAGAACTAATAGGTGAAAAGAAGAAAGTGTCAAAGACAAAACCCAAGGGGACTGCAACTACCAAGCCAACAACATATACAAAAGAAAAGGACATGGGTACTCCTGTATCTTCACCAAGTAAAGATAGACTAGTAGGAGTAACTTATACCTGAAAGAAAAAGAGTGAAGGAAAAGTTGACCCAAATGCTGAAAAGAAGCCCAAAAAGGATGAAAAATAGGGTGATAACATCAACACTCAATTAGATGCAGAAATTAAAGAGGTTAGAAGAAGTGGAAGAAATATAGCTCCAACAATTGATGAATTGGTCCATGGGATCAAAGAATTTGGAGGTCTGTCTGGTGTTGGGAAAACATATTCCCTTTGTAATGAAGAAGACAAAAGGAAAATTGAAGAAGCCCTGATCTGGAACTTGCACAAGTTTTGTAGAACTCCCAGTGAATTATATGGAATAATTCCATCATATTTGCAAGATCAAATTGAAGGGAGATGGAAAATAGCTCTAGCCATTGAGAAAGAGCACGAGATAAAAGCACTTATGGAAGTGCAACATGATTTAGATCTTGATCAAGCCTCACTAGTAGCTGAAGCATGCATTCAAAATTTTAAGATAAGAAATAGAATAGGGAGAGTGGCTATAGGTGAAGTTGAAGCGGTACATGAAGAAAGTGTTGCCTTGTAGAAGAAAATCATGAATCAGAAAAAAGAAAGTTGAAGAAGAAATAGAAAAGGTAAACAAACCAAATCAGAGTGTAGCTGCCCTTGAAAAAAGGAAAGGTAAAGAAAAAGGATCTATTGAAGGTTTTGATGTTTTCTCAGTTGATGAGATCATAGGAAATGTTGTGTTAGAGATCCCCAATCTGACAAAGGATAACAAGAAACTAGTTCACACTACACCAGTGAAGAAAGTTGATCAAACTAAGCTTCTCGATCAAGATGAAGTGACAACTGAAGACATTCCTTATGAGGATACACCTCACAGAACTTCATTGACACAAAATCCTATTCTTTCAAAAGAAGGAAAAGAGGAAGAGAAGAAAGTAGAGGATAAGAAAGAAATGATGGATACTCATCCGGCAAAGAGGAAGTTAGACTTAGAAAAGGAAAGTGAAAAGAAGAAAGTAAAAATCATCACCGCAGCTAGTTCAGAGGTTGAGATTGCAGAAAAGGAAGATGAAATAGAGGAGGAAGAAGAGGGGGAATTGGTCATTGATATAAATAAAATGACTCCCAAGAAATTGATGAAAGTCTCTGGAAAATTGAAAATTCAAGCTGAAAAGGCTAAATTAAGAGCAAAGAAAAAGAAGGCAAGAATTCTCAATTTTGCCAGGACAATTCTATCTAACCTGATTCTTGGTATTGCAGTTGATGACAATGCACCCACCATTGATCAGTTGAGTACTCTTGCAACAATAATCAGTTCAGAGGAAACCAATCTGGAGAAGGTTGCAGTAATGAAATATGAATCAAAGATAGAAGAAAATCTAATGGAACAAATATCAGTTGGAAAAGTTGCCCTCTCCACCCGAATAGAAGAGGTCAAAAATATACTACAGGAAGTTGGCCAATTATTGGTCAAATCTTCAAGTTTTACTGATTTTATTAGAGATATAGAAGATAAAATAAATCAAACTCAAAAAGAAATTCAGGATCTGATAAGTTCTTTTAATCCTCTTACCAGTTCAGCATCAACTTTTAGTGGCAAGGTCAAACTGCTCAATCATGAAATCAAAAGGTTGAAAGAAGAAGAGGATAAACAAGGTCTTAGTTTGTTAGAGCTATAATGCTATCTGGAACCAATTATTGATTTCATGCAAATGAATATTTAAGAAGCAGAACACCTCATAAGTGAACCTGATTGCAAGACAGTCGATGATATGGAGGTTTTTATTGTAGTTTTGCATGGACACTTCACCGCCATGAAACAGGTAAAATCTTCATGGGAGTCCTCTTTTAAAGTAGCTCAAGAAAATTTCAAAGATATTTTTTCTTTACTTTGACAAATTATTTTGTATAGTCTTTCCATTGATGGAAAAAGGGGGAGTTTTGGAGATTTGTACATTGTGAGTAACAGGGGTCAGAAATAGGGGCCAAAACCGGTACATTTTTGTAGTGTTTTCCACCAATACCAAAGGGGGAGTTTGTTGGCATTTTGGTGCATTTTGTATGACCGGTGAATGATATGGTTGTCATTGTTGGCAACATCATCTTCCAAGTCTTCACAGTCCATGTATAAAGAAGTAAAGGATAACCAGCAAAGAACAAGAGTTCTTATTCATGTCGGTAGTGAGTAGACCGCTATACAAAGGTTAACCAGCTAAGCAGTATGTAGATAGGGTAAGAAGAGTATAGACCGGCTATGCAATAAGTAGATCGGTACACAGGAGGTCAACTATCTAAGCAGTGAATAGATCGGTACATAGGAGGATAATCGGCTAAGTAGCTAATAGACTGGTATACAGGAGATAACCGGTTATGCAAAATTTGATCGGTACACCAGCATAATAGGAGTCTCAAACTAATAGACCAGGAAACATCCAGTTAAACTAGCAGTCTTTTCCAGTCAACCAGTGGACTTATCGGCATGAATGACTATCTTGACCATTATTCCTGGAATGATTTCTGGAGAGTAATTTATGGTGTGGTAACAAAATTTTGAATGAGATTTTTGGAGGGAAAGTTTGCACTAGAACCGAAGGGAAATAAATTCACTTAATTCATTTTTTATGAAGTTGTTGTGCATGTGAAAATAGATCTAGAAAAAGTTGAACACAGGGGGAATAGAGCAGAGTGCAGAGCTGAGGGTTAGAGAACCGATAGAGTGCGGAGCTGGAGGTATAAGCAAAAAACTGGTGTTGTGCAAAGAAAACACAACTGCTATGGATAGAGTATGATTTTCATTGTGATCTGATCAAGATATTAGTAGCTACTCTAGCAAATCATCTTTTTGTTTCTTTCTAACCATTGCAACTCAAAGTCCCTTAACCAGGTGGACTTTACGAAGTCCCATTGTAAAATCCCTTAACTGGGTGTCATCTTAATTGATGATCCTAATACCTTTAACAAGGCTACCTTTAATAGGGTAAAGGCACTGACAAGCCTTAAACAAAATCCCTTAACTGGGTGGCACCTAATAGTATCTTTGTAATCTCTTAACAAAGATGGCTCCTCACAGGGTGTACTTTAGAAGAGTACAAATTTTGTGAGTTCCTACTCACATCGTGGTTTTCTCCCATTTGGGTTTCCACGAGATAACTCTTGGTGTCACTATGTATATTTTCATGCATGCATATTGTTCTAAAATAATTATTTGAATTGATGAATATTAAGTAAGTGAAAACTTGAGTTAAAAGTTTTGATTGTGTAAAATTGGTAAAAAGTTGATTCACCCCTCCCCTCTCAGCACCGATTGGGACTAACACAATCTTTTTCTTACACATATCCTTGAGCAAGGGGGGAAAAATAAAAACATCAACATTCTTACATCTTTAGATCCTCCTTATTCTCCTAAGACCTATCTTCAACATCAAAGTATATGTAGGAAGGATGATGTCATGTATTTTAATCATGACCTTTCCCCTCGCATAGAAATAACTAAAACTAAGCTTTTAGATGATGAAGATATGCTTCCCCAATCTTTCAAAAAGGATAAGATTTATAAAGTCAAAGAGATTATCATTTCACATGATACTCCTCCTTCATCTACAAATCCTTTTCTGCCATCTTACACATTAAATTTCAAAGAAATTCATGATCCTGTTTCTCCATCTACTCAATTGCAACATTCTAATAGTCGTAGCTTTCATATAATTACAAAAAAAGGTTTCAAAGGACAAGGAATTGGGAAATTTGAGCATAAAATTTGTGTACCTATAAATCCTCCTACACAAACTACTACAAGAGGGCTATGAAGTGGTACCCCTCTTTCTAGGGATGAATTCCTTAGGCTTCAAAACTGTAAAGATTACCTTCAAAAACAAGAAATCAAGAGAACCTGTAAGAATGCCTCTTCTTCAAAGCTCCCTTTTTGTTCATTTCATCAAACCCATGACCATAATGCTGATGATTGCCTTGATTTTAAAAAATCTATTCAAGATGACATGGATAGTGGCAAAATTAGAATTATGGATAATGAAATTTCTTCTTCAAACAAACCCTCTCCTTTATGTCAAGATGATATTTATCATCCTAATAGATTAGCTGCAAGAATCTATTGGAGATTGAAATATGACAAGAATATTTCCTTTCCTCAAAATAAAAACAAAAATCTTAATCAAGTGAAAGGTATTGAATATTGCATTTTTCATGATTTATATTCACATTCTCTTGGAAAATGTTATGAATTTAAGAAATTTGTTCAAATGCAATATGTTCTTGCACAAATTTATCTCACAAGAGATCTAGTTGTATTTATAGGGTAAAAACATAGTGCCTTAGAACTTATTTTCCCTTCATGTTGCTCTTCACCCTATGGCATAATTATCCCATTCAATGAGAGCTCTTTATCATTAGTGGTGGTATTGTTTCAATTTAACATACTTTGGGGCAGCAACATGAAGTCCTTTTTTTTTCTTCTTCTTTCTATATATTTATCTCTATCTTTATGCATTATTCATTATTAGATCTCTTTTTTTGCATAGGGTCATTCTTATGTGAGCATATAATTGTTCTTTGGTTTTACTCTTTTCTTGGAGCAGGGCATCTTTAATGAATACTGCACTTTTTCTCTTTCCTTCATTCTTTTGGAAATCTTACCTCTTCTATGGTTTTGATTATTTGCAAGTATGGTATTCCCCTTAGTAGGGAATGATCTCTTAAGAAGTATGTATCCCTTCCTTGAAAGGATTTGTTCCACTAACATGGCATATCACTTGAAACTAATCACCATCAAAAAATGTGTAATGTTTCTCCTTGTTCTCCTCACTTGGGGGCCAAGGATTTTCACTCATTTCCCTTTCTTTCTTTCTTTCTTATTTATCATTATTTCCTTTAGGGGCTGAATTTTTCATATGTGATTATAATTTCTTACAATGGTATTCTTTTATGATTAATCCCCCTTGGGGAATATATGATCCTTTTTCTCTCTTCCTTTCAAAGATTACCACTTCTTGAGACATGTATTTTACATTTATTTATGTCTTTTCTTACATGTGTTCATGTAAGTTCATTGTATATTTGATTATGTCTAATCTCTCTCTAGTAGATTGTGTAAGATCTTATCATTATCCCTTAGCTTGGGGGGAAATGGTCCTTCTCTCTCTCTTTCTCTAGGGATCCACTTTTCTCTATTAAGTGGATGGTGTGAGTTATATTACTTGATGTTATTCCTAGTGCACAGTTGTTGGTTATTGGCTCAAGGATTCTCTCTTATACAAGAAGCATTAGTCCTTGACTGTGACCTCTTTTACACTTGGTAATGTACATCTAGCATAGATTCACCCATCCCTTTGGGGGCTAAAAGTGAGTCATCCCTCATTAAGAATCCCTTTCACCTAGGAATAGGAGGAAGGATTGCATTCTTTTTCTCTCCTTTGATTTGTTCTAGAAGATGTTATATTTGTCTAAGACAACTCCTCTTGGGGGTAGATGTATTTTGTACAAAGATCTCTTCCCTTGCAAGGATCACCTTTACACTTACAACAAGATATCTCTTTTCAACTATCTTATCCTTGCTTGAAGAGTATTCCCTCTCTTGATTGGATTTATGACATTGTTTCATAGAAAATATCATCTTTGTGATGAAGGTAGCTATCCTTGTTCTACTTTCCTTAGGATATTAACATAAACCTATGTTGAAATCTTAAGGGGGGTCACCCACATTTCTCCTTTGTACTATACTTCTCTTATGCATTTTATAGTGGGACATTCTTGGAACCAGAGGGTAACCTCTTAGAGCGAGATGTCTTCACTTATTTTCTTGTACATTGGGTCATTCTCGGAACCAGGGCATAGACTCTTAGAGAGAGATGATGTCACTTTTCTTTTATACGGGGTGATTATTCTTGGAACCAGAGCACAGACTCTTAGAGAGGGATGTCACACCTTTCTCGACACTTGTACTATACATTCTATACAGGTTGTAGAGTACTCGGGCATAGACTCTTATGAGGTGCTTCGACCCTCACTTGCACACATGTGCATGAGGTTGGGTGGAACTAACGGTGTTCTCACTCTCTCCCTTTACATGGATCACCTAGATAGGATCTAGGGGCAAAATTTTATATGCCCTTCTCTCCATGGATCACCTAGTTTTAGGGCGAGACATCCATGGTTTCTCTCTTCTTCGCCTTTCTTCTCCTGGATCACCAAAGTGTGTATTCATGTTCTCTCTTCTTCCTCTCATGAACTTGTAGTTTTACTATTAATGGTTCATGGATGATGTTAGCTTTTATCTTTTATGTGATCACTTGTGTTTATGTGATGACATTGGTATTTGTGTCTTGGTTAGTTGTTGAGACATCTGAGTATTGAGGTCTCTTTGGCTAGTTGGTTTGTCATCTCGTGTCTTGTTCTTGTTGTGTGTCTTGCACTTTGTCTTTGTTTTATGTGTCTTGTTCCTATTTTGTGTTCTCTTGCATATGTTGGTGTGAGTTGATACCCTAAGATTGGTGGATTTTTTCTCCTCAATATTAGTGATGTCTTATAATCCTTGTGGTATTTCTCCACGTCCCTCATCTTCATCTTTCCTTTTCTTCTACTTTACCAGCAGTATTGGTGTAGGCCATACTCCTGCTAAAGTAGGGGCTAAATGTAGTGTCATAAAATTGTGACCCCTACAATTTTAACCACATTTTAGGTCCTCACCTTAGCAATGACATGTTCTTCCCTAAACCAGACCTATTTCTGCATTTTCACCCCTTCACCCTTCCTCCTTCATGACCTGTGGCTGCTTTAGACCCTATCTGGGCCCCAAAATAGTGCTAGACAGGGGTGTGGCACCCCTCTCCCCACCCCTTAGGGTGGCCCTAAGTTACATCTTCTCGGTCTCCTATGCATAATTTTCCTTCGGGGTTTATAATTCTTCTTTGTCAACCTTCAGTGATTGAAAATTAATTTCTGAGGCATGTATAAAAGGGGATTCAATTCGCTCATTTAGGAGGATGAGAGACATAAGGATAAGATACGATATTTCAAGGTCGTCATCAAGCATTCAAGCATTCAATTCTTCTTCATTCATCCATTGGAGAAATATTACAACATTCATTTGCAACCATGTGTGTATGTTAGGGTTTTTTCATGTTAATTCCATTTCATATGACACTTGCAATTACATTCAAGAAGCAAAGAAATCATCATCAACAAGTTGCAGATCTACAAGATATACATTTCCATTGTTTACATTCAAGCATTTGCAATTACTTTCTTTCAAAGTTGATTCCTCAACCCAGGTTTGACTAAAGAAAACCCCTATCCACAACCATTCTCCCTCTCTTTTTTGTGTGTAAGTTACAGGTGCGTAGCTGTAATTGCAAGTTTGGGCTTCATTTGCAGAGATGAAAGAACCCTTTTCATTTTGCAGGTTTTGTGGAGGACCATGTACATTCTTGCCATGGTCCCGACGAATTTTCTCCAAATTTGCAGGGAAGATCCATATCAGCCTAATAAGCTTAGATCCAAAGTTACAACACGATCCCAAACTGGTAGCTCCTCATTTCACTCATTTCCTCTCTCTTTTCCGCATAGTCAACAAGTCAACTTTCTCATTTACAAAAGAGGGTAAATCACACTTCAACCCTTGCACTCCACTTGGAATTCACATCCTTGTTTCCCTTGGATTTGGATTTAGTGGATTCAAGCCCCTCTTTTGAATGTAAAGTTCTTCCAAGTGAAAATCATCCTAGTGGCTTCCTTTCTCTCTCCTAGGTGGGGAGTCACTAGGATCTAATTTTCCACTTTACAAGTTTCATGGGAGATTTTCCTTTACCGATTTCAAGCACGGTTTCTTTTAGAGCATTGGAGGTAGTGTAAGGCTAACAATTTCTATTATCTTAGACAGCATAGGATGTCAGTGGATGAGTATGAGCATAATTTTTTTGAGCTTGGGTAGTATGTAGGTATAGTAGGAGATGAGTCAATGCTTATCCAACACTTTGTGAGAGGACTCAATGATTGTATCAGTGGTGAGGTTCGGATGCACAAACGTAAGACCTTAGAGGTAGTTGTAAAGAAGGCGAGGTTAGCTGAGGAGAATCATTCCTTATCTACAGGAGGTTCTATGGGAGGTTCTACAGAAGGATGGACAGTTAGTGTACTAGTTATAGATTCAGTGGTGAGAGGTTCACAGTAGTAGTTTGCAGGTGTAGCTGAGCCATCCCTCTTCTTTTTGTATAAGTCAGTAGTTTAAAAGGAGGCACTCTCAAGGACAAAAATTTTGTGCAAGGAGCTAGATTTCAAGTGGATAGAGGTCATAGTCAATAGCATGATAGGAGACCTACTCCTACATAGTAGCCAGCTTCTAGCAGAGGCAGTGTAAAGCAGTCAAGTACTACACCTGGGAGTAGAGTGTTCAACAAGAGAGGTTTCTTCTCATGTGGACAACAGGGACACATAGAATTTCATTATCCTCAGCATATTTCATAGGTGTTGGGGCAGCAGAGAGAAGCTACTTCAGAGCCTACTATTGGTGATGCAAGAAGGTCACATAGAGCATTTGTAGCATTTGATAGCCGCCAAGATGAGCATCAAGCCACCATTATGGAGACATCAGGTGTGATAGGTGGTATTTCTTGTTCAGTACTATTTGACTTTGGAGCATCTGATTCTTTTATTTCCCCTTTCCTAGTTGAGAGATGTGGGCTTTCTATGGCAAAGTAGGACGATGAGTGGCAAGTAGATTTATCTATGGGGTCCAATGTAGTAGCGGATTCCATTGTTCTTAGTTGTCCTTTGGTTATGGGAGATTTTCATACTTCAGTGGATATTCATGTTATGGCATTGGGATCTTATGATGTGGTTCTTGGCATGGATTGGCTTGGGTCTCACCAAGCACATATAGATTTGAGAGGCAAGAGAGTTCAGTGTGTAGATGATGGTGGAAAGAGTGTGGAGATTGTAGGGATTCAGAGACCTATCTCTCTTCAAATGATTTATGCCATGCAGATGAAGAGGTGTGCATGCAAGGGTTGCCAGTTGTTGGTAGTTAGACTGAGGGATGTGGATGAGGGAGTTATTTCAAAGGAGTTACTGCAGCAACATCCCATTCTTCAAGAGTTTGCAGATGTCCTTCCTAGTGAGATTCCAAGGATGTCCCTCAGTGTGAGATAGATTTTAGGATTGATCTTGTGTGACGTCCAGATCCTACCTTCAAGACTCCTTACAAGATGACCACTTAGGAGTTGAGTGTGTTGGCAATTTGGAGGAATTGATTATGTGTTGCATTGATGTCAACACTAGCTGCTTTGGCTGCTTTACCAGTATCCTTTTGGTCTTGGTAGGTTGATTGGTTTCTAGTTGGTTAGATCATGATGATCCGATATGGTCTATTATGCTTTGGCTTATGGAATTAGCTTAGATCTTGTATTCATGCTACTCAGATATATGTTCAGTTAGTTGGTTTTGATTTGGTGATCGGATTCTATCTTATATGTTGGTAAGCTTGATTTGTTGATCCAATGAGCGTTTCATTGGTAAAGCTTTGTTGAAGATCTTTTGATGTTATGCATAAGTGGTGTTGGTGCAGCTTCTAGTGGAGATTTAGGATGCTGATGGTGATCATGTTCAAGAATTGACTGATTGGGATCATTGCTTTAGCGTGTGTGGACCTAAATTGGGTCTGGTACTATCTAGGTTATGGAGCGAATTATTGTAACATGTTGTTTGGTATTCTTGATGTGTTCCAGAATGACTAATGGGTTGGATGATATTTTTTTTGGTCTTAGGCCAACAAGTTTTATAATTATTTAATTGCTTTATTGTTTGGTGGCTGACCTTATTGTTTATGGTTGAGGGTTTGTATATATATGTGTATGATCTCATTGTAAATCATGATGGATAATGAGGGATGGTATGCAAGCGAATAATGTAATAATAATTCATGCAAAGGATTAGGTTGATCATTGGTGATTGAGTTGGGTTTATGCAAGAGGTTTTAGTCCTCTAGTATTGAGCTTAACCATAACTATACTCAGGCATTGGAGATGTTATCATTGTAGTTCATTCTTTCTTCTGGATTGTAGTCTAGATTTTTATGTAGTCAATGAGACTCCTTTTGTAATGAGCAATGTGCTCTAGGCTATTGACCTTTCTGCAAGTGCAGGCCCCTCAATTTGTAATCACATACTTACTATAGATGTATTATCTAACTATGGGTAGGCTTCCCACAATGGTTTTTCCCTTTACCGAGTTATCCACGTACAAATCTTGGTGTCATGTGGATGGTATCTATTCTCTAATTGTTGCTTGTTCTTAATTGGTATATCTACTATTTTTGTAATTGGTTTATGTATTCTGATATTGATCTTATGTGTTCTGGTATTAAAGTTTAATTTCTTAAGGTTCCAGTAAGCTGGTGACAACTAATTCACCCCCCCTCTCTCAGTTGTCTTCTGGTTATTTGAATTATCTAACAATTAGTATCAAAGCTCTGGTCTTCTCTGCAAAAGCTTAACCACTTGAGGAAGATCCTATGGTGTCTAACAGTTCAAGTTCATCTGCAGCTATCTTTCAGAGAGAAAATCCTAGGCTTGATGGAACAAATTAGAAAGTATGGAAGATTCAGATGGAGACTCATCTGAGATGCCTTGGTATGGAAATTTGGGAGATCACTGAGAATGGGGTTACTCCTTGTAATCTAGCATCTGGCAATCCTCCTCCGACAAACTTGGATAAGGAGCTTGAGAATGATTATAGAGCTAGAGAAGCCCTCTTGTGTGCACTTTCTAATTAACAAATAATGGGATTGACTGACAAATCATCAACAAAAGCTATATGGGACAAGTTGGAGACTCTAAATGAAGGTGACCCTACTGTTAAGATTGCTAAACTTAATGGTTACCGGGTGAGATATGAAAATTTGAAGATGGAAGAAGATGAAAGGATTACTGCATTTATGGAAAGGGTAAATGAACTTGTCATGGGAATTCAATGTTGTGGTGGATCTCTGAGTGAAGATAAAATAGTTTCTAAAGTTCTGAGAGATTTACCATCGACTTATAAGATGAAGGCTACTGTAATTACTGAATTGAGAACAATGGCTAATACTTTTGTCAATAGGGATACCTTGGTTGAGAAATTATCTGCTTTGAGCTTGAAGAATTTGGACCTTCCGGAGCTGTGAAATCTGAACCTTCTTTTCATGCATTTACATCATCAACTGGCAAGAAAGACTAGAAAACTTTGTATGCAAAATAATTGGAAGATATGAAAAGGGAAGATGAGTAATTTCAGCAACTTGAATCCCTATTTTCTACTAGAGTACCTAAAGGACTGGTAGGAAGTAAGTATGAAGGAAAATCACCTTTTAAATATTTTGCATGTAATAAGATAGGTCATTTTGCATCTAGATGTCCTCAAAGGAATTCAAGATTTAAAGAAAGAGCTAGAAGATCTTTTAAGCCTAACCATGGATATTAGAACAAGCATAAGTACAAGAAAAATAGAGATAAATCATGTTACTTTGTGGATGAGGAAGGTGTGACTGATTCTTATGATTAACCGACACAAGACTCTGCTAGTGGTTCCGGCAATGGAAAGGAATGGGTGTTCTTGGCTATCAAGGAAAATGTTCTGACACTGGAAGAGAATGTACCTAAAGAAAAGGCCCTTGCTGCTAAAATTGAAGATAAGGATGAATGGGTAATTTATAGTGGATGTTCACATCATATGAATCAAGATAAAAGGAACTTTCTATCTTTGCAAGAATTTGATGGCGGTCTGGTTAGATTTGGAGATGACAAGGCATGCATGATCAAAGGAAGAGGAACTATATCATTGGATGGTAAGCACAATATTGATAAAATTTACTATGTTGAAGGTTTAAGGCATAATATTTTGAGTGTAGGAGAATTGGTGGATAAGGGATTTCAATTACAATTTAAGGATGGAAAATGCAAAATCATTAATAGATCTGGATTGGAAATTGCAACCAGTACTCAGACAAAAGGTAATATATTTCATTTGAATTATAGTGAGAAGACATGTTTGATTGCACATATTGATGAGAGTTGGATTGGCATAGAAGCCTATGTCATGTGAATTTTGATTGCATGGTAAAGATCAGTTCAACTAAGGCAGTTAGAGATATACCTAAGATTGTGAAGCCCTATAATCTGGTATGTAAAGAATGTCAAATGGTAAAATAGGTCAAAACCTCTTTTAAGAGTATACAAGACAAATATAATGATGTTCTTGATCTTATTCATACTGATTTGTGTGGTCCTTCTAGAATTAAAAGTTTTCAAGGTGATAGATATTTTATGCTAATCATTGATGATTATTGTAGAATGATGTGGGTTACTTTTATAAGGGAGAAATATGAGGCTTTTGAAAAGTTTAAAATCTATAAAGCTAGGGTTGAAACTGAGACAAGATTGAATATTAAGTGCTTAAGGTTAGATCATGGTGGAGAATTCACATCCAATGAGTTTAATAACTTTTGTGAGAGGCATGGCATAAGGAGATAATTTTTTGCTCCTCGGACACCTCAGCAGAATGGAGTTGTGGAAAGAAAGAACAAAACTATCTTTGATTCTTCTAGAACCATGATTATGGAAGCTAATCTACCTCATATCTACTTGAGAGAAGTAGTGAGCACAATAGTTTATACATTCAACAAAGTTCATATCAAAGGAGAAACTGATAAGACACCTTATGAATTATGTTTTGGCAATACACCTACAGTTAAGTATTTCAAAATCTTTGGTACTAAATGTTATATCAAGAGAAATGATTCATTGGCAAATTTGATCCTAGATGTGATGAAGGAATATTTCTTGGTTATTATAATGAAAGAAAATCATATAGATGTTATAACAAAAGATTGCAAAGAATTGTGGAGAGCGCTAATGTCAAGGTGGATGAGCAGAATAGAAGTCAAATTAGAATTTATGAGAAAGACCCAATAGTGGAAATGATCATAACTGAACTGGTAACACCTTAACCAGAATAGAATGTTGAACCAGTTACTCCAGTAGTATCAGAAAATTCAACTGTAACTGAAGAACGGGAAAGAGGAACAGAGAGTCATAAGACTCCTAGGTATGTAAGGTTGAATCATTCAGAAGATCAGATCTTTGGGGATATAAACAATGGAGTGATGACAAGAAAAAGATTGCAGCTAATGAGGTATGTTTAATTTCTCAAGTTGAACCGATATCAGTAACTGAAGCATGTAAAGATGAATGTTGGATGAAAGCTATGTAAGAAGAATTAGATTAGATAGAAAATAATAACACATGGATTTTAGTTCATCGGCCTAAAAATAAGAATGTTATTGGAACTAAATGGGTTTTTAGGAATAAATTAAATTAACATGGACAAGTTTTGAGGAAGAAAGCTAGATTGGTTTGTAAAGGATATTCTTAGAAGGAAGGAATTGATTATGGTGAAACTTTTACACCTGTAATTAGGATTGAAGTTGTAAGATTATTTTTTGCCTATGTTGTACATAAAAAATATAAGGATTATCAGATGGATGTTAAGTGTTATTTTTTGAATGGGGATCTTGATGAGGAAGTTTATATTGAGAAACCTAATGGTTTTTTACTTTGAGATGAGAAAAATATGGTTTGCAGGTTAAAGAAAGCCTTATATGGATTCAAACACGCACTTAGAGCTTGGTATGCAAGGTTGGACAAATATATTTTAAAACTTGGTTTCACTAAAGGTAATGTTGACAATAATCTATATTATAAAGTCACTAATGATGATATACTGATTATTAAGGTCTTTGTTGATGACATCATTTTTGGAGGTGAAGATAAGTTGTGCATGGAATTTTTTAACAATATGGAGAATTAATTTGAGATGTCTATGATTGGGGAAATGAAATTTTTCTTAGGTTTGCAGATTACTCAAACTGATAAAGGTATTTTCATCTATCAAACTAAGTATGCTAGGGAGATGTTGAAGAAATTAGGTATGGAAAATTCTAAACCGGTTAGTACTCCTATGTTTACAAGTGAGAAATTGACAAAGAAAGATGAATCGGCACCGGTAAATCCTACAAGATACAAGTATATGATTGGAGGTCTGCTATATTTGACTCAAACTAGACCGCATATAATGAATGCAGTTTGCATTGCATCAAGATATCAAAGTGATCCTAGAGAAAATCATGAGAGTTTTGTGAAAAGGATTTTTAGATACTTACAAAGAACATATGAAAATGGTTTGTGGTATCCTAAAGATGATGACTTTACTTTATGTGCATATACAAATGCAGATTGGGCAGGTGATTTTGATGACCGGAAAAGTACTTCCAATGAAGCTTTCTTTCTTGGAAAGAAACCTATTTCATGGATCAGCAAGAAACGGTCATGTACTTCCTTATCTACTGCTGAAGATGAGTATGTTGTTGCTACTACTAACCGTACACAAGTTCTATGGATGAAGAAAATGTTGAAGGACATAAAAGTGCATTGTAATGGACCGGTAGTTATTCACTATGATAACTCTCCTGCTATAGACATATCAAAGAATCTGGTATTTCACTCTAAGACAAAGCATGTATCTATCCAGTATAACGTTTTGAAGGAGAAGGTGGAAGAAAATGAAGTTAGATTGGTTTATGTGAACACTAAAGAGCAGATTGCAGACATCTTCACCAAACCTTTGCCTAAAGAATCATTTGAGTACCTCAAAGACAGATTAGGAGTTTCTGCCCCTCCAACAGAAAACTGATTGATGTTATTTGGCATCAGTCTGGTATGCATTATCAGAGATATTATTCATTCTAGATTAATGCAGTGATGCTACTACTCATGGGGAGTAGTTAGTCTTATGATTCAGTGGTTTATGATTTTTCTTTGATATTTATGTCAGATCTCTAGCATTAATGTCAAAGGGGGAGAGATATTCATGTGAAAAACTTAAAGAGATATATACATTAGGGGGAGAAATTTGTAGAACTTAACTGTGATATCATCTGTAGAGAGAGTATGGATCATAACTTCATTGCTATATTCTTGTATGGGAGATTTATTAGGCATTTCTTGGCACTTGGATATTTTTTACATCTAGTGTTGCCATCAATGCCAAAGGGGAATATTGTTGGCAATTTGGAGGAATTGATTATGTGGTACATTGATGTTTTTTCATTGATGTCAACACTAGCTGCTTTGGCTACTTTACCAGTATCCTTTTGGTCCCGGTAGGTTGATTGGTTTTCGGTTGGTTAGATCATGATGATCCAGTATGCTCCGATATGCTTTGGCTTAGATCTACTATTCATGCTACTCGGATATATGTTCAGTCAGTTGGTTTTGATTTGGTGATCGGATGCTATCTTATATATTGGTAAGCTTAGTTTGTTGATCTAGTGAGGGTTTCATCATTAGAGCTTTATTGAAGATCTTTTGATGTTAAGCATAAGTGGTGTTGGTGCAACTTCTAGTAGAGATTCAAGATATTGATGGTAATCATGTTTGAGACTTAACTGATTGGGATCATTGCTTTAGCGTGTGTGGACCTAAATTGGGTCCGGTACTATCTAGGTTATGGACCAGCTTAATGTAACGTATTGTTTGGTCTTCTCGATGTGTTTCTAGGATTACTTATGGGTTGGATGATATTTGTTTGGTCTCACGCTGACATGTTTTATAATTATGTAATTTCTTTATTGTCTAGTGGCCGACCTTATTGTTTATGGTTGATGGTTTGTATATATATGTGTATGATCTCATTGTAAATCATGATGGATAATGCGGGATGGTATGCAAGAGAATAATGTAATAATCATTCGTGTAGAGGATTTGGTCGATCATTGGTGATTGAGTTGGGTTTATGCAAGATGTTTTAGTCCTTCAATATTGAGCTTAACCAGAACTATACTCAAGCATTAGAGATGTTATCATTGCAGTTCATTATTTCTTTCGGATTGTAGTCTAGATTTTTATGTAGTCAGTGAGACTCCTTTTGTAATGAGCAGTGTGCTCTAGACTATTGGCCTTCCTGCAAGTGTAGGCCCCTCAATTTGTAATCACATATTTACTGCAAAATTATTATCTGACTGTGGGTAGGCTTCCCGCCATGGTTTTTCCCTTTACTGGGTTTTCCATGTACAAATCTTGGTGTCATGTCAATGGTATCTATTCTCTAATTGTTGCTTGTGCTTAATTTGAATATCTACTATTTTGGTAATTGGTTTATGTATTCCGGCATTGATCTTATGTGTTCCGGTATTAAAGTTTCAATTGCTTAAGGTTCCTGTAATCTGGTGACAACTGATTCACCCCACCCCCTCTGAGTTGCCTTCTAGTTATTTGAACTATCTAACAGAGTGAGCTGAGAGTATAGCTTGAGGAGTTGTTGGAGAAGGGTTTCATTTGTCCTAGTGTATCCCCATAGGGTGCACTTGTGCTATTTGTTGGAATTATACACTCATATGAGAATGGTAGTTATTGTCATTGATGGTAACTAGGTTCAACTAAGTGGCAACATGGTTCATAGGTTATACTGGCAAAAGACTTCACCTACTGACACCGGCAGATACTACAAGGTTTACTCACAACGACATCTAGTTTACATCGGCAACAAATCATAAAGATATCCAAAGCCAACTTGGCAATAGTATTGTTTATGTGAAATGTATTATAATGTAAATTATATTTGTATGGCCGACATGATGTATTGTAAAGACTCATATATGTATGAGATCTTCTAGGTCATTTGGTTAGGAGTAGTATGCAAAGTTTGTAAGGAAAATGTATGTAAGCGGTATATGTAATAGGATAGAGAAATGATACCGGATAATTGTATAAGCACTTTGATGCATTTATTTTAAGAGCAAATAAGAAGCAGAGCAGAGAGAAGACCATTTACCAGCAAGGTTTTGGTAGAGGTATCAGACAAAGCTTAAACCAGTATTGAATCCAACATTGCTGATGCTATTTTGAAGCAGTACATTGTTATTGGATTTAATCATCCAATTATGTAGTCAGTGGGACTCCATTTTGTTATTGAGAAGTGAGCTCTAGGCAATTGGCCTTCCTGCATGTGCAGGCCCCTATTGTACTGAGTAATATTTATTCATATTGGCCAGTGAGTAAATATTATTGGTCACAAATCCCACCAAGGTTTTTCCCTTACCGAGTTTCCTCACCAAAATATCTGTGTTATGGTGTGCATTGATGTTGATTCTTTTGTTTCTCTTTACTACATTATTATTTGCTTACCAACATATTAATTTCAGTTATAAATTTGCAAATAAATTTAAATCTTTCATCAACTGGTTAGACATTGATTCATACCCCCCCCCTCTCAGTGTCTTTGGGATTAACCAAATATCTAATAATTGGTATCAGAGCCTGGTCCTCTATTTGCAGAAGCCTAACAACTTGAGGAATATTGTGAAACCGGTACCGATGGAAAGTTTGAGATAATAGTTGGAAGGATCTCTTGAAGATTTTGATGCAGAAAAATTAAAAAATATCAAACTGGAAGATGAACTCAGAACTACTCAGGAATTCATCAAAGCACTTCAAGAAAACTTGGCCAAGGCACAGAACAAGAGAAAATAATTACATGAGCAATTGCAAAAACAAGATGATGAAGAAAAAGAAACTCTCAGAGATATTGCAGAGAAATTGAGACAAGAGAATAGTAACATGAAGAATGAGATGCAAGATTTAACCATGAGACTATGTAAGGATATTGAAGATAGAAAGAAGAATGAGGAAGATCTAGCCAGAAGACTTAATGAAAGATTAGATGAATCTCTAAGGCTTAGTTATGAAAATGATATGCTCAAAATAGATTTGATTCACATGCAACATGACAAAGAGGAATGTATGAGACAAGTTAGCACTCTGGAAGGTGAGTTGGTCACTGCAAATGAATACAAAGACAAATTCAAAAAGAGTTCAGACAAGCTTGATATATGCTGAAAAGTCAAAAACCTGATGGAGAAACAGTTGGACTTGGATTTGAACATGGAGAAAGTTCTGGAACTACAAACAATCAAGATCACAGCAAATCGGTAAGGCAACCTAATGCTTATAAATTCAATGGGAAATGTTTTAATTGCAACAAATTTGGTCATAGAGCAAATTCATGCAGATTTAGGAATAAACAGAATACAAACTCATCCACCAGTCAATGTTCCAAATGCAATAAACATGGTCATAACTCAGACAATTGTAGAATGAATGTAAAATGCTACGTTTGTGGTAGATTTGGACATCTATCTAATAAATGCAAAACTCAAACCAATCAAGGTTATGGAAAAGTTATTCAAAGAAACAATGTAACCTGTTATGCATGTAACAAGATTGAGCATATTGCAAGATTTTGTAGAAACAAGAATGTACCAAGAAACAACAAAGGCTCTAATGAAAAAGGAAAGGAAAAGGTGAATGAAATCAAGCAAGAATTTACTAAACAATGGATCAAGAAGAGAGATCAAAGAAATGATGAATCTGTCTCTACACCAGTAGAACAGAGCAATCCTGCATAGGCAGGAGATTCTTCATCTAACTAAGGAATAATCATTAGGGGTAAGGAAACTAATTGAAGATTGTGCATTTTACCCTCAGATGGTGGTAAGAAGTCATAAATCTTCTTTACTGGCAAATATGTTGAGTATTCACTTAACCGGCAAAGCATTTATTGTGGTTGTAAGTTAACCTTTTGGTTATAAAGCATTGAAATCCCTCATTTCAACTTACCAAAGCATTCAAGTATTCGAAGAGCACAAAAGTTGAGCACTGGCATTTAAGAAGCAAAGCAACAAGGAGTTTTTAGGGCATCCAAGGTTTTCATTTAAAAGGTATTTATCTTACGACATGGCTTCTTCATCTTTCATTCCTGAATTCATTGCAAACCCTACTATTGTGGAAAATATCAAGTGTCCTAGACCAATCTTTAAGATCATCCCTAAGATAGCTAAGTTGGATGACTCCATTGGTGCATTTTCAAAAATCTTGAAGGGAGTTGCATTTACTAAAAACCCTAGGGCATACATTCACTATAACATTAAAGATTTAGGGTCTAAGGATATAAAGAACATGTTCATGAATGTTATCTCAGGCAAACAAGGTGTAGTCAAACCAGAACACAAGATTGTGGAAGATTTAGGGTTCATTGGCATCCTTCATATTCCTGAATTTTTAGATGAGGTTGTCCATTATGTTCTTAGCAGAGTTCACAGTGAATTTTTTTATGGCTAGACTCAATTTTGAAAATCACTAAGGAAGCGATTAAGGCTGTTACTAGTTTACCTTCTACCGGCACTATGCCTCAGAAGAAAAAGAAAATTCCAAACAAAGAGGTTATGAACTTAACCGATGCAACATCAAATAATAGATCACTTAGGGTTAGTGATATAACTGATAACAATGTCAAATATACTAGTATGGTTATTGGATATAAGGTGGCTCATACTAATAGGATAAATTTTGTTTCAAGTCTATGCATTCATAGTGCCTATGAGATGATAATAAACAATGCTAAAATTGATCTGTGTGAGCGGTTGAAAGATGAACTGATAGAAAACATGGATAAGATCAAAGGTGACAAGAAGGGAACTTTCAAATTTGGTAATTTACTTGTATGTTTGATGTTGTATTTCTCAAAGGTGATTCTCGGTATAGGCCACAAAGACTTTGCCTATGATATTTCTGTTGGAAAATAGATAAAGGAGGCAATTACTGGCATAGGTTCAGATGGTGACAAGCATGTAAAAGAGTATTTCAAAGACTTTCAAGCCAAAATGAGACAAAGGGAAAGAATCCCTCAAAGCATTATTGACAAATATGACAAACATATATGCTTTATAATTAAAAGAGATGAAGTATGGATGGAGGTAGTTAGACGTAGAACTATTTGGGTAACTGAGATGGGTTATGAAGTGGATTCACACATCTTGGAATCTTATGCCAAGATACTCCTAGATGCTCCACTAGAACCATCTAAAAAGATCTTTGGAAATGTTGATACTATTGAAAAAGATGTTGATATGCATAAGCAAAGGAAGAAAAGAGACAAAGTAATAAAAGATGCTTCAAAATTTGTTGAAGTTGTTAAAAAGGGATTGTTGAAACTTGATCCGATGAGTGGTGTTGTTGAACAAGAAAGAAAATCAGAACAACAACCAGTAACACATATTTCTCTTGTGGCTACCTCATCTAATTATGATAGTGATAAGGCTACAGAATTTAAAAGGGTGGATAGGAATAAGAGAAAACCCTCACCGACACCTGCTCCATCACCAAAGAAAACAAGGACTCTAAGAAAGAAACAACAGGCTGTGAGAGAGTCCAGTGGTCCCAAAAATAAGGTTACATAGAAGAAACTAGAACAAAAGGTATATGATACTCTTTCACCGGCAGAACTTATTGTATATGGCGAAAATGGATAACAATAATAACGATATTGAAAGGCTAAATGAATTCAACCACAAAACCCTAGCCTAACAACAACAAAGATCCACCATAACATATGAAGATTACCTAAGACAATGCAAATCAAATGAAATCACAAAGATTATACCATCACATGTCCAATAGGGTTTGGATCTCCATTCTTCCTATCTCCATTGATCTTGCTTGATATATTTGCTCTCAGATTTTATGTGCACAAGAGCTCAACAAAGAACGGAATGTGGTTGCAAGTAGGATCGCCTATGTTCAAAAGCGTAGTGTAGTCAAGTGCATAAATTGATTAGAATGATTGATTAGGGTTTGATAATGAAGGAAGCATCTCCTTATATAGAAGACACCATATGAAATGGAGGGATAAGATTGAGAGGTGTAAAAGGAGGTCGGCTATGATTAGAGGGTAGGTAGAGAAAATAATAAAATAATGAAAGGGTAGGTAGTGTAGGAATTAAGAGATGAATGACATGTGTCATGGGTAGAAAAGGTTAATGAATTAATTAAATAAATAAAGATTTATTTAATTAATAGAAGGAGTGAGATCAATTAAATAAATAAGATATTTATTTAATTTAGGAAAAGGATAATTTAAATAAATAAATGTATTTATTTAAATGAGAAATAAGGCTAGAAGAGGATAAATGAATTAATTAAATAAATAAAGATTTATTTAATTAATAGAAGAATTAAGCTTAGATAATTAAATAAATAGATTGGACAATTTTGGGTGTCTATATTTTGCCCCTCTTTGAAACAATGCGGCTTGTCGCGTTATTTCAAAGAAGATAATATGAACTGATACAAAGTTGCCCCAAGATGGGAATGATATGCCCCCTCGAGAGATTGGATGAAAATGTCCGAAAAGATTGCAGACAATATCTCGATAAGAAAGAGAGGCTAGAATGGATTGACCGGATAAAGTGACAGAGTCATGGGATAATGAAGACTGACTCAGGAGACGAGGGCTAGGGCAGTCTATAAGATAGACCATGAGGGAAATACATCCTCATTGTCATCTACACCTCCAAGAGATTAGAGTGCAGAGAGAGAAAAGAGCAGTAGCAGTCAGCAGCGATGGCTTTGGTTCATAGATTCAACCACGTTCATCGATTCCAGAGGCCAGCAGAGGCAGGAGAGCTGGTAAGTACCGCAAAACCTCCTTGTACTTTGATGCATTTATTGTTATCATTAATGCATGCTAGATAGAGTAATAAATGCGCGTTTATGTCAGGAAAGTGCATTTGTGTCCAAAAATGTGAATTTGTTTCTTCTAGGTCAAATCGGCAGTTCTGTGATGAACATACGCTATCGATTGGATAAGCTGCTAAGAGGATACACTCAAACAGGTCCTCTAGGGAAGACTAGGATAGCAAATAGGGCTAGGATTGACAATTCTATGATAGAACATACATTGCCAATTAGGAAACTACTCAAGAGGATTCAATCAAGCATAGGCCCTAGGATAAGATGGATCAAGGTACCTTGTGATGAATAGTGACTACCAAGATATAGTACTTTGTGATGAACAGGGATTACTAAAATATGAGCAACACTTTGTGATGAACAGTGAGTGCAAATGTGAGCAGCACTTTGTGATGAACAAGGAGTGCCAAACACGTAGTATTTTGTGATGAACAGGGAGTACCACTAGGATAGAAGCAACACTTTGTGATGAACAGTGAGTGTCACTAGGACTCAGATGATTGATTTGTGCCACTGCAGGAGTATTTGCCTATGTTGGAGTCACGGGAGAGATTCCCATCGACTTAGAGGTTGCGACCTGAGCTGACAGCCGAGGAGCGAGCTGCGTTCGAGGCTATGGGATTGAGACATGTGTTGTATGTGCCTAAGTTTCATGTGAACATGGGACTATTGACTGCACTGGCGGAGAGATGGCACTCTGAGACTTGTACATTTCATTTGTCGATGGGGGAGATGACAGTCACCCAAGAGGATGAGCTGACGGAGCTGAGGGAGATCTGCGAGGGACAGGTAGATGAGATCCAGGAGAGTTATTAGATGGAGATGGTGGTGGGGATGGAGATGATGATGAGATGATGGTGGCAGAGGCCGATGGAGGAGGAGGGGAGCAGTTGGAGAGAGGAGGGTTGCACCGCGAAGGGAGGGTGGAGAGGACAGGTAGGCTTGGGTGGTGAGGGGTCGCGGTGGATTGCCGCTACAGGTGCCAGCAGCACAGGGTCCCAGATAGGGACAGGTATAGGGACAGATACAGGGACAGGTACCAATACAGGCACCAGTACAGGTACCAGTACAAGCACAGGCATAGGGGCAGGCACCCGTATAGGGGGAGCCACAGGGGGCTGAGGCCGAGGAGGATGAGCTGACAGAGCTGAGGGATATTTGCCAGGGACAGGCAGATGAGATCGAGAAGTTGGAGAGGGATAGGCTCAGGAGGCGGCTCTGAGATACTGAGTGGGAGCGAGACCAGGCCATTCAGCGCTACACAGAGGCTGAGACAGCACTAAGGGCTGGGAGGCAAGTAGCAGAGGACACCAGGGCCGGATATGCTTATGTCCTATGGGCAGGGGAGGAGATCGATTATTGGTGAGATCTCTATTATGGTGCAGTGCCAGCGGATCAGCGGGCGAGGAGCTTCCATAGACCATCGCAGATAGTGACAGCTACGGGAGGGAGCCGAAGGAGATAGGTATCTAGTGGTGGGGTTATGGGTCCTCCACCACCACCAGATAGAGGGGATAGAGGGGATGATCCTGGGGCAGGTCCTTCAAGGGCTCAGATTCCGTTGAGGCCAGGCGGCTCCGAGGGAGGGAGTTCATCATAGTCGTAGAGGGCTCCCTATGTATCAGTATTGTACCATTTTTGTATGATGATGTAGACACCTGCGGGTGATTGTAGCCATATGATTTTGACATCATTGTATCATGACACTTATGATTATATAAATGAGATGATTCATCTTTGCGGCAGCTATATGCATGTGTACCTATGTGATGTATGTTTCTATGCGATGCTTATGATATGGATGCAAATATGTACATGAGGAAATGCAATATATTTTTTTATTCTTTTATGTTTTATATGTGTATGCATGATGCAAATGTGAATGTATGTAATGCAGATGAATATGATAATGCAAATGTAAATTGTGCTAACAGGTGTTGTGTGTAGGATGTGATGCAATTGTGATATCTATATGTATGTATGGAATGCTAACATGTGACAATGTAGGTGCAACTACATGAAATGCAAATGTTTTTGGTGTGTCATTATACTCAGTCATGTGATAGCAGGCTATGCAGACTTGAGAAGGATGATGGAAGGCAATCAAGAAAGGGGGATGGAAGATAGAAGATATGAAAGTGAAAGAGCTTCTTGTGCATTATCATCATTGAGCTTTATTATGGCAAGTAGGTTATGACAATCAAGGCATATGTTCGACCCAGAAAGTCATTGTACCTATTTGCATGGAGATAAGATAGTCACAAACAAGGAATGCCCCAGTTCATACTAGACTCACAGTGTCCTCATATCCTTGGACAAGTCATAGCATTACTAAGAGACAATCCACAGACAACGAATACAAATAGGTGACGATACCCCATCCTCACCTTTCTAGTCAAAGACATCGTGGAGATAGAATCTCTAGTCAGAGACATCCCGGAAAAGATAAAAGACATGTCACTAAAAAAGATGAAATCAAAAGAAAACCAAGACTCGACACCAACATCCACTGTAGTCCTCAAGTTTAGTGTCTCTTGTCACTTGTATAAGTCTATTTGATTGTGGTCACAATGTTTACTTTCACAAAAAGGATAGATAGCACTGAACCATATGTTGTCTGAGTCTATTGAAAGATTTGATTTGTTGAAGCCCATTGTTGCTATTGTGTCTCATCTAAAACTGACTGAATCCATGAAACTGATACTTTATTGTGAAGAAGACGGAACTTTATTCCAGATTGGTGATGCAAATGCTGCTGTATTGCGGATTGTGCGCGGATAGACTAAAGGAAGCTGGAAGAAATTGTACTCCTCGAAACATGTGATGTTCTTAGTTCCACACCCATCACTAGACATAGAATTTTCCTTAGCCATAGATAGGATCTGATTTATTATGGATGGAAAGGGAGGTTTATTATGAATGGCTAACCAATCTTGGGTAGATCAATAACAAGCCATGATGGGAAGGGTAAGTTTATTATGAATGAATAGGTTGTGGGTGTGTGCAAAGTGAAAGCATGAAAGTGAATCCTGAAGGAGGGAGGAGCAATGTCTCTACACATGGCGCTGGTGACCCAGTTTTCACCATGGTACTTGCCCAGGGCGCCACTGAAGTGGTTTTCACCGTTGGATGAAATTATTTCTCTTTATTTTTTTCAATTTTTCAATGTTTTTTGTGTCACAAGGTGCCTGTTTGCCAGGTTTTCACCAAGTAACGATTTTTTTTGTTTTATAATTTTTTTTTTGTATTTTTGAAGTTTTTGATTTTTTTTGTATTTTTGAAATTTTTAATTTTTTTGTATTTTTGAAATTTTTAATTTTTTTGTATTTTTTGAATTAGGATATTCCAAAGAGCTATGTGTAGAACCTGTGAAAGTGCATGTTGTTGATAGGATCCTCCAAAGGTTCACCCTCTATAGTTGAGAGCTGATATGCCCCAGATCCATATGCTGCTGTAATGATGTAAGGACCAAGCCAATTTGGTTCGAACTTGCCCTTCTTCTCTTTGTCTTGCTGATTTTTAGGATTTTCTCTAAGAACCAAGGCACCCACCTCAAATGTGTGAGGCTTAACCTTATGATTGTAACTACAACATTCCTTGATTGAATGATGTGTAGATCGAGTGATTATCTTCCTTGATAAAGGAACTTAGATAGAATTACTAGTGTGTGGACTACATGGGCCCATATGCGTGTCACCTAAAGAAGTTTGGGCATCCCTGATAACAAAGTCCTTTGAGGAAGCTCCATTAAAGGTCCATGATGTATCACCAGAAGGGAAAGGATGTGCAGAACAAGTGAATGAGTGATGAAGGCTTATGATTGTGAAAAGAAGTGAAAGTATCATGACATGATGAAGACTTAGGATCAACAAGTATGCTTTTTGATTTGAAATTTTAGAAATTTTTCCCCCAGTTATTTTGGTATTAGGGGAGATCAACTCTTGTTCTTTTTGCTTCATAGGAATTTTGTCCTTGAACTTTATTTTTGTAGAGTCCAATAGATTTTGATTTTGATTTAGACTAAAGAACTTCTCTTTATTTTTGACTTTTAGATTTTTCTTTTCAAAGCTTGATTTTTGATCCCTAATTAGTAATGGCTTTTGTAATTCTTGTTGATCCAAGTCTGGGAGAGAAGTGGAAATGGAATGAGTGGATGAAATAATAAAGCTATGTGAGTTCTCAAGAGGGTTGGTGATACACTCAATAGATTCTTCGTTGGAACCACTCTTACGACTACTGATATCAAGAGTTGCTTGCACCACTAGAGGAGATTTGCATTCAGACTTAATAGCCACAACACTAGGTGGTTTCACACCCAATTCCTTGGCATTGAAAATTGCTTGTAGGTTGTTCTTGTTGACTGAATACCTTAGGAGATAGTGGGAGTTGATCAACATGAAATATATACTCACCACATCCCATGTCTTTAAACTTGAACTTTTCTTTGATCTCTGCTTGTTTTGATGTAGAAGCTTTCAAGGATTCTGGATCCACATATGCCAATGAAGGAATAGCCTCTCGATTGGCTGGAATTGTTATTTCTGATCTAGGTCATAGATTGTTGCAATATATGAATGGATTTGGGTCAGCTTTGACAGTTACTTCAACTCCATTGTGTGGAAACTTGATGCATCGATGATATGTAGATGGGACTGCGCTCATTTCATGAATTCATGGGCATCCCAAAAGTATGTTGTATGTGAGATCTAGATCCAGGACTTGACAAACCACATCCTTCATAACTGGCCCAACTCTAAAAGGTAAGGTGATTGTGCCCTTGGACGAACGTTCTTCATCATCATATGCCTTGATGGTGATTTGATTTGTAGAATTCACAGCTTTATCAGAATATCCCAATTGTTTAATTGTTCTCAATGTACAAATGTTTAGACCAGCTCCTCCATCTATCAGGACTCATTTTATTCGATGTTTGTGTATGAAGGCTTCAATGTGTAGTGGTGCATTATGTGGTTGACTTACAGAGGCATCATCGGCTTCTGTGAACGTGAGAGAGTGTGGAATGGAAAGGTATCCCACCATGGCTTGAAACTGGTCCACATTCAGATCAGTAGGAATGACAGTGTCTCTCAAGATTTTGTCAAGAATGGCTTTATGAGCAGGGGATATGCATAATAGCTCAAGGATGGAGATGAGCGTGGGTGTCTTCCCTAACTGTTCTACAAGGTCATACTCAGGTTTGGTTGATGAAGAAGCGGTGTTTTTAGTTGGAGCACCTTGCAAAGTAAATTTACCTCAATGGGTTGTGACATGACATTCAGAGGTAGGTTCGGAAGAAGATCCAACGCCTTTCAGATTGATCTTGGGTCTCTGGATAGAATTATCAGGGGTTTTGTCCTTGATGATAATGGTAGAGACATAATTGTCCATCGAGATGTGATTGATAGTTGAATCATAGTTGTAGGATGCTCTAGTATAGTTTGTTTGGTCCTTTGTGGCTTTAGCTTTTCCCTTGTCATGTTTTGGGAATGGTTCCTTAAACATCTCATGTTCTTGATTAGACAAATGTCCCTCAATCTCAATATCACCTCTATCAATGAGATCTTGTATGATGTTCTTCAGTCGATGACAATTTCCTATCTTTTGACCTTTGCTCTTATGAAATTCACAATACTCATCATCATTCCACCAATTTGGTTTAACCTTTCATTCATATGGAGGAAAATCTGGAACTGTGATTACCTTGTTTGCCACTAGCTTTTTGAAGACTGACTCAAGTGGTTCTCCCAAGGGAGTGTACTTCCTTCGTGATCTGGAAGTTGTTTGAGTATTCACTTGATTGTTTGTAGAACTTGATCCCGAAAAGATGAATTTGGGTCGCACTGTATTGGCATCAACAACACCATCATTGACTGTGTTCTTGTTTCTATTCCAAAATCTTGTCTTGTCTTTCCCTTTAAAGTCATCTTTGTTTTCCTTGAATATCTTAATGACTCCTTGTTCAATTAGGACCTTTTCTGTCGCTAAGCCTTTTTCAATGACATCCTTGAAGGTGGACAAACAAGCTTTCCTTAGATCATATCCAATGTCTTTGTTAACATTCTGGGTGAACATTTCTACCATTTGTTTTTGTGGAATTTCACAAGAGCATCTACTAGCTAGATTCCTCCATCTTTGTAAAAATGATGCAAAAGATTCTCCCTCTTTTTGCTTGGTGTTGCACAAAGTAGTGACTGATATGTCTGTCTTCATGTTGTAGGAGAAATGTTGAATAAAAGCCTCTGCTAAGTCAACCCATGACTTAATACCAGGTGGGAGTTGGGAGAACCATTCCATAGCTTGATCACCTAGGCTTTGTGGGAATAATCTCATCAAATATGTCTCTTTTGCTGCTACCTCAATGCAAGCTGTGAAAAATTGTCTTATGTGTGCCTTAGGATCCCCTTTTCCTCTATACTTATCAAACTTAGGCCTCACAAAGTGTGTAGGAAATGGAGGCATTGGAATGCTCTTGTCAAATGGATAAGGACATATGTCTCTCATTGTGTATGTTGGCTTTGGTGTATTTATGTCCTCCATTTTCTTTTGTAAGTCCCTGATTTGTTGCTCCAAATTTCTCTTAGGTGGAGATCAACTTCTTGGACCATACCCTATGCTTGAGGCACCAATTGAAGGAGGAGCATGTTGCATATATGGATGATATTGATCATACACATGTTCATATGGAGGAGGTCTATAGTGATGTTGCATATATGGACCACTTGGTATAGATTCATGTTGAGGAATGCCATATCTATTTTGTCCATGTATACCATACTCTACAGGCATGTTGTGTTCTAATGTGTTGCCCCCAAATTTGACACGGGGTTTCCTTGTGTCCAAATTTTGAGAATGCCTTTGAATATCCAATTGCTTTGGTGGTTGATCCTTAGCATTGATATGTGATTGAGCATATTTCTCTCCATAAAACTTCCATAATGGTCTGCGAAGGTGAGTATCATATGCTTGACCATGTGTATGTGGGATCTCTAGTTTTTGAAACAAAGATGATGGTGATTTAGGTACCATATGTGGTCCTCTATTGCCTCCACTATTAGGCCTTCTTTGATCCATGTTGGAGTGATTTTGTTGCAAAGGCTGATTTTCCATTATTTGAGACATGCCAAAATCATGAGGTATCTTGGCTCCACTTTTTGTCATCATTTGTAAGAAGTATTGTCTATCTCTCCTCATTATTTCCTCAACCAATTGATTGAAATGGGGATCCATAATGGATTCTTCCACATCTGCTGAATGTACTGAAAAGTTGTCCATATCATCATTGTGTGTATCATTGTTGTTTGTAGTGTCCATGTTCTCAACATTTGGAATGTTTCTATAGGCATCCATGTGAGGTAATGTGTTATGATCAGTATTGAAAAAGACATCATTGTCATACTCATAGACACTCATGTTTGCGGACTCTTGAGTCTCTTTAGTTTCTCTCCTAGATTTTTGGGAACAGGTTTCAACCATGAACTAGGTATTGACCAAGATGTGTGAGACTAGATGAAAATGGAAAGAGTATGGAAGACTAAGAGTTGGATGGAATGTAAATGAATCTGAGGTGTACTTGCAATGTCCAAAGTGTAAGACCAAGTATGTATGTAGTAGAGTAGGTGTGACTTCCAAAGAGAGGATAGTTTCTCTTGATGAGGTAAGTTGACCTTGACTCTAAGTAAGACCAAATGAGACCCAAAGGTGATAGACCTTGATGAGGGACCACTTAGCAAAATGTTGATGTATGTAGTGCATTGACAAAGTATGATGAGGACAAGCAAGTGACCTTTTGACTCAGATTTACACAAATGTGAATGTAATGTAAGGTGTAAAGCAATGATGGACTTTGTGAGACCCAAAGACAAGTTGAATGCTAGATTAAAACCTGGAGAAACAACCTAGGAAGCTCAAGAATTCCAAAACTGATTGCTCTTGTTTGCTGGACTGTAAAATTTTTCCAATTTGTGAAGTTGTTGGTTGTGACCAAATCTGAATGTTTGACTGTTTTTCGTGACAAGAGGACACAATGTTTGCAAGTGTTTAGACTGACAATGACTCCAAGAAAAGTGTGTTGTTTGATGTAAAATTGTTTTGCATACACTTGAAGACACAAAAGACACAATGTTTTGTTGTTTGGTCTTGAATGTTTGAATGTTTAAAATAAGTCAAGCACAATTCTTATGGCTGGCCAAGACAATAGTTGTTGATCCCACATGAGGTTTTACCCCCGAGGCTATGCTATTCAGAGCAGATACTTAGATGCTTGACCTCACTGGCTCCACCCTCGGCACTCACTTCTCGGGTCAGCCAAGCATCAGTCCCCACGAAAACTCCGTGTGGCAAACTTTGTATCTCTACTAAGAACCGTATGTGTGTGGGCTGCTACCAGAGGTCTGACATCCTGCCTCAACAACTAGAAGGATTTGGGCTTCTAAAACAAAAAGGTGCTAGTAAGGGCATCCACTCATGTGGCCATACATGCGGCACTTTCAGCTCTGTAAATATAGAAGGCTCCCAGCCAGTAGGGGTTACGCCCTACAACTGATCAAATAAATTTGATCAAACGGGTTTATGGGGAGACATAGTGTCGATATGAACTAATCAGCATACATTATCCATAGTTTTCACCATGAATACAGTTGTTTATAGTGGTTCGGAAGAGGTGGGTTTTCCTCGCTACCACTTGGGTCATTCTCTTCTCACTAGTAGTCCTAATGACCACACGGGAAGACAGGCCCTCTAAAGATTAAACAAAAAGAGCCTATTGCTCAAGACACAAAAGACAATGATTCAATTTTAGTGCACCAATTGAAGTGTTTGCTAGTCTATGAAAACAAGGCACACAATAAAAAAAAATCCAAAAACCCTTGCCAAGGACCTGCAACAAAGAGTTGTTAGTAGTTTGGATTGTTTCAAATAATCACCCCTTCCTGCAAGCACACAAGTTAGGTAAATTTTTAGATCCAAAAGACTTTGTGAAATAGGGGCCTTCAACCAAACGATTTTGCTTTCAAGACAAGCTGCACCAATTTCGTTAGCTAGATCTGAAAATGTTAGCTCAAATAAACTGGATCTGAAACTTTAAATGCAAAACCCAAAACTGAATCAATAAACCCAAAATTTGAAACCGGTGAATACAGACGCGATTACCCTCAACATAGATGCGACTTCCTAATGCAGACGCGATTCTATGAAACATAGACGTGGCTCTAGAATCCAGACGCGACCTCTGGACACAGACACGGCTAAAAACACCACAGACGTGACTTAATAACACAAACGCGATTCCTGGAACCTACAAAATAAAATACTACCAATAACACAGACGCGATTCCAGATGTCGCAGACGCGCCAGAAAATCAAAAACGCGATCTGAAAGTGCGCAGACGCAGGAATATCAAAATGCTGTCAAAAACGTCAGATCTGCAACTTCAAAACACAAGATCTGCAACAAAGATGTTAAATACAAAAGGGACAAGAGTCCCACCGGGTGTGCCAAAATGTATATGGTGAAAATGGATAACAATAATAATGATATTGAAAGGCTAAATGAATTCAACCACAAAACCCTAGCCTAACAACAACAAAGATCCACCATAACATATGAAGATTACCTAAGACAATACAAATCAAATGAAATCACAAAGATTATACCATCACATGTCCAATAGGGTTTGGATCTCCATTCTTCCTATCTCCATTGATCTTGCTTGATATATTTGCTCTCAGATTTTATGTGCACAAGAGCTCAACAAAGAACAGAATGTGGTTGCAAGTAGGATCGCCTATGTTCAAAAGTGTAGTGTAGTCAAGGGCATAAATTGATTAGAATGATTGATTAGGGTTTGATAATGAAGGAAGCATCTCCTTATATAGAAGACACCATATGAAATGGAGGGATAAGATTGAGAGGTGTAAAAGGAGGTCAGCTATGATTAGAGGGTAGGTAGAGAAAATAATAAAATAATGAAAGGGTAGGTAGTGTAGGAATTAAGAGATGAATGACATGTGTCATGGGTAGAAAAGGTTAATGAATTAATTAAATAAATAAAGATTTATTTAATTAATAGAAGGAGTGAGATCAATTAAATAAATAAGATATTTATTTAATTTAGGAAAAGGATAATTTAAATAAATAAATGTATTTATTTAAATGAGAAATAAGGCTAGAAGAGGATAAATGAATTAATTAAATAAATAAAGATTTTTTTAATTAATAGAAGAATTAAGCTTAGATAATTAAATAAATAGACTGGACAATTTTGGGTGTCTACACTTATCAATGAAATAACTCAAGATGGCAATCTTGGTAATGTTAGTAAGTTTTATCATTCTTTGAAAGATTCTGATAAGGATACCATTGAGGAAAGTATAATTTTGTATCTAGCTATATATAAGAAGGTTCTTATTGAAGTTATAGATGTTCTTCCTAATGATTTATATCTGAGACTTGAAGCCAAGAGAATGTCTATTATGGAACTAGATAAGAAATTGAAGGTTGAGGCACAATTTATGTTCATCCTATTAAGTCTAAGCAAGAAATTGATGATTTGATATGTGAAGCTAATAGGACTGTTTTTGCAAGTGGCCACCGAAAAGTAAGCCTCATGGCCGGTAGAATAAAAGAGATAGCAAATGAAACAACAGATAAGTGGGACATATTCTTTGTTGAGAAAGAGAAAAGATAAGAAAATGAAAGATAGAAAGTTGACAAATCCTTTACTAAGGTATATCAAAAAGTAGATAAGGGTAAGAGTAAGGTTGACAGTGTTCCTAATTTCACAATAAAAGATAACTTACCTACACTGGCACAGGACACCCCGCTGGTAGTAGCAGAGGCACCAACAGAAATGCAAAATCAGTCTAAAGAGAAGTCAGAGGAAGTAAAAGTAGATGGTGTTGATCTCGAGTCAAACATTGTGTTCACAATGAATGTTGACACTCAAGACATCAATATTGTTATGGATAAGGAAATTGCTGAGGAGACGAAATCTGAATCTGTAAATGTTGATAAATTTGAATCACCACTAAAGGTAGTTGACACTCAATAGAATGTTGAGATACCAATAGAAAAAGAACAAGAACAAATAGAATCTGAACCGACAGATAATAAGAATGAGAATAAGAATGAGAGTAAGGATGAAAATAAGGAAGAGAAACTGGTTAAAGTGGTTGAACAGGTATCTGGAGAAGAGAAGAAAATTATTGCAGAACCTGACACTTCTCCCAGTACTTCCACTATGGATTTCAGACCCACAAACATCACTGATGTACTATTAGATTCAATAAAGAAGATAACTGAATGCAATGCCTTAGCATTTAAGGTAATTGATGAATCTCTACCGATTTTGCAAATGATTGCATCGGCGTGCAAGGTAGATCATATTGTTGGCTCAATAAGTAAATTGGACACATTGTCCAAATTCGTTTCTTATAACATTCAATCAATAGATAAAATAAATGAGGAAACTATTCAGAAAAAAGTTAATAAGGAAAAGGAAGATTTCTTTGATAAAACAATAAAGGATAGTACAGAACAGATTGATTCATTGCTACTAGCATTGAATTCCACTATTTTGGAATATAAGGAATTGTATAGGGAAGCCTGCAAACCTCATCATTTAACATAAGACATTGATGAATAGATAAGGAAAATTCAGAAGGAGATTGATGACATTGCAGATAACATGATTGGTTCTTCGAAACTAACATTAGTTCTGGATCTGGAAATGGCTATTTATGAAGAGAAAATTGAAAAACTAGAAAGAGAGAAAGTAAGGTTGAAGATGAAAACCTGAGAGTTAAATAATAAACTTGGTCCTAGATTGGATAATCTACTGACAAACCAGAATAAACTATCCAAGGCAACAATTCAAGGATACAATGGAGATGGAGGACTGGTTGGAGAAAGATCTGATTAAAGGGGACCCGAAAAATTTGGAGGATGTTATTAGAACTATGAAAGAGTGGGTGGAGGAGGACAAAGACAATGTCAACACCCGGATTGCCCATAATGAGAAGGCTTTGAAAAGCCTTATGAACCACAACCTCTAGGTCCTTAAAGTTTCTTCCCAGAATATGAACGCGCTGGTGGATCATTTGGAAAAGAAAAATCAAGATAAGAACCTGGTAATTATAGAAGATGCTCCAACCTCCAACCTCCAACCTCCATCCCTACCCACCAGAACCCTAGGCATAGAACTAGGCAGACCACTATTGAGAAGGACACCAAAATGAAAGAGAGTCAGATTGGATAGGAAAACAACGACGTGAGGGAAGCGGCCAAGGCGATGATGCTCTTGGTACAGAATGCTAAGGAAAATATGAAGAGTTTTTAATTATCTTGTAATACTAGGCTTGGGGCCAATTTCTTGCTAGCCTCTTGCTGTCCTTTTCTCTGCTGCTAGTTTTTTTGTTGGTCTTTTGCAGTTGTCTTGTTTTGTTTCCTTCTTGAATATCTTTTGAATGTAATCGGGTTTCGGGTCCCTTAAAACCTATTTTTACTTAATTAAAAACAATTCAAGGAGACAAACCACCAGAGCAACAAATGCATTATCTCATTGGGATGATCAGGTAAACAAAGATAGTAATTTCCGACAGTACAAAGTTTTTGCAAAGTCTTAACTTGGTTTTGGCTTATATTTTTCAGATTGTACATAACCGGCTACAGGTATCTAGGTAATTTTTTTAATTTTTGATACTTTTGACATCCTTTGTCATTGATGTCAAAGGGGGAGTGGTATAATGAGAAAATGTATAGAGTAAGGCATGGTGACAAGTGAACAGAAGGTGATCATTTGCTTAGGGGGAGCAATTTCAGTTTTGATTTTTCTCATGAGTGTTGCCATCAATGCCAAAGGGGGAGATTGTTGGCATTATACACTTAGATGAGAATAGTATATGTTGTAATTGATGGCAACTAGGTTCAACTAAGTGGAAACATGGTTCACAGGTTATACTAGCAAAAGACTTCACCTACCAGCACCGAAATATACTACAAGGTTTATTAACATCGACATCTAGTTTACATCAGCAACAAATCATACCGGCATCCAAACCCGACTTGGAAATAGTATTGTTTATACAAAATGTATTGTAATGTAAATTATATTTGTATGGCTGACATGATGTATTGTAAAGACTCATATATGTATGAGATCTTCTAGGTCATTTGGTTAGGAGTAGTATGCAAAGTATGTAAGGAAAATGTATGTAAGCGGTATATGTAATAGGATAGAGAAATGATATCGAATAATTGTATATGCACTTTGATGTATTTATTTTAAGAGCAAATAAGAAGTAGAGAAGAGCAAAGAACATTTACCAACAAGGTTTTGGTAGAGGTATCAGACATAGCTTAAACCAGTACTGAATCCAGCATTGCAGATGCTATTTTGAAGCAGTACATTGTTATTGGATTTAACCATCCAATTGTGTAGTCAGTGGGACTCCATTTTTGTTGTTGAGCAATGAACTCTAGGTAGTTGGCCTTCTTGCATGTGCGGGCCCCTATTGTACTGAGTAATATTTATTCATAGTGGCCAGCGAGAAAATATTGTGGGTCACAAATCCCACTGAGGTTTTTCCCTTACCGGGTTTCCTCACCAGAATATCTATGTTATGGTGTGCATTGATGCTGATTCTTTTGTTTCTCTTTACTGCATTATTATTTGCTTACCGGTATATTAATTTCAATTATAAAGTTGCAAATAAGTTTAAATCTTTCCTCAACCGATTAGACACTGATTCACCCCCCCCCCTCTCTTAGTATGTTTGGGATTAACCAAATATCTAACACTAATTGTAAAGAAGAAGGACGATTCTTTTTTGTTGTGCATTGACTATAGACAATTGAATAAGGTGAAGGTGAAGAACTGGTATCCTTTTCCTCGGATAGATGACTTGTTTGACCAGATTAAGGATGCAAAGGTATTTTCTAAAATTGACCTTAAGTCTGGATATCATCAGTTGAGAATACATGAGGCAGACATACACCGCATAACTTTTCGTACTAGGTATGGGCACTACGAGTTCACAATTGTGTCATTCGGTCTCATGAATGCACCATCGGTCTTCATGAGTTTTATGAATGGTGTGTTCAGGACATACTTGGATAGATTTGTGTTGGTTTTCTTGGATGACATTTTGATTTATTCTAGATCAGTGAAGGAGCATGACGATCATGTCAGACAGGTTTTGCAGTGCCTTAGGGAAAATCAACTATACGCCAACTTGGCAAAGTGTAAGTTCTTTGAGTCAGAGGTTAGATATTTAGGCCATGTTATATCAGGAGAGGGAATCATAGTTGATCCCTCAAAGATTTAGGTGATAGTGGATTGGCTAGCACCCACTAATGTGGGTGAGGTGTGTAGTTTTATGGGACTTGCTAGTTATTATCGCAGATATGTGCAGGATTTTTCCTAGATTGCTCACCCCATTACTTCTCTTTAGAGAAAAGGGAATAAATTCATTTGGTCAGAGCATTGTGAGACATCTTTCAGGATCCTTGAGGAGAGGTTGACAAATGCACTAATTCTTGCAATTCCAGATCCACTAGGTGATTTTTTTATTTGCATTGATGCATCATTGGAGATTCTAGGAGCAGTGTTGATGCAGGATGGAAAAGTCATAGCATATGAGTCATGGAAACTCAAAGATCATGATCTAAATTACCCCACACATGATCTTGAGTTAGCGGTAGTGGTTCATGCCTTAGTCAGATGGAGGCACTTTCTTTTAGGGCATCGATTCGAGCTACACAGAGATCATTGTAGTTTACAGTATATATTTATGCAACTAAATTTGAATGCTTGACAAAGGCCCTAGATGGAGTTTCTATGCAAGTAAGATTTTGAGATGAAATATATTCAGGGGAAGGAGAATGAAGTTGTAGATACCTTGAGCTATAGGAGACATGAGATATCAACAGTGATGCTTGAGGTAGATTTAAGTGTTGGCCATTTGGTGTAATTGGTTATGTGTTGCATTGATGCCAACACTAGTTGTTTGGATGCTTTACCGACACCCTTCTGGTCCCGGTAGGTTGAGTGATTTCTGGTTAACTTGGATCTGGCATGATCCGGTAGGCTCCAGTATAGTTTGGTGATGGAATTGGCTTGTTCATGATACTCATGCTCATATTTTGTCAGTTGGTTTTGGTCTGGTAATCAGATGCTATCCTACTTGCTTAGAAGCTTGGTTTCTGGTTTCGACGAGGGTTTCAGCGATAGAGCTTTTGATGAAGATCTTTGATGAATTGCATAAGTGGTGTTGGTGTAGCTTCTGATGGAGTTTCGGGATGCTATTGGTGATCATCTTTGAGACTTGATGATTAGTGATCATTTCTGAAGCATGTGGACCTATATTGGGTCCTAGTTGATCTAGGTTATGGACCGGCTTTAATGTAACATGTGAATTGGACCTATCAATGTATTTCCAGGATGTCTTATGTATTGGATATTATTTGTTTGGTCTAAGGCCAACATGGTTTGTAATTTATGTAATTGGTTTATTATCTGGTGGCTGACCTGATTATTTATGGTCGAGGGTTTGTATATATAAATTTTAAAATCTCATTGTAGATCATCATGGTTATTGTTAGAGGTCATGGTCAAGGAATGTAATGTGCGAATAATGTAATATCATTTAGACTGAGGAGTTGGTCAACCATTGGAGATTGAATTGCATTTATGTAAGAGGATTTAGTCATCTGGTATTGAGCTTAACCAGAACTGATCATCCCAAAACTCCACCAAAAGCTGCACTGACACTTCTCTAGATTGTAGTCTGGGTTTATATGTAGTCAGTGAGGCTCCTTTTGTGATGAGTAGTGCACTCTAGGCTGTTGGCCTTCCTATAAGTGCAGGCCCCTCAATTGTAATTCACATACTTACTATAGAAGTATTATATAATTGTGGGTAGGCTTCTCACCATAGTTTTTCCCTTTACCAAGTTTTCAACTTATAAATCTTGGTGTCATGTGGATGGTATTTATTCTATGATTATTGTTTATGCTTAATTGGTTTAACTGGTATTTCGGTATTATTGTTTTGGGTTCTAGTATAAAATTTTTAATTATTAATGGTTCTAGTAATCCGTGACAATAGATTCATCCCCCCCCTCTTAGTTGTCTTCTAGTTATTTGAACTGTTTAACAATTGGTATCAAAGCTTTGGTCCTCTCTGTAGAAAGCTTAACTGCTTGAGGAAGATCCTATGGCAATTAACAGTTCAAGTTCATCCAGTTCTTCTGGAGCTATCTTTCGAAGTGATATTTTGAGGCTTGATTGAACAAATTATATAGTATGGAAGATTCAGATGGAAACTCATCTGATATGTCTTGGCAAGGACATTTTGAAGATCACACAAAATGGTGTCACACCCTATAATCTGAGATCTAGAAATCCTCCTTCAGAAAACATGGACAAGGAGGTTGAGAATGATTGTAGAGAAATAGAATCCCTCTTGTGTGCACTTTTTGATCAGGAAATAATGGGATTAACCAAAAAAATATCTGGAAAGGCTATATGGGATAAGTTGGAGACTCTTAATGAAGGTGACCCTATAGTGAACATTGCTAAACTTGATGGTTACCGAGTGAGATATGAAAACCTGAAGATTGATGGTGTGATGAAAGAATAAGTATTTGATCAACTACTGAGAGGGGGAGGTGAATTAGTAGATAGAAAAATTGATACAAACTTCACCAATCTCAAAAATCAATCTCTCAAAGTAAACTTAGAACTAACAATGTAATATCTCTGTCAAGATAAAAACTCATAAGATAAATCGGTTGATTGTCATAAAAAATTAATAGTAAACAACTTCTTCATTTGTCAATGCTTCCAGTTATCATGACTTATAAAAATAGTTAAGTATTTAAGTAAATCAACCATGAAAACATAAAACATTCACCACTTGACAAAAATATTTTTGACGTGGAAACCAAAATAGGTAAAAACCACGGTGAGATGAGACTCACAAGATAACTATCTGAACTCTTTTGAAGTTTGCCCTATTAGTAGCCTAGCCTGTTAAAGATTTACAAACAGTCATGTTAAGAACTGATCCTGTTAGGAATCACTCGGTTAAGGGATTGACTACAAATGCCTTGTTAGAAGCAATACCCTGTAAAGGAGTAACCTCGGTAGAGGATTTGAAAATCCAATCTAATGGATCACCTTGCTAGAGGATTTGAATAGCACCAAGCTTGTTAGAGCTTACCCCGTTAGGGGATTTCAATTCTATTGTAATTGTTAGAAAACAATAGGAGTTTGTTGATTTGTTTGAATAGAACTACACTTGCTTGATCAGATCTATTTCATGCTCCTATCTTCCTTTACTCAAACTGTAGATACATCATTCAGTTCGGCAACTACACACTCAACTGATCTGTGCTCACTCTTTGCCAACTCATCAAACTAAACAACTTCATGGACCTTATAAACAAATCAATCAAGTCAGTAACACAACAAAAACCTAATTCTCATAGAGATTACAAACAAATCGGTTCAAGTATGACCTTTGGATTACATAGAAATCTTTGCACATCAATCAAGAAAACCTTGATCTCTCCTTGAACACCGCTTCATCGAACTTAGTAACTCATCACATGCTTTGCATTAGGTGCAATACATTTTCTCATTCCCTAGACAAAAACCATTACAACAACTCACCAAAATCTCTTGGAATTGTCTTCATACAATAATCATACATGTCATAATCATTACCACTCATCATCAGATCATAAACCAATATAACCAATTCACCAAACTTAATCAGTTAGGGTTTATCAAAAACAATAGGTAGGGTTTACTGGTTACAGTAACAATATTACAATAATATCAACAATATCATTACTGGTTAATTGACATCAATTCCAACATAACATATCATTAATGCAATCTTCATGCAAATGCCAACAAATATGGAAGAAGATGAAAGGATTACTGCATTCATGGAAAGGGTAAATGAGATTGTTATGGGAATTCAAAGTTGTGGTGGAACTCTGAGCAAAGATGAAATTGTTTCTAAAGTCCTGAGAGACCTACCACCAGCTTACAAAATGAAGGCTACTTCTATCAATGAATTAAGAACAATGGCTAATACATCTGTCAACAAAGATAATTTGGTTGGGAAACTATTTGCTTTCGAGATTGAAGAATTTGGACCTTCTAGAGCTATGAAGACCGAACCTACTTTTCATGCATCTACATTTACAACTAGTGAGCAAGATTGGAAAGCTTTGTATGCAAAGGAATTAGAAGATATGAAGAGAGAAGATGATGAGTTTGAGCAACTTGAAGCACTATTTGCTAGAAGAGTACCTAAAGGACCAGTAGGAAGTAAGTATGAAGGAAAAAAACCTTTTAAATGTTTTGCATGTAATAAGATTGGTCATTTTCCATCTAGATGTCCTGAAAGGAATTCAATATTTGAACAAAGAGTTAGAAGATCATTTAAGCCTAAACCTTGATATCAGAACAAGTATAAGTACAAGAAAAACAAAGACAAATCATGCTACATAGCGGATGAGGAAGGCATTACTGATTCAGATGATGAACCAACAGAAGACTCTGCTAGTGGTTTCGACAATGGGAAGGAATGGGTGTTCCTAGCTATAAAAGAGGATGATCTAGCACTGGAAGAGAATTTAACTGAAGAGAAGGCACTTGCTGCTAAAATTGAAGACAAGGATGAATGGGTAATTGATATCGGTTGCTCACATCATATGAGTGGAGATAAAGGGAAGTTTCTATCTTTACAAGAATTTGATGGCGGTCTAGTTAGAATTGGAGATGACAATGCATGTATGATCAAAGTAAAAGGAACTATATCATTGGATGGTAAGAACAATACTAATAATGTTTATTATGTTGAAGGTTTCAGGCATAATCTTTTGAGTGTAGGACAATTGGTAGATAAGGGATTTCAATTACAGTTCAAGGATAGAAAATGCAAAATCATTAATAGATCTGGGTTGGATATTGCAACCGATACACAGACAAAGGGTAATATATTTCATTTGAACTCCGGTGAGAAGACATGTTTGATTACACAAATTGATGAGAGTTGGCTATGGCATAAAAGGCTATGTCATGTAAATTGTGATTGCATTGTGAAGATCAGTTCAACTAAGGCAGTTAGGGATATACCTAAGATTATGAAGCCCTATAATTCGGTATGTAAAGAATGTCAAATGGGTAAACATGTCAGAACCTCTTTTATAAGTATAAAAAATAAATTAAATAATATTCTTGATCTTATTCATAATGATTTGTGTGGCCCTACTAGAGTTAAAAGTTTTTAAGGTGATAGATATTTCATGCTAATCATTGATGATTACTCTAGAATGATGTGGGTTACTTTTCTGAAAGAAAAATCTGAAGCATTTGAGAAGTTTAAGATATTTAAGGCTAAAGTGGAAACTGAGACAAGATTGAAGATTAAATGTTTAAGGTCAGATCATGGTGGAGAATTCACATCCAGTGAGTTTACTAACTGTTGTGAGAAGCATGGTATAAGAAGACAATTTTATGCTCCCCGGACACCTCAGCAAAATGGAGTTGTGGAAAGGAAGAACAAAACTATCCTGGACGTTTCTAGAACAATGATGATGGAATCTAGTATACCTCATATCTACTGGAGAGAAGAAGTGAGCACAACGGTTTATACATTCAACAAAGTACATATCAAAGGAGAAACTGGTAAGACACCTACAGTTAAGTATTTCATAATTTTTGTAGTAAATGTTATATCAACAGAGATTATATTATTGGGAAATTTGATTCTAGATGTTATGAAGGCATATTTCTTGGTTATTATAATGAAAGAAAATCATATAGATGTTATAACAAGAGATTGCAGAGAATTGTGAAGAGTGCTAATGTCAAAGTAGATGAGATGAACAAAACTCAAATCAGAGTTTGTGAGAAGGAACTGATAGTGGAAATGATTATATCTGAACTAGTAGCACTTTTACCAGAATGGAGTGTTGAACTAGTCACTCTGGCAACATCAGAGAATTCTATAGTAACTAAAGAACAAGGAAGAGGAACAAAAAGTTAGAAGACTCCTAGGTATGTGAGATTGAATCATTCAGAAGATTAGATCATTGGGGATAAGAGCAATGGAGTGATGACAAGAAGAGGATTGGTAACTAAAAAAGTATGTCTAATTTCACAAGTTGAACTGGTATCATTAATTGAGGCATGTAAAGATGAACATTGGTTGAAATCTATGGAAGAAGACTTAGATCAGATTGAGAAAAATAACACATGGACCTTGGTTCCTCGGCCTAAAAATAAAAAATGTTATTGGAACTAAATGGGTTTTTAGGAATAAATTGAATGAGAATGGTCAAGCTATAAGAAATAAGGCTAGATTGGTTTGTAAACGATATTCTCAGAAGGAAGGAATTGATTATGGAGAAACTTTTGCACCTGTAGCTATTATTCAAGCTACAAGATTATTTCTTGCCTATGTTGCTTATAAAAACTACAAGGTTTATCAGATGGATGTTAATTGTGCATTTTTGAATGGGGATATTGGTGAGGAAGTTTATATTGAGCAACCTGATGGTTTTTCACTATCAGATGATACAAATATGGTTTGTAGGTTAAGGAAAGCTTTATATGGATTGAAACAAGCACCTAGAGCTTGGTATGCAAGGTTGGATAAATATCTTTTAAAGATTGGTTTTACTAAGGGCAGTTCTAGCAGTAATTTATATTATAAGATCGCTAATGATGATATACTGATTATTGAAGAATTTGTTGATGACATTATTTTTGGAGGTGATGATAAGTTATGCATAGAATTTTCTAAGAATATGGATAAATAATTTGAGATATCTATGATTGGTGAGATGAAATTTTTCTTAGGTTTGTAGATTACTCAGACTGACAAAGGTATTTTCATCTGTGAAACTAAATATGCTAAGGAATTGTTGAAGGAATTTGGTATGGGAGATTCTAAACTGGTAAGTACTCCTATGGTTACAAGTGAGAAATTGACAAGAAAAGATGTTTCAGCACTGGTAAATCCTACAAGATACAAATCTATGATTAGAGGTCTACTTTATTTGACTTAGACTAGGCCTGCCATTATGAATGTTGTTTGTATTGTTTCAAGTTTTTTGAGTGATCCTAGAGAATATCATGAGATGGCAGTGAAAAGGATTTTTAGATACTTGCAAGGTACATCAAAATATGGCTTGTGATACCCTAAGGATGATAAATTTACTTTATGTGCATATACAAATGTTGATTGGGCTGGAGATGTTGATAACCAAAAAAGTACTTCTGGTGGAGCTTTCTTTCTTGGAAAGAAGTTGGTTTCATGGATCAGGAAGAAACAGTCATGTACTTCTTTATCTACCATGGAAGCTAAGTATGTTGTTGCTGCTACTAACTATACACAAGTTTTATGGATGAAGCAAATGTTGAAGGATATAAAGGTGGATTGTGATGCACTGGTAGTTATTCATTATGATAACTATGTTGTTATTGATATATCAAAGAACCCGATATTTCATTCCAAAACAAAGTAAATATCTATCAAGTAAAAAATTTTGAAGGAGAAGGTGGAAGCAAATGAAGTTAGATTGGTTTATATGAACACTAAAGAGAAAATTGTAGATATTTTCATTGAACCTTTGACCAAGGAATCATTTAAGTACCTGAGAGACAGATTGGGAGTTTATGCCCCTCTGGTAGAGACTTGATTGATGCGGTTTGGCATCAGTCCGACATGCATTATCAGAGATACTATTCATTTCGGCACTGATGTGGGATGCTATTACTCAGGAGGACTAGTTAGCTTTGTGATTCAGTGGTAAATATGTTCTTGCTTTGATATTTCTGTCAGATTTCTGGCATTGATGTCAAAGGGAGAGTGATATTGATGTGAAAAATAAAAAGAAAGAGAAAAATAAAAATAAAGGGGGAGAGATACTAATATTCAGAGTTGTATGTGGGATATTGTTGGTTGTCTTCCATTGGGGGAGACTTGTTTGGCATTTCTTGGTACTTGGATGTTTTTCAGATCTAGTGTTGCCATCAATGCCAAAGGGGGAGATTGTCGGCCATTTGGTGGAATTGATTATGTGTTGCATTGATGTTTTGTCATTGATGCCATCACTAGTTGTTTGGATGCTTTACTGGCACCCTTTTGGTCCCAATAGGTTGAGTGATTTCTGGTTGATCCGACATGATCCGGTAGGCTCCAGTATAGTTTGGTGATGGAATTAGCTTGTTCATGATACTCATTCTCATATTTGGTCAATTGGTTTTGGTCTGGTGATTGGATGCTATCCTACTTGCTTAGAAGCTTGGTTTTTGGTTCTGGCGAGGGTTTCACCGGCAGAGCTTTTGATGAAGATCTTTGATGAATTTCATAAGTGGTGTTAGTACAACTTTTGGTGGAGTTTTGGGATGATGTTGGTGATCATGTTAGAGACTTGGAGATTGGAGATCAATGCTGAAGCATTTGGACCTATATTGGGTTTTGGTTGATCTAGGTTATGGACCATCTTTAATGTAACGTGTGGATTGGACCTATTGATGTATTTTCGGGATCTCTTGTGTATTAGATATTATTTCTTTTATCTAAGGCCAACATGGTTTGTAATTATGTAATTGGTTTATTGTCTGGTGGCCGACCTGATTGTGTATGGTTGAGGGTTTGTATATATAGATGTAAGATCTCATTGTAGATCATCATTGTTATTGTTAGAGGTCATGGTCAGGGAATGTAATGTGTGAATAATGTAATATCATTCAGGCATAGGAGTTGGTCGATCATTGGAGATCAAATTAAGTTTATGTAAGAGGATTTAGTCCTCTAGTATTGAGCTTAATCAGAACTATACTCAGGAATAGGAGATGTTATCTTTTGTAGTTCAACACTTCTCTAGATTGTAGTCTGGATTTATATGTAGTCAGTGAGGCTCCTTTTGTGACGAGCAGTGCGCTCTAGGCTGTTGGCCTTCCTACAAGTGCAAGCCCCTCAATTCTAATTCACATACTTACTACAAAAGTTTAATCTGACTGTGGGTAGGCTTCCCACCGTGGTTTTTCCCTTTACTAGGTTTTTCACATATAAATCTTGCTGTCATGTGGATGGTATTTATTCTGTGATTATTGTTTATGCTTATTTGATTTAACTGCTATTCTGGTATTATTGTTTTGGGTTCTAGTATTAAATTTTAAATTGCTAATGGTTCTAGTAATCTGTGACAATGGATTCACCCCCCCTCTTAGTTGTCTTCCAGTTATTTGAACTATCTAACATTAAGAAATTGTATTCTTAGCGCACTTCTAGCAGATTCTTGGTATCAGGAGGTTAGTTCAAAGATTGCATCGGGTAGAGCTTTAGAGGGAAGATACGCAGGATATTTAGTGGATGTGGATGGTCTTCTCAGACACATGGGATGCATTTATGTTCCACCATCTGATGGACTTCAGAAGTTGATTCTAGTGGAGGATCATCGTGCACCTTACTCGGCACATCCTGGTGTCAAGAAGATGCACGCAGATTTGAGACAGCTATATTTTTGGGCAAGTATGAGGAGAGACATAGAGGATTTTGTGTCATGTTTCCTTGAGTAATAGTGGGCTAAGGCAGAACATTAGCATCTGGCAAGATATTTACAATCTCATGCAGTTCCAAAGTGAAAATGGGACATCATTTCCATGGATTTATAATTGGTTTGTCTACATCTTCATGATGACATGATGTTATTATGGTCACTGTTGATCAGCTGATTAAGGTTGCACACTTTTGACCACTCAGATCTTCATACACATCAACTTTAGTAGCGTAGATTTTTGTCAGGGACATTATCAGATTGCATGGTATTCTACGTAAGATCATATCAGATAGAGATCCAATGTTCACTTCTGCATTTTGGACAACTTTACAATATGACCTAGGGACTCAGCTGAATTATAGTATAGCTTATCATCCAAAGATAGATCGCAAGACATAGTGTGTGAATTAGGTTTTAGAGGACATGTTGAGGATGTGCATGATGGATTAGCAGTCCTGATGGGAGGATTACCTATATTTAGTTGAGTTTTCCTATAATAATGGGTACCACGATTCTATTGGCATGTAACTATATCAGGATTTGTATGGTAGACCATGTCGCACACCCTTGAGTTGGGACAGATTAGATGACAGGATACTCATTGGTTTAAAGATGCTACAAGATATGGAAGAGAAGGTTGTGCATATCAGAGAACATTTGGCAGCAGCACAGGACAAACTGAAGAAATATGCAGATGCACATTGAGTGGACGGATAGTTTTTTGTAGGTGACAAGGTATTTTGCCAGTTCACCCATGAAAGAGTATGATCCATTATGGAAAAGGCTCTAATTTGGCATCTTTGTTTGTAGGACCTTTCAAGATTTTGGATCAGATTGGTCCTGTAGCTTATCACCTTTCCTTGTTGCCTAGCTTGTCCCGCATCCATGATGTCTTTCATGTATCTATTTTGAGGTTATATCATCCTAATATTTTGCATGTTCTTGATTGGAATGCATTGGAGGTCGAGGACGAGTAGCTTTCTTTAAAGCCCATGTGCATTCTACAATGTAGAGAGATGTCCGTCAGATGTTGGGGAGTAGAGAAGGTAAGGGTCTAGTGGGATCTGAATGATGATACATCAGCTACTTGGGAGGATGCAGTGTAGATGAGAGAGTTTACCCCTATCTGTTATCAACCTTCCAGGAGTAAGCCTAGGCAAAGGGGGTAGGATGTAGTGTCCAGCCTTGACTGGACATATATTTCATTTTGATAGACATAGACCTTTATTTTATGCAGGATGGATATGTTTAGAAATTATTAGACATATTTTATGCTATGGATTATGTTCATGATCAAGATATGATACTTTATATGTTTCAGATAATTAGTATGATGATATATACCATGTGGATTCATACTATTTTATGATGATGTTTTATTGATGATTACATGATTTGATAGTTTTACACGCATTCATATGTGTGAAATGAATTACATTGTTTATGCCTTGATGATGCTTAGTAGTGCTTACCTTAAACTTTGATTATATGTATGCGTGATGATCACCGATTGTACATTGTCTGACTGTATTTGTGAGGAATCAACGCCACATCACTCATTGCGAGTGGGATGTGTCATTGTAATATTTTTTGACTTGTCTATTATTTATATATATATATACATATATGTATGTATGTATATATATATATGTATGTATATATATATATATGTATGTATATATATATATGTATATATATGTATGTATATATATATATGTATATATATGTATGTATATATATATATATATGTATGTATATTTATATATGTATATATGTATGTATATATATATATGTATGTATATATATACATACTGTGTGTGTGAAAAAGTGAACCTGTAGCTGCAAGCACAACACTTCAATTAAGTCATTATATGCATGGTTAGTAATCAATAATCAATAAGAAATAAACCATAGCAAAGCAACTAATTGCCTTCTAAAGATGTGAGTATAAGATTGCTCTCATATTTTTATAAGCAATACCAGTGACTAGACTACACCAAGACGAAGGATTTAATCTATATGATATTAAGCTATATGGATGCAAGATGGATGAATAATTCAAGCAATAATAATCAATTCAAGCAACAATGGATGCAAGCAATAATGGATGTAAAATGGATGCAAATAATCTAAAAAGCACAATAATCTTCAATGACTCCAGAGCGAAATTAGCATGATAATAATCTCCAAGCGTGTTCTCAAAAATATCTGGGGTGAATTGGAATGAGAGCTGAAGACTGAATTTATAGAGAATCACAAGAGAAGAAGCTCAATTTAGGATTAATTGAAATAATTGAGAAATCATGTTTAGTTAACCTTGAGATAGATTCCAATTATAGTTTAATTGAAATGCATTCAAATTAGAAGTCCAAGTTGCATTGGAAAATAATAAAAAATTAATTCCATGCATATCTGATAAAAATAGATAATTCTTTAATGCATTCAAGAAAAAGGTCTTTTCAATGCAACTGAACTTCTTTTTCTGAAAAGCTTTGAGTTCCAATTTTAGAGAATAGTTCAATAATTCAATTAAATTGCTTTTCTAATTTCAAGTTCTAAATTTAGAAAAATAAATAATATCTCAAGTTTGATTTCTCTCTCAATTCAATTATTTTTTTGTTTTAATTTCAATTCAACTCTTTGTAATAAATTAATTCATCTTTTGTAATAAATTAATCCTTTTTGCATGATTGAATGACAAATATATTACTTAATTAAATATGCAAGGATATTTAATAAATTAAAATGGGATAATTGATCAAAATGATATTCTTGGAAATGATTTGATTAATTAAATAAATATTTAATTAATATTGAGTAATTGGTTTGCCATGTGATTTTTGATAATTAAATAATTAATAATGTGCTCAAGATTGATTTAGTTGCCTTTGGTTAGGACCTTGGTGATGTTGTCGAGATTAGGGGCCCATGGTTTAGATGACCAATTTTAGGGTATTACATTTGCCCCTCTTTGAATTAATGTGCGAACAACACATTGGTTCAAAAGAATGTGTGATGTCTAGGAAATGCCAGTTCTGAACTTGATTGATCATGAACTAGATGAAAAACAAGGTGTTTAGGTTGATTCGAAGCGACAAAGCTGAATGAAGTCTGATTAAAGTGATACCGATCACGAACTTGATTGAACTGAGGAACGATAGAAACCAAAGATACCAAACTTGAACTTGATTGATCAAGAAGTGGATCTTACTGATCTAGAACTTGATTGATCTTAGATGTAGTGAGTGATGATAAAAATTGATCTTGAACTTGATTGATCAAGACACAATGAGCGAAGAATGAACCGTCTAGCTTGATCAAGAAACAAATACTGAACACCTGCTTAGATTTACTGTAATCAAAGAAACTCTTTAAATTTTTGATTGAGTTTAAACGAATAATCAGTTTGATTTGAAGCGATGAAACTGATTAATGTTAAGAGATTAATTCAGATGAAAGACAAATATCAGCTTGATTTGAAGCAATGAAACTGATATGCCCCTAGCGGTTGATTTGATTCAGATGATCGAGAGATCTCAACTTGATGTGAAGCGATGAAGCTGAGATGCCCCTTAGCAATAAGGATTGATTTTCTTTAGTTGAAAAGATTTTGCTCAACTTTTGATGAAGATTTGAAAAAATTTCTCGACTTATGAGATGTGAAGTCATAAGGTCGTGAGTATGCCCCCTCGAGAGCGAAATCGAAAGATAGTGAGGGATTGATTATAGGCAATTGTTTGGCAAAAATAAGTTATTTGAGCACAAATTGATTCTCAAGATTTTTTTTTTTTGAAAATTTCGGTGTTGATTGATGAGAAATTGAGCGTAGAGTTGATTTAAATGTTGATGTGTAGAATGAAATTGAATTAAGATTCAGCATTGAAATGGAGCACAATTTGAAGAAAGAATGAGCATTTGATGAAAAAGCGCTAAGTGGTCAAAATTGTGAAATTGACTAGCAAAATGATCTCAAATTTTGATTTCGATCCCGAAAATGGAATCAGAGCAGGCAAATTAGCTAAGGGTACAATTTTCATAACCATCGGAGAAAGTTGAAAAATTAGGTTTTAGGCTATATATAGGACGAAAGTGTCATTTTCAAATCATTTTAACCCTCCAAGTTTAAAAATTCAAAAAGCCTTCTGCGAAGAAAAATGGTGGTCCCTACTCGTCAGCATCGATTTGAGCGCTAGAGACATGACAATCGACCCCGAAACTACGAGCCAGCGGTAAGTGATCGATCTTTAGCCTCTTTATGTTTCCAATTTTGAATTTTTTTATTCATTTTTCATGTTTTTCACAGGTTTTGGGTCGGGTGTCGTGGTTTATCGTGCGAGACAGGATCCTGTCTCGTACAAGAAACTGGCAAATTTTCTTTTATCGTTTGAAGCCATTAGATTTGTCTTATGGGATTCACCCTTGTGTCGTACAACAGGTCAGTTAGAAGACCATTTTGTCATACAATGTGTATAAGTTTGTCATTTGAGGCTATTTTCTCGTACAGGAGCTATTCCTAACTCATACGAGATGCTATTTGACTGTGTTTTGTCGTTCGAAAGACAGTGATCATTTTTGAAAGTGTAAACATGAAATTTTGCTTTTGCATTTGACTTATTTGGATTTGTGTGATGTTTAACTTCTCTTGTAGGCTCATTTGGAATGTTTTCTAATGGTCATTGTTGGGTTTTTTTGCAGGTGTTCTTACCTCCTGTGCTCTTCAGATGTGTATATCCTCCCACTATGGCTTTAGTTCATGATTTGTCTGAGGTTGAGCAGGCTCATGTTGATATGTGTGGCTTGACTCACCTGATGAGGTTACCTGATATCCATGTGAACCATGAGATTCTCATAGCGTTGGTAGAGTGGTTTCATTCAGAGCATAATACCTTTCATTTGCTAGTTGGGGAGTTGACTATCACTCTTGAGGATGTGTACAGGATCCTTTGTATCCCTTTTGCTGGGGATAAGGTGGATTATGATACTGCATTGTTACGTGGACTACAGGCTCTTAGGAATGTATTCATGGATCCTGATATCTTGACTCATTCCATGAGTTAGGATATATTGATGAGCAGGTACTATGAGGAGTATCCGCTGGCATGTGTCCTAGCAGCTTTTATTGGTTGCTTCTTGATGCCAGACAGAGGACAACAGGGTTTCCAGAGTAGATGGGGCCGTATGCTAGAGAGGTTGATAGAGACCCCTTAGAGACTTAGCTGGGGCTCTTGTTTGTTGGCCCATATGTATCGGGAGATGCATGAGATTGTTTACAGAGATGGGCAGAGCATGGCCACAGGGGTGTACATTTTACAAGTGTGGGCTTGGGAGCACCTTCCCATTTGTCGGTTGATTGTAGATGACAGTAGAGAGCCAGGGCAGCCGATTATTTACAGGTATGCTGGATATATTATGTAGCCCCATCTAGGAAAGATAGACTTCTGGCGATAGTAGCTCAATGATCTAATAGTTGTCATATGGAGACCGTACAGGGGGTTGGATTCATGAGATGACTGGCAGGTGGTTTGGAGAGACCTGTTTGTTACACGCCCACTAATTGGGAGGTCACAGACTATTATGGAGCGATTTGTCATTTCACGAGTGATGAGGCAGTATGGCTGGCCTCAAGGGATCTCTCAGGAGTATATAGCGTATGCTCGATACACCAATGAGGAGAGACAGGGATGGTCACCTAGGATATCCTATGCTTTAGCAATGCAAGAGCTGACAGGTTTACACCGCCTGAGGTGGGATTACCTGGATGATATAGTAGATGCAGGGGTATTGCCCCAGTACAAGGATTACTTTCAGCAGCATCCATTCCCTCAGTTTACAGATCCAGGAGAGCAGGCTCCTCATATTGAGGATGTGGAGGATGATGCCCCCGCACTAGCACAGGGATAGGGCCAGAGGTAGGGCCATAGGCAACGATAGGCATAGAGACCAGATGCTCCACGACAAACTAGTGGTGATCTTGGTGCTAGCAGCAGCGGGGTGCGAGCTAATGTTGGACAGCAGAGGGGTGAGGGTGGATCCCTTGGGAGAGTAGGCGTGAGGTTGGGCGGTGGAGAGGAGGAGCGAGCAGCTCCAAGGCAGGTCCGATAGTGGCGGGATGAGTTGGGTGGAGATGGCGGTGGAGATGGCGGCAGAGAGCCTACGAGAGAGTAGGGGGCTAACACGAGATGGTCAATGAGAGAACGTCTTGCAGAGCTGCAGTCATAGTTGATAGTGGCTCAGACTTAGCTGGCAGAGTGAGACCGACAGCTAGTTGAGGTTAGAGCTGAGCATGATCACCAAATCATAGCATTGAGAGTCGAGTTGAGAGCAAAGATAGAGTCTCTACGATAGGAGGTGCTTCTCCAGAGCAGTAGGGCTGCATATTATGTGGCGGCATATAGTGTCGCAGTTCCTGTTGCACAGCAGGTGCAACCCTATTCATAGTATATGGCTAGATCAGAGGGAGCACAAGCACCTCGATAGGATCCTGAGCATCAGGCTCCTGCTTCTCCACCAGGCGATGAGGGAGAGGGTGCCAGCTAGATGATTCTTTTTGTAGCGGGGATATTTTTTGTAGACACGCCCATTTTTTGTAGACACACCCATTTTTTGTGGCCTATACGATTCTTGCTCTAATGGGAGTTTGTATATGTCATTGGACATCATTTTGTACCCTTATACTTGACATGATATATATACGAGATCCATTTTGACTTCATTGTACTTGTGTCAATCGACTATGAGATGTTTCTATATGCTTTATTCTATATGTATGCATTTATTTCAACATGAATGTATGTAATGCAAATGATTATGAATGTATATTTTCCGGTTTCTTTTCATATGCAAATAAATGAATGAAAATGAGTAATGAGTAATGAGTAATACAATTTTTTCATTTTTCTATGCAATAAGATCAATGTAAATTAATAATAATGAAATGAATGAATCTATATGAAATGTTATGTATGTAGCTAAACATCTCAAAACACAAGTACTCGATCAGAGAAATAATGATAAAAAGACCACTTAGTGTAAGAAATGATGATGCTTTCAGCTCTCATTCAGAAGATAAAGAGATTATTACTATACCAAAATCACTCTAGATTCACAAAAATGCAAAATGAAATGCAAAATGATATGCGAAATGAAATCTAAACTTAGTCACTAGATTTAAAATACTTAAGATTCATCACTAAGCATAACGAACACAACAAGCATGTTAGAGTTCCTTTCTTTTTCAATGTGCAATATTAATTATCTTATCCGTAATGACCCTTTTTTCATTCATATCCTTGGACAAATTTCGTAGGGACCCGAATTGCATCATAAAGAAATTCCCTCAAAACAAACAAATAAATGATATGGGCCTCCCTATAGCATACAAATAAGCGGAGTCGAGGTATGTGAGGCGATTTCACCTTAATGTGAAGGCTCTTATCACAGACACCCAGCTAATTTATATGTTTCCAGATCATCGGGATCATTCCTACAAGTAGAAAATAAAGAAAATATTATGCCCCCAATCCTTGCACCTCTTAGTCACAATAGACTTCCTTGAGTTACTCAGAGGGATAATAATCGAAAACCAATATAAAAGACAACACATAAAGAAAATTTTCATTCATAGCTCAAACTGTTTAGTAATTGTTTTTCGTTATGTTGTTTTGCTTGTTAACTTAGTGATAAACTCTTTGGTAGTTAGGAGATAGGTAACTGACTCAGAGTGGATGACCAAGTTTCATTGACGGAAGAATGACTTGGTTGACACTGCTTAGGATATGTAATGTGCTCTGTCGAGTAACCTAAGACTAGAACGTTGATCAGTTTCAAGTCATGAGGGTTCCAATGAACCAAGATGTCACAAAAGTGACTGAAAATATGTACAAGCAAAAGCAAAAGATGCCTAAAAGCAAGAAATGTCAGTGTTGCATTGATAGATGGAACGCTTGAGTACAAGAGGCTCCTGTTTGCCAAGTTTTCACTTACTTGGTAGAGATTCATTTTTTTTTACCAAGGTGCTTGTTTACCAAGTTTTTACCAAGGCAATTTCTCTCTTTTTATATTTTTTTGTCTTTTCTTTTTTTTTCTTTTTTTTGATTTCTTCAGGACTTTTTCTGATTTTTAGGATTTTTTTTTTCAGGACTTTTTCCAATTGTACAAGTTTGCTGGAGCAAAGATTGCTAAGCGAAGAATTTCTTCAAGTGGATGGTGTTAATCAGTTCACGGAGCTATTCTCCTTCCGAGTTTGAGAGTTGATAGGCACCAGAGCCGAATACTACAGTAACAATGTAGGGACCCAGCCAATTGGGTTCAAACTTCCCTTTATTGTCACGAAATTGTTGATTTTTTGGATTCTCTATTAGAACTAGGTCACCAACTTGAAATTCTCTTTATCAAACTTTCTTGTTATACCCTCTGGACATTCTCTTCTGATACACTTTGAGATGATCAAACACCACTTGCCGATGCTCATCTAGTAATTCGAGTTCTTGCAATCTAGATATTCTACGATCTTAATTAGTAACAAGACCTCACAATGAAACTCTTAGAGATGGTATTTCTACTTCAATAGGTAATACTGCTTCGGACGCATACACCAAAGAAAAAGGTATAGCCCCAGTAGGTGTTCTGATACTGGTTCTGTAAGCCCATAATGTAGGATTGAGCTGCAGATGCCAATCCTTCCCAGACTTGTTCACTATTTTGTGCAAGATAGTCAGTAGGTTTTTGTTAGACGCCTCAGCTTGTCCATTACCTTGAGGGTAATATACTGATGACCAGTGTTGTTTTATTTTGAATTTCTCACAAAGCTCATCTAGATCTTTATTCTTAAACTGTCCTCCATTATCATTCATGATGGATGAAGGTATCCCATACCTGCAAATTATATAGTTTAGGATGAATAAGGTGACTTGTTTACCAGTTTCTTTGGTGAGCGGAATTGCCTCTACCCACTTGGTGAAATACTCAGTGGTAGTTATAATGAATGTATGTCCGTTGGATGAAGTTGGATATATCTGACCAATGAGATCAAAGGCCCGTTGTTGAAAAGGCCAGTGTGTTATAAATGGTATGAGGTCCCTTGCCGAGGCATGCATGAGATTTCCATGAAGCTAACATTTCTCACAAGTCTTAGCAAATTTAATGGCATCTTTTTCCATATCTGGCCAGTAGTAGCCAGCCCATAATAGTTTCTGAGCTAAAGTAAAACCATTCGAATGAGATCCACAAATACCTTCATAGACTTTTGATAATGCACGTTTAGATTCTTCAGTTTCTAGACATCTAAGCAATGTACCGTCCAAACCTCATCTAAATAAATCATTAGCTATGATAACATACCATGAAGCATTGCGAGTTAGGTTTCTTTTCTCGTTACGAGTAAGGTTTTCAGGCATAATTTGATTGCATAGATAGGAATAGATGTGGCTGTATCGGGATGAGTCATGTCCAATAATAGAACAAACTATTTGGGTCTCAGGAGAATCATAAGCAGGGTAATATAACTCTTCCACCAGGAAATCAAAGAAAAAATTGGACTCCTATAGCTCAAGTATAGATGCCAAGGTGGCCATAGCATCTTCTGCTCCATTCGCTGATCTAGGAATCTATTGGAATCATACAAAAGAAAAGTACTTCTTGAAATCGTCCACCATCCTCTTGTAAGGCATCAATTTCTCATCTCGAGTCTAATATGTATCATTGATCTGATTGATGACCAACTGAGAATCTCCATAGATATGTAATTCAGCCACCTTCCATTCAATAGCTATTTTTATTCTATTCACCAAAGCTTCATATTCTGCAATATTGTTTGTGCAAGGGAATAGAATCTTATAAGACTTTGGAATTGAATACTTTTGAAGAGTAATGAATAATATGCCAGTACTTGAACCATTTTGAGTAAAGGAACCATCGAAGAACATATTCCAGGGTTGTTGAGTAAGATGCATTATTGATTCATCTGGGACCTCGATGTGTAGTGGTTGAGTATCCTCAAGTGGAGCTTTAGCAAGTTGATCAGCAATTACCTATCCTTTTATGGCTTTGCATTCCACATATTCAATGTCAAACTCTGTAAGGATCATTATCCACTTTGCCAATCTTCCGGTGAGTGTTGCTTTATTAAGAAGATACTTGAGTGGATCGATTTTGGCCACCAACTTGACTGAATGTGCTAGCATATAGTGCCTCAGTTTCTGTGATGCAAAGACTAATGCCAAGCATGCTTTTTATATTATATTGTAGCTCATTTCATAAGACACCAATGTCCTACTGATGTAATAAATAGCTCATTCTTTTTTATTGTCATCTTGTTGCGCCAGAAGTGCCCCCAATGATGAATCAGTTGCTGATATATATAAGATTAGTGGCTCACCCTGAATAGGTGGCATCAATATCGGTGGATTAGATAGGTACTCTTTTATCTGTTGAAGATGTTGTTCACACTGCTGATCCCAGTTGTATATTATTCTTTTTCTCAATACTTTTGTAAAAGGTTGAGCCTTGTCTGCTAGTTGAGAAATGAATCTTCTAATGGATTGGAGACGTCCATGTAGACTTCTCATTTGACTAATGTTCTTTGGAGGTGGCATTTCCATTATAGATTGGACCTTCTCAGGATCAACCTTGATGCCCTTCTTTGAAATGATGTATCCAAGTAGTTTATCAGATGTCACTCTAAATGCACACTTCTTTGGATTTAATCAGAGCTTAAACTTTTCCATTCTGTCAAGTATAGGACCTAACTCTTGAATATGCGTTGATCTTTTCATAGTCTTCACTAAGGTATCATCAACATAATCTTCCATATTCTTATGCATCATGTCATGAAAGATAGTTGCAACTGATCTTTGATAGATCGCCCCTGCATTCTTTAACCCAAATGGCATGACGTTCCAGCAAAAGGTTCCCCAACCACAGGTGAAAGTTGTCTTTTCTTGATCTCCAAGAGAGATTTTAATCCGATTATAGCTGGAAAATCCATCCATTAGTGAGTACATCTCATACCCAGTCGTCATGTCGACTATCATATCAATATTTGGCAATGGAAAGTCATCTTTCAAACATGCTTTGTTGAGATCTCTAAAATCTGTACAAACTCTGATAGATTTATCTGCCTTCAACATAGGCACTATGTTGGAAATTCATTCAGCATAATCTATTGCTCTGATAAATCTAGCTTTGAGCAGTTTCTCTAGTTCAACTTTGACCAATAATGCTGCATGCGGGTGCATCTTACGGAGTTTTTGTTTAACTGGTTTTACTCTTGCTGTGATTGAGAGATGGTGCATAATGAGATCAGGATCCAAGCCTAGTATATCAGAGTACATCCATGCAAAGTTTATTTTCTTCTCTAAGAATAGCTGAGTGAAATCCTTCAATTCCTATGTTGATAGTGATTGAGCTATGTGAATAATTTGTGGTGTCTCCTGATTCCCGATATTCACTGGTTGAGTTGGCTCGATCAATATGGAAGACCACTCCTAAAAATGACTGGGCAGTATACCAAGTATCTCACCTTCAGGTGCCTCAAAGAGGTTTTCACCTTTAGGTACTCCTTTATTTTCTCTTTTTTAGATTCTGACACCACCACAATATGGTTTTCGCCATCAGATCTTTTATTTTTATTTTTCTTGTTTTTGCGACTAAGATACTTGATATCCGCTTTAGTCATATTTTCACTCTGTTCACTGGTGTAAGAGTTTATAGGTTCGACTGCATTGAGATAATAGGATAATGTATAGTCATTGGCAAAAGTAGGTAAATCCATGGGTTGATTCGCTAAAGTACAGTCAATCAATTCAGGATGTACTAAGGACAAATTTTGGATAGGTTCAAGAGAGTTCATGGTATTGTTATCACAACTGTGGATCGAAAAGTCGAGTTCCAGAATAATACCTTGCGTAAGTGTCTCAAGACCAAGAAGAGTCATATCATGATTATTAAAGTTCACATTAATACTTAATCGATCTAATCCAATAGACATACTTGTAACGTCGTTTACTACGCCAGACTAGACGTCATATCGTGGTTTAATAGCAATAAGACTAGTAGACAACTTTTCATTGTTTGTATCAAATGATTCAGAATTTGGGGCTGAGTGGGTATCCTCATGAACAGGACTGTCATCTGAGTCATCGGATGAAGTTTCCAAGTCTCTTTCAGGTGATTGAGTAAGCATATGTATGGTATCAATACTAACATCTTTAATGCTACAAGTTCCTTCATGTTGTGGTTCATTTGTTATTTGTATCTAACATACCTGTTGACATGATCTCATTGTTTCTGTGATTTTTTGTCATCTACTCCATTCAGCTTCTTCTGGACTGATGGCTGGTTCTTATTCTATAGCTTCTAACTCTTCCTATGTAGTGCTATAATTGATTTGTTCTATTTTAGGATAAGGGCACATAGATGAGAAGCTTTCTGGTATTGTTCCTTCTTTCAATCCTTGTTCATAATTTGCTTGCCTCTTTTGTCTAATTTCTTGTATTTCCTTCTCTAGTTTTATGCGCATCAGCTCTTGAGTATCATCTATGAAACCACTAGATTCTTCTAGAGTTTTTGTAGTGGATGTGTCTGAAAGATAGTCAGGACCCCATTCATACTTGTTTGAATCAGTCTTCGAATCATCTACTTGTCGCCTGCCAGTATAGGTGACTGGAACTTTTAATGGTGCAAACAATTCTTTGATTCTTACAACTTCATCTCTTATATCCTCAGGAACCTCAACTTCTTGTATTATCGTAGCTGATACTGTCGAAGCTTGAGCACCGACTATTTCTTCTTTCTTTATTGTTGATTCCTCTTTCTCTTTTCTACACTCTACTTTTGTTTGTTTAGTGTCTGCTTCATGTAATGTTAAAGGCAATATCTTTTTCAAGCACTTAGACTTAGAAACATGTTTTTGTTCTGATGTCTTTTTTGGATTGTATCCCAGTCCAACCTTTTCATGTGTGGATTTGGTTTGTAGCTAAATTGGTTCAATAATACCTTCTTTTTGTCTGCCCAAAGGACCAATACCTGAGTACCCCATGTGCTGAATCATTTTGTAACCAAGACCATATTGGTTTGAGGAAATCTCACAATGTCGTACCTCCTCATTTGGACTATCTTCCTTAAAGAGCCAGTTAAGCACATCATCCTCTTCTATTTCATCCACCAAGGAGGTAGAAGGTTGTATAAAGAGACCATCATATATAGTATTCGGAGCCGAAGTTTGTGTTCTCATAGCCTCTGATGGCTTGCCCAACTGTTTTGGTGATGGAGGGAGAGAAACTAATGATAGTACCGGTTCTCTCTTGTAGCCATCCATGCCGGTATCTGTAATCTTCAATCTCTTTTCTAAGTCTTTCATCAATGTTTCTGGATCTTCATTTGGAGAGGCTGCCCTATTATGAGGCACAAAAGTATCTGCACCTTTTGTCAAAGCATTACAGATGACATTTGTATCAGCAGGAATACTAACTTCAGCTCTATTATAAGGAAACTTTAAGCATTGGTGATATGTCAATGGTATTGCCTTCATTTCATGAATCCACGGCCTACCCAGTAATATATTGTATGACAAGGGAATATCGAGAACCTAGAAAAGGACATCTCTTTCTACTGGTCCCACTCTGATTGGCAATGATACCAGACCTTTGGAGGTCCTCTCTTCCTCATCATAGGCTTTAATTGTTATTTTCTTGTCTAGATCAATGACATTTTTAGAGAATCCTAGTTGTGTAAGTAGATGATAAGTACAGATATTCAACCCTACGCCTCCGTCTATCAAAACATGTTTGACTCTGTGTTTGTGGATCATGGCTTCAATATGCAATGGCTAGTTATGTGGATGATTTAACGAATTGTCATCTTCTTCAGAGAAGGTCAAATAGTGAGGTGAAGTCAGATGACCCACCATAGACTGAAACCGATCAATGTCTAAATCTTTTGGAACGTTGCTAGTGAGCAATGCTTTGTCTAGGATTTTCTTGTGAGCAGATGAGAGTTGTAGCAATTCAAAAATTGAAATTTGAGCATTTGTCCTTTTTAATTGTTCAACCACGTTGTATCCAAAGGATGATGATGAGGTTAATCTTTTAAATTTGTCAGAGGTTGATTCCTTTTGTTTGTTTGGCAAGGCTGTTGGATTTGATGTTTCTTGACCCGGGTTGGAAGAACTAGCTCCTTGGAGGGTAACTTTCTTTTGAGATCAAGTCAGAGCTCTTGCATATCATGATTCATTTGGTTTATCTTGAACTATAATCATATTGCAATATTTCGAGTGTGAAGGCTCAATCATGTTGATAACATTGTCTTGGCTGGCATAAGTATAATTTACCTTGGCACCTCCTTTGGTCTTTGAGGAATCACCTTGTTCGTAAGTAGGCAAAGGGTCTTTAAATTCTTTATGATCAGCATTGGTTGGATGATTCTGAACAACAACTTTACCAACTTCTATGAGATCTTGAATCTCATGTTTTAGCTTCATGCAATTGTTTATGTTATGACCCTTATTCTGATGGAAGTCATAGTATTCATTTTCTCTCCACCATCTTGGTTTGACATTTGGATCATATGGTCTGGAGTTATCTAGTAGTGTTATCAAGTTGTTTTCCAATAGATTTTTGAAAGCGGATTCATATGATTCTTCAAGAGGAGTAAAATCATGCTTAGGTTTGGAAAGACAAGGCTTTTCTTTGAACCATTCCTTTGTTTTCTTTGGTGAATTCTCTGTTGCAATCTCAGCAGCTTTAAGTGCTTGTGTACCACTAGCCAAGTTGAATATTGTGGATTTTGAGTTGGTTTTGATAGTGTCTACTACTCCATCATTAACAACATTCTTATTGTTATCTTTGCCAAATTTCCAATACTTGTTCTTCTCTTTAGAGCTAGATCATGTTTGTGTTTCTTTCCAAGGTGTGATGTCTCCCTTCTTTATGAGCACATCTTCCATTCGAATGGCATTATCTACCATTTTGTTAAATGATGGGTGTACTTGCATTTGTACGCTATATTTCAGTTTGGGGACCAGGTTATTGACAAATATATCCATTTTCTCAAAGTCTGGAATAGGTCGTGGGTACTTAGAGAACATCTTTCTCCAGCGTTGGAGAAAAGTAAGAAGAGGTTCCCCTGTTTTCTATTGAGTATTACAAAGATCGATCATAGTTACAGGATGTCGAATGTTGTATGAGTATTGTTGTAAAAATAGTCGGATTAGTTCTTCGAATGTTTTTATTCCTTTGGGTAGACTTGAGAACCATTCCATTGCTTGACCCCCTAAACTCCTTAGGAAGAGAGGCATGAGGTACGTTTGATCGTGCATGAATTCCATACAAGCAGCACTAAATTCCCTAACATGATCTTGAGGATCTAAGGTACCATCATATTTATCAAATTTTGGGATTTCCACTCATGAAGGAAATGGAGGCACGTGTAGATTTTTGTCAAATGGAAAGGGACATATTGTTTCCAGAGAATATTGTTTTGGTGATTTGTCCTTATTCTTCAGCTCTGTGAGCTCCATCCACAAAGATAGTAACTATTTATGTACCATGAGTATGTTGGCATATGCACACTCCAATGAGACATTGTATGTGATTGAAGGTTTTGTCATTGATGGCAACCTTGCAATCTTATGGCACTGGCAAAGGCATTATACTGGCATCAGGAGATCACACTCTACACCATCACAGAAGAAAGGAAGTATACCGACACAGAGGCCAACAAGATTTTGTTATATTAAATTTTGTTTATTATTGTAAAAATGTGTAAGCCGACTTGGCAAATTGTAAAATGACTATTATATATAAAAGAGATCATTGTAGACATTTGATATAGGAGATGTAAGCAAAAAAGGAAAATATTAGGCAGACCTATTGTGCAAAATATAGGTTAAAGGGTATATGTAAAGAACAAAGCAGGAACCGATACTGAATCTGGCATTAAAGATGCTATTGTAAAGCAGTACAAGATATTGGATTTGTATAATCCTTATTGTAAGTCAGTGAGACTTCCCATTGAGCAATGAGCTCTAGGCAGTTGGCCTTCCTGCATGTGCAGGCCCCTATTGTAAGTAATATTCTCTTATTGGCCAGTGAGTGAATATTGTGGGTCACAAATCCCACTGAAGTTTTTCCCACACTAGGTTTCCTCGTTAAAATCTTGTGTTATGGTATGATTTTCATGTGGATGTTCTTGATTCTATTTATTGCATTATTTCTTGCATACCGGTACACTGTTATATTATGTTCTGCATGTTTTAAGTTAAGAAATTCCATTCACCGGTCAGATACTGATTCACCCCCCCCCCCCTCTCAATATCTATGGGATCCCTAACAATTGGTATCAGAGCTTGGTCCTCTATTTTCAGAAGCTTAATAGCTTGAGGAAGATCTTGACACCAGTAAAGATGGAAAATCTAATGAAGCAACTGGAAGGAGCTCTTACAGACTATGATGCAGAAAAATTGAAAAATATCAAACTAGAAGATGATTTAAGGGAAGCTCAGGACATCATTCAGGCACTTCAAGAAAATTTTACTGTTGCAAGAAATAAGAGAAGAGAACTTTGTGACAAATTGCAAAATGAGAATGATGAAAAGGAATCACTTAATGATATGATAAGCAAATTGAAACAAGAGATCATGACAACAAAGAATGAGATGCAGGATATGACTATGAGATTTTGCAAAGAGATTGAGGATAGGAAGAAGAATGAAGAAGAATTGACCAGAAGACTAAGTGATGCAGCAAATGAGAACACAAGACTTAGCTATGAAAATGACATGTTGAAGACAAATCTGACGCATACTCAGAATGACTCAAATGAACTGATGAGACAAAAAGAAGTCTTAGAAAGAGAACTAGAAACTGCAAATCAACATAAAGAAAAATTTAAGAAAATCTTAGAGGAACTTGGCACCTTGTTAAAAAATAAAAAACCTAAAGGTGACACTTCTGGAATTGGCTTTGAAGTTGGTGAAAGCTCTAGTACTGCAAATACTCAGGATCATAGCAAACTGATAAGACAACCTAATGCTTATAAATTCAATGGAAATTGCTTTAACTGTAATAAGTATGGTCATAGAGCAAATGAATGTAGATCTAGAAATTATCAGAATATCAACACACCCACCGGTCAATGTTCTAAATGCAACAAAGTAGGTCACAATTCTAAAAACTACAGAATGAATGTGAGATGTTATATTTGTGGAAGATTTGGACATTTATCTAATCAATGCAGAACACAAACTAGCATAGGTTATGGGAAAGGTATTCAGAAAAATAATATAACTTGTTATGCATATAACAAGATTGGGCATATTGCTAAATTCTGTAGAAGTAAAGGAACACTGGTAGACAACAAAAGTTCTAGCTTGACAAGTAAAGAAAAAGTTGAAGAGGTTAAGCAAGAATTCTCAAAACAATGGATTAGAAAAGCTGATCTAAATATTGGGAATACTCCTCCACCGGTAGAACAAACCAATGCTTCACCGACAGAATAGAGTGATGCTTCACAGGCAAGACAAAGCAGTGCTCCACCGGCAAGAAGTTCTTCATCTAATTGAAGAAAATTTCCTTGAGGGTTTGGCAATCTAATGACACATGTGCTATTATTCCCTCAGTTAGAGATAAGAAGTTGGAAATTACTTATTACCAGCAAACAATGTTAAGTGAATACTTAACTGGCATGCAATTAATGTGGTAGATGGCGAAAAGACACTATATAATCAAGGTTTTGGCTCCATTTCATTTCACCGAGATTTCAAATTTACGAAGAGCGCGAAGATTCCGAGCTAAGGAATTTGGAGCAAGAAGCAAGAACACTCCAAACAATCATCCATCCTAAGGCAGTAAAAGGTATTTAATCATGGCATCCACCTCTACAATTGAATATATAGCAAACCATACTATTGTTGAAGTGATAAAAAGACCTAGGCCCGTATTTCAGTTAGTTCCCAAGGTAGCAAAAAAAGATGATACCTTAGGTGCTTTTTCTCAAATTCCTAAGGGAGTTGTTTATGCTGAAGACCCCAGAATGTACGTCCACTATAAAATTGAGGAACTAGGAGATGAAGAAATTAAAACCATGTTTAAAATTGTGATATGTGATAAAACCGACAATGTAAAAGATGAACACAAAATCATTTAGATCCTAGGATTTACAGAGATCCTTAGCATTCCTGAATTTCCCAAGGATGTGATTAGGATAGTCTTAAGCAGGGTACATGGTGAGTTTTTCTGGTTGGATGCCATCCACAAAATCACCAAGGAAGTTGTAAAAGTTGTCACAGGGTTACCGACCACCAGTAAAAGACTAGATAAAACCAAGAAGGTTTCCAATGACCTAGTTACAAACCTAACTGGTGCAACATTCGACAAGAGGTCCCTAAGAGTTAATGATGTAATAGATATCAATGTGAGATTCATCAACATGATATTAGGATATAAAGCTACTCATGCAAGTAGACTCAATTCAGTTTCAAGCTTATGCATTAAGAGTGCTTATGATATGGTCACAGATAATGCAAAAATTGATGTATGTGAGTGGTTAAAAGATGAATTAATTGACAACCTTGGAAAGATCAAGAAGGACAAGAAAGGAACTTTCAGGTTTGGAAATCTGTTAGTATGTCTGATGCTACACATAACAAAATAGGTTCCCGATATAGGTTACAAAGAACTTGGATATGATATACCGGTAGGCAAACAATTAATAGAACTATTCAATAACATGGGTGAAAACAAGGAAAACAATATTCATGACTTCTTTCAAGCATTAAAGGCCAAAATGAAGAAAAGAATAAGGTTATCACAAAAGATTGTAGACAAATACAAAGATGAAATATGATTTTTCATCAAGAAAGATGAAATATGGATGGAAGCAGTCATCCCAAGGATAGTCTGGGTAACCAAGATGGGCTATGAAACAAATGATCACATAGTTGAAACATATGCTAAAGCACTTCTGAAAGCCCCCAGAGAACCTAAGGAAGTAGTATTTAGTAGTGCAAAAACCATTGAAAGACAAATACAATCAAAGAAAAGAGTGAAAAAGGTTGAGGCAGTTGTAAGGAAAGGTTCCAGACAAGAAAAAGCCATCAAAGAAGATGTACTAAAGAAAACTGGTATAACAGAGGATGAGTTAGCAACTCCATAACCTGAAACTCACCTATCACCGGTAGGTACTTCTTCAGGGAGTGACATGCCTACAGCTTTCAAAAGAGTAGTAAGGAAAAGAGATCCCTCACTGACAACCACACCCTCACCTAGGAGAAGAAGAAGAGGACAAACAAAGACTTGGCCCCTCTTGATATACTACTGAATGAAATCATAGAGGAAGGTAAATTGAAGAACATAGAGAAAATATATGACACCTTGATAGCTGATGAAAAAGAGCAAGTTGAAAATAGTGTTATATTATATATGGATATGTACAAGAAGTTTTTGATGGAAGTAGTAAATGAAATTCCTAATGAACTATTCAAAAGACTAGAAGCAAGAAGACAAGCAATAATAGAACTGGATAAGAAAATAAAGATTGAAAAGCTACTTGCTGTATATCCAGTAAACTCTCCCCAATAAATTGATGACCTAATTGCTCAAGCCATCCGGACAGTATTTTCTACTGCACACCGGCACGTTGCTTTAATGGTAGGAAGAGTTAATGAGGTAATAAAGGAGACAGAAAATGGATGGGATATATTCCTAGTTGAGAAAGAAAAACAAGAAGAGTACAGGAACCCCAAACCCATAAAATTTTATTAGAAAGATAGAGACAAGGGGAAAGGAAAAGTTGGTGGGCCACCTAGTATGAAGGTTAGAGACAACTTACCGCCACCTCCTTTAATTACTCCACCGGTAAAAACAACAACTACAGAAGATCAACCGTTAGCTGACAGTATGGATGTAGAGGATGATAATCCTAATCCTGATGTTTTATACACTGTGGATGTTGATACTCAAAAGATCAGCATAGTGGTAGACAAAGATACAACTGATAAGACTGATATGGCTAGTGAGCCTCCGGTAGCTGAGGAAACTGATAACACACAGGAGAAACTGACAGAAGACAAAGAGCATAAGGTAGAGACTCAGACATAGACTGAGGCAATGCAACAAATAGAGGAACAAACAAAGCAAAAGGCTCCGGAATAGGAACAACAACAATAGGAACAGGTACAGGTACATAAGGAAATAGTACCACCAGCAACTAGTGAAGTAGAAAAACCATTGCTTAAAGAAATGCAGACACAAACAGACCTACCAAAGGTCAATACAAGCTTGGTTACTTCCATCGGTACTTAGATTGTTGATTCATCATCAAGCTTCAAATCAACTAATGTGATTGAGGTACTACTAGATTCTATCAAGAAAATAACTGACTGCAGCTCACAAGCTTACAAAGCAATTGATGATACCATACCAATTTTGAAGGTAATTTCTCCCAACTATAATATAGACAACAAAGATTCTTTAGGACAAATTGATACACTGTGTAAATATATCTCAAAAAACATTGAGAAAATAAAAGAAGAGTCATTGAAGGATAAAGTAGAAGTTGAAAAAAAGAAATTCTTTGATGAGCAAATAAAGAAGTGTAACAGAGATTTTGACACACTTCTACTAGAATTATGTAATTTGTTGAAAGAGTACAAAAATTTGTACAAAGATACCTATAAAACAAACTTTTTGACTGTAGATATAGACAAGAAAATGAGCAAGGTATAGAATGAGATCAATAAACTTGCAGATAGTTTTGTCAACTCACTTGATACACTATCAATTTTTGAGGAGAAGATAACAAATTTTGAGGAAGAATTACTTAAATTGGAAAGAGAGAAAGAAAGAATAGTGAATAAGGAAAAAAATTTGAGATCAAAACTAAGTCCAAGATTGGACTATCTAGCATCTCTATGGAAGGAAATATCTAAGGCACTAATATAGGGAAAGAAAACACCGGCAGAGCATTTGCAGCATCTCACTGGTACAGTGAAGAGAATAGAGATAACAATAAAGGATAGCAAAAAGTTTATGGACAGTATAAACTTGATTTTGGGAGATCTTTTTCAAATTGTAACTACCCAGTTACAAGGTTGAAACTACAAACTCTACTAACATCTTGACAACCTTTGTCATTGATGCCAAAGGGGGAGTAGTGGGATGAGAAAATTCAAATCACAGGAATCATATGCTCAGGGGGAGCACACACATTTTTGGTAACATTTTTGGATCATTTTTGAAATTTCTCATGAGTGTTGCCATCAATGCCAAAGGGGGAGATTGTTGGCATATGCACACTCCAATGAGACATTGTATGTGATTGAAGGTTTTGTCATTGATGGCAACCTTGCAATCTTATGGCATCGGCAAAGGCATTATACTGGCATCAGCAAATCACACTCTACACTGGCACTCAAGACACTGACACTGGCACAGAAGAAAGGAGGTATACCAGCACAGAGGCCAATATGATTTTGTTATATTATATTTTGTTTATTATTGTAAAAATGTGTAAGCCGACTTGGAAAATTGTAAAATGACTCTTATATATAAAAGAGATCATTGTAGACATTTGATATAGGAGATGTAAGCAAAAAAGGAAAATATTAGGTAGACCTATTGTGCGAAATATAGGTTAAAGGGTATATGTAAAGAATAGAGCACGAACCAGTACTGAATCTGGCATTAAAGATGCTATTGTAAAGCAATACAAGATATTAGATTTGTATAATCCTTATTGTAAGTCAGTGAGACTTTCCATTAAGCAGTGAGCTCTAGGCAGTTGGCCTTCCTGAATGTGCAGGCCCCTATTGTAAGTAATATTCTCTTATTGTGGGTCACAAATCCCATCGAGGTTTTTCCCACACCAGGTTTCCTCATTAAAATCTTGTGTTATGGTGTGCTTTTCATGTGGATGTTCTTGATTCTGTTTATTGCATTATTTCTTGCATACCAGTACACTGTTATATTATGTTCTGCATGTTTTAAGTTAAGAAATTCCATTCACCGGTCAGATACTGATTCACCCCCCCCTCTCAGTATCTATGGGATCCCTAACAGAGTATAGGTGAGTCTTCCCTTTTAGTAACAAGCGTCTGAACATCATATCCAATAGGAAGTTTGGCACCTTGTTTTGCTAGTTCTAAGAAATAGTCTTCCTTCTCTTGGGTCATAATAGTTTTCATCATTTTTCTAAAGTCTTTGTCTTTCTGACAGTCAAGGATTTCTTTTTCTAGAGGTTCAGCATCTTCATCAATCTCACTTGATGATGAGGAGTCATTATGATTTTCAAGAATATTATGGTCATTTTTGTTTCCATCAGTGTATTCTATCTCATGTATAGTGGGAGATTTCAGTTCATCAAAAATTGGTCCGCCTGATGACAACGACATGTCAGTGAGTGGATCCTTCATGTAGAATGGATTATCTTGATAGGTGAAGGTTTGTTCTTTGCCTTTGGCTTGTTTCTTATGAGAACTCCTAGTTTGAATAGGCATCTTTATGGATTTGTGTGACCTAAATGTGTTCGTGATGCAGAGGTCAAGCTCAATTTCAGAGCTAGTTGTTCTGTTTAGAGTATTGTTTAGGAGAAACAACTGAGATTTAGTCTGATTTCAAGAACGATCTATCCTGTCTAAGATGTTATCTAAGTTGATTCCAAGTGTAGTGTAAGATTCAGTCTGGTTTCAAGAATGATCTATCCTATATAAGACGTTGTCTAAGTGACTAAAATTTGATAGGTAGCTGATTGAACTAGCTGAAAGGTGATCGACCAAATCATGCAACGCAAATGGTAGAGGTACACTGTCTTGATCTACTTATGCTCAGGAAAATGATAACTAGTATTCTGTTTGTTGTAAGCTATTTTTAGGCAAGTTTGACTGTTCTGTTCTGACAAAACCAGAGACTCGTACGATAGGATTTTCTGGACTAGACGACAATTTAGTAGCTACAAGATGACAATAGATCTATTTTGTACAAGTTATTGCCTCGTACCATACAACAAATGGGCATGTGCAGGTCAACAAAAGACTCATAGTAGTTCTATTTCATATGACACAGGATACAAAGTTAGACGACAGAATAAAATGACTCGTACGACACAGGATTGGGCATAGGATGACAAACTAGAAGACTCGTACAACACAGGATGTGATATAGGATGATGAATTATCAGACTCATATGACTGTTCATAGGACAAAGCCTAGAAATTTTGAGTTTTTTCAATTGCTGAGTATGATAACTGAGTATGACCAATTCTGAGGTGGACTAATTTTTGACCAGGATAGACTAGTTTCTGACTCGGACAGATTTTCGACTTAAAATGGACTAGTTTTTGACACGGACAGAATTTCGACTCAGGATGGACTAGTTTCTGACATGGATAGAGTTTTGACTTAGGATTGACTAGTTTCTGATACAGACAGAGTTTCGACTTAGGATGGACTAGTTTCTGACATGGATAGAGTTTTGACTCACTGAGTTGTTTCTGGTCGTCACCAATTTTTGGTATTTCAGTTTTTGTTTTAGGAATGAAAAACACAGAAAACAAGTAGTATGTATAGTGACTCCAATCACAACATGCAAACCCTAAGGAATTTGGTGAGGAAAGAAAACCTTTGCTTGTAGACTTGGGTACACACCCAATAGCTAATCAGAATACGATCACTGAGTCTCATGCAATGGATTCTCAATGCCGTATTATCTGACTCCAAATGCTAATGGGGGCACGAAATGACAAGTATCTTGGGAGAGTTACTATATCTCTTGCACAAAGATTATCCCCCTTTCAGAGATGAACCGGGTAGCTTCTAATTTTAAATTGGATTTAGTCAGGGATGTATTTGGCACGTCGAGGTATAAACTCAATTAAGAGGTCTCCCAACCTTGAAAACCAAGGTTTAATATACCTGAAGGTATAGAGGAGAGCTATTCCTGAGCACTGTCGTTGACTTGATTTTCATCAAATCACATTTATTTTATAGTGGGTTGAAGTACTTGGCGTCTAGTCATTCCCACTTAGGTCGTTCCCCTCACACAGGCCGTAATGACTTTAAGAGTTTTTCAACCCCTTAGGAGGGCAGGCCTGCTAAAGATGTACAAATCTCAAATAAAAAAAAAGCTTCAAGGGTCTGGATTTCTGATTGTCTAGAAAAAGACAAGAGCATACTCTCCTACCTCTCAGAATCTTCTAAAAGCACAAAAGACAGATTTGTTCTTTAACCAGATAGCAAGTTAGGTTCCTAAAAATGAATTTAAAGAATACATGATGTTTAGTCAATTCTCCTTAGGCAACCTGTAAAGACAATGAATCAGTAGTCATATTGTCTTTGTGCGACAAGCATATTCTTCGACAAGCATTCTGCAAAAACTAGTTAGGCTGTGAAATTTTTTTTGAGATAGATAGATAAACAGTCAGGGTCAGTCGTCAGAATAATCAATCAGAAATGAGAAAATTATGAAATTTGTCTTTTTTACTAGAAAATATAGAATCGTACGATAGACACTTGACTCGTACGAGACAGGATGTAGTATCGTACGAAAGAATATTGCTGATGATGCCTACTCGTACGATAGAGAATTTTTGCTTGTACGACAGAGGCTCTGCTCGTATGATAGAGGATCTGCTCGTACAATAGGATTTTTGCAATTCGTGTGACACTTGCAGTTTGTCGTTTCAGCCTATAAATATTGTCGTACGAGATGTACGGATGAAAAACCGAAAAATCTGAAACCTGGAAAATAACAAAAAATAAAGCAGTCAGTCTTGGAGGCCGAAAAAATGTAGTTTTTGGGCCCCACGGTGGGCACCAGAGATGTGTGTGTGAAAAAGTGAACCTGTAGCTGCAAGCACAACACTTCAATTAAGTCATTATATGCATGGTTACTAATCAATAATCAATAAGAAATAAACCATAGCAAAGCGACTAACTGCCTTCTAAAAGATGCGAGTATAAGATTGCTCTCAGATTTTTATAAGCAATACCAGTGACTAGACTACACCAAGACGAAGGATTTAATGTATATGATATTAAGCTATATGGATGCAAGATGGATGAATAATTCAAGCAATAATAATCAATTCAAGCAACAATGGATGCAAGCAATAATGGACGTAAAATGGATGCAAATAATCAAAAAAGCACAATAATCTTCAATGACTCCAAAGCGAAATTAGCGTGATAATAATCTCCAAGCATGTTCTCAAAAATCTCTGGGGTGAATTGGAATGAGAGCTGAAGATTGAATTTATAGAGAATCACAAGAGAAAAAGCTCAATTTAGGATTAATTGAAATAATTGAGAAATCGTGTTTAGTTAACCTTGAGATAGATTCCAATTATAGTTTAATTGAAATGCATTCAAATTAGAAGTCCAAGTTGTATATGTATATATGTGTGTGTGTGTGTGTGTGTGTGTGTGTGTGTGTGTGTGTGTGTGTGTGTGTGTGTGTGTGTGTATACATATATACATATATATGTATATGTATATATGTATATATATATATATACTTGTAGGTGCCAGACATTTATCCCTACTAGGCAACCAGGTGCGAGCGTGTCTTTTCCCAATGGTAAATATGTGGTTCGGAGACGACGACAGTTCCCCTTTCGCACTCTAGGTTTAAGTTGACACTTGTGTGGTTGTCAATGTTGGCGTATTCGCCATGTCAGTTGTTAGTTGGTCACCCTGGTCATGAGTAAGTGGTATGATTTAGTTGCTTATGTGATTTATATGATTAGATTAATTATTTTAATAATTATTTTGTGATCATATGTTTATCTTGTTTTATTGATTTAATTGGTTTTGGATTATTGATATTTAATTATTAAGGTTGTTTGAATTATTTAATATTTAATTGCTTCATCTATTTATTTGTAATTATTAATTGCTTATAGTTTAGATTTATTTATTCAAATATATATATCAATGTCTTGGTTTGAATATTATTTAATAATGTTACTATTTTAATTATTGAACTTTAATAATTATTTATGACCTTACCTTTATGACTTATTGAATATTGAATTGGTGTTCTATTTATTGAGTATAAATATTTAATATTTATTTGGGGGAAATAAAATTATAAGTTAAAATAAATAAATATAATCACCCCCACTTGTAATATTAATACATCCTATTTTCTCTCTTTTGATTTTAAAATTTCTATTGGAAAGTCAATCGAGGGGAAATAAAATACAATATAATATTTCTAACCCTAAGTTTTGAATGATATTATTTTAAAATAAAATAATCTTTTTGGTTGGAATTTTGGCTAGGGTTTTTTAGTATTGGCTTTGCTTTTTATTCTCTTTCCGTGAAGTTTTACGGCTTCTTCCGTCATGTTTTCTCCTATAAAAATTCTTGCTCTTCTGAATTTTTTTTTGGGTTTGATCTTGGAGCTTGGATTGGCTAAGATTTGCTGGTTACTAAAGGAGTGAGGAGGCTCTTCTTCAACTTCTTTCTTTTTCATTACACACGGTGAAGGTCGGTGATTTGTAGCCTTAGTTTTCTCTCTGTATTTTTGTCTTTGTCTTCTAGTTGTGAATGTTTTTGTTTGCTGGTAATTTGGAGAAAAAGTATTTGTATTACATTTAATCTTGTTGCAATGAATAGAGGGGGAAAATTTATTTGTGTATATATTGAGTTGCTGGTTGTATGCATTTTTAGTTGCCTGTAGAACTTTGTTCACAGAAATGGCCTCATCTCTGTACATTTCTTGTTCAAAGCCAAATAGCTATTGTTATTTTATTTAGATTGTTGAAATTATTTTGGGATAAACTATATTGGGTGTTTGTATTCATAGTTTTATTTATGTATGTTCATCTCCTTGTAGAATGACGTTCACAACAATGTGATGCTTCTTTTGTGTATTCTTGGTTGAAGTTTGGCTTATGTGGCTTGTGTCTTTCCTTCTGAGTCTACTTTCTTAATGTTGTTTAATAGTGATGTGGATACTTATTTTGGAAATAGCTCTTCAGGAGAGCATTCTGAAAGTTCATAGTTTTGTTGCAAAGAGATTCATTTCTTGTGAAATCTCCCTCTTCACTTAGCCATTTTCATTCTTGTTTGTTCTTGAGTGTTGTTGGCACTGGTCGACCCTGTCAATGCCTATTTTGTGCATTTCCTTCAAGTTTTGAATTTATTTTCTTAGCCAAAAAGTCTTCTGCGTTGCAACCTGTGTTTTATGTGTGTGTTGTATTTGTTGCTCTTATGTACAGGTCTGCAACTTTCTGTTGAACTTATCTCAAAAGTTATCAACTAGTTTTTCACTAATTTAATTGGTTTTTTTCACCTTGAAGTCTGTTAAATTTTGTGCAAAAATCATGACATTTTCTATTTGGGTTTTTAAGTTATGACTAAAACACTATGACTATTTTTTTAGAGTTTTTCAGTATTTCTACTTATTTTGATTGTTTCTCTCAGTCATTTTCTATAGCAGAGGCTAGGTTATGATGTATTTTTTTGTGTTTCAGATTTTCTTATGCTCAATTTTATGGTTTTGTGATGTTTTATGAGCTCTTGATCTTCATATTTTAGTTCTATTGGGTTCCTCTCATGTGGAGATGCCATGAGAGAAGGTTGCATCTGGTTGTTATTGATACCAACAAGTGTATGGCCTTGTTGTGATTTGTATTATGTCTTTTTATTAGCTTATGATGGCCTTGTTGATTGGCCCTTTTTTATGATTGCTTTCCAAGAGGTCTCCTTACTTATTCTCTTTATTGTTGTAGTCTTGTTTCATGCTTCTTTCTCTTGTATATGTTCATGTGGAATGTTTAGGCTGCATGATATGAATCTCTTTTCAGTTTGCATACTTTCTTTTAGGACCTCTTGGGCATGTTACTTTTGTATGGGTCCATGATAGGGGGAGTGGGATTCCTTATGATGACCGTGGTCACAAGAGAGAGACTCTCATGAGGTTCCTTGTAAGGATGCATGAAGTCTAGACCACCAGGGCACAAGGGGGTTTTTCTTGCATTATAAAACAAGAGATAACCTAAAATGAATATGGGATGGGTAATTAGCAAACTAATAAGATAATAATTTGATTTAGCCTCATGGCCTAGTCCTAGGGAGGATGTTTTAGGAGAGGTATGAGAAGCCCATGAAGATGGTAAGCTAATCTCCCTTAGCCTCTCATAGGTTGAGATGGCTCCACATGTCCATCAGACTAGTGCCTTGTTGTTATGTTATGTGGATGGCATGTGATGACACTATACTCCTACATGTGTCCCCTTGTTATTGGTTGCATTTGCATTCTTGCCTTGTTTCAATTGATAGCCTCTGGGAGTTTCCTTATTGTGTTGTTTGTGTTTGTTCATGCATGAGAGTCTACGTTATGGTCTTGTCCTTAGTATTAAGTGTCAACCTTAGATGTAGAGTGTGCATTGGTACCTAGCATCATCTCCTAGCACGGGGGGTGGTTCCTTGTAGGTTCCACATTGGTTGGTCGGTTGGTTCTTTTTACCATTGGAGTTTTTCCCTTGCTTTCTAGTGTTCTTCTCTTCGTGCATGGATTGGATCTTCGTTTTGGTGGCAAAGGATATTCATGGAAGCTGATATATGTATTTAGATTTATAGTGGTTAGAGTGATTCTTTTGTAATACTCATTGATGTATATTAAAATAAAATGTAAACACTTAAAATAGTTATAAGAGAACATATGTACTTGTGCTAGATGAACTATGCTCACTTTGTAGTTACTATGTAATGAGATTATATTTATTCAAGTGATATTGATATGTTATGTAATTAATATATGGCTATGTTCTAATGGAATAAAGAAAGGATTCTTTTAGTGATTTTATCATGTTATGCTTCAATGTTGGAAGTAGACTTAGTTTATGGAAATGGATTAATTTCGTAAGGTTGTTAAAGACTTGCAATTAGATGATGGAAACATTGAAAATGAGAACCTCAAACTTATAATATGATTAATGGTATAAAGAACTATAGTGAATGCATGAAATTGTTAGAGGTAGAAAACATGCTATGTAACAAAGGACCTTAGACAACATGGAAACTAAACAAGACATGTGGCTGAAATTAGATTATGACTAATAAAGAATAATATATCTAAGGAGGCATAATTGATATAATGGGATTAATAGGATAGCTGCAATAAATATATCATGTACAGTTAATGACAATACTCTCATAGTTGCATTGGCAAGTTAGTAAGCATGCATTTTATAGTAATAATAAGTGGAAATTGCATATAAAGCAGCATGTAATGGTAAGAGATATATGCATTTCATGATATGCATTATGTAAGGTCAAAAGGAAGAAGTTAGACATTTCATAATGCATCAAGGATTCATGCTAATTAATGATCATGCACTAGGAGATGGATTATCATGATAGATGTATTATGTTCTTAAGGTATGGAATGGTTAAGGGATTATGAATATTTGGATTTGGTGTTTAAAATGAACTTTATGCTAAAGGGGATAGACTTGCATAATATCATATGGATTGAGAGGCTAGTAGAATGCATCATTAAAGAGAGTTATGTGGATTTGCATATGAGTATAGATGGGAATTAGTGGACATCATGTGTTTTATATCATTTCAAATGGATCAATAGTATATTATATTGCATCCATGATCATGTGGTTGCATGTCATGAAAGGGATAGTTAGCTAGAGTGCATTTATGCATATGCATGATAATAATGGATAAGTAAAGTTAGCTCATGATAGTTCACGATAGCTAAAGATAACTCTCAATGTTTAATAATGTTAGTGAGTAGATGTTGTTGCTAAAATTTAATGTAATGATGTTAATGTACCCTAGGTAATAGATGTCGTATCATAATGTAAATTATGCTTGCGTAAGAACTTATTAAGATAAACCAAAGAATAAAATGAGAACATTAAGATGAAACTAGGTTAATCAAAGCTTAATCATGTCGATAATATAAGTTAAGTGACTTTAGTTTATTAAACAAAACAAAAATTATTAGCCCTCTTAGAGTAGTTTGACTTTATTTCTCTAGGTTATTTTGGTGGGCATTACAATAGTGGCTGCTCAGTATGATGTTATGGACCAAAAATCTAAGGGTCTAATTAGATTGTGCCTGGAAGACTCTATTCTAATCAATGTCCACTAAGAGAACATTGCAAATAATTTATGGACTAAGCTTGGTGAGATGTATCAATCCAAATATTTATTAAATTAGATTTTCTCAAGGAAGAAATTATATTCCTTGAGGATGGAAGAGGGTGGATGAATTGCAGATCACCTGGAAGCATTTAATATGTTAGTGGCCCAATTAGTATTAATTGGTGTTTGATGGAAATTGACACTCATCTGATAACTTCTGATGGTTGATTATTGGTTTAGGGTTTTCATTAATGGAAAATCTTCTTGAGATTACTATCTAGTAATCACAGATCTTGAGTTCTGGAAGAGGATGTCAACTGGTAGCTAGTTAACCAGTATTTCAGGTTGAATAGACCAATTTTGGTCTGGAAGCTTTCCAGTGATTGTAGTGTATTGAATCGTGTATGGGATGATTGAGCCAACATAGAAACATCATTTAATCATTGTTTTGGTGATCCATATTTACATTCGGTGATCCTGTCAAGCCGACATATGACTACACATTACATTAGCAGGTCGACTTGATAAATGATCTATTTTATGATTGCGGATATATAAGACCAGTGTGGGTGATCTTTTTTATTAATGTTATGATTGTGTGTGAATGATTGGTGATCAAGAATCCATTTTGGCATAGTTTCACCTGTGCATTCTTGATCTAGTTGTTGATTGAGATAGAGAACAAAGCATAACAAAGTAAAATAGAAAAGGTGATACAAACAATATATTTGGCACTTAATTGGAACTCATCCAAGCATTGTAGATGCTATTTTGGATTTCTTTTTCTATAAATCATCATTTTAATTAATCAGTAAGGTAGTGATTCTTCTGGGGTTGTATCCCTTATTATATTTGAGCAATGAGCTCTAGGCAGTGTGCTTGAATGCTTGTGCATTCCCCATATTGTAATATTGTTTTTCTACTAGCCATAGTGGAATAATATTGTGGGTTCAAATCCCACCATGGTTTTTCCCATTTTGGTTTCCACGTAAAAATTCCAGTGTTATTATTTTGTGGTTATTTGTCTTGTGTTCCTTCATTGCAGTTTCATGTTTATGCTTCTGATGGTTTTAAGTTAAATCAGAAAAAAAAAATTAACTGATAGATCACTGATTCACCCCCCCTCTCAGTGATTCTTGATTCCAACAATTGGTATGAGAGCCTAGTTCCTCTAAGGAATCCTAGCCACTTGAGGAAGGTCCAAGAGATTGAATCAATGGATTTCAGTTTTTAGAGACAACATGGTGTGGCACTTGAGGATCTTGATGCAGCAAGAAATGGGATCAGTTCCTTGAAAACAAACCTAAATGTTGCTGGTGATTTTATTAATGACTTGAAGGATGAAGTGAACATATCAAGAGACAAAGAAAATAAGGAAGCGGACTTTGTTGACAACAACTGTTTTGAACCCTTGGGGGAAAATAAGGAAGTGGTCTCCTCAACTTCTGTCCTTCCTATACAGGAAGTATTGAGGAACAATTCAACAAAAGTTAACAACCCCATGATAGAGCAGATCCGAATAGAGGAATTGAAAGAACAAACTGTATCCTCAAAAGATACAGCCGAAGTGGTAACTACTGACACTTTTGTTGGTAAAGAAATGCAAAATAAAGAGGAACAACCTAAGGAAGGGGAGATCACTGGCTCCCAAGAAGAAAAGACTAACTCTCTCCTCAGTAATTCTGAAGCGGTTCTTGAGAAAGATGCTGACTGGAAAATACCAAAATACAGGAACAAGAAAGGATCCACTCCCTTGGCTTCACAACTAAGGAAATCTAGCAGAATTGCTCAAGTTGATGTTGGGTACATTTCCTCTTCCCCAGGTCGACCTTCTAACCACAAAGTTAGAAACAAGGAGGCCAGTAAGAACATTGCAGATGGGACTCAGAAAACTCTTAAGGAGTTAGGAATCGGTAAGTTATGAAGATTATCTCTTGGAATATTAGGGGACTTAATAATCCTCATAAACATGATATTATTAGGAATATGATAAGGGATAGTAAACCTAATGTTTTTCTAATTCAAGAGATCAAAATTAGTAGAGAAAAAGTTGAAACTCTAAAGTTTTTTAAAAATGGGAGTATCAGTGGTGGTAGCTCGGAAGGTGCTTCGGGAGGAATAGCTACTATGTGGAATCTCAATAGTGTCAAAGGACATGTTCTTATTCAAGAAAAAAATTTCTCTTGCATTAGATTTGAGAATTTAAAAGATGGAACAACCCAGTTTCTAGAAATTATTAGCAGACTCCAGATTCTGGAAACTATCAGCAGAATCTGGATTCTTGAAATTATCAGCAGAATTCAGATTCTGGAAACTATCAGCATTGGTGAAGGGAAGTCAACAGCAAATTATGTTGAGGATTTGACCAAAACTATTGCTAGAGCTGAAAATATGAGAGACTCCTTCAATCCCAAATTTGAGCAAATTGAGAAAGACCTGATTGAGAGGAAAGCAAATGCCAATGCTATGGATCAAACAATGGCGGAAACTGTCAATAAAGTCAGCAAAATTGAGGAATGGCTTAAAATTTTCACAGAGATTCTGAAGGCATCTGCCGACAAAACCAAAACCCTCATCAGCAATTTGGAGGAGGAGAAGGATACCCAGCAAATTAACCCTGACACTGAAGGAATAGGAGATTTTCAAGGACCCAAAACAAGAACCAGTGGAAAAAAGGGGAATAAGCCAAATAAGGACTTGGATGAACTTAAAGCAGCTCTGGCCAATTACGACCAACTGATTATTAAGGTGGAGGACCTCCTGAAGGCTTTATAATTGTGTAGTGTTTTCTCTAGTTTCTTCATTTTGTTGTTTCTGTCCACTGCTGTCCTTTCTATTTACTGGCTTTATTGCCAGTCATTGTGTTAGTTGTTCTTTCTTGGTCTGGATTCTCTTTGATGATCCTGCTTAATCTCCTTTGTTAAAGGTTTTGGGTCCTTAAAACCTATTTTTCTATTAATCAAAACATATCAAGAGACAAGAGGAAGGAATTTATGACAAGCTGGAGAAGAAATAAGATCAAATCATGGAAAATCAAGGTAAAGTTGGTGAAGTTGACAAGCTTGAGAGAGAGAATGTTGCATTGAAGAATGAGATGAAATACATTGTGATGAGACTAACTAAGGAGATTGAGGATTGGAAGAAGATTGAAGAGTTTTACACAATAATTAAAGGAAAGAGAAAATGAATGCTTTAGGCTTACTTATGAGAATTATCAGTTGAAGCTGGAGTTGACACAGTCAAGAAATAATGGTCAAGAACTTGAAAGATAGATTGTTGCCTTAAGAGATGAACTTGCTACTGCAAATGAATACAAAGACAAATTCAAAGTTTAGTGTCATAAAATTGTGACCCTATCAATTTTGAACCATATTAGGGTCCTCACGCATGCAAGATTGAATCCCCTAGCCTTATTGGAGAGCAGAGATTGCTCAACCCTCATAATTTGCTTCTCCCTTGGCCTCTGCACCACCTTGTCTACACTTTGCCCTAGAGAAAGGGGTAGAATAGGGGTGTGGTGCCACTTTCCCCCCTAGGACAGGGGTGTGACACCATTTTCCTCCTAGGATAGGGGCATGGTGACCCTGTCCATACCCTATTTTGGGGCAGGACCTTTCCTAAGCATGCATTGTATGTTGTGCAGTGAGTGGGAAAACTTCCTCGATGTCATCCTGTGATGAAAATCAGTTTCATTAACCTTAATTGACATGTATTTAAGTTGCATTTTACATCTCATTTGAAAAAAATTTCAATAAGTTGGGTTAAGTGATAAGACAGATATATGAGATCACGCATTCAAGCATTCCTTTCTAGCATTGAGCATTCTCAAGTCTCCCTTCAAGGCTAGGTGTTGCATATAAGTCAAGGATTTAACCATTGAAGAGGAGATTGACTCCAACATTCAATTCTACACAAACATTTCTATCAACATTGATTTCACAACCTCCCTTGAGGTGATTTACACTTCAGTCTTTCATTTACATCTACTTGCAAGTACTTTCTTTCATTACTTGGTTAATTCCAAAACTGGGGTTTGACCTGGAGGTAAACCCCCAATCCCAACCCATTTTCCTCTCTTTTATGTATGTAGGTTGCAGGTGCATAGTTGTACTTTCAGATTTGGGCTCCATTTGCAGAGGTGGAAAAACCCTTTTTGTTTCGCCGATTTTTTGGAGGACCATGTAAATTCTCGCCACAGTCCAAGCAACTTTTCCTCAAATTCGTAGGGCAGCTTTGTCTCAACATATTACTGCCAGATCCAGGTGCATAGCTTCATCCCATACTCTGATCTTGAGTTATAATCAGTTCTTTGTCACTTTTACAATACATAATTCAATCAATTCCTTTCCATTACAAATAGGAAGAGGGGATTAGCTTATCTTTCCCATTTCACTCAGAATTTTATCTTCTCCTTTGGAGATTGAATCTAGCAAATTTTCCTCCCCTCTTCCAATGTAATTAGGTGAAAAGTGTTTGAAGGGAAATCCGTAGTGAAACTCTCATCTCTCCTTAGAGGGAAAGGGTAGTTTTCCTCTTGATCTCTTATTCACACATTTTTCACCCACCAATACATTTTGGTGACATTACATTTTGGTGAACCCGACGTCTTGGATGCTTCCTTTAAACAAAATTGCATATTTTTCATTTGCAAGTTTCAAATTTCTACAAACTTAGTGGTTAAATCATTAAAAACCCTAGTTTTCAAAATTAAAATTCAACTTGTGATTTGTAAAAATTACTTGTGGTTATCTTAGATCTAAAAGTTATACTTTTGTTTGTCAAATTCAATTTCCTCATTGTCTTGTTAAATTTTCAAATCAAATTTACAAAATTAAGAGGTTACTTGTTAAAACCCTAATTTTCAAAAATCATCTTGAACTTGTGAAAAAATTGGATTTTCATTCAATTTTTAGATTTTTTATTATTCTCAGACTTGTTTTCCTTCCTACAATTCAAAATTTTAATTTCCCTCCTTTTTCCCAAAATTCAAATTTTAAAATTAAGTGGTTAGGTCATAAAACCCTAGTTTTCAAATTTAATTGGATTTTGTGTGAATTTTAATCAATTCATTCCAATTCAAATTTCTAAACATTTTCCAAGGTGTCCCTATCCATTAAGTTTGACATTTTTCAAATTGTAATTCAATTCCTCTTTTTCTCCAAAACCCTAATAGGGTCCTATTTTTTACATTTGAACCTTCATTTCGCCCATCTAGAAATCGTAAAATTTGTCATTTTTGGGGGGTTAGCTTTGAAATCGTTGTAATATTCATCCCTGAAAATTTCAAAAAATGTTGGTCGGACCATGTGCGTTCTCGCCACGGTCCTCGACTTTTTTTCCAAAATTTCAGGAGACTGTTATGATTGTATTTAATAGCCTAAATCTAGAAGATTGGCTAATTTTGGTGATTTATTATCCCTCTAGAATCGGAAATACCTCCAAAATTCAAAATTTCAAATTTCAAGATATTTTTTCAAATTAAGAGGTTAATTATAGTTTGCCCTAATTTTAAAAAATCTTGATTTTAAAATTAAGTGGTATTCCCTTGGCCCTAATTTTAAAATTCCAATTTCCTTTTATTTTTGGAAATTGTGTCATCCTCTGCTTCTAACAAAGTTCAAATTGTTTAATCAGTATTTTCTTAAATTTTGCATTAATCAATTTTGTAAGCTTTGTTCCACAATTCAAAGTTAAAATTTTCCCTCTAGTGTACGAGTTTCACCATTATTAGTCTTACCTATACTATCCCCATTAGATGAAGCATTAGAATGAAGACCTTCAAAGGTTTAATTACCGAGGAGATTGAGCCTAATTTGGGTGACTTCTTTAATGAGGATCATGCTAATTCTTCCCATCTTAATCATGTGCCTATTCACCCCATTGATGAATCCCATGATGAAGAAGAATCTTTAACTAGCATATCTATAGATCAACTTTCCACATTGAATAATCAATTTGACAAATTTCAACAGTGGATATCCCAAGAATACCCTAATACTGAAGCTCTTCCATTAATTGAAGGCCTTAAGCGCATGATTCAAAGTGATAAGAATGAAATTGATAGATTGTGTGGCATTACACATAATATTGATTCTAATGTCATGCCTATCAAGAGTTGTGTTGAAACCTTGGGTTATTCACAACCTTCAACACAAGTCAACCCTTCTATTCCTTTCACTACTCTTATGACTAGTATTCCTACATTTACCTCCAACATCATGGCTAATTCAACTCAAAATGTCAGCCTACAACAATTAGTCATGGGGGCAATCCCTCTTCTTCATTTAATCCTCCATCTTTACCTATGTCTTCCATAAGTATTCCCATTATTCCTCAACCAATCAATGTGACACAAGGTGGCAATTCCTTCAACAACTTTGTTCCTCCTTTAAGCATCCCTTTTCCTACCCAATCATCACCTATGCCTACTTATCATAATGTCCCACCACCTTATTCTCAATCCATGCCTTCTTTCAATAACATCACACCACCTTCTCAATCAACTATGTCTAATATCAATTCTTCTACCGAAGTGACAATTAACAATCTTGCTCAAACTGTGTCTTCCTTACAACAACAAATTGCTTCTATGAGTCAATCGAAGTTTAGTGTGCCCACCTTTGATGTTGTGAGCCCACTTTCTCTTGATATTGTTAACATCGTGCCACCTAAACATGTTGAGATCCCTCAATTAGAACTCTATAATGGAAAAGGTGATCCTTTTATGCATGTCAAAACATTTCAAACCTTGTGTCCCGATTTTGCTTATGATCAAAGATTGTTTACAAAATTGTTTACAAGAACACTAAGAGATAAGGTTTTACAATGGTATTTCTCTTTGCCTTCTTATTCTATCACTTCCTTTCAACAACTAGCAAATGCTTTCATCCAACAATTTCAAAACAACATTAGTCCTAACATCACTTTGATTGATTTAATGCATTGTAAACAAGGTGTTAAAGAAAAAGTGACTAATTTCATTGGTAGATATAAGAATTTGTGTGCTCAAATTTCTTTTCATGTACCTAATAATGATATTCAAAGAATTTTTATTTCTAATTTACAAAAAAATATTAGGGAAAATATTTTTTTGTCTAAGTTTACTTCCTTTCTACAATTGTGTGCAACACTCCACAATTATCAACTGGCAGTGAGTCACATGGAGAAATCCACTCCTATGACTCTGAGTGATAAGGGGGAGAGTATTCAACAACTATTTGTGAAGTTCAAACCAACAAAAAGCTTCATCAAGTTCAATGATACAATCAATAACCACAATGTGAATGCTACAACGAGTGTGCCTTCTATTTCTAATTTTTTTCAAAGAGAAAGATAGTTTAGTTCTTTGAATGAATCTTTACATAGTATTGTCTCTGTTGTTACACATAAATGTTATCAAAATTCCTCCTATAAAACCAATTGATCCTTCTAAACTTGCATCCCCTTATTTTGATAACAATTCATTTTCTCAATTTCATCATCATACTGGTCATGATACTAAGAAATTTTTTGCATTGAAGAATAAGATTCAAGATTTTATTAATAATAATATTATATATATGGTAGGTGTGAATGATAAAGGGAATAAATTAGTAGCTCCTCCTCATCAAAATCTTAATATTTTCATTGATCCCTTGCATTCTCATACCTCTAACATTATTGAGATTGTGCCTAATTATTTCTCTTCTGAGGAATTCACCTCTATGGCTCTGAACTTGGTTAATATGGTAGAAAAACAAGGTGCAACTAAGGATCCTTGTATTACATTTGACCCTAATGAGATCATTAGAGCACCCGATGGCCCTTTATACATAGTTTCAAAGGTTAAGGATATCCCTTTTCGTGGTGCCCTTATTGATCCCTCTTGCATGGTTAATGTCATCATTGAGGAGTATCTTTTCACTTTACGATTGCATAAACCAATATATGATGCTTCTAATGTAGTTGTGAAGTTATTTGATGGCTTTTCTTGTCCTACCATTGGCTCTATCACCCTTCTTGTTGAAGTTCATACTAAATCCATGGATGTTGACTTTGTTATCATACCCTCTTCTAAGCAAGTCCATGTGAAGTTGGGCTATCCTTGGCTATCTTCCATGAAGGCTATTGCTTCTTTAATCCATAAGTGTCTGAAATTTCCTCATAATGGAGAAATCATAACCATGAACCATAGCTTATTTTGTCCATCCAACAGAAGCCCCGGTGTTCCTATTGATTTCTTTTGTCAAACAATTTCAATCTCTTCCATCAAGGAGCGATGCTCTTTTTCAATCTTATCAAAAATGGAAGAAATATATGATCTTATCCTTAAGTCAACCTAGATCCCCAACACTTGACATCCCTATTATTCTTCAAGATGAGGTTCTTCCCCTCACGAATATAACTAATCTCCCTCCTAAGGAAGATCATCAACCTATTCCTATGGATGTGACTATACCTTCTCCTAAGAAGAACAACAATATTCTTCCTAAGGTTAGACCTATACCTCCTCCTCATGATGGACCTAGTCTCCTTCCTACACCTAATATTCCTCCTTTGTATAGTGCAGTTCCACCTCCTTCCTCTTATCGAGAGAAGAGGCCTACTTCTCCTCTTGTTCAACCTAAAAGACCTCAACCTAAACCTTCAACTATCAAGGAGAGAAACATCCCTACTTTTTCAAGTATTCCTCCTCCTTCTCAGCCTTCCACTAATACTCAACAGAATCATTGTGCACGAGAACACTGATGAACATGTCGTGTTTGAGCTCATGAATCTATCCCTCAAAATACTCAATCTCCTCAGACTCCAACAATTGACATGATTCCATTTTCTCCCAAACAAGATGTTCAACCTACATCTCCAAATCATAAGTTGCACAAAACATGGGATGGTTTTACTCCTATTCATGTTCTTGCTCCTATTTCTCTAAACTTTGATGAAGAAATGGGTGAAAATATTATTCATGATGGAAATACAACTCCTAATGCTTTTGATAGTGAGTATGAATATGTTGATGTGGACAAGCATTTATCAACTGAATTTTCACAAACCCTACTCCTAGCTCCTATAATATAACAAAGTGACTTACAACATGAGCATAGTCCTTGTTTGGATCTTGTGATAGCTCCATTTGATGTGCTTGATGTCGCTCCTATGGAATGTTGCTTACCTTCACAAAATAGTGATCAACAAGATCCGAAGGTGGATGTTGTGCTAGATTAGCAATATTAGCACTATAGATCTTCTCTCTCTCCTTTCTTGCTCTTTTGTGACCATTCTTCTATGTGTATGATGATATGATGAACCAATAATGATCCAGTCAACTACTAAGAGGCGGGGGTGAATCAGTAGATATAAAACAAACAAAACTTTCACCAAACTTAATCCCAACTCATAAACAACTTCTTAGACTAACCGGTTTAGACTCTATCTAAAACTGCAACTGCACTGTCAAGTTTACCAGTTGATTAGAATATCAATATAATAGTGTAATAGATCTGAAACTCACATTTAACCAAAACATCAAACCACTTTACTAACATTAGGAATAGCTCATTTCATATCACTTCTAGTCATCTAAACATATCTAAGTGGTTTTACCAATTAAACATATTATCCATATTAACCATATCAAAATATATAACCACAAAATCATTCACCATTTGACACAATGATTTTTGACATGGAAACCCAAATGGGAAAAACCATGGTGGGGATGAATACCCACAAGTATTTTGAACTCTTCTAAAGTTTTCCCTGTTAGGAGCCAAGCCTTGTTAGAAGCTTTACAAAAATGTTCTGTTAAGAATAGATCTGATTAAGGACCACCCGGTTAAGGGATTGACTACAATACCTTGTTAAAGGTAATACCCTATTAGGAGTAACCTCGATAGACGATTTCAAATCCAAGCTAATGAATCAACTAGTTAGGGATTTAGATAGCACCAAGCATGTTAAAGCTTACCTGGTTATGGGATTTAACTGTTGTAATTGTTAGAGAACAACAGGGTCTTGTTGGTCTGGTAATAGCATAGCTCTTCTTGATCAGATCCTTTTATGCTCCTATTTGCCTTCAAAACATTCTGTAGATACTCCTTCTCGTTTGGCAATAATCAGACTACCACACATAACCAAAATTTTCAACAACATTACAAAACAACTCATCGACCTTATAAGCAAATACAATAGGTCGGTAACACATCACAAAACCTAAGATCTCATAGAGATTACAAACATATCAGTTCAAACATGACCATTGGATTACATAGTAATCATCTACACATTGTTCTAGACAACCTCAACTGCTCCTGGATCACCACACATTGGATCTTGTAACTCATCACGTGTTATTCACTTCATTCTATGTATTTTATCATTCCCTAGATAAAACATTTATCTATACGTGCCAAAACCACTTTGAAACTTATCACATGTAGCATGCATATGTGGCATAATCATCTTCGATAACAATTCGATCATAGATCAACACAAGTGATTCACCAAGCGCCATCAGTTAGGGTTCAACATATCAATAGGTTAAGGTTACTGGTTGATCACTCTGCTTGAAATACCAATACCGGTTTCCTTTACTTTTCAACTACCGGTTGCATTACTACATCACTACTGGTTGCAATACAAATCCATTACCGGTTAAAATTGTCATCAATGATGACACTTATACTTCATTAATGCAATCTTCATGCAATGCCAACAATCTCCCCCTTTGGCATTGATGGCAATACAAATATCAATACCCTTTGATTGTGATGATTGAGAGTAATGCGCATACACAGGTATAGGAATCCTGGTTTACATTTTTCCATGTACTCTCCTTCAACCGTGTCAGCATGTCTTCAACTAGTAACTGGCTACAATTCTTCTCCTCATCAATCATTCAATTATTCTCTCCCTTTGACCATAATACCAAAGTGAAAGTAAAACATATAGTGTCATACTTCACTATTATGCAACTAACTACTCCCCCTGTGGAGTAGCTCTACTCAACACCAATCCTGCTACAAGATTTCCAATAAGCTCCAGGACTGATGTCCTCCACATCTGCTTAATGAGCTTCATATAGGGGTGCAACCCCTAGCTTACCACTAAGATACTCAAATGTTGCCTCAGGTAGGAATTTAGTCAAGATATTTGCAAGTTGTTGTTTAGAAGAAACATGCTCTAGTGAAAAATCTTTACTCTGCACTTTCTCTCTCAAGAAATGATACTTCAGCTCAATATGCTTGGTTCTTGCATGCAACATCGGGTTCTTTGAAATGTTAATTGCACTGGTGTTATCATAAAAAATCCTTACTGGTTATGTAATCTTCAACTTAAAACCTTAAAGAATGTGCTTCATCCAGATTGCCTAAGTGCAATTCATGTACGGTGCAACATATTCAGCTTCAACAGTTGATTGTGATATGCAACTCTTCTTCTTGCTACCCCAAGAGACTAGCCTTCCTCCAAGAAAGAATTCTCCTCCGGTTGTACTCTTCCTATCATCAACATTTCCAAGAAAGAATGCTCCTCCAATCTGCATCTATATAGACTTTCAAATCAAAGTCTCCATCATATGGATACCATAATCCATAATCAATTGTACCTTTCAAATATATGAATATCCTTTTGGTTGCTACCATGTGTGTCTCCTTCAGGCTCTTCTAAAATCTAGCAACTAATCCAACTGCATGAAAAATATCCAGTCTCTTGTGAACAACATAATGTAGTTTCCCTATCATTGACGTGTACTCCTTTTCATCCACTAATGCAAAATCATCCTCCTTAGACAATTTACAACCTATAACCATTAGTGTCCCAACTGGTTTATAGTCTTCCATTCCAAAAGTCTTCAATACCTCTTTCACATATTTGGACTGTGTGATAAAAATATCATTCTTCATCTGTTGAATTTGCAAACCTATAAAGAATTTTATCTCTCCTACCAAAGACATCTCAAATTCACTTTTCATCTCATTAGCAAAGTCATCACACATGTCATCATTGCCTCCAAAAATGATATCATCCACAAATACCTCACTAATAGTATCTTATCTCCTCCAGTCTTGAGATATATATTGTTGTCTTGATTGGTTCTCTAAAAACCTATCTTCACCAAGTGAGAATTTAGACTTTCATACCATGCTCTAGGTGCTTGCTTCAAACCATAGAGTGCCTAATGTAGTTTGCACACCATATCCTTTGCATCAGTCAAAGCATAACCATCTGGTCATTTACTATAGACTTCCTCTTCCAATATTTCATTTAGAAATGTTGAATTCACATCCATCTGATATACTTTGAATCCTCTATATGATGCAAATGCAAGTAGAGTACTAACACCTTCCAATCTTGAAATTGGTGCAAATGTCTCACCATAGTCAATGCCATCTTCTTGTGCATAACCTTTGCATACCAGTCTAGCTTCGTTTCTGACTACTACTCCATCTTCATTCAGTTTATTCCTGAACACCCATTTAGTACCTATTACGTTTTTGTTCACCGGTCTGGGTACCAATGACCAAGTATTGTTCTTCTCAATATAGTCAAGTTCTTGTTCCATAGTCTTGATCCAGTGATCATCTCCAAAAGCTTCCTTTTCTATTCTAGGCTCAATGGTGGAGATCATACAAGAATTCTCTCTTATTCTTCTTCTAGTTAACACACCAACATCTTTATCTCCAATAATCTGATTAGGATTATGGTTGAGTCTAACATACCTTGGAATAGCATGATCATGGTCTTTAGGTTCTTCTTCTTTTTCACTTTCTTCATCTTCTGCAGAATCTACCTGTTCAGGTTGAACTAGTGTTGTAGTATTCATTTCACTAACTTTTGGTTTCACTGGTTCTGGTTCCAAAACTAGAATTTAAGGTTCATCTTCCTCCTTCTCCTTATTGATTTCTCTCGAATCTTCAGGAAACTTATCCACTCAGACATTAGCACTTTCAATGATCTTCTTTGTCCGGTTGCTATAACATTTGTAGGCTTTTCTCTTGGTGGAGTAACCAAGAAATAGGCCTTCATCACTCTTAGCATCAAACTTACCAACATAGTCACCTCTCTTGATAAAACATCTACTACCAAAAATCTTAAAGTAACTAACATTGGGTGATCTACCGTACCATTGTTCATAAGGAGTTTTATCCTTACCTTTTTAACCAAATATCCGATTCATTGTGTAGACTATTGTGCTGATAGCTTCTCTCTAGAATGTCTTAGCAACACCTCCTTGTATTAGCATAGTCCTAGCAGCTTCAACAACTGACTGGTTGTTCCTCTCTGCAATACCATTATGTTGTGGTGTCCTAGGTGCAGAAAGCTACCTCTTAATTCAATTGTCTTCAAAATATCTATTGAATTCCTCTGAAGTAAATTCACCACCTTGATCAGTTCTTAAGCACTTAAGCTTTCTTCCACTTTCTTTTTCAAGTAAGGCTCTGAATGCCTTAAACTTTCTAAAGGATTATTTTTTGTCCTTCAAGAATGTGACCCACATCATTCTTGAGCAATCGTTAGTAAAGATCATAAAATACCAATCACCTTGAATACTCCTAGTCCTTATTGGTCCACAGAGGTCTATATGAACCAAATCTAGAAAATGTTTGGTTGAGAAAGATTTGCCTTTGAAATTTGAGGATGTCATCTTTCATAACTGACATTCCTTACATATAGCATTCACTGGTTTTTCCAACTATGACAAACCTCTTACTGATTTGGACTTACTGACTTTTACAATGTTATCAAAATTAACATGAAAAAATCTTTGATGCCAAAGCCAACTATCATCTACTTTTTCAATTAAGCAGCTATTGACTTTAGAATTTAGGTGAAACAAGTTAACTTTTGTCTGCTTGTCGGTTGCAATCAATTAACCTTTACTTCCATAGATTTTGCACATCCCATTCTCAAATTCCAATGGATAACCTCTGTCATTTAGTTGAGCAACACTCAAAAGATTGTGTTTCAATCCTTCAACCCAGTAGACATCATCAACACTGCTCTTTCCATTCAAAGAGATGTTTCATTTCCTTTTACCATACATGGTGAATCATTTGCAAATCTCACAACACCTCCATTAAATTCATTCAAAGTAAGAAACTCACTCTAGTCACCATTCATGTGGTGTGAACAACCATTATCTATAATCCAATCATCAAAACTATCTATGCGAGAGACTAATGCCTTCTGATATGATGTCTTCTTTAATAGCAAAAAAGACAATGTCCTCATTTGCATCTTCTTCAAACTCCTCATCTGTGATTCCTCCATCCACTGCAATAAGGCAACCTCTTTTACCTTTGCCTTTGTACTTCTTATACTTCTCACATTTTTTCTCATTGTCTCCATTTGGACAGTTAGCTACAATATGTCCAATCTAGTTACATGCAAAACACTTCAAAGGTAATTTACCTCTATACTTACCAATACCTATGGGTAACTGCTTGGCCAACAATGCTTCAAGATCAATCAGATTGTCTTCATCATCAACCTCTCTGCTAAATCTGGACTCATGACTATGGTATACTCCACTGTACCACTAGCACTTTTGATCTCACCGACTATCTCCTTGATCCTCTAACCATATGGTTGAATATTCTCACATTCAACAATCTGCATGTCATCAATTACCTCTCAGACTCTCTTCTTTGGTAATATTCACATGCTCATCACCACTATAGATATCTTCAAGTTTCTTCCACACTTCAAAAGAAGTCTCCAAACCATGGACATCAACATACTATGAATTGGACAAGAAACTGATAATGGCCTCCAATGCTTGATTATTCTCTTGTTGCTCCTTCTTTTGATCATCTGACAAAATCCCACTAAGCAAGTTATATTTTGTAACAATGTGTTCCCAATATTTACTTCCTAAGCTCTTGATATAGATCTTCATCCTATCACTCCAGATTCTACAGTTTTCCCTATTGAATTTCGGACCTTCTTTCTTCATCATGTTCTCCTAAATCTTTACCTCAAGCTGTTAGGCTTAAACACAAGAGGACCTGAAATGCTCAGATACCAATTAATGATATGATGAATCAATAATTATTTGATAACCTACTCAGAGTGGGGGGTGAATCAATAGATAGAAAACAAGCCAAATTTTCACCAAACTTAATCCCAACTCATAAACAACTTCTTAGACTAACCGGTTTAGACTCTATATCTAAAACTGCAACTGCACTGTCAAGTTTGTCAGTTGACCAAAATATCAATATAACAGTGTAATAGATTCGAAACTCATATACCATTTAACCAAAACATCAAACCACTTTACTAACATTAGTAATAGCTCATTTGAGATCACTTCGGATCATCTAAATGTATCTAAGTGGTTTTACTAGTTAAACATATTAACCATATCAAAACATATAACCACAAAATCATTCACCATTTGACACAATGATTTTTGATGTGGAAATCCAAATCAGAAAAACTACAGTGGGGATGAATACCCACAAGTAGTCTAAACTCTTCTGAAATTTGCCCTATTAGGAGCCAAGCCTTGTTAGAAGATTTATAAAAATGTCCTGTTAAGAACAGATCTAGTTAAGGACCACTCAGTTAAGGGATTGACTACAATACCCTGTCAAAGGCAATACTCTGTTAGGAGTAATCTCGATAGAGGATTTCAAATCCAAGCTAATGGATCACCTAGTTAGAGGATTTAGATATCACTAATCTTGTTAAAGCTTACCCAGTTAGGGGATTTAACTGTTGTAATTGTTAGAGAACAGCAGGGTCTTGTTGATCTAGTAATACACTACTCTGCTTGATCAGATCATTTTATGCTCCTATCTGCCTTCAAAACATTCTGCAGATACTCCTTCTAGTTCGACAATAATCAGACTACCACACATAACTAAATTTTCCAACAACATTACAAAATAACTCATTGAAGTTATAAGAAAATACAATAGGTCAGTAACACATCACAAAACCTAATATCTCATAGAGATTACAAACATGTCAGTTCAAACATGATCATTGGATTACATAGTAATCATTTGCACATTGTTCTAGACAACCTCGATTGCCCCTAGATCACCACACATTGGATCTTGTAACTCATCATGTGATATTCACTTCATGCTATGCATTTTCTCATTCCCAATATAAAGCAGTTATCTCTACATGCCAAAACCACTTTGAAACTTATCACGTGCATCATGCATACATGGCGTAATCATCTTCAATCACCATTTTATCATAGATCAACACAACTGATTCACCAAGCGCCATTGGTTAGGGTTCGACATATCAACAGGTTAGGGTTATCGGTTGATCAGTCTGCTTGAAATACCAATACCGGTTTCCTTCACTGCTCAACTATCAGTTGCATTATTGCATCACTACCAGTTGCAATACAACTCCATTACTAGTTACAATTGACATCAATGACAACACTTATACTTCACTAATACAATCTTCATGCAATGCCAATAGTGTATCCTTATTCTTCTATTGTTCCCTAAATGTCTACTTGGGGATTATGTAAAGCATTGAGATCTTTTCTTGGTCTCTTTCATGTTGACTCGAAAGACATCCTCTCTTCCCTTTCTTCCAAGGTAGTGTCATTCTTTGGGTAATGACAAGTATTATATGCACATACATATATGATATACATGAGTTATCATACAACATATTGACCTCGAGGAAAGAGAAACTACCTCGTTCTTTGTGTTCATTATCCTTGGGTTTATTCCTCGATTAGGGGCTAAATCCTTATGATACCATGCTCCCTCTCTTCTCTCTCTTGGGTGTATCCTACCTTAAAGAAATTTCTCCCAATGAGGCATGTGTGATCACTTTAATGTGGGGGCATACACTCCACTCATATTTTCCTTCTTGATACTTAAAATTACTTAGCTAAATTTGTTTTGCTTTGTAATCTTTAGTATCCTTGCTTTCATGACTCATAGTGAGGGGAACTTTGTTACTTGCAGTCATGGTTCTCCCCTTCTTGATCTTCCCTTTTACTTTGTCAATTGAAGTCGTAAGATCCTAAGTCCAGTGGGGGCTTGGTGCATCTTTCCTCCTTGACATGGTAAAATTCTTTCAATCTTGTTTCCTTCTACTTTACTAGTAGTATTGGTGTATGCTCATACTCCCGCTAAAGTGGGGGCTAAAATGTAGTGTCATAAAATTGCAACCCTAGTAATTTTCAATCACATTAGGGTGCTCATGCACATGAGATCAAATCCCCTATCCTGATTGGAGCTCGGGGATTTTTCAACCCTCAGAATTTGCTTCTCCCTTGGCCTCCACACCACCTTGTCTACACTCTGTCCTAGAGAAAGGGGTAGGACAAGGGCTTGGTGCCCCTGTCCCTACCCTATTTTGGAGCAGGACCTTTCCTAAGCATGCATTGTAGGTTGTGTAGTGAGCGGGAAAACTTCCCCGATGTCGGCCTGTGATGAAAATTAGTGTCATTAACCCTAATTGACATTTATTTAAGTTGCATTTTCCCTCTCATTTGAAAAAAAGTTCAATAAGTTGGGTTAAGCGATAAGATAGATACATGAGATCATGCATTCAAGAGCATTCAAGCATTCCTTTCCAGCATTGAGCATTCTCAAGTCTCCCTTCAAGGCTAGGTGTTGCATTCAAGTCAAGGATTCAACCATTGAAGAGGAGATTGATTCCAACATTCAATTCCATAAAAGCATTTATATCAACATTGCTATCACAACCTCCCTTGAGGTGATTTACATTTTAGTCTTTCATTTACATCTACTTGCAAGTACTTTCTTTCATTAGTTGGTTAATTCCAAAAGTGGGGCTTGACCTAGAAGCAAACCCCCAATCCCAACCCATTTTCCTCTATTTTCTATGTGTAGGTTGCAATTGCATAGCTATACTTTCGAATTTGGGCTCCATTTTTAGAGGTGGAAAAACCCTTTTTGTTTCGTGGATTTTTTGGTGGACCGTGTACATTCCCACCACGGTCCAAGAAACTTTTCCTCAAATTCACAGGACAACTTTGTCTCAACATATTACTACCAGATCCAAGTGCACAGCTTCATCCCATACTCTGATCTCAAGTTTTAATCAATTCTTTATCACTTTTGCACTACATAATTCAGTCAATTCCTCTCCATTTCAAATAGGAAGAGGGGATTAGCTTATCTTTCCCATTTCACTTAGAATTCTATCTTCTTCTTTGGAGATTGAATCTAGTGAATTTTCCTCTCCTCTTCCAATGTTATTAGGTGAAAAGTGTTTGAAGGGAAATCCATAGAGAAACTCTCATCTCTCCTTGGAGGGAAAGGGTAGTTTTCCTCTTGATCTCCCATTCACACATTCTTCACCCACCAATACATTTTGGTGATATTACACAAAGCTAGCTCAGCAAGGCTTGATGAGATGCTGTAAAATCAGAGACATGGAAAGGACATGCAAGGACTTGGATTTGAGAAAGGAGAATCCTTCGGATCTGGACAAAAAAATTGCAAAACCTGACTAGAGGAAGAGAAAGAATCCTCTAATAAGATATGAAGAGGGGAAAAGACCTATGAGGTGGATTAGATGACAATTATGCAAATCAAACATATAATCACATGAAATCAAAAGACATAATTTGAAATGCTCAAAATAGGGATGAAATGCATATACCTCACAATATTGGCATTTTTTATGTTTATGTTGTGATTGTCATTGATGGACACACATTTGCATTAAGATCCTCTTTATATGTATGAGTTAGAGCACAACCGGTATTTGTTTCAACTGGTATGTTGCAAGTATGTTGTATTATAGTCATTAGACTATTGATGTTTTGCAGAATGTGTTTACTGGTCTAAAGAGGCATGTTGACCTCAAGCGGTACGAGGGATTAAAGCAGCATAACACATTTTGACCAGTCTTCATTTTTGTCAAACTGGAAACCGGTATTTTGTATGAACCGGTAATACTCTGTGATGAGTTATCAATCCACCGGTTGTTTGACGGTGCCGACACACTGGCAGTGCTTCTTGTGTTGTGTTACTAAGTATGTCTAGATTCATTGAACCTAGGAAATTGAAATGTAATCCTATTGGACGGACATGAAATTAGACTCCTTTAAAAGGACATCATGTCTAGGGTTTTAGGTTGTTGCTGAAAGGGTTTATGTTGTGACTAAGGTTTAAGGTGGTTGAGGAGTTGAAAAGAATATAAATGTATAGAAGACTGAAGTAATGCAGGAGTGCATTAAGAACGATCTATCAAGGATCTAACTGAGCAGTCTGTGCCATTAGATAGATCAAACACTTGTTGATTACTCACATCTTTGACAAGTCTGTAGCCCTTAACCAGGTAGGCCCAAAAGCCTTTTGTAAAATCCTCTAACAAGGTGGTTCATTTTTGTGAATCTTAAATCCTCTAGCAAGGTAGTCCTTGATCGGACTTATCTCCTAACAGAGATTGAGATTCCTAATAGGGTCTGTTTTGGTGAAGAACATTGTAAGACCTTAACCGGTCTGGTTTCTATTCTGTAGATAGTGACTTGTGAGTTCCATCTCACCGTGGTTTTTCCCATTTGGGTTTCCATGTCAAATATCTTCTATTATGGTTGTATTGCTTTTGTGGGTGAATGCGTTATTTGCATTTTGGTTTGCATGTGTGATAACCAGTCTGTCTGTTAAACTGTTTAAGTGTTTAAGTGCAAGATTTTTTGGTATACTAATTCACCCCCCCCTCTTAGTATTCATCAATTGGTATCAGAGCCAGCCTTTCTATAAGTTTAACCACTTGGAAAGAGATATGGGGGAATACACCTTGAGGGAACTTACTCAATGTCTCACTCAGTCTGAGCAAGCCTATGATGATCTTATGGTCAAATACAAGGCATCTCAAGCAAAAAGGAGAGAACATGCAGAAAAGTTGATGGAGCTATCTAAAAATAGTTCTACAGATGAAGAAAACATGGAAGCCCTAATTGCAAAAGTAAATAAATTGAATGAATCAAACTCCAACCTGAGAAAGGAGTTGGAAGGACTGACTATCTGGATGTGCCAAGAGCTTGAGAACTGGAGAAAAACTGAAGACCTAGTGAAAGAGAGAGATTGTGAGATCTCCAAGTTGAAACAAGAGATGAGTGCCCTAAATGATCAACTCCATGCAAGCAAGGTGGAAAAGGAAGACATGCAAGGAGAACTAAACACTACCATCTTTGAGAATGAAAATTTATTGGAAACAAATGCTGCTATTTCCAAAGAACTCTCTGAGTCAAAGGAAATACTTGCTAAGTTTAGCAAAAGTACTGTCAAGCTAGAGCAAAAGCTTGAGTTGGCTAGACCGGTAAAGAATACCATTGAACTTGGTTTCTTTGGACATGAAGAAGGAGAATCCTCAGGAACAAATGTTGAAGCATCAAAGAAGCAACCGACACTAAAAGGTAAAGGTACGAAAAAATTCAAACCTGTTTTCTTTAACTGTCTTAAAGAAGGACACACTGCCAATGTATGTAGGAGCAAAGCCTACAATAATTTTCCTTACTTTATTAACAATGTACCTAGATCCAATAAGTTCAATGGTCATTGTTATGAATGCAACAAGTATGGGCATAGAGCATTTGAATGTAGGTCTGTCATGAATGACACTAGAAGATATCCTCAGAGGACCCAAGGAGTTGGTCCTAAACCTTTTGTGAACCAGAATCACAACCGGTTTAATGTCTTCAATCATCAGCCAAGAAGCGGTGACTATCAAGCGGCAACTGGATGGAGAGCAAATTGTATGATCTATAATGGTCATGGTCACACTACTGCAACATGCAGAAGGAAGAATGGAAACATGAACAATGGACCTTAGAGAGCACCTGGATTGGTTTGCTATCACTGCAACAAACCGGGTCACATTGTAAGATTCTGCAGAAGCAGAAAGAGTATATCTAATGATATACCAGGAGCAATTGATGTTGAAATAGTTCAAGTGGACATGAACAAAACCTGGAAGAGGAAACCGGTAATGTTGGAAGAGGAACCAGTTTCTGCACCTAGTGTGGAAATATCAAAACCAGCAAACTAAGCTTCAAAAGGCTTAGGGGGAGCAAATGGCAAAATGTTTTTGAACCCTCGGTTTAAACCAGCAAAAGACCTTAACCGGTATATGATACCTATTGCTTGGTAGAAGACCAGAAACATTAAAAAGGCAGATTAGGGTTTATGCCCTAATGGAGGAGCATTAATGATGGTAGGTGAGGACTATTTTTAAAACCATTTTTGAAATCATTTCTCACAATCAGTTTTCGAGTGAAGAAATTTTTTTCAAAGAGCAGAGCGATGAAAAGGCGATTTGAGCAGAAATTTGGAGAAATTGAGAAACTGCGAATGAGATTCAAATTCAAATAGAAAATGGTCAAGTGGAGAACACAAAGTGGTGATTCAGCTACTAACGAAGTGAGGAGTAAAGGAGAATCAGAAAACCTAAATTTGCGTGTTTTGAAAGGTATTTCTTGAGTTCTTAAAATTTCTACAATGGCTTCCGCATCTCATACTAGTTCTAGTGCATCTATTGAGTCTGAAAGTTTTATTCAACGGAAGTCAAAGTATAATACCCTATCACAAGTTCTAGTTGGAGTGATAGTAGAAGAGGGAATCTTAGATTATATTGATTGTAAACTCGAAGACCTAGGGTCTCTAGCTATCCATACCCAACTAGGTCTATTTTGTGGACAAGATAAGATGGTCAAACCGGAGTATAGTATTCTGGAGAAGAAGAAACTCCACAATGTTGTTTACTTCCTGGAGGATTTCACAGAAGATCATATAAGGATTATTCTGAGCAGGGTCCATGGTGACAAAATGTACTTGGAGAGGATGCATGATATCATGATGCAAGCAATTCATGCAATCACTGGTTTCTACAATACAGGGGAAGTACCAGCCCTAAGGACGGTTAGCAAAACTGAGATGTCCAAGCTCACCGGTTCAGTGAGTGACTCACGGGGCATGACTGTAAATTCAATCAAGGATGATCTGGTTAAGTATGCCTGCATGGTGATAGGCTACTAGATGTTCTCAGCCAGCAGAATCAACTTTGTATCTGCTGCAGTGGTAAATGCCGCTTACCGAATGATAAAGGAGGATGCATCATTTGACCTATGCACCAGTATGTAGAGGCAACTCCTATTGAACCTGAAATAAATCAAACAAGATAATGCACTGAGGTTCAAGCTTGGACAACTATTGGCTGGGTTGTTCTTTTACTTTCAAGAATACTTCCCAGGAGGACGAGACGTTCAGTGGTCTGGTGACCAACCGGTAACCAAGCAAATCAAGGAAAGCATTGAAGCACTTGGAACCAATTACCTGATATTCTAAACAAGTATTTTGATAAGTTAAGAAGGAAGATGAGCCAAAGAGTGAGGATATTAGGAGACATCATCAAGAAATATGAAGCCAATATTTGCTTCACCATCCAAGTAGACAAATGTATAATGGGGGCTATTGAGCCTAGAATGGAAGAAGTGGAGCCAATGGGCTATGAGGTGATGTAGGACATGTTGGAAGGGTATGTCTCTACTCTTATTGCCTCACCACTTGATCCTAAGGCAAAGAGAACTAGCACCTACCTAGAGAGGATATCACCAACTGAGGAACCACCAGCAGTGAAAGAGAAAGGACCGGCAGTGAAGAAGGCAAAGGCAGTGCCTGTAGCATCAGTACCGGTTACTACTGCAACTCCAAAAGTGACCAAGCGGTCACCAGCTAAGAAGAAACTAGAAGATGCACTGGCTAAAGTGTTCTAGAGAAAGAGGAAGATGAGAAGCAACTCTCTAGACTCAGAAGAAACTGTGTCTGAGGAGCAGCCCAAAAAGGCGAGATAGACAAGAAAGAAGACACAGAGTGAACCGACATCTTCAGCACTGGGAAATATAGATATCTCCTCCTATAAACCTTTGACACATTGTCAAAGAACAATAAAGAATATTAGGAGAAAAGTGTTAAATGATTTACTTGAGTGTTTTGATGACTTCAATGAGGATGAAAAGGAAGCAGTTGAAAAGGAAATAATTTAGTATCTGTGTAGTAATGACCGGTCGCCCTCAGAGATTAAGTCTCAGACACTGGATTCTTTATATATGTCATTAGATAATAGATGGCACATTGTCATAGAGAAAGAACAGGAAATTAGAGAGAAGGTTTTTGCACAATACTTTCCCGACCTATCAAATTCTAAATTATATGATGTTATTGATCTAAATAAAGGACTCTTCTTCACTAGAAAAAGAAGACTCTAGCTGTTAGAAGGTAGAGTTGCTAATGTCGAAAAGGACACCCATTTGTTTATGCAAATTGTTGTCCAGACTCACAAAGCATGTTTGGCCTACCAGCAAGCAGAAGAAGAACTGGTTATATCCAAACCAAATGAAGCATTTGATGATGAAGGAAATCTTGTTGTAGAACCAATCGACACTATTGATGTTGATGCCCTAGACATAGAAGATGTCACTCAGGAAATACCTTCTAAGGGAATAGGATAGGAGCATCAGGCCAAATAGAAGATGTCACTCAGGAAATACCTTCTAAGAAAAGAAGAAGAAGGAAGAGGAAGAGAAAGAAGAGGAGAAGAGGAAGGAAGTTGAGAGGAAGAAGAAGGAAGAAGAAGACAAGGAACAGGAAAAGAAGAAGGAAGTGGAGAAAAAGAAGAAGGAAGAAGAAGATAAGGAAGTGGAGAAAAGGAGAGAAGCGGAGAAAAAGAAAGTGGAAAAGGACAAGACAAGACAAGTGGAGAAGAGCACACAGATGGAGACTCCGAAGGAAACCGGGAGTCAAGCCAAACCGACTGATATCACCAGTCCTATCGATCTTCAGTTTGCAAGTGAATCGGAGCTAATGCAGAGCATCAAGGTAGCTCAAGAGCGCCTTGAAAACATTCAACGGAAGAAGGAGCAGGATGTAATCCAAGCTGTTGTGGATATGCTTACCGGTTTGATACCTGATACAAATCTTCCAAACACCAATTCTTCATTAGCTAGACTAAAGCTCCTATGCACAGTAGTAGATGATCAAGTGCAGAGTCTTGAAGAGGCAGCAGAGGCTAATGTCAAGAAGGGGCATCAAAAGGCTCTTAATATAGCTCTAGTGAAAAATTTGAATGAGCTCTAGTCTATACTAAAGAAATAACAAAAGGACATAAGGGATGCTCTAGATGAGGGGAATATGCTACTCAGCAAAATCTGTCAACCCCATCTATTCTATGATGATGTGCTAGCTCAGAGGCAAAAACTTGAATAGGACTTGCAGTCCTACTTGAGCACATTCAAGCTGCCTTATGATTCCTTCACAACTTATGGGCAAACCGTTCACCGGTTTCATATCTAGTCAACCAAAATGGAGCAAGAAATCAGCACACGGTCTAGAGATTTGCAGGAGCTACAACTAGTTTTACTTCCACGTCTGCAAATTCTTCAGAACTGTTATCTGAACCTAGATGCCTTGACAGTTACACAGGAGATGAGCATAGTTGATGCCATGGAAGAATAGGACTCCCAGATGCAAACAGAGAAAGAAGTGGCCACCTCCCTACTTGAGTCTTGGTCTCTATCAATGAAGTAATTCTTGTAGGACTATAAATCTATTTTTGACAAGTACTACTCCTTATTGTCATAAACTTTTATTGTTTTAATATCAAATGGAAACAGGGTTATTCAGCAATACTTTGTCATTGTTGGCAAAGGGGGAGAAGTACTCTATTTTGGAGAAGTATAGGGGAGAAGTATCTAGTTTTAAAATTTTGCTATATGCTCTGATATCTCAATGTTTATGCTCTATATGCAAAATTGCTATTCATTGTATTGTTAAAGGGATAGTGTATATGCTTAGGGGGAGCAATTTTGCTAATGGCATAATTTTGTTGTAAAACACTTAGATGTCAAAATTTTATTTTCCTAAGTGTTGCCATCAATGCCAAAGGGGGAGATTGTTGGCATTTTTGATGTTTATGTTGTGATTGTCATTGATGGACACACACTTGCATTAAGATCCTCTTTATATGTATGAGTTAGAGCACAACTGGTATTTGTTTCAACCGATATGTTGCAAGTATGTTGTATTATATTCATTAGACTATTGATGTTTTGCAGAATGTGTTTACCAGTCTAAAGAGGCATGTTGACCTCAAGTGGTATGAGGGATTAAAGTGGCATAACACATTTCGACCAGTCTTCACTTATGTCAAACCGGCAACCGGTATTTTGTATGAACCGGTAATACTCTGTGATGAGTTACCAACTGGCATTTTGTGATGAGTTATCAATCCACCGATTGTTTGATGGTGCCAACACACTGGTGGTGCTTCTTGTGTCGTGTTACTAAGTATGTCTAGATTCATTGAACCTAGGAAATTGAAATGTAATCCTATTGGACGGACATGAAATCAGACTCCTTTAAAGGGACATCATGTCTAGGGTTTTAGGTTGTTGCTGAAAGGGTTTATGTTGTGACTAGGGTTTAAGGTGGTTGAGGAGTTGAAAAGAATATAAATGTATAGAAGACTGAAGTAATGTAAGAGTGCATTAAGAAAGAGCTATCAAGGATCTAACTGAGCAGACTGTGCTATTAGATAGATCAAAAACTTGTTGATTACTCACATCTTTGACAAGTCTGTAGCCCTTAACCAGGTAAGCCCAAAAGCCTTTTGTAAAATCCTATAACAAGGTGGTTCACCTCTGTGAATCTAAAATCCTCTAGCAAGGTAGTCCTTGATCGGACTTATCTCCTAATAGAGATTGAGATTCCTAACAGGGTCTATTCTGGTGAAGAACATTGTAAGACCTTAACCGGTCTGGTTTCTATTCTGCAGATAGTGACTTGTGAGTTCCATCTCACCGTGGTTTTTCCCATTTGGGTTTCCACGTCAAATATCTTATGTTATGGTTGTATTTCTTTTGTGGGTAAATGTGTTATTTGCATTTTGGTTTGCATGTGTGATAACCGGTCTGTCTGTTAAACTGTTTTACCGGTTTATCTTTAGACTGTTTAAGTGTTTAAGTGCAAGATTTTTTGGTATACTAATTCAACCCCCCTCTTAGTATTCATCACACAAACCAATACCTTCTCCTTCAGATTGAGCTTGATGAAGTGAAGGTGCCCTTGCATGATGCTCCACTTGATGTGCTCCTCTTGCTTTCTTGATGTGGATGGCTCTCCAATGTTGTGCACAAATGGGATGGATCTTGGAGGATGATGGAGATGAGATGATTAAGTGTGGATGTAGGATGATTTTGACATGATAAGGATGCTAAAATGATTTTCCTAGGCTCCAAAGGGTAGCATAAGATTACTAAACTTGGAAGTGATCAATGAAGGGATGGAGTCCTCAATTTATAGGAAGAGGAAAGGAAGAATGGATGGTTGGGATGGATCCAAGATGAAGGGCTAGGATTGCTTGTGAGCTCACACAAGGTCCAAGAGAGGGTGTGGAGACCAAGAGATATGTCTTAAAGGCATTTCTTGTCTCCATGGTCCTCAAGGTGCATTGGGAAGACTTCCCAAGGTACCTTGAGAAGAGAAAGGTACATTGGGAAGACATCCCAATGTGCCTTGAGAGGAGCAAGGGATGTGACATTCCTTGAAGAATGGAGAGGAGGAATTAAAAATTCTCCAAAAAGGGATGATCATGGGGATTAGAGGAATAAGAAGGAATATAAAATTCCTTGGGAGAGGAGATGCCTAGAGGATGAGATTTTGAGAATCTCACATTCACCTAGGAAAAGAGCATTAAAAGTTGGTGGTTGGATGGAAGGGACAAGGGGTTGACTTTGTGGCTAATCATGATGATTAGCCACTAGCAACTCATTAGGAGGGGGATTAGAGGAAATTTTAGGTGAGATTAGGATTTGTAGGAGGATTTGACTAGGAGAGAGAATGAGTGGAGGGAATTAAAAATTAGAAGAATAAGGTTAAGTGAGTTTAGGGAGTTTCTAGAAGAATTTTTTAGGTTAATGATGAATTAAGAATATGATTTGTAGGAATCATGTAGGTTAACTAATTAATCAAAATTAATTAGCTAAGAGGAATATTTGTGAGGATTTAATTTTTTAGAAGAATAAAGAAAGGGATTGATTTATTAAATAAATTAGTCACATACTATAGTGACAATATTAATTATTTTTGAGGAGAATTTGAATTAACATAATTAATTAATTAATTATGTGAGGAACTAAAAATAATTAAAAGTAATTATTTTTAAGTATCTACATTTTTCCCCTCTTTGAAGTGAGGTGTGATGATGCATTGATTCAAAGAATAATCTAATTGTTTGATTCGATTGATAAGATATAGATTCAGTCTGGTTCAGGAAGGATACATCCTGTATAAGACATGATTGATCACAACATCTACTTTCAAAAGGATTCATCTATTAACTCAATGATGAACAGATAGTACCAAACCGGTACTAAGAGGGGGGGGGGTGAATCAGTATAGACAAAAACACAATCCTAAACCGATTTGTCAGCAGACACTGTGCTTAGGCAGACAAACAGTAACACCAGTCTTAAATAAAGTACAACCGACAAAACCTAGAGTAACTGAGATAAGCATAAACCGGTTCACATAATCTTTTCATACAATCTAATACTTCATTTCCATTTCACCCTAGTGCATGAATAGGTAATCTATCATCAAAGATATATAAATAGCTAGATCAACATAATTTACCTTAAGACACAAATTACTCAGACCATCACATGAATAACACCACACATGACACACAGGGTTTTCACGTGGAAACCCAACTGGGAAAAACCATGGTGGGGATGAATACCCACAAGCTATTTTTGAACACTTTAGAAGTCCGCTCTATTAGGAGCCTTGTTCGGTTAAAGACTAATACAACAGGTTCTGTTAGGAACCGATCCTCTTAGGGATCACCCGGTTAAGGGATGGCTAGAATACTTGGTTAAGGGTTAAACCCTGTTAAAGGTTACCTTGTTAGAGGATTTCAAGAACTCAATGGTTTTGAGTCACCCTGTTGAAGGATTTACAGTAAGTCGGTTAAAGCTACCCTGTTAAGGGATTTCCCAACTATTGAAGTGGTTAGAGATCAACAGGTATTACAATGATTTGGTAACAGTACTCAATGTCGATGCAGATCCGCTTTAGCTCCTCTTCACCTTCTGCACTTACACTCTGTAGGTATCACTTCTCTCTTCTGGTCTGGTAAGAATCACGTATCTCTTCTCTTGGATACACACACACAAATTTTTCTAGCAACCTTAGAAAGAAACACAACATCGACCTTATAGAAAACAGATAGGTCAGTAGCATAAACCCTAAACCCTAAACCTGTTAGGTTAAGCAATTGAAATAGTTCAATCCTAACCGTTGAGCACATTGCATTAAATGCAACAGTCTTGAACCAATCTCAAGAATTCCTCCATCATTTGTTTTCCACCGATTTCATGGCGGCTGATAACCCATCACACGTTATCACTGTTTACAGACTTCGCACATTCCTGAGGTAGATAGGAACAATCTCCTTCATGTAGGATCCTTCACGCGCACAAGGCTGACATGGCAACATGATCTGTTCTTCATTACAATGCTAACTCATCACACAAAGTCACCAATTGAGTCACACAGGCTTGAGGCACTTCAACCAGAAACCCTGAAATTGAGACTACCAACCAATAGTCATACAAAGCTTCCATGTGCCGGTTAACCTTAAACAAACACACTGCTTCACTTTGGCACAAATGTCAGTTCATAGTGTTATACTAGTTCTTGGTAACATACTGGTTCTCTCCTCTTCAGCATATTGACATTAATGACAACATACAATGTCATCATGTCCTCATACCAATTCACATAATGCCAACAATCTCCCCCTTTGGCATTGATGGTAATATACAAAGATATCTCTCCGCTTCACATCTTCTCCCCCAATTTCTGCAGATATCTTCTCCGCTTCTCTTCTTCTCCCCCTTTGACAACAATGCCAAAGTGGAGGCACAAGCTTCCCTATTCCATTATGTTGCTCCCCCTAAGGAGTAGCATCCTTCAACACATCAATCTTGAAGAAAAATTGACTATGCAATACTTGACTGATGTGTAGCATATGCCTTTAGTTAACCTCCTGAAGGGGAAGCACCCCTAATTCACATCTTAAGTACATAAATGTAGCCTTTGGGAGAGGCTTGGTGAATATGTCTGCTAACTGCTCCTTACTGGAAACATGTTCCAGTGCAATCTCTTTGTTCTGAACCTTTTCCCTCAAGAAATGATACTTAAGCTCAAAGTGCTTGGTTCTAGAATGTAAAACCAGTTTCTTGGAGATGTTAATTGCACTAGTATTGTCACAAAATATACTTACCGGTTCAGATACAGGAACTTTGAATCCATTTAATACATGCTTCATCCAAATTGTCTAAGTGTAGTTCATGAAAGCTGCAACATACTCTGCTTCCGCTATAGACTGGGAGATACAACTTTGCTTCTTACTCATCCATGAGACCAGTCTACCACCAAGAAAGAATGCACCACCAGTTGTGCTCTTCCGGTTGTCCACATTACCTGCCCAATCAGCATTTGTGAATACTTTCAAGTTGAAATCCTTGCTATATGGATACCACAATCCATAATCAATAGTTCCCTTTAGATACCTAAGAATCCGCTTGACTGCAACCAAGTGGGATTCTCTTGGACTTTTCTGGAACCTTGCAGTAATTCCAACTACATGTGCAATATCTGGTCTACTATGCACTACATAATGCAACTTACCAATCATTAATCGGTATTCCTTCTCATCAACCAATGCTAAGTCATCCTCTTTGGATAATTTATAACCGGTCACCATCAATGTACCAACTGATTTGCTATCTTCCATGCCAAAGGTCTTCAACACCTCTTTGACATACTTGGACTGAGTGATAAAAATTCCATCTTTCATCTGCTGAATCTACAGTCCAATGAAGAACTTAATCTCCCCTATGAGTGACATCTCAAGCTCTTTCTTCATCTCATCTGCAAACTCATGACTCATTTTGTCATCTCCACCAAAGATAATATCATCAACAAATACCTCACAGATTAGAATCTGATCTCCTTCAGACTTCAAGTAGATATTGCTATCTTTGCTTGTTCTTTCAAATCCAATCTTCACAAGATGGGAGTGCAGGCATTCATACCATGATCTAGGTGCCTGCTTAAGACCATATAAGGCTTTATGTAGCCTACATACCATGTCACTATCTTCAGATAGGGCAAACCCATCAGGTTGCTCTATATACACCTCCTCTTCAAGTACATCATTTAGAAATGTAGATTTTACATCCATTTGATATACTTTGAATCCTTTAAAAGTTGCATATGCAAGAAGCATATGAACTCCTTCCAATCTGGCTATAGGAGAAAAGGTTTCTCCATAGTCTTCTCCTTCTTCTTGGGCATATCCTTTGCACACAATTCTAGCTTTGTTTCTAATCATTGTGCCATCCTCATTCAGCTTATTTCTAAAAACCTATTTGGTGCCAATGACATTTTTATGCTCTGGTCTGGGTACCAAAGACCATATACCATTTTTCTCTATCTAGTCAAGTTCCTCTTTCATTGCCTTGATCTAGTCTTCATCTTTATGGGCCTCTTTGAATGATTTTGAGTAGGACTATCCCTCTTTTGGAAATTTTAATTTTGAGTAAGTTTTAGGGCTAGAAATAGGTATAGGGATAAGGCAAGGTGCTCACGCTAATCATTGTTTCAGCGTGCACGCACCTAGGTTAGTGCGAGCACTCGCGATCAGTGCGGGCACTCACTGGGAGGTCGAGTAGAATAGGTTTTAGGCAGGGGAACTGGGGATCAACATGGCCGCTCGTGCTTTCGTGCGGGTGCCCAAGGGATTATGTGGGCACTTGCATTGATGGGTCTGGGAGTTGAAAGAAAGAGAGGAAGGGGCTCTACTGGCTCGAGTGCCTGCACAATGGTGCGTGTGTCACGAATTTGGTGCGAGCGTTAGGTGAATTAGTGCATATGCCTGGGGGGGGGGATTTTTCCTTTAGAATTTTGGAATGGGTGAAAGGGGTATGGTTGGTTCCGGAGGTCAGGAGGGGACTTTGAGATATGAAATTAATGATTTGATGCAATGGATATAGGTGGAGAGGGGACCACTGGCTTCAAGAGAGCATTGGCCTACCATGATGAGCCTGTACCATGAGCTAGACCATGATGAGTTGGAGTTTCTACATTCGCTGGGGTTGCATTATGTAGGCAGATGGCTGAGGATTTGGGCACATACTACTATGATGACTGCACTAGTGGAGAGGTGGGATAGTCGGTATAACACCTTTCATTTGCCAACTGGAGAGGCGACAGTGACCTTGCTGGATGTTTGGAGGATCTTGAAGATCTTCATTCATGGCGTGAACCCCAAGTATCAGTTGGATGCAGCCAATTTTTATTTGAGGGAGGTGTGCGAGTATGAGACGCCACCGATGCTAGATAGGAGTAGGATGCACTTGGGCTGAGCGATGGCCATCCGAAAGATTCATCGGCTAGTTTTGGTGATTTGCGGCTTCCTGAGCGAGCGGATCCTTCTAGATTTGGGTGGACATGGATTTCCTCTGGGGTGAAGTAGATGTGTGTATTTCATGATTCATGATGGTGTTCAGTATGCGTGGGGCTCAGCTATGCTAGCCCAGCTCTATCATGACATGCACTTGGTGACTTACAGAGAGTATGTTGGTTTATCTACTAGGATGACACTCCTACACATATGGGTGTGGGAGCATATTGCAGTGACTCGACCACTGGGTGCTTAGGACAGGTGGCCACGACAGCCATTTGTGGACAGGTACAAGGGACTATTGCACTACACACAGATAACATCCATGTGGTTTTGGAGGAGGATTCTAGATGAGCTAGTGTAGTTCACATGGAGGCCATTTTTGGGGTGTGAGTGGTGGAGGGATGATTGATAGCTTCACTGGGTAGGGGTTGAGATGTGGATTTTTGGGAGCTCATTCTACATCATGAAGTATTATACTCCATTCAAGGTGGCCCGACAGCTTGGGCAGGTGCATGACATTATGGGGGATATTCCAGTGTATCCCCAGATTACACGGGAGGCAAGGTATTGGGGACCTACAACGATTCCCTTGGATGGGTGGATGAGCTTCTAGATAGCTTTTCACATAGTTTGGGATGAGCGAATGGGAGCAGGGGAGGACCCAAGCATGACAGGTAGTTACCAAAGCTGGTGGGAGGGGCACTTGCTAGTGTAGCTTACTATTCTGGGAGTTTTGGATGATGAGGAGTTAGAGCCGGGGGTTGATCAGGTGATGGGTGGGGAGGATGATGGCCCAGGAGAGAGAGTTGTAGTTTGGGTAGGACGCGGTGTAGGCGGAGAGCAGAGGAGAGTCTGGGTTGTATGGAGGAGGGGTACAAAGGAGGAGGGAGGGGATGGAGAGGATGCCCTAGAGGGAGAGACTGTGGAGGCAGCAGTAGGCAATAGAGGGGAGGCTGCAATTGGAGAGGGAGAGGCTGTGCCCATGGATATTCTTGAGATGCAGGTAGGGGAGAGGGGAGGACTGTCACAGGCTTATTTTGACCAATTACAGTAGGAGCGAGATGACTATCGAATGAGGCTTCATTCCATTGAGGATGAGCTGCAGGTAGAGAGGGCTTAAGGGGAGAGCCTAGAGGCAGAGGAGGCGTGGCTGACTCAGGAGATATCTGATTTGATAGAGAGTCTGCATACTGCTAGGATAGAGGTGGATGCCTTGAGGGTGGAGGGGGAGGAGGTAGAGAGGATGCTGGAGGAGGCTTGGATAGGTATAGCTATTGTAGAGCTGCAGGATTCTCTTTTCTAGTAGGATGCCGAGTTAGAGGGATTACAGGCTAGAGTGCAAAGGGAGGAGGCAGATGTGACATGACTGCGGTGGGAGAGGGATGCAACCCGAAAGGCATTGGTTACGGCTAGGTTGGCACAGTTATTTTCTGATAGTCTGTAGCAGCGTAAGAGAGCAGATAGATTAGCCTGAGAGGCACAGTATTATAGGGGGTTATATCACGGAGTGGTTCCTATAGGACAGTGAGTAGTCTCGTATACTGAGAATGCATGATCTCACAGGACCCAGAGTCAGTGGCCGAGTCAGAGTCAGCAGACAGGGGGGTCAGTGGGTTTTCAACCACTAGCAGGGGTGCAGGAGGATCGGGAGGGGGAGGTACACCAGAGGGAGGTGGTGAGATAGGAGGAGCGAGCTAGCTCCTTGTATTGCTTGTGTATTATATTTTGACTCTTCGAGGTGATCATTGTATCATATAGACACATTTTTCTCCTTATATATATACATAATTTGATTGGTGGCAGATGATGTGTAGCATTTATTGTGATGGATTATTTTTGTTTTTCTTATGATGTAATACATGGATGCAATCATGGATGTGCTATGCTAACCTATTTTGTGATGCAAAGTGGATGCTTATATATGTATGTTTATGATGTGTTGCTGACATGGTTTTTGGATGCAAGATGAGTGATTTTTATGCTTTATGTATAAATACGCATGTGTGAATGATTTATGATGCAGTCTAAATGTAATGCTATATGGATGAGTGTATCTTTTATTTATGTGATGCAATCTTATGTGGTAAATGTTTTGTGGAAAATATGACTGTCTAAGAAATGCACTCTATATGATGTGAATGAATTAATAAAAAAGAGGGAATGTGCTAATAATAACACAATGATCTTAGATACAAGAAAATGGAATGGATGGGAAGTGGGGGAAATTTTTGAGAACTCCATGGGTTTATTGAGTTTAGGATTTGATGGAATGATGATGAGATTTTGTGCACAACAAATGTGGAGATCCAACCTAGTTTGATATTGCCCCAGGTGACTTGCACCACTGATTATAAAAATCAAGATGCCATGAGAAACCCAAGGCGTGGACTGACTCTCAGATAAACAAGAATTCCTTACACACATCTATGCAAGTGTTAAGAAACATTGATACAGAGTTGTGGGTATGTGCAAGGAGACCTTCAAACACACCGATAACTCTTGTACACAAGAAGGTAAGTGTTGATGAACACTAATACCAAGTCATCAATTTGTACAAGAGAGATCCAAAACATGCACTGCCATGAAAATATGCCCCAGTATGTGCCTATCATAAACATACCTAGATATGGAAAAACCCAGGTAGTCATACATAGTGGCAGTCATAGGGAAAAAGGTGCAAGTCTAAATGAAAAGATCTAATAAGATCTAACAAGTTAATTCTTCTATGACCAAATGATACCTCTTGCCAAGAGTAGGACTTACGATAGTGGGTTAGGTTGCTTGTCAAGGGAAGGAATCATCCCTAGGGCGAAGGGGATTTGTGGATTTAGGCAAGCGATTTTTTTATGGTTCTGGAAAGTGACCTGCGGACTTGGGATTGTTTCTTAAGAGTTCTTGAAGCTTACAGACGGGCATAGAAGCTCAGTTTAATGGGATATTCCTTTTTCATGATTCAGGCAAAGACTCATCATCATACGCTTGTTTTATTAGGAGGCGGAAGAGAAGGGATGTTGCAAATGGGAGGGTTGGATGGGGGGATTTGCGGTGTCGATCGGATAGACAGTGGATCTGGTTATTTACCTCGGTGCCTACATGGAGGTTTTCACCAAGGTACTTGTCCATAGAACCACAAAGTGGTTTTCACTGGTGGACGAATTGTTTTTCTTTCTTTTTTCTTGTAGATTTTTCTTTTTTCCTTTTTTTTTTTTTGTGTGTCACATGGCACCTGTTTGCCAGGTTTTCACCAAAGTGATTCTTTTTCAGGATCTTTTTATTATATATATTTATTTTTTTTGTATTTTTCTTGATTTTTTAATTTTTTTGGTTTTATGAAAATTTAGGACTTTTTGAGGATTAAGCATAAAATCTTTTGAGGTGCATGATATTCATTGGTTCATCTAAAGGATCGCCTTCAGGAGTAGCCAATTGATAAGCTCTCGATCCATACCTTGCTGTGATTACATATGGTCCAAGCCAATTAGGCTCGAACTTGCCTTTCTTTTCTCTTTCTTGTAGATTTTTTTGATTCTCCATGAGGACAAGATCACCAATCTGGAATTCTCGGGTTCTGATTTTTTTTATGATAACTCATGCGCAGATGGTTTTGATATACCCAGAGATGATTCAAGGCCTTGAGGCACCTTTCATCTAACAATTCTAGCTCTTACAAGTGGGAAATTTTGTATTCCTCATCTGGTAAGATATTTTGCAGTGATACCCTTAGAGAGGGGATCTCGATCTCAAGGGGAAGGATGGCTTCGGAACCAAATACTAGGGAATAAGGAGTGGCACCTGTGGGGGTGCGGATGGAGGTGCGGTAAGCCCACAATGCGGGATGAAGTTGGAGGTGCCACGACCTGCTTCATTGACTATCTTTTTGAGGATTTTTAATAGGGTTTTATTAGAAGCCTCAGCTTGGCCATTGCCTTGGGGGTAATATGGAGTAGAGAAGCAGTGTTGGATGTTGAATTTTTGGCAGAGTTCTTTGACATCCTAGTTTTTAAACTGTCTCCCATTATCTGTGATAATGACTTTGGGAATGCCATATCGGCAGATCAAATAGTTTAGAATGAATTTGGATATCTGTTTACAAGTGGTAAAAGTGAGAGGGATAGCCTCTACCCACTTGGTGAAATACTCAGTGGTGGTGATAATGAATTTATGTCCGTTGGAAGATGGAGGGTGGATTTTCCCAATGAGATCGAGCCCCCACTACGAGAAGGGCCATGGTGTAATAAATGGCTGCAATTCTTGTGATGGTGCATGAATCTTGTCACCATGTTGCAGGTAAGGGATGTATTTCTTCACGTAGTTATATGCATCTACTTCCATTTTAGGCCACAAATATCCTGTTCTCAAAAGTTTTTTAGCCAATGTGAGCCCACTTGAGTGTGCTCCATAGATACCCTTGTGTACTTCACCTAATGCCCATTTTGCCTCTTGTTTATCTAAACACCTTAGGAGGGAACCATCGAAATGCCTTCTGAATAAAGTGTCTGCAAGGATAGTGTAACGAGCACATCGGCGAATGAAGGTTTGTTGCTAGGTTTTGGTGAGATGTGGGGGAATGGTGTTGTCTTTAAGGAAAGTGAAGGTTTCTTGGTACCAAGGGGATTCAGGACCAATGAGAACACACACCATTTCAGACTCTAGTAGGTCATATGCTGGTATAAACAATTGCTCAACTAATAACTCACACTTCTGGCTATGTGCCGGCATTTAGAGGAGGGAGCCAATGGTGGCCATTGCATCTGCAGCCCTATTGCTTGTCTGCGGGATTTGATCAAATCTGATTATCGTGAAATGTTGCTTAAGATCCTCAACCATCGTGTGGTAGGGAAGGATTTTATCATCTTTTATCTGATACTCATCATTGACTTATTTTATGAAGAGTTGTGAATCACCATAGACTTGTAGCTCCTTTATTTTTCAGTGGATAGCCAAGCGCAAACCTATGATAAGGGCCTCATATTCTACTATGTTGTTGGTGCATGCAAAGGCAATTTTGTATGATTTGGGGATGCCATCTCCTTGAGGTGTGACCAATAATATTTCAGCCCCCAATCCATTCTGGGTGTAAGAGCCATCAAAGTACAATCGCCATGTGGAGGGTGTGGTAATGGTCATAATGAACTCATCTGGTAATTCTGTGAGAAGAGGATGGTCACCTAGAAGTGGAGCTTTAGCCAACTGATCTTCAATGACATGTCCCTTGATTGCCTTTTTGTCCACGTATTTGATTTCAAACTCACTTAAGAGCATGACCCATTTGGTGGTTCTACCCGTGACAGCAGCTTTGGACAGGAGGTATTTAAGTGGATCAATTTTAGCGATTAGCTTTGTCTTATTATTCAGCATATAGTGTCAGAGTTTTTGTGTGCTAAACACCAATGCCAAACATGCTCTCTCAATGGGGGTATAATTGAGTTCATATCCTACCAGTTTTTGACTGATGTAGTAAATAGCATGTTCCCTTCCTTGTTCATCTGTCTATGCCAATAATGCCCCCAATGCCACTACAGTAGCACATATATACAAAACAAGGGGTTTTCTAGGAGGAGGCATCAACACTAGAGGTGATGCTAGATATTCTTTTAGTTTCTCAAAGGCCTTTTGGCATAAGCAGTCCCATTTGAACTTCGTGTCCTTGCGTAGGAGATGTGTGAATGGATGGCACTTATCTTCTAGTTGTGAAATAAAGCGCCTAACAGATTGGAGTTTTCCCTGGAGAGTGTGTAGTTGTCAGAGAGTTTTTGGTGGAGGCATTTCCATGATAGATTTTACTTTTGCCAGGTCGACCTTGATGCCTCTGCGGGAAACAATGAATCCTAATAATTTTCCTGCTGTGACTCCAAACACACACTTTTTGGGATTTAGGCATAGCTTGTATTTTTCTAATCTTTCAAAGATCTGCCTTAGAATGGGAATGTGTTCTTGCCTTGTCTTAGATTTTTCTAGCAGATCATCAACATAGTCCTCCATAATTTTGTGTAAGAGGTCATGAAAAATTGTCGTCATGGCACGTTGATATGTAGCTCCCGCATTTTTAGGCCAAAAGGCATGACTCGATAACAGAAAGTTCCCCATGGTGTTGTGAATGCAGTTTTATGCTAATCCTTGTCTGCAATCCTAATTTGGTTGTATCCTAAAAATCCGTCCATAAGTGATAGTATCTCATGCCCTACTGTAAGGTCCACAATCATATCTATATCTGGGAGTGGGAAATCATCTTTAGGACAAGCTCTATTTAGATCTTGGAAATCTGTGCAGATGCAAATGCTCCAAGTAGGTTTGTCAATAGGTACAATGTTGGAGACCCATTTAGCGTAATCTATTGGTTTGATGAATTCTGCATCTAACATCTTTTGGAGTTCCGCGTTGACCAAGAGTGCAATATGTGGGTGCATTTTGCATAATTTTTGTTTTATAGGTTTTGCATCTGGACAGATAGCGAGATTGTGAACCACCAAGGCGGGATCCAACCCTGGCATATCGGCATAGGACCATGCAAAATTGATTTTTACCTCTGTAAGGAAGTTGATGAAATCTTGTTTCTCCTTTTCTGTGAGGGACTTGGCAATGAGCACATTTTTTGGCATGACTTCAGTGCCCATGTTGATGCTGTTTGTTTCTTCTATCAGAAAATTTGATTTGTCTTGTGGAAGGTAACCAATGGTAGGAAGGTCAAGTCCCTCATCGTCAAGTGCCTTTTCCAGGTTTTCACTTTCAGATACACCCTTTGTATTTATTTTTTGTTCATCCAAAGGTGCCTCAGGGAGGTTTTCACCTAGGGAATCATGTCTTTTCCTTTTATTATATTTTTTGTGGTTGAGGGCATTGTCCTGATTACCAAATTATCCCTCTTTGTGTAGTTGGATACCCTCGATTCTATTACAATCTTCCAGATCTTGTGCTGTTAGGAGAACAATGAGAGCATTATCGTCGGCACAAATATCTAAAGTGGGTTTGTCTCGTTGGCCCCAGTCAATTAGTTAAGGATGGACAAGATGTAGCTCGTGTGAAGTGGGAGGGGTTAAGGGGGTGATGGTATTGATGTAAGCATCAAAGGAGATATCTTTCTCATATTCATAAGGCATTTCATGGAATTCCTCTTCATCGATGCTTTCGATATCCAAAGGACTAGAAGGGGCACTAGGGATAGTAATCTTAGGCATTGGGGTGTACCCTAAGCCTCTATTGTATCTATAGAAGATAGGATTTATGGGTGTTTTTATGCCTTTCTCCTCTGGTCCCAGACCATGTCCTTTGTAACCCATTTTTTCAACTATGGTAGATGCTTTTGGGTACATTTTTTTGGATACTTTTGTTGGATCGTCATCCTCTTCCCAGTACAACTAGGAAGAGACATCTGCTTCAAGGCTCTCCTCATGAAGTCGGCCCCATTGCTAGAAGGTGGTATTTTGGCATTGCATGACTGGTTTCGGGTCCTTTTTGAGCTCTTTTGGTTTTCCAAATGACTTAGGAGAGAGAGGGAGGTTGCTTATTAATAAGATGTCCTCCAATTTGTATTCTCCAAAGCCATTGTCCAAGATCTTGATTTGACTATCTGGTTGGGATGAAGTGGAGACAAAATTTGATGTATCAGATGAAGGCATTGGCGAGGGTCTATTTAGTGGACAATGATATGGATGCTTCCCCTCTAATAGTTTGCAATATTGAAAAGGTTGGGGATCACCTTTGATAGTGATCTTTGTTCCATTATAGGGGAATTTGATGCATTGGTGATAGGTGGAGGGTATGGCCTACAAGGAATAAATCCATGGCCGCCCGAGGAGAATGTTGTAGGGGAGATCAAGATCTAGTACTTGGCAAGGTGTTTCAATTGTAATGGGGCCCATTTGAAGAGGTAAGGTGATCATGCCCTTTGAAACTCTTTCCGCATCATCATATGCCTTTATTGTGATCCTTCCTGATGTGTCTACCAGATCCTCAAAAAGTCCTAATTGTTTTATTAATTTGTATGTACATAGATTAAGCCTAGATCCACCATCTATCAGGATGCGTTTGACCTTGTGCTTTTGGATAAGGGATTCAATGTGCAAAGGTTTGTTATGGTCTGCATCTGCGGGAGCATCTTTGGAGGTAAATACAAGGTGTTGCTATGCAACAAGGTTTTCAATGAGGGCTTGAAATTGGGTGACATTGATGTTATCAAGAACATGTGATTCAAGAAGGGCTTGTTCCAAAATTTCTTTATGGACTGGGGAAGTTTCAAGAAGTTCCAAAATGGAGATCTATGCGAGGGTCTTCCCAAGTTGGTCAAGGAGGTCATATAGGCGGGTGGAAGACATGGGTGGTGGATTTGGTGGGGGAGGGACTCCTTGGATGGTGACTTTACCTCGGCATGTAGTTACATTGCAGTCATTCTTGAAATGGCAGGTGGAAGACATGGCACCTTGAATGACTATCTTACTAGGATTTGGTCTACTTTGAGAAGGAGGATTGACTCCTTGGATGGTTATGACATTGACATGATTGTCTGCAAGTTAAATGCGACCTACTAAAAAATCAAAGCTGGTTATGTGATTAATGTAGTCATAACCCATTGCATTAGATGATGAGACTTTTCCTTTATGATGCTTTGGGAAGGGTTCCTAGTACATTTTGAGTTTGTCATTGTTATTACCAGGTTTTGCATTTGCTACTTCAATCTCACCCTTATCAATGAGATCTTGTATGTAGATTTTCAGTTTCATACACTTTCATGTATCATGCCCCTTGATACGATGGTATTCACAACACTCATTTTCATTATACCATCTTGGTTTAGGTTGATTGGGGTCAAACGGGTGAGTGATTGGAAAAACCACTACACCTGCTTGGACAAGTTTTTGAAACACCATTTCAATAGGCTTAGCGAGAGGAGTGAAGTCTCTTGGAGTCTTGTTATTTGATCGAGGTGGTCGTCCCTAGATTGATACATTGTCGTGGGGTTTTTGGGATTGATTTTGATTTCTTTGATTATTGAATTGATGATTATTGGTGGTGGATTTTGGGGGAGCAGCCACAGTTTGGACCCTCTTTGCATTAGTTACACCATCATTAACCATGTTTTTGTTTTTAGACTAGAATTTTGGCTTGTCGTTATGATAAGAGGAAGAACTTTGTGTCGACTTCTGGTAATGTTTTAAGATTCCTTCCTCCAACAAGACACGTTCGAGGGTGAGGCCCTTATCGGTCATTTTTTGCAAGGATTTGATACATTGAGATATTAAGGGTCTCGAAAGTTCAGGCACCAAGTTCTTTTGAAATAGCTCAATTTGATGTTGTTCTAGCATGTCCCACTGGAATTTCTTGATAAGATGTCGCCATCTTTGTAGGAAATTGATGAAGGTTTCTCTGGCCCTTTGTTTTGTATTGCATAGGTCCATCATAGAAACATCATTAACCATGTTTTAAGCATAGTGGGCCACAAATTTTTCTGCTAGGTCTGGAAAGGAGACAATGGAACCCCGTGGTAGACATGAGAACCATGCCAAGGCGTCTCCCATGAGACTCTTGGGAAAGAGTCTACGAAGATAAAGGTCACTATAGAAGACTTCTTGGCATAAGATGTGGAATTCTTAGACATGGTCGTGGGGGTCTCCTTTGTCTTCATACTTGGTGAATTTGGGGATCTCAAATCCTAGGGGGTAGGGTGCAACTGATATAGATGGGTCATAGGGACAAGGGAAAAACTCTTTGAACGAGTAATTTTTCCTTTTATTAGTCCTTTCTTTCATGTCCTTAATGATATTTTTCATGTCTTGATTTTCCTTGATGAGGTCTTGTTGTGGACTTTGATAATAATGGATTGTATTTGCCCTAAGAATTGGATAAGCCAAAGAAGGTGCACCACCACCAATATATTGATATGATGAGGAGGCGGGAATGTGGGATGCGAGGATCGGTGTCGTAGGGATTTGTGTGATAGTTGGTTGCGGTCCGCAAACTGTTGTGATGGGATTGAGTATGGCTTGGATAAAACTTGCAACATTGTTGGCAGGAAGAAAAGTTGGTGGAATAGAAATATGTGATTGAACGGAAGGAGGTAGTATAGAAGTGTGTCAGAGAATAGATGAGACCGGATGTGATAGTGGTATAGATGGTAAGGAGGAAGAAGGTGGGATGGAGACCATTATGGGAGGTGCCAAGGGTGGCTTTGATTGACCTTGGATGATTGATGGGGCTGCAATTGATTGCGTTTGAATAATAGGTGTAGTACTTTGTGTGGGAGCGAGGTCTCCTTGTGGTTGTTGGGTGAGAGAAAATCTATTAAATTCAAGCGGAAGTTGAGCTCCATTTTCAAGGAGAGTTTTTAGAAGTGTAGTAGGATTGTGTTGAATAAACTTTTCCATCATCTCTTGGTTATAAGAATCTGCTAAGAAAGTTTGCACTTCCGGAGAGAGTTCATCTTGGCTAACCATGTTAGGATTTTGACTTTGATCTTGATTGCTAGGTTGCTCACTTTGTGTAGGATCTTGCATGGGATCTTCATATAGGACACTAATGTCCGGCATGCCATATTGTTGTTCAGCCATCTTTCTCTTTTCGGATCAAGTTGTGACCATACACGAATAACCTTAGAAAAGTTTGGAGGAGGAAATTTGTGATGAAAGGACTTAGCAAGATATTTGTGGAATTTTGGATTTTGTCTTTGATGACAAGGGATTTTGTTGATTGGTGGGGTTCTTGGATTAGAGCCTAGATTTGATTAGGATTTGACACCTTAGTCCTTGGATGAGGATTTTAGGTGGTGGATATAATCAACAGTAAGGTGATGACCAAGTTGGGTAGAATTTAGACCTTGGATTGATGATTAAAAGCCTCTCTTATACCAAGGGTTGATTAATGACCCTAAGCAAAGTAAAGACGTGAGTTAAGAGTCTTGGTTGACTCAAAAAGGATTAAGCAAAGGGTACTCGGAGAGGATTATTCTTTAAGCATGAAAGTCAATTGATTAAGGATGAGATCTAAATGAAACTTCACAAGGAATGCAATTTTATCATGAGGTTAAATTGGATTAGAGGATGATTGGATTTGGATTTTGATAATTGATTTAATAACGGTGGGAGATTGATTTGATGTGCTAAGTCCTTAGGAAATTTGAGGATGATTGATAGAGGAGGTATGTGTTAATACTTATCAAATTGCCATTAGTTTCATATCCAAAGTCATACTATATTCTAGTCGGTTAGTATTATCGAATCATGCAGTCGGTACACATAGAGAAGTTGGTATGAACAGTCTAGTCAGTTACTGAAGAAAGCAGTCATAGAACATAGTATTCACCGAGCTGTTTATCGAGTAAAGGTTCATGGCTACTGAGTGGTAAAGTTAACTCACCGAGTTGATATTCACCGAGTGAAATGTCTTACTAGATACATTGAACCTGGACATGCACATGAAAACGTGTTACAAGATCAAGGCACATCTAACCGTTTATTTTTGCATTGGAAATTGCACTAGGAGATTGTGCATGATTACAAGGTCAATCTAACCTATGAGATATTTTGTTTAATCGAAGAATCTTTTTGTAAGATCGAAGCAATGAATCAGATCACCACTGTAAGAGATCTATAGATATAACATGATTCTAAGGTTAGACAACAAGACATGATATGATGTGATAAGAGATGCAATGAGATAGCAGTGTGTATACATGAAGGAAGACTATTACAGAGAAACAAAGAGGTCACCGAGAAGGTTATTAGTGAACAGTCGAAGAACAAAGTAAATAGAGGGGTTTACCGAGTTTCATTATGGGTTACCAAGGTATGCTACAAGCTAGGTAATCTTATTCAGAGCACATAGAATCTGCTTTAACATTTCAGATGTAAAGTTGCAGATATTTGTAATGATTATATTGTAATATTTTAAAGTTGTAAGAGAAACCTTTAACAGGGTAAAAGACTCTAACCAAGTCTATAAATTGTAAATCCTTTAACCAGGTGCTACACTTATATAGTGTTGTACAAATCCTTTAGTAAGGCAGATCTAACTAATCTTAATACTCCTAACAGGGTAAGCTATCAGAAATAGCTAAATGTAGCTCTAACCAAGAATTCTTTATTATTGTAGTAGTGAAGTTGTGGGTGCCATCCCCACCGCAGTTTTTCTCTCTAACCAAGAGTTTCTGCATGACCAAAATATATGTGTTATGGAGTGAATCATGTATGACTATCATCTGCTGATTATAGTTTTATTTTCTGTTACTGCACTATTTTGTTTATGCATAACAATAAGGTTATTACAAAGGAAAAGTTTTAGAGTACTGATTCACCCCTCCCCTCTCAGTACATTAGCTTTCTATATTGGGCCTAACAATTGGTATCAGAGCTTGAATCTTGGAAAAGGGTTTAACCACCTGAAGAGAAAGATCTTAGCAATGCAAGGCTACAAACAATCTTGAAGGATTGTGCATCTTCAAGAAGAGCTGGATAATGCAAATCAAGTGATTGTAGACATGTAGTGGCAAATGCAAAAATCTCTAAAAGTAAGGAGAAGATTATCTGATGACTTGCAGGATTCTCAAGAGCTAGTGGAACAAATCGAGACATCATCTGAGAATAGTATTGTAGCATCCTAAAATTGCGACACTTGTAATTTTGACTGCATTTGGGTCTTCACGATGGCGACGCAATGTTGAACCTGAATGGAGACCTCGAAACCTACTTACAACACCAAAAACTGCATTTTTCTGCACCTTGGCATGATCCCTCCTTGCACCCTGCTGTCCCAGGAGGTGGGACCATGGCGCCCAGCGCCCTAGTCCCCCAGGACCATGGCACCCAACACCCTGGTCCCTGGCCCTATTTTGGGCCCAGTCTCCTTTTGGGCATCGGGTCTTGAAGTTTGCAAATTGGGAAATAATGTTTCCTGGTCGGCCCAAGGTCGGAAAAATCAGTCTATCAACCCTAATTGACAAGTATATAAACTACATTTCCCCTCTCAAAAAGGAGGAGGACATATGTGTGAAAGAGGCGGAAGTGATATTCAAACATTCAAACATTCAAGCATTCAAGCATTCCTTCAAGCAATTGAGCATTCTAAATCTCCATTCAAGGCTAGGTGTTGCATTCAAGACAAGGATTCAACCATTGCAGAGGAGATCACTTACAACATACAACACACAACATACATTACACCTTCGCATGTAAGAATACAAACATTCTTACAACAAGGTATCAGTACTTGTTTACATTACAAACATTTACACTTACAGCATTCTCATTTCTTGGTTAATTCCAAAACTGAGGTTTGACCTAAAGGCAAACCCCTAATCCCTAACCCCCCAATTCTCCTCTCTTTTCTGTGTGTAGGTTGCAGGTACGTGGCTGTAATTGAAGATCTGGAATCCTTGTGCAGAGACGAACAGATCCACCTTCGTTTCACGGATTTTTCGGAGGACCGTGTGCACGCTGGGTGCCATCGTCCCGTCAACTTTTGCTCAAATTTGCAGAACAGCACCGTCTCAGCATTTTATTGCTAATTCCAGGTCTGCAACTTCATCCCATATCCCTATCTCTGTTTATAAGTGAATCTTTCTTGCTTCTACATGCATTCCTAGTCCAATCATTCTATCTACATTTCTTTACAAAAGAGAGTATCCTTGATGTCTTAACCCTTGAAACTCATTTAGAATCCAATCCTGCATTGTGTGGGATTGGATCTTGTGGGTTTCAACCCCTCTTTTGAATGTAAAGTCTCTCCCAAGTGAAAACCATCAAACCTAGTGACCTCCCTTCTCTCTCCTTGGAGTTGGGGAGGGGAGAACACCTAGGGTTCAATTTTTCCGCTTTACATTTTGGTGAAGCTGACGTGAACATCCTCATTCTGATTATTCATGGTTAGATCTAAAAATTTTGTTTCCTTAATTACATTTCCATGTTTGATCTTTTGCAAATTTTAGAGGCTAATTGCATAAAAACCCTAAAATTTTCTTTTTAGTAATTAAAGTTGTGAAATGTTTAATTGTTAATGCTTGTTTTAGATCTACCCTTCTATTGCAAATTGTCAATTCATATTTGTGCTTTAATTCTGAAAATTAAGTGGTTAAGTGTCAAAACCCTAAATTTTAAAACCTTCTTGATTCAACCTTTGACTGATAATTTCACTGATCAAAACACCTCCAAATCGGCTGTAATTTTGGATTCCGCAACAAAATCACAATATCTCTCATCCCTGAAAATTTGGAAAAAAGTTGCGAGGACCGTGTGCACCCCGAGCGCCATCGTCCCCGACATTTTTTTCAAAATTTTGGGAGCTAGATCTTACTGTGTTTTTCTGCTAAAATCCAAAATTTTGGCTGATTTTATCAATTCTAACACTTTCAAAATTAAATTCAAAATTGGTCTAGCGATTGCTTGGATTGAGGCTTCTAATCATTCAAAAATTGTTGAAATTGAAATTTGTGTCAAAGTTGTGTTTCTTACAGTCCTAAATCTGAAAAGTGTGTTGGCATTCATTCGAAATTTCAGTGTTTTATTCAAATTTTTGCAGTTTGTGACTTTTGAAATTAAATGTTTAATTGCAACAACCTTGATTTCCACTTTCAAAATTGAATTTTGCATGAAATTGAGTCAACTTTTAAATTTCAAAGCCTGCATTGCTTTCAGCATTCCCTCTAAAATCATAAAATTCAAAATTTCAGTTTCCCTCTCTTTTTCAAAATTCAAAATTTGCATTTTTCAACAATCTTGGTAGGGTTCAATTTTGAGATTGCAACTTTAATTTGGCCTATCTACAGATCGTAAAATCACTCAATTTTTTTCAGATTAGCTTTAAAATCATCGTAACTTTCATCCTTGAAAATTTTGAAAAAAGTTGTGAGGACCGTGTGCACTCCGTTCGCCACGGTCCCTGACATTTTTTCCGAAATTTTGGGAGATTGTCCTGATTGTATTTAACAGCTTAAATCTAGGAGATTGGCTGATTTTATTGAAATTTTCTACCTCTAAAATTCAAAATCTTCTCTCTCTTTAGTGCATGAGTTTTACAACAATAAGCCCTACTTACACTATTCCTGTTAGACGAAGCCTTAGAATTAAGTCTTTCCAAGGTTTAATTACTGAGGAGATGGAACCTAATTTGAATGGCCTTTTTAACGAGGACATGGGAAATTACTCTAATCCTCTTAATGATGAAGAAGCTCTCCATGAGGTCTCTGTAGAACAACTTTCAAAATTGGATAACCAATTTGATGATTTTCGACAATGGATGTCTCAAGAATACCTCGATAGTGAAGCTCTTTCATTAATTGAGGGTCTAAAATGTATGGTTCAAAGTGATAAGAATGGAATTGATATTTTGCGTGGTATTGCACACATTGTGGATTCGAATGTGATGCCGATGAAAAGTTGTGCCAAAACCTTAGGTTATACACAACCTCCTACTCAAGTTAATCATTCTATTCCTTTGACAACTTCTATTGCTAGTATACCTACTTTTACATCAAACATAATGACTACTTCGATACAAGACATTCCTCCTATGATCAATAGTCATGGGGGCAATCCCTCTTCTTCAATCAACCCTCTGCCTTCATTCAATCCAACTTCTTCATTCATTCCTTCAATGAGTGTTCCTATTATATCACCACAAATGAACATGACGCAAGGGGGCAATTCGTTTAATCATTCCATTCCTCCTTGTAGTGTTCCTCCTTTCCAAGCATCTCCTATGACTAACTATCATAGTGTCCCACCACCTTACTCTCAATCAATACCTTCTTTCAATAACATAATACCTCCATCGCAATCTAACACGTCTAATATGAACTCTTCGACTAAAGCGACCATTAACAATCTTGCACAAACTGTCTCTTCTTTACAACAACAAATTGCCTCTATGAATCAATCTAAGTTTAGTGTGCCCACATTTGATGTTGCGAGCCCATTTTCTCTTGACATTGTTCGAGCTATCCCCCCTAAACATGTTGAAATTCCGCATTTGGAGCTTTATAATGGTAAGGGTGATCCTCTAACACATGTTAAGACCTTTCAAACAATATGTACTGATTTTGCTTATGGCCAAAGGTTGCTTGCAAAACTGTTTACTAGAACATTAAGAGATAAAGCCCTACAATGGTATTGCTCGTTGCCTTCTTATTCTATTACTTCTTTCGAACAACTTGCAAATGCTTTTATTCAACAATTTCAAAACAATATAAGTCCTAAAGTTACTTTGATTGATTTAATGCATTGTAAACAAGGTGTTAAAGAAAGAGTGACTGATTTCATTGGTAGATATAAGCAATTGTATGCTCAAATTTCCTTTCCAGTCCCTGACAATGATATTCAAAGAATCTTTATTTCTAACTTACAAAAAGATATTAGAGAAAAACTTTTGTTTTCTGAGTTTACTTCTTTCCAACAGTTGTGCGCAACTCTTCACAATTATCAACTGACTGTGAGTCAAATGGAACAAGCAAATCCTATGGCTCCGAGTGATAAGGGTGATAGTAGTCAACAACCATTTGGGAAGTTTAAACCAAACAGAGAGTCTATTAAGTTCAATGAAAACATCATCAACAACAATGTGAATGCAGCATCAGGTGTGCCTCCTATTTCTAAGTTTTTCAAGAAAGAAAGAAAGTTTACTCCTTTGAATGAATCAATGCATAGTATTATGAATAAGTTATTGGAACAAAATGTGCTTACTCTTCCTCCTATAAAGCAAATAGATCCTGCAAAGATTAATTCACCCTATTTTGATAACAAATCTTTTTGTCAATTTCATCGTCATCCTGGGCATGATACTGAAAAATGTTTTGCTTTAAAGGGTAAAATTCAAGATTTGATTGATAATAATACTATCTCTGTTTCTGGTGTGAATGATAAAGGCAACACATCTGTAGCTCCTTTTAAACAAAATCTTAAGATTTTTACTGATCCATTGCCTTCTCATACCTCTAATGCGATTGATACTAATGATTCCTCTATCTCACCTGATGATCTTGTGTCTATGACTCCGAATGTGATTAACTTTGTAGAGCAGTAGAAAATCCCTAAAGAACCTTCCATCACATTTGATTCCAGTGAAACTATCAGGGCACCTGATGGTCCTTTATATATAGTTGCAAAAGTTAAGAATACACCTTGCCGTGGAGTGCTTATTGATCCTTCTTGCATGGTTAATGTTATTACTGAAGAATTTCTTTTTACTTTGCAATTGAATCAAGTGATCTATGATGAAACAAATGTGGTTGTGAAATTATTTGATGCATTTTCTTCTCCTACAATTGGTTCTATTACATTACCTATTGAGGTCCATAACAAATCCCTTGATGTGAGCTTTTCTATTATTCCATCATCTGAACAATTTCGTGTGAAGCTAGGCTATCCTTGGCTGTCTTCCATGAAAGCTATTGCTTCTCCTATTCACAAGTGCTTGAAATTTCCCCATAATGGTGAAGTTGTTACTATCAATCATAGTCTCTTTAAACCCGCTGAAAGAATTTCTAGCGTTCCTATTGATTACTTTTGGCCTAAACAATTCCAATCTCTTCCTCCACGAAGTGATCATCTTTTTAAATCTTATCAAAAGTGGAAAAAAGATATGATCCTATCTCTAAGTGAACCTAGAACACCCAAACTTGATATTCCTATCGTTCTTGAGAAGGAAGTTCTTCCTTTGAAAGATAAAACTAATGTCTTTCCTCAAGAAGATTCCCAACCCATCCCTATGAATGTGACTATGCCTATATCTAATAAACTTTCTAAAAGTAGACCTATACCTCCTCGTCATGATGGGCTTGGTCTCCTTCCTAAACCAAATATTCCTCCCTTATATGGAGCAGTTCCTCCTCCTTCATCTTATGGAGAGAAGAGACCTTCCTCTTCTCCTATTATTCAACCTAAGAGACCACAACCTAAACACCCAAGTGATAAGGATGAGAACATTCCTCCTCCTCAATCTCCTCAACTTCCTACTAAGACTAGACAAAATCGTTCTACACATGAACACCGATGAAAGCATCGTCTTAGAGCTTAGGCAGCTGCTTCTCAAACTTTGCAATCCCAAAAAACACCTTCAGCTAGTATTATTCCATTTTCTCCTCAGCCGAAGATTGAGCCGAAATCTCCTAAACATAAGATGCATGATGGCCTTGATCCTATGTGAGTTAAAGATCCTATTTTTTTAAATCTTGATGATGATATAGATGAAAATGTTATTCATGATGAAAATGTTACTCCTCTTCATTCTGATAGTGAATATGAATATGTCGATGTTGATAACCATTTATCTAACGAATTTTCTAAAGCACTTATCCTAGCTCCTAGACAAGAACAACGTGGCTTGGAACATGAACATAGCCCTTGTTTGGATCTTGTGATAGCTCCATCTGCTGTGTTGGATGTTCCTCCTCTAGTGTGTTTCCTACCTTCTCGAAATATTGATCAGCAAGATCAGGGGGTAGATGGCGTGCTAGACTAGTTTCATTAGCATAGCAGACTCTCTCCTCCTCTCTTGATCTCTTTTGTTACTCCTTCTATGTGTTATTCTCATTCTTCTATTTGTTGTCCTTAGTGTTGTCTACTTGAGGACGATGCAAAACATTGAGATCTCTTTTGGTCTCTCTCATGTTGACTCAAAAGACACATGTGTTCCCTTCTTCTAGGTGACCTTCCTTGATTGGGGAATGAAGAACAATTATGCATACATACATATGATATACATGAATTATCATACAGCATACTAACCCTAAGGAAAGCGAAGTCACCTTGTGCTTTGTGTTTTGTGTCTATTATCCTTGGGCTTATCTCACACTTGGGGGCTAAATCCTTGTGGTAACGTGCTCCTTTCCCTTTTCATTTCTTATATGTATCACTACCTTAAAGAAATCACCCCCGGTGAGGCATGTGCGATCGCTTTAATGTAGGGGGGCATACGTCCCGTTCATATCTTTTCAAGATACTTGAAAATTTCTTGACAAATTTAGCTTTGCCTGGAAAATTTTGATATCTTTCTTGCATGACTCATAGTGAGGGAACCTTACTACTGACAGTCATGGTTCTCCCTCATGATCTTCCCTTTTACTTTGTCAATCAAAGTTGTAAGATCCTTAGTCCACTGGGGGCTTGGTGTATCTTGCCTCCTTGACGTGGTGAAAGTTTTTCAATGTTGTTTCCTTGTACTTTACCAGAAGTATGAGCATACGCTTATACTCCCACTAAAGTGGGGGCTAAATGTAGCATCCTAAAATTGTGACACTTGTAATTTTGACTGCATTTGGGTCTTCACGATGGCGACGCAATGTTGAACCTGAATGGAGACCTCAAAACCTACTTACAACACCAAAAACTGCATTTTTCTGCACCTTGGCATGATCCCTCCTTGCACCCTGTTGTCCCGGGAGGTGGGACCATGGTGCCCAGCGCCCTAGTCCCTGGCCCTATTTTAGGCCCAGTCTCCTTTTGGGCATTGGGTCTTGAAGTTTGCAAATTGGGAAATAATGTTTCCTGGTCGGCCCAAGGTCGGAAAAATCAGTCTATCAACCCTAATTGACAAGTATATAAACTACATTTCCCCTCTCAAAAAGGAGGAGGACATATGTGTGAAAGAGGCGGAAGCGATATTCAAACATTCAAACATTCAAGCATTCAAGCATTCCTTCAAGCAATTGAGCATTCTAAATCTCCATTCAAGGCTAGGTGTTGCATTCAAGACAAGGATTCAACCATTGAAGAGGAGATCACTTACAACATACAACATACAACATACATTACACCTTCGCATGTAAGAATACAAACATTTACACTTATAGCATTCTCATTTCTTGGTTAATTCCAAAATCGGGGTTTGACCTAAAGGCAAACCCCTAATCCCTAACCCCCCAATCGTCCTCTCTTTTCTGTGTGTAGGTTGCAGGTACGTGGATGTAATTGAAGATCTAGAATCCTTGTGCAGAGACGAACAGATCCACCTTCGTTTCGCGGATTTTTCGGAGGACCGTGTGCACGCTGGGCGCCATCGTCCCGTCAACTTTTGCTCAAATTTGTAGAACAACACCGTCTCAACATTTTATTGCTAATTCTAGGTCTGCAGCTTCATCCCATATCCCTATCTCTGTTTATAAGTGAATCTTTCTTGCTTCTACATGCATTCCTAGTCCAATCATTCTATCTACATTTCTTTACAAAAGAGGGTATCCTTGATGTCTTAACCCTTGAAACTCATTTAGAATCCAATCTTGCATTGTGTGGGATTGCATCTTGTGGGTTTCAACCCCTCTTTTGAATGTAAAGTCTCACCCAAGTGAAAACCATCAAACCTAGTGACCTCCCTTCTCTCTCCTTGGAGTTGGGGAGGGGAGAACAACTAGGGTTTGATTTTTTCACTTTACAAGTATATCTAAAGAAACTGAAGAAATGATTGGAATATTGAAAGAAAATAACAAAGCATTGGCTGATCAACTAAAAGCAATGAAAAGAGAACATGAACATTTCAGTACACAAATGACTGAAAATCTAGATGCATTAAGGAGAGCTGAGGATAAAGCAAGAGATCTACAAAGAGAGAAACAACAACTTGAAGCTCTAGTATCTGATAAGGATGATGAAATCATGAGGTTAACTGGTATTCAACAAAATATTATAGATCAAATAGGTTATGCTCATCATGAAGCAATTCTGAAGAATGATGAAAATCAATCATTGAAACTTGAAGTATCAAGGTTGACTGGTGAACTTGAAATAGAAAAGAAATCCAAAGAATCATTGGAGAAAAGTTATGAAGCATCAAAGATGTTGGATGAGCAACTGAATACAAGAAGACTCTACAAAGATGGAGGACTCGGCTACAAAGGAATTAATATCACCGAGAAAGGAGAAACATCAAAACAAGCTGAAAAAAGAAATAACGTCAAAAGGAAGAATCCTATTTGCTACTACTATGGAAATCAAGGTCATACTGCCAACATATGCCAGATCAGAAAAGGTAAGCAACCACAATGGATATTGCCATAATTGCAATAAATATGGTCACATACCTAATCAATGTAGAATAAAGTCTATTAACAACCATCAGAAGGCAAAATTCAAAGGGTTTTGTAAAAATTGCAATAGATATGGACATAGTATCGAGAGATGCTAGTTTAAGTGAAAAAACTACATGAAGTATCCACACCGAGCAAACACTGGAGGTTACCGAACTCACACAGATTCTTACTGACAATATGCAGCAGTACCATGGGATTACAATACGAAGATATGGTGCGAATGTTGTGTAAGATATGGACATATAAGTGCCAACTATTTTATAAGGTTTGGAATGAACAACCGGAGATCATGGAGAAATCCCGGTATGGTATGTTTTCATTGTCACAAAGCTGGACATTTAGCTAGAGATTGCAGAGATCAACCGAGAAGAGACACTGAGGAGATAAAAGAAAAATTCAAGATGATTTGGAAAAAGAAAGAAATTGTGTCTGATGAAGAAAGAACCTTACCTATCGAGTTAGGTGCACCTATTTCAAATTAGTCAAAGAAAGGTATGAAGGGACTGCATTCTTTAAAAGTTAAATCATAACAGTTCCTATTTTATTATGAACAAAATTCAAAATCTGCATAGTTAAGATGCAATTAGTCAGTTTACATACTATACAGGAAACCTGTCAAGTTAGTGTATACAAGAAACCTATCAAGTCGGTTAACAAAGCAAAGTTGAATACTCGGTGAAAATAGAAAATGAAGTAAATCGGTAAAAGGTGAACCAAGTGCATTTAATACCATGACCTAACTTGCACGGAGCCCGATAAGGTATTTTTGAGTACTTAAAAGTGTTTTCGCAGTCATTTTCATTCACCCAAGTTTTTGAGAAGCAAAGCAGAGCGAATCAAAGCGACCAAATTTCAATCAGAGCAAATTTTCAAGGTATTTACATCAATCTATTCACACTGTTTAGCTGGTTTTTGATCTAGTCAAATTGCTAGTATCTACCGAGTGTAAAGAGTAAGCTACTTGTAAACCCTAAGGATAACCTGTCGAATTTTTACTCGAGATCTACCATGGCACCCAAGATCCAAGACCCTGTAGTTGTCCAAAATGTGGAGAAGCCATCTCTGAAGTATTCCCTAACTCCTAAAGTCGCCTCAAAACCGGATGATAAAACTGCATTTTCACTCATCCCAGATCGAGTCTTATTGGTAGAAGATGTTAGATTATTTACCAAGTGTCGTGTTGAGGAACTCAGTCATGTAGAGATTAGTGACACATATGATGAACTGTGCACTGACGGCAAACCGGATAGTAAATTTGAACATATCAAAATCAAGGGATTAACTGAAGCCCTAGTCTATCCTCGTGTGTTCAAACCCCAATGGGTTAAGTTTGTATTGAGCAAAGTACATGATGATTTCATGTGGCTACAAGAGAAACCATTCAAGATCACAAAGGAAGTCATTCACTTGATCACCGGATATCCCATCTACGATCATGCTCGTGCATAGAAAATGATATCACAAAAGGAGCTAATAAGTCTAACTGGAGTAGAATCTGATTACCGAGGACTGGAATTGAATAATGTCACTGATGCTGAACTGAAATTTGCAATCGGAGTCATTAGTTATTGTTTCTTCCAATCTGCAAGGGAAAACAGTGTACCATGTGTTGCAGTGTACCTAGCCTACAAAATAGTAAAGAAGGGAATGAAAGTAGACTTGTGTGAAGTACTACTAAAGAACTTATTTGAGAACCTGAACACAATAAGGAAGCCGAAGAAGAACAACTCGGCAAACACACTCAAGTTTGGTTCACTACTTGTCTGTATATTTTTCCATTTTGAAAAGTTTTTTCCCTCAGTCGGTAAAGTAGTATGGGAGCTACACCGACCCATCACCCATCAGATCAATGATTACATCAAGAAGTTAGGAGATAAATTTAATGATGTCATGGATGATTACTTTAGAAAATTCCAAGAGAAAATGCACAATAGGTACAGGATCCCACCATAGCTGGTTGAAAAATACAAGGACAATATTTGTTTTGAAGTCGACACTGATTACTGCTATGTAAATGTTGTTGAACCGAGGACTCAGTTGTTGCAACCAATGGGTTATGAAATTGATCATGACATCACACAGCAACAACTTGATGCCTACCTATCATTGCCAAGGCATGCAACTGAACTAAGGTATGGAACCTATGAAGAGGTAAAGGAGAAAGTAAAAATGAGCATTGTAGTTCCTAAGGCTACAAGGAAAGAAACAAAGATGATAAAAGCTTTATCTGAGAAATTCGGAGAAGAATCCTCATCTACACCTATCAAAGGCAATCTTGTCATTACCAAGGAAGAATCAAAAGCATAGGAGGCTGCAATAACATTGAGCACGGAGTTGCCAAAGGAAAAAGTTCTAAAAAGAAAGAAACAGGACATTTCAAAGACCCTACCAACTCCACCAACAAATAGACCCAACACCAGAGCACCAACTGCATCACCGAGCAAGAAACAAAAGATTGTTGCTACTCCTAAGGTAACAAAGACTTACAAGAAATCTACTTGGAGACTCATTTTGGCAAAAGAGTCGAGTGATACAGAGTCTGATGATGTTAACAAATTCTAGATTGTGAAGAGCAAAAAGGCAAACATTCACAGTGTTGAAAACTTTTGTGCCAATCTTAAGGAATACAGTGGGTTTGCAGGATTCAGATATGTTAAGTATGAGTCTAGGAACAATGATGAGAAACGACAAATTGAAGAAGCTGTCATATGTACACTTCTGAAGTTTTAGTTAGCACCATTGGAACTAGCAAAGTCACTTCCAAGTGAACTCTACTCACATATTGATAACAAATGGAAATATGCAATGGATTCAGAGAGACAAATAAGAGAAAGAAGTCTTGTCCACTTATTTCCTGACATGTCCGTAGCTGAAATCAAGGAGCATTTGTCCACATACAATTCAAAATTTCTTGTGAAACAAAGAGCCTTAAAATTGATGAATGGGCTATATATTGATGTGGAGAATGAGACTAAGGCCAAGTGGTAGGAGATCTTCAAACAAAAGGATGTCAGTGAACAATCTCAAATTGAAATTGTTGATGTCACCAAGCAAGGTATAGACCCGGTTGACACAATACAAATTGATGAAGATGTAATGGATGAAGCTGCACCAGAGCAAGAAATGATTGAAGGCACCACTTATGCAAAACTTGTGTCTAGTGAATCGGTCTTAAAACAAGTTCAGCCTTATCCGCTAGTGAAGCCAATAGTACCAACCGAAGCCCCCAAGGACATTGAACAAGTTACCGAAGGTAACAAATCTAAAGCTGCAGAAGATGTAGGTAACAAATCTGAAGTTGCAGCAGACACAACAAAAGATCAATCGTCTCAGGGACAGACAAGCACAACAAATATTACAGCAGAGACGCCTAGCACCGAGCCATCCAAAGACACTACAACTACTACAGGAATAGTGTAAAGTGTTGCATCTACCGAGCAACCTACCGAGGGACAGCACGCCTCACAAGCACTTGTCTTAGTGTCCCATACAAAAGGAAAAGAGAAAAAGGTGAGAAAGCATGGTTTTAAATTTGACTTATCTAAACCGATCATGTTGCCCAATGTCGACATCTCCAAATTAAAAGGGCAAGCACTCACAGAATTCGGTGAACTATGCAAAGCAAAGGCCGAACAGGAGAAACAACTGGCAATACAGAAAAAGAACAAGGTACTTCAAAAGGTTAGGACACTGCTCATAGAAATGCTACCATCAGCAACAGTGTCAACCGATGTAGCCATCCATATTCAATTGGATGAACTCCTTAATCAGATTGAAACATCTAGAGTTGATGCATCCAAATACCTAAGAAAGCTCAAGGATAAAGAGCTCACAGCAAAAATGATAGAGGAAGTCCATAAATCAATTGTTGTTGGCAAGGTAAAACTTGTCAAATTCATTGTTGAGTTGACCCCTCAACTCAAGCACATTCTTTATTTATTCCAGAAATTGTGTACATTTTCTTTATTCATTAAAGACATCAAAAATAAAACTGATGCAATTGAGAAAGAGATCACCGATCTCTCCTCCAAGTTGACCACTAAGCCTAATTCAGTTCAGACTTTTTACAAAAAGCTACAACAGCTCATAGCTCAACAGTTAGAACTGAGGAATGAAGAGCATAAAATTAGGATGGATATAATGACCCTTCAAACATTATTCCTTCCTCATCTCTCATCAGTCCAAGAGTAGCTTAACTGAGCTACAAGATTATCAACTACCCAAGAGGGAATCACTCTTGATGGCTTGATATCACTCTTATCTAATATTCAAGCACATAACTCATTAATGGAAAGTCTCAAGGACTCACTCTCAGTCGCCCTCACTGATGCCCGGACCAAGTATAAGACTATTTTTCATTAGTTGCTGCCTCTGGATGCAAATTAATTTTTTAATGTTTGTCAAAAAGGGGGAGTAATATTATGTTACTACACAGGGGAGGAAAGCCCAGCAAAGGGGGAGTAATTCTACACTTGGAGAATAGTACAGTTTTGATAACACAATTTTGAGTATTGTATACAAGGGGAGTCTACCGAGCAAAATATGCAGAATATATAGAGCACACAAGTACAGTACAAAACCAAACCAAACATGCAAAATTCAGAGTTATGTACAGGATAATGATAAGGGGAGTATATCTACATATACTATTGACTATTGTACATATTGTCAAGTATAGTCATTTTGTCAAGTATATATTTTTTTTGAGTTACGACTTTGTAATTAGTTTTTGTCAAACATCTCAACTAATGTCAAAAGGGGAGATTGTTACTACTTATCAAATTGCCATTAGTTTCATATCCAAAGCCATACTATATTCTAGTCGATTAGTATTATCGAATCATGCAGTCGGTACACACAGAGAAGTCGGTATGAACAGTCTAGTCGGTTACTGAAGAAAGCAGTCACAGAACATAGTATTCACCGAGTTGTTTACCGAGTAAAGGTTCATGGCTACTGAGTGGTAAAGTTAACTCACCGAGTTGATAATCACCGAGTGAAATGTCTTACTAGATACATTGAACCTAGACATGCACATGAAAACATGTTACAAGATCGAGGCACATCTAACCATTTCTTTTGCATTGGAAATTGCAATAAGAGACTGTGCATGATTACAAGATCAATCTAACCTATGAGATATTTTGTTTAATCAAAGAATCTTTTTGTAAGATCGAAGTAATGAATCAGATCATGGCAATAAGAGATCTATAGATACAACATGATTCTAGGGTTAGACAACAAGACATGATATGATGTGATAAGAGATGCAATGAGATAGCAGTGTGTATACATGAAGGAAGACTATTACAGAGAAACAGAGAGGTCACTGAGAAGGTTATCAGTGAACAGTCGAAGAACAGAGTAAACAGAGGGGTTTACTGATTTTCATTATGGGTTACCAAGGTATGCTACAAGCTAGGTAATCTTATTCAGAGCACATAGAATCTGCTTTAACATTTCAGATGTAAAGTTGCAGATATTTGTAATGATTATATTGTAATATTTTGAAGCTGTAAGAGAAACCTTTAACAAGGTAAAAGACTCTAACCAAGTCTATAAATTGTAAATCCTTTAACCAGATGCTACACTTATATAGTGTTGTACAAATCCTTTAGTAAGGTAGATCTAACTAATCTTAATACTCCTAACAAGGTAAGATATCAGAAATAACTAAATGTAGCTCTAACGAAGCATTCTTTATTATTGCAGTAGTGAAGTTGTGGGTGCCATCCCCACCACAGTTTTTCTCTCTAACCAAGAGTTTCTGCGTGACCAAAATATATGTGTTATGGAGTGAATCATGTATGACTGTCATCTGTTGATTATAGTTTTATTTTATGTTACTACACTATTCTGTTTATGCATAACAATAAGGTTATTACAAAGGAAAAGTTTTGGAGTACTGATTCACCCCTCCCCTCTCAATACATTAGCTTTCTATATTGGGCCTAACAGTATGATAGCGATGACTTAGAAGAGACTTGATGACTAGGTTGTTCTTGGCATGAACATGACTCAATGAAGGGTTGATTCAAATTCCCAGTTGTATGAAGGGATACGACCATCCTAATTTTTGGTGATGGTTGGTGTCTTAAAGGATGAATCTAAACTTTGATGGAGAGCATGGACTCTTAGTTTCTCACTTGGACTTATGGGACTGATGGAGTTTTGACACAATTTTGGACTTTGTGTGGGTAGTTATTTGGATAGTTGTTTGTGTTTGGACAAATGTTTTGCAAGGTGTTTGAGGATAATGACGTGTTTTTAGTCTTCTCTTGGCAAGTATGTATCAGATAAATCAAACACAATGATTAAATGCATTTTGATTCAAAGACACTCATTCTCATATACAACACTTTTAAGGTTGGCAAGGACAATAGTCATTGGATCCCAATTGGTTTCCCAGCTACACCTACCTAGAGCAGACACTTAGATGCTTGACCCCACTGGCTCCCCTCTACGGCACTCACTTCTCAGGGTAGCCAAGCATCAATTCTCATGAAAATTCCTCATGGTGAACTTTGTGTCTCTACTAAGGCCCATAAAAATGTGGGCGGCTTCAGAGGTCCAACCTCCTGCACCAATGATTAGAAGGTTTTTGGCCACTATGAACAAGGTGTTTAGTAAGTCTTCCCGTGAGGAGCCACCCTTCGAAGTTGCGCAAGTGCAATTGAGGCCTATAGCCCGACGAAGCACCAAGAACTTAGTAGTTATGCAAGCGTGACTAAGATCTCTAGGATCCTACTAAGCACCCAATGTGAGAGTGAACTCTCATATAGCCCCAACCATTAACCCTTTCGTAGTCAATGGCCTATTTATTATAGTGAGTTGGGAACCCCGGGTCCAAGTGTACTCACTTCGGTCATTCCCCTCTTACCTTCTCAAAGAGAAAGTTGGGAGGGCAGGCCCGCTAGAAGAAAACACACAATCAAACAAGAAAAGGTTGGAGGGTCTAGATTTTTGATCGTCTAGCTAGATGAGAGCATACTCTCCTACCTTTACGCTTTTCTTAAAAGACACACAAGATAAAGGTTCATTCCATTTTAATTAATATCTAGGTGCCTAATCTAAATAAATGTACAATGTTTGGTTGAATCTGCTTAGGCAGCCTGCAAAACAGTGAGATTAGTAGTTTTTTCTAATTTTCTGAGTCTTGGACAGTCGAATTAAACTGAAAAACTAAAAGACTAGAAATTAGTCCTAACTGCACTGCACAAATAGCGCACACGTTGAAGTGTAGTTAGCCGCGCCGAAACACCTGTGCAGGTGCCAAAACACCTGCGTATGTGCTGAACTAAATAAAATAGTAAGGAAAAAATGACATAACCCACAAAACCAGAAAGGATTTTATACCTATTTGTCGCACCGGTTGAAAACATTCGCGCTGAAACACCTACACTCGCGATGAAACATCTGCGCTCGCGCTGAAATGCCTACGCTCGCAATGAAACATCTGCACTCGCGCTGATACGCCTACGGTCGCACAAACTAAGAACAGAGATCAGCAGGAGTTAGTGGGTAAAGTTTTCAAAATTTAAATTTAAATAAACAGGGTGAGAATGACATAAAAATGCTCGCGCTGATTTAAATCTGACACGCTAAAATGTTTGCGCTAGCACCGAAACACATGCGCATGTGGTGAAAAAATAGAGATAAACAAAATTCAAAATATGTCAAGCAAGAAAAATTCAAAATATGTCAAACAGACGCGCTGATGCGCCTGCGCTCGCACTGAAGTAGGTTTTTCTATCATGCTGAACCCATGGCGCTCACGCTGGTTTGCAGTCTCTCGCACTATTCCGGAACCTGCGTCTCACAACTCACAAAAAATGTTAGTTTTTAGGGACGTGAGTCCCACCAGGCATGCCAGAATGAAGAGGGGAAAAGACCTATGAGGTGGATTAGATGACAAATATACAAATCAAACATATAATCACATGAAATCAAAATACATAATTTAAAATGCTCAAAATAGGGATGAAATGCATATACCTTACAAACCAATACCTTCTCCTTTAGATTAAGCTTGATGAAGTGAAGGTGCCCTTAGATGATGCTCCACTTGATGTGCTCCTCTTGCTTGCTTGATGTGGATGGCTCTCCAATGTTGTGCATAAATAGGATGGATCTTGGAGGATGATGGAGATGAGATGATTAAGTGTGGATGTAGGATGATTTTGACATGATAAGGATGCTAAAATGATTTTCCTAGGCTCAAAAGGGCAGCATAAGATTACTAAACTTGGAGGTGATCAATGAAAAGATGGAGTCCTCAATTTATAGGAAGAGGAAAGGAAGAATGGATGGTTGGGATGGATCTAAGATGAAGGGCTAGGATTGCTTGTGAGCTCACACAAGGTCCAAGAGAGGGTGTGGAGACCAAGAGCTATGTCTTAAAGGCATTTCTTGTCTCCACACTCCTCAAGGTGCATTGGGAAGACTTCCCAAGGTACCTTGAGAAGAGCAAGGTGCATTGGGAAGACATCCCAATGTGCCTTGAGAGGAGCAAGGGATGTGACATTCCTTAAAGAATGAAGAGGAGGAATTAAAAATTCTCCAAAAAGGGATGATCATGGGGATTGGAGGAATAAGAAGGAATTAAAAATTCCTTGGGAGAGGAGATGCCTAGAGGATTGTGAGATTTTGAGAATCTCACATTCACCTAGGAAAAGAGCATTAAAAGCTGGTGGTTGGATAGAAGGGACAAGGGGTTGACTTTGTGGCTAATCATTATGATTAGCCACTAGCAACTCGTTAGGAGGGGGATTAGAGGAAATGTTAGGTGAGATTAGGATTTGTAGGAGGATTTGACTAGGAGAGAGAATGAGTGGAGGGAATTAAAAATTAGAAGAATAAGGTTAAGTGAGTTTAGGGAGTTTCTAGAAGAATTTATTAGGTTAATGATGAATTAAGAATATGATTTGTAGGAATCATGTAGGTTAACTAATTAATTGAAATTAATTAGCTAAGAGGAATATTTGTGAGGATTTTATTTTTTAGAAGAATAAAGAAAGGGATTGATTTATTAAATAAATCAGTCACATACTATAGTGACAATATTAATTATATTTAATTAATATTGAGGAGAATTTGAATTAATATAAGTAATTAATTAATTATGTGAGGAATTAAAAATAATTAAAAATAATTATTTTAAAGTGTCTACAAGATAGCCTAATGCTCATAAATTCAATAGTAGATGCTTTACTTGCAATAAATTTGGTCATATGTGAATCAATGCAAAAGTAGGATAAATAATGGAATGAACAATATCTACAATGGTCCTACCTTTACCGATCAGTGTTTCATATGCAATAATTTTGATCACAAGTCAAATATGTGTAGAGCAGTAATGAATAACTTCCAAAATAAGAGATTTTATGCTTATGGGATGTTTGGACATATCTTTAACTAGTGCAGGATGAGACCAAATCAGATGAACTTTAGACCTATTCAGAATGTTGTTTGTCATGCATGAAATAAAACCGGTCACATTGCAAAATATTGCAGAAGCAAGAATAGTGCTATGGCAGACAAGAACAAATCAGCTGAGAAGGGTAATGCAAAGGTAGAGGAGATGAGAGAATGTTGGCATTTGCATGAAGATTGCATTAATGATTTGTTATGTTTTCATTGATGTCAATTAATCGGTAATGATTTTGTTGTAATGTCATTTTGTAACTAGTAGGAAGAGCTAGTGAAAGGAAACTGTAACTGGTAGGTAAGTTTGTGGAGTGAATAGGTATTGCTAAGTATTGGAGAGTTGAACTGCTAAACCCTACCTATTGTTTTCATAAACCCTAACCGATTAAGTTTGGTGAATTGGTTATATTGATTTATGATCTGATGATGAGCGGTAATGATTATGACACATATGCATATTGTATGAAGAGAGTTTCAAAGTGATTTTGGCGTGTTGAGGTAATCATTTTTTGTCTTGGGAATGAGCAAGTATACTGCATGTAATACAAAGAGCATGATGAGTTACTAAGTTCGATGAAGCGGTCATCAAGGAGCGGTCGAGGCTTTCTTGAATGATGTGTAGAGATTGTTATGTAATCAAACAGTCATACTTGAACTGAGTTGTTTGTAATCTCTATGTGAATTAGGTTTTTGTTGTGTTACCAACCTAGTTAATGTTTTTTAAAAGGTCGATGAGTTGTTTAGTTTTAGTGTTGGCAAAGTTGAATTGAGTGTGTGGTTGCCAAACCAGATGATGTATCTACAGTTTGAGTAAAAGGCAAATAGGAGCATGAAAAGGATCTGAACAAGAAAGTGAAGTTCTATTCACACAGATTAGCAAACTCCTGTTGTTTTCTAACAATTACAGCAGTTAAATCCCCTAACCGGGTAAGCTCTAACAAGCTTGGTGTTATTCAAATCCTCTAATAAGGTGATCCATTAGCTTGGATTCTAAATCCTTTACAAAGGTTACTCCTCATAGGGTATTGCTTCTAACAAGGAATTATAGTCAATCCCTTAACCGGGTGGTCCCTAACAGGATCTGATCTTAATAGGACTTTTTGTAAAATCTTTAACAGGCTTGGCTCCTAATAGGGAGAACTTCAGAAGAGTTCAGAATTCTTGTGAGTCTCATCTCACCATGGTTTTTCCCATTTGGGTTTCCGCGTCAAAAATATTGTGTCAAGTTGTGAATGTTTTTTATGGTTGATTTTCTTAACTATTTAATCCACTTTGATATTTCATGATAACCGGCAGCATTATAAAATGAAGTTTTACTTATGCCAGTAAAAGTATTTGGATGTTTGTAAGTTACAAGTTGATTACTATTATCTGTTGTAATGGTCAACCGGTTTAGCTTGACAGTTTTTATCTTGATAGTGATATTGCATTGATAGTTCTAAGTTTACTTTGAGAGATTGATTTTGAGATTGGTGAAGTTTATCATTTTTTCTATCTACTGATTCACCCCCCTCCCCTCTTAGTAGTTGACCATATCCTTGTTCTTTCAGCATACCATGATCAATTGGTATCAGAGCATCTCAGGTCCTCTAAGGTCTGATCCTAACAGCTTGAGGTAAAGATCTTGTAGATCATGATGAAGAAGGAAGGTCTGAAGTTTAATAGAGAGAACTATAGGATATGGAGTGACAGGGTGAAAATTTATATCAAGAGTCTTGGAAATCAATACTGGGAACATGTTAATACTTAATATGTTTCACCTACTGGGATTATGACATGATCAAAAGAAAGAGAAACAAGAAAACAATCAAGCACTGGAGGCTATTATCAGTTCTTTATCGGATGTTGAATATGTTGATGTTCATGGTCTGGAGACTGCACATAAGGTGTGGAAGAAACTTAAAGAGATTTATAGTGGTGATGAACATGCAAAGACTGCCAAGGAAGAGAGTCTAAGAGGGAAGTTTGATGACATGCAGATGGCTGAAGGTGAGAATATCCAACAGTATGGTCAGAGCATAAAAGAGATAGTGAGATCAAGAGTTCTAGTGGTAAAATGGATGATGCCACAGTGGTTAGTAAGGTATTGAGAACCCTTCTACCAATCTACGCTATCCAAGTTGCAGCCATTCAAGATTTGAAATCTATTGACAAAACCAAGGTAACTCTTGACTCCATCATTGGTAAGCTTACTGCTTTTGAATTAAATAGTTATGATGGTAGTATTCAGAAATATGAATCAGCATTTAGAGATTGTGTTTCTAACCCATCTATGAGAAAAAGTAGATATGTTAGCCACAGTTATGAATCTAGATCCAGTAGAGAAGTTGATGATGGAGACAGTTTGGTTGATCTTGAAGCATTGTTGGGCAAGCAGTTTCCCAAAGGTAACGGAAAATATAGAGGTAAATTACCTTTGAAATGCTTTGCATGCAACAAGATTGGACACATAGCTACTAACTGTCCTAATGGTGATAATGAACACAAGCGAGACAAATTCAAGAAGTACAGGTGAAAAGGAAAAAGATATTGTCTTGTTGCAGTTGATGGTGGTATCACTGATGAGGAATCTTATGGTGATGCTAATGAAGACATTGTGTTTGTAGCCATTAAAGAAGAAACATCTGATTAAAAAGATTTAGTTTCATGAATGGATAATTATGATGATTGGATCATTGATAGTGGTTTTTCACATCACATGACCAGTGACCGGAGCAAATTTATTTCTTTGAAGGAATTTGATGGTGGAGTTGTAAGATTTGGTAATGACTCACCCTGCATGGTTAAAGGTAAGGGAACTGTTTCTCTTAATGGAAAGAGTAGTGCAAATGATGTCTACTGGGTTGAAGGTCTAAAGAACAATCTTTTGAGTGTTACCCAACTCAATGACAGAGGATATCCATTGGAGTTTAAAAATGGCATGTGCAAAATCTATGGGAGAAAAGGTGAACTGATTGCAACGAGCAAGCAGAATAAAGGTAACTTGTTTCACCTGAATCCTAAAGTCAGCAACTGTTTAATTGCTAAAGTAGATGAAAGTTGGCTTTGTCATAGGATATTTTGTCATTTGAATTTTGATAACATTGTTAAAGTGAGTAATTCAAAGACAGTGAGAGATATTCCTCAATTGGACAAATCGATTAATGCTCTATGTAAGGAATGTCAATTGGGAAAGATGACATCCTCAAATTTCAAGAGCAAGTCTTTTTTAGTAGAGCATCTGTTAGCTTTGGTTCATACAGAACTTTGTGGGCCAATAAGGACTAAAAGTATTCAAGGTGATAGATATTTCATGATCTTCACTGATGATTGCTCAAGGATGATGTAGGTCACAATATTGAAGGATAAAATAGAGGCATTTGGTAAGTTCAAGGCATTCAGAGCCTTAGCTGAAAAGGAGAGTGGAAAGAAGATAAAATGCCTAAGGACGGATCAAGGTGAAGAATTCACTTCTGAGGAATTCACTAGATATTGTGAAGAGAATGGTATCAAATGATAGCTTTGTGCACCAAGGACACCATAGTAGAATGGTATTGTAGAGAGAAAAAACCAGTCAGTTGTTGAAGCTGCTAGGACAATGTTGATACAAGGAGGTATAGCAAAAAAAATTTGGAGAGAAGCTATCAGTACAGCTGTCTACACAATGAATAGGATTTTGGTAAAAAGAGGTAAGTACAAGACTCCTTATGAATACCGGTATGGTAGATCACCTAACGCTGGTTATTTTAAGATATTTGGTAGCAAATGTTTTATTAAGAGAGGTGACTATATTAGCAAGTTTGAGGCTAAAAGTGATGAAGGTATATTTCTTGGTTATTCTACCAAGAGTAAGGCCTACAAGTGTTTTAACAACCTGACACAAAGAATCATATAGAATGTTGATGTTTGAGTGGATAAGTATCCTAAAGTCTCAGGGGAAACCAATATAGAGAAAAAGGGTGAAGACCCTTGCATTTTGTTTTTGGAACCAGAACCTGTGAAACCTGAAACTGATAAAGCAAATACTGATGTACCAGTTCAACCAGAACAGGTAGATTCAAAAGAAGATGATGATAATGAAGATGAACCTAAAGAGAATGATCATGTTATTCTGCGGTATGTGAGACTCAATCATAATCCTAAGCGGATTATTGGAGATAAGAATGTTGGAGTGTTGACCAGAAGAAGAATTAGAGAGGATTCCTACATGATCTCCACTATTGAGCCTATAACTGCTAAGGAAGCATTTGGTGATGATCATTAGTTAAAGCTATGGAGGAGGAGCTTGAAAAAATTGAGAAGAACAACACATGGACTCTAGTACCCCGACCGGTAAATAAAAATGTGATAAGTACTAGGTGGTTTTTTCAGGAACAAGTTGAATGAGGATGGTGTTGTAGTTCACAACAAAGCTATATTGGTTTGCAAAGGTTAATGACAAGAAGAAGGAGAAGATTATGGTGAGACTTTTGCACCAGTGGCCAAATTAGAAGGTGTCAGAACTTTACTAGATTTTGCAGCTCATAAAGGATTCAAAGTATATCAGATGGATGTGAAATCTGCATTTTTAAATGGAATACTAGAAGAAGTATACATTAAGCAGCCAGATGGTTATGCTCTGACTGATGATAAAGACATGGTATGTAAGTTGCATAAGGCATTATACGGATTAAAGAAAGCACCGAGAGCATGGTATGAAAGGCTTCATCACACCTAATGAAGATAGGTTTTCAAAGAACCAATTAAGATAGAAACATATATCTCAAATGTGAAGGAGATTAAATACTGGTTAGTAAAGTATTTGTAGATATCATATTTGAAGGAAATGATGACATGAGCAATGACTTTGCAAATAAAATTAAAAGTGAGTTTGAAATGTCTCTAGTAGAAGAGATTAAAAAAATGTATAGTTTTACAAATACAACAAATGAAGAGTAGTATTTTCATCACATAGTCTAAGTATGTGAAAGAGATATTAAAGACATTTGGTATGAGTGATTGTAAACCAATTGGCACACCAATGGTTATAGGTTGTAAGTTGTCTAAGGAAGATGAGGCCACATCTGTTGATGAGAAAGAGTATAGGTCAATGAATGGAAAATTGCACTATGTTGTTCACATCAGATCGGATATAGTTTATGCAGTTGCTCTAGTTGCTAGATTTCAAAAGAAACTAAAGGAAACACATTTGATAGCAACCAAAAGGATTTTCAGATATTTGAAAGGTCATGTTGACTATGGATTATGGTATCCATATGAAGGAAACTTTGATTTGAAGGTGTACACAGATGTAGTCTGGGTAGGTAATGTTGATGACCCGAAAAGAACAATTGGTGGAGCATTATTTCTTGGAGGAAGACTTGTTTCATGGAGTAGAAAAAAGCAGAGTTGTATTTCACAGTCTACTACTGAAGCTGAGTATGTTGCAACTTATATGAATTGTACCCAGGCTATCTAGATAAGGCACATTTTGGAAGGTTTTAAGATGAAGTTTATAGAACCTGTAAAGATCTTATGTGACAATACCAGTGCCAAAAATATTTCAAAGAACCCTGTCTTGTATCATTTCTTAAGGGAAAAAGTGCAGAGTAAAGATGTGATCTTAGAGAATGTTTCTACCAAAGAGAATCTTGTAGATATCTTTACTAAACCTCTGCCTAAGACTACTTTTGAGTATCTTAGAAATTAGCTAGGGGTTGTACCCCTTCATGAGGTAAATTGAGCATGATGTAGATTACATCAGTCCCAGAGCTACTTGCAGAATTTTATAGTAGGATTGGTGTAGAAGTGGAGTTATTCCATAGGGGGAGCATCAAGTTGCAAGTTGTTGATGCTGAAAAATGAAGTTTTAGATTGCATGTTTTACTTTCACTTTGGCATTGTTGTCAAAGGGGGAGAAGAACTATGTAATTATTGTGAGAAAAATTGTATGATTGACAAAGGCAAGATGTACAACCAGCTAGTAACTAAAGACAAACTGAAGAAAAGTTGAAGACAAGGAGAGTACATGGTAAAATGTAAACTAGGATTCCTATTCACAATCACAACAATCATGTTAGGATTAATGACAGTCCCAAAGACACTGAGAGGGGGGGGTGAATCAGTGTCTAATCAGTTAGCAAAATATTTAAACTTATTAAGAACTTTGCATCCCAAAACAATGTACTGGTAAATAAGAATAACAGAGATAGCATATTAATGTACAATGTACTACTTCAAATAGTGCAGTCCTCAGATCATCTTCAAGTTTGATATTCTTCAATTTCTCTGCATCATAGTCTACAAGAGCTCCTTCCAATTGTTTTCTTTAGTTCTCCATCTATATTGATGTCATAATCTTCCTCAAGTTGTTAGGCTTTTGAAAATAGAGGACTAGGCTCTGATACCAATTTTTAGGATTAATGGTAGTCCCAAAGACACTAAGAGGGGGGGGTGAATTAGTGTCTAACTAATTAGTAGAATATTTAAACTTATTAAGAACTTTGCATCCCAAAATAGTGTACTGGTAAATAAGAATTAATGCAGCAAATAAGAATAATAGAGACAGCATAGAGAACACACCATAACACAATATATTTAACGAGGAAACCTAGTGTGGGAAAAACCTCAGTGGGATTTGTAACCCACAATATTCACTCATTGGCCAATGAATAAATATTACTTATAATGAGGGGCTTGCACATGCATGAAGGCCAACTACCTAGAGCTCACTGCTCAATAAGAGTCACATTGACTACAAAAGTGGATTATGAAATCTAATACAATGTACTGCTTCAAATCAGCATCAAGTGTGTCAGGTTCAGTACCAGTTTAAGCTCAGTTTATAACCAAAACCTTATACAAAATTTGCCTTATGCATTCGCATATAACATCCTTCCTTTTTCTTATTTGCTACATTCTCTCATACATTTGACTTACAAGATCTCATACATATATGAGTCTTTTACAATGTATCATGTCGGCTTTACAAAAGATAATTACATTAAAATACAATAAACAAAATTTTATTCCCTATCGGCTGGGGTGTCGGTATGCATTGTTACCACTGCCAGTGAAGTGCCTATCAGTGTATGTAGAAGTCTATTGTCGATGTCGGTAACTGTCAGTGGCTTACCAGATGAATGCCAGTTGGTTGCTAGATGGTTGCCATCAATGACAACATCAACTATTCTCATAAGAGTGTAGAATGCCAACAATATCCCCCTTTGGCATTGATGGCAACACTCATGAGAAAAATCCAAAAACTGTTCCCAAAACTAAAGTCCAAAAAATTTCCAAAAAGATGTGCCCTCCCTAAGCAAATGATCTTCTCTGAATAAGTATTTTTCTCTCCACTACTCCCCCTTTGACATAAATGACAAAGGTTGTCAAAATATTCAAATGAGTGCAAAAATTTCATCTCAAAGTTTGTAACTATTTGGTTACAATCTAAAAGATGTCTGCCAAAACCAAATTTAGACTCTACATGAATCTTTTGTTGTCGGTCAGGATTGCCTCGGTCTGTTGGATTGTGTTGGTGAGATAGTGCATGTGTTCTTCCAGTGATCGCTCTCCTTGAAGTAATGCCTTAAATATTTCATTTCTTAGAGGGACCAAGTTGGTATTTAAGTTCTCGGGCATTAGACCTAATCCTTGCCTTCTCTTTCTCAAGTTTCTCCAATTTTTCCTCAAAACCTACTATTTCCTACTCAATAACTGATATAGGTTCAGATGACCCAATTATGTTATCAGCTATGTCATCTATTTCTTTCTGTACTCTACTGATCTCCTTTTCTAAGTCCTCTGTCAAAAGATGGGGTTTGCATGTTTCCCTGTAAAGCTCCTTGTATTCCAAAATTGTAGAGTTCAATGCCGATAATAGTGTATTCATGTGTTATGTGCACTTCTTTATTGTTTCTTCAAAGAATTTGTCCTTCTCCTTTTCAACTTTCTCCCTGAAGGTTTCCTCATTCACCTTGTCAATGGTTATTACATTATCAGTAATAAATTTTGATAGTGTGTCCAATTTTCCTATAAATCCTTGATGTGATCAGTGTTACAATTTGGTGTAATCAACTTCAGAACTGGTAAAGTGTTATCATTGCCTTGTAGGCCAATGCATTGCAGTCTGTTATCTTCTTGATTGAATATAAAATTACTTTAGTAACATTTGTAGGTTTGAATTCGCTTGTTGAAGTGTCGGATTGACCAATTACCTTCATTACCTATGTGCTTCTGACATTAGTAGCCATTTTGTTTGTGTCTACCTCCATGGATCAGTCTGAGTTTGCATTTCAACCTGTAAAGGTTTGTCTCATTGCTTAGGTGTCTTAGTGATTGTCAATTTCTCTACCTTAGTATGTACCTCTACCTCTGTAGGTTTCTTAGTAAGTTTTGTCGGTATCTCAGTCTTTGGTGGCCTTGTGCCAGCATCTTTTTCTCAGTAGGTTTTCTTGTATCTGATGGTTGCTCCGTTTGGGTTGAGATCTCAACCTCAATAGTCTCTACCAGTTTCTCAGCTATGTTGCCACTATCAACATTATCATTCTTAACCTTTGTACTATCCTTATCCACAACAATATTTACTTCCTGAGTATCCACATTCATGGTAAAAAGTATCTCAGATTCTGGATTTGTATCATCATGTGTGATACCTTCAGTGTCAATAATTGATGTATCATCTATGTGTACTGGTGCAGCATCCAAAGGTGGTGGTGGTATATTATCAGTAATCTTGATGTTCAGAATTCCATGAATCTTTCCTTTGCCCGTATCCTTATCCTTCTGATAGACTTTGAATGTCTTCTTTGGTTGGTTCCTTTCCTCTTGTTTTTCTTTTTCCACAAAAAATATATCCCAGTTATCAGCAGTCTCTTCTGCAATCTCATTTACTCTTCATGCCATTAAACTTACTTGTCGATGCCCACTAGAAAAAATGGATCTATTAGCCTCACAAATCAATTCATCAATTTCCTCTTTTGAATTCATAGGATGAATAGCTATAAGTTTTTCAACTTTTAGTTTCTTATCTAATTCCATCACTGCTATCCTTTTTGCATCCAATCTTCTATACAGTTCATTTGGTAAATCATCCACAACTTCAATTAAGACTTTCTTGTATATGTCCAGGTGTAAAATAATATTGTTCTCAATTCTTTCCTTGTCAGAATCATTAAATGAATTATATAGTTTACTCACATTAGCCAAATTTCCATCATCAGTTATTTCATTCAACAAATCATCCAATGAAGGAGTGACCGATTTCTGTTTCTTCTTAGGAGTAAGTTTCTTGGTCGGTTCCCTTACTGCTTGTTGTTTCTTCCTCAAGGTCCTTTCTCTCTTAGGTGAAGGAGAGGGTACCAGTGAAGGTTTTCTCTTCCTCCTTTCTACTCTTTTAAATTGTGTAGCCTTGTCACTGTCAGTTCCAGAAGATGTGCCAACTGGTGAAATGTGTGCCTCTAGTTGCAGTCCTTCAAGCTCACTAGCTGATATGCCACTAATGTTCATTACATTTTCCTTGATTTCCTTTACTTTCTTAGAAGCATCTCTGATAATTTTTTCTCTTTTCTTCCTTTACTTCAATGTTTTTACATCACTTTCAATAGTTTCTACACTGCCAAAAACTTGTTCTGATGGTTCTCTCGGTGCATCTAGTAGTGCTTTAGCATATGTCTCAAGAATGTTAAGATCTACCTCATATCCCATTTCAGTCACCCATACAATCCTAGGGAGTACAACTTCCATCCATGTCTCATCTTTCTTGATAAAAAAATAGATTTCTTTGTCATACTTGTCTACTACACTCTGTGGTAGCCTTTCTCTAGTTTTCATTTTAGCCTGGAAGGTTTTGAAATATTCAATTATGTTGTTGTCCTTTGCAGTTCCCATGCCAGTGAAAGCTTCCTGTATTTATTTTCCTACCGGTATATCATAACCAAAGTCTTTGGGTCATGTACCAGGAATCTCCTTTGTGAAATACAACATTAAACATACCAAAAGGTTTCCAAAGCAGAATGTGCCTTTCTTGTCACCTTTGATCTTTTTCAATTTGTCAATAAGTTCAACTTTCAGCCATTCACATACATCAATCATTGCATTGTTGTTAACCATCTCATAAGCACTGTGTATACAGAGACTATAAACTAAATTTAGCCTATTAGCATGTGTAGTCTTGTATCCTATCACCATACTTACAAATCACACATTGATGTCCTTAATATCATTCACTCTTAGTGATCTACTATCAGATGTTTCTCTGGTTAGGCTTATCACTATGTTGTTGGGAATCTTCTTAGTTTTATTGGGTCTTTTGTCGGTTGAGGGTAAACCAGTTACTACCCTAATTGCTTGTCCGATTATTTTGTAGAAAAAATCCAACCATAAGAATTCTCCATGTTCTCTACTTAAAACAATCCTGACTGCTTCCTATAGAAATTCAGGGATATTCAATATCTCAACAAAACCTAGAGTTTCTACAATCTTGTGTTCAGGTTTAACAACACTATTTTCATCACAAATTATCATTTTAAACATTTTCATCAATTCCTCAAAACCTAATTCTTCAATGTTGCAATGTATATAAATCCTAGGGTCTTCTGCAAATGCTACACCTTTAGGAATTTTAGAGAATGCCCCTATAGAGTCATCTTGCTTCACAATTTCGAGAATTATCTTAAACACGGGCCTAGGGCGTATCACATTTTCCACGATAGTAGGGTTCTGAACAAATTTGGGAGCAGAAGAAGAAACCATTGAAAAATACCTTTAGATGCCTGAAAATATTCTGAATGCTTGGAGAAATCACTTTGCACCTTGCCTTCAATGCCTTCCCTTAGTTTTCGTGCTCTCTACTAATTCGAATGTTTGGTGTGTCAAAAAAGAGGGAAATCAGTTGATTTATAATGAAATTTCTCTCAACAACCGCATTAAATGCTTGTCGATTAAGTGAAAACTTAACACATCTGCCGGTAAGGAAGAAATCTATCTTCTCACCATCAACTGAGGGTACTCTGCATGATTTTCAACTTTTTGCAATACCCCCAAAACGGCTTACTTCTCAGTTGGATGAAGAATCTCCTGTTGGTGGAGGATTACTCTGTTCTATTGGTATAGAGATAGTTTCATCAACATTCTGATCTCTCTTCCTAATCCATTGTTTTGAAAATTCTTTCTTTACCTCATCTACCTTTTCTTTGCCTTTCAAACTGGATCCTTTATTGTTTGTTGGTGCAGTCTTGCTTCTATAGAATTTTGCAATATGTCCAATCTTGTTACAAGCATAACAAGTTACATTATTCTTCTGAATAGCCTTTCCATATCTTACGCCGGTTTGTGTTCTGCATTGATTAGATAAGTGTCCAACTCTTCCACAAACATAGCATCTCACATTCATTTTGCAGTTTTCTGAATTATGACCAACTTTGTTGCATTTGGAACATTGACCGGTGGGTGCATTAATGTTTTGATTGTTTCTAAATCTACACTTATTTTCTCTATGACCATACTTGTTACAGTTAAAGCATTTCCCATTAAATTTATAAGCACTAGGTTGTCTTACCAGTTTATTGTGATCATGATTGTTTGCAGTATCAAAACTTTCTCCAACTTCAAATCCAAGTCCATTAGTATCTCCATTAGGTTTATGATTTTTCAGCATATCATCAAGTTCCTTGGAACTTTTCTTGAATTTTTCTTTATGTTTATTTGTAGTATCTAGCTCATTTTCTAGAATTCCCTTTTGTCTCATAAGCTCAGTTATATCATGTTGCATGTGAATTAGATCTATCTTTAGCATATCATTTTCATGACTGAGTCTTAGATTTTCATTTCCAGCATCATTAAGTCTCCTAGTCAAGTCTTCTTCATTCTTCTTCCTGTCTTCAATGTCTTTACATAACCTCATAGTCATATCTTGTGTTTCATTTTTTATATTATTGTTCTCTATTCTAAACTTTTTCACAAGTTCATTAAGAGTTTCCTTTTCATCATCATCTTTCTGCATCTTCTCATGAAGTTCTTTTCTTTTATTTCAAGCTATAGTAAGATTCTCTTAAAGTCCTTGAATGAACTCTTGTGCAGTCCTCAGATCATCTTCAAGTTTGATATTCTTCAATTTCTCTGCATCATAGTCTACAAGAGCTCCTTCCAATTGTTTTCTTAAGTCCTCCATCTGTATTGATGTCAGAATCTTCCTCAAGTTGTTAGGCTTTTGAAAATAGAGGACCAGGCTCTGATACCAATTGTTAGGATTAATGGTAGTCTCAAAGACACTAAGAGGGGGGGTGAATCAGTGTCTAACTAGTTAGTAGAATATTTAAATGTATTAAGAACTTCGCATCCCAAAACAGTGTACTGGTAAATAAGAATTAATGCAGCAAATATGAATAATAGAGATAGCATAGAGAACACACCATAACACAATATATTTAACGAGGAAACCCAGTGTGGGAAAAACCTCGGTGGGATTTGTGACCCACAATATTCACTCACTAGCCAATGAATAAATATTACTTATAATGAGGGGCCTACACATGCAAGAAGGCCAACTTCCTAGAGCTCACTGCTTAATAAGAGTCACACTGACTACAAAAGTGGATTATGGAATCCAATACAATGTACTGCTTCAAATTAGCATCAACTATGCCAGGTTTAGTACCGGTTTAAGCTCAGTTTGTAATTAAAATGTTATACAAAATTTTCCTTATGCATTCGCATATAACATCCTTCCTTTTTCTTATTTTCTACATTCTCTCATACATTTGACCTACAAGATCTCATACATATATGAGTCTTTTACAATGTATCATGTTGGCTTTACAAAAAATAATTACATTAAAATATAATAAACAAAAGTTTATTCCCTGTCGGTTGGGGTGTCGGTATGCATTGTTGTCGTTGTCGGTGAAGTGCCTGTCGGTGTATGTAGAAGTCTATTGCCGGTGTTGGTAACTTCCGGTGGCTTACCAGATGAATGCCAGTTGGTTGCCAGATGGTTGACATTAATGACAACATCAACTATTCTCATAAGAGTGTAGAATGCCAACAAATCAATGGTATTGATATTTGTATTGTCATCAATGCCAAAGGGGGAGATTGTTGGCATTTGCATGAAGATTGTATTAATTATTTGTTATGTTGTCATTGATGTCAATTATCTAGTAATGATGTTGTTGTAATTTTATTTTGTAACTGGTAGGAAGAGCTAGTGAAAGGAAACTGTAACCGGTAGGTAAGTTTGTGGAGTGAACCAGTATTGCTAGGTATTGGAGAGTTGAATGGGTAAACCCTACCTGTTGTTTTCATAAACCCTAACCGATTAAGTTTGGTGAATTGGTTATATTGGTTTATGATCTAATGATGAGTGGTAATGATTATGACACATATGCATATTGTATGAAGAGAGTTTCAAAGTGATTTTGGCACGTTGAGGTAATGGTTTTTTGTCTTGGGAATGAGCAAGTATACTGCATGTAATGCAAAGCATGTGATGAGTTACTAAGTTTGATTAAGAAGTGATCAAGGAGTGATTGACGATTTCTTGAATGATGAGTAGAGATTTTTATGTAATCCAATGGTCATACTTGAACCGACTTGTTTGTAATCTCTATGTGAATTAGGTTTTTGTTGTGTTACTGACCTAGTTGATTTGTTTATAAGGTCGATGAGTTGTTTAGTTTTAGTGTTGGAAAATTTGAATTGAGTGTGTGGTTACCGAACTGGATGATGTATCTGCAGTTTGAGTAAAAGGCGAATAGGAGCATGAAAAGGATCTTAACAAGCAAGTGAAGTGATATTCAAACAGATTAGCAAACTCTCGTTGTTTTCTAACAATTACAACAGTTAAATCCCCTAACCGGGTAAGCTCTAACAAGCGTGGTGTTATTAAAATCCTCTAACAAGGTGATCCATTAGCTTGGATTCTAAATCTTTTACAAAGGTTACTCCTCACAAGGTATTGCTTCTAACAAGGAATTATAAGCAATCCCTTAACCGAGTGGTCCCTAAAAGGATCTGTTCTTAACAAGACTTTTTGTAAAATCTTTAACAGGCTTGGCTCCTAACAGGGAAAAATTTAGAAGAGTTTAGAATTCTTGTGAGTCTCATCTCACCATGGTTTTTCCCATTTGGGTTTCCACGTCAAAAATATTGTGTCAAGTGGTGAATGTTTTATGGTTGATTTTCTTAACTACTTAATCCACTTTGATATGTCATGATAACCGACAACAATATAAAATGAAGTTTTACTTATGTCAGTAAAAGTATTTGGATGTTTGTAAGTTACAAGTTGATTATTGTTATATGTTGTAACAGTCAACTGGTTTAGCTTGACAGTTTTTATCTTGATAGTGATATTGCATTGATAGTTCTAAGTTTACTTTGAGAGATTTATTTTGAGATTGGTGAAGTTTATTAGTTTTTCTATCTACTAATTCACTCCCCCCCCCTCTCAGTAGTTGACCGAATTCTTGTTCTTTCATCATACCATCAGAGAAAAGCATGAGAAGATGTGGGTAAGAAAAGATGAATCCAAAGCAGACAATGGACCTGCACTAGAATCCGGTGTAGGATCTTAATCTGGTAACTAAGGCTCTATACCTTAGGGGAAATTTTCATGCATATTCTAAGAATCCCCTCTCCGGTGATCTGCAATTGATTCTGGAAGGTTGCAGAAGGCTTAAATCATATATGTAGATGTTATCTAAAAGTTTCAGTGAATATTTGATGCTCTCGTAAGAGACTCTATGCAAATTAAGGTAATTGGTTGCAACATTTATTACAATGAAGAATTAGGTTTTCAAAGGTTAAAAGGGAATTTCAAAGCTTCATTCGTCACAATGAGATCAAGAAAATAGTGCAAAATAGAAGAGAAAAGTGATTTGGTGATCTAAATAGTGATTACAGCAATCCTAAAGTGAATTCCAATGCCTGATTGTGAATTAAGGTATTTATCTATTTCAAGCTATCAGTTTCTGCAAATCCTAAGTTTTTAATGGCTTCAACATCTATAATTTCTATCTTGGTTTTTGTGGAGATTAAGGATAGAGCTCGACCTATTTTTAAGAAACATCCTTTCAAATTTGTCAAGGATGATCCTGAAGGAGTGTTTTCCTCTGTACCCTATGACATTCTTCACAACGCCGATATAAGGGCATACATCCATTGCGATCTTGATGAACTCAGGAGTGCAGACATATTGAACCTATATAACAAATATTTGGCAAACATCTTGGGAAACCTCAATCCAGAATATCAGCACTTGCAGTCCAAGGGTTTTTCTCAGTTCGTGCATTTTCTGACATTTGATGAGAAAGAATGGATCTGGTTCATACTCAGTAGAAACCATGATGAGTTTATGTGGTTTTATAAGCCGCACAAGATTACTTAGCAATTAGTCTAGGTCATGACTTGTCTGAGTGCATCCGGTGAAGTTCCTAGCTTGAGGAAAATATCAAACAACACTGTAATTTTCGCCACTGGTTCTAAGTTTGATAGCAGAGTGATGACCATAAATGACACTCTGGAGGATGATGTCAAGTTTGAATCAGTGGTGCTTGGATATAATGTATACCTGTCAAGCAAACAAAACTTTGTCTTTGGTACAACTATATACTCTATCTATCTGATGTTGAAGGAAGACAAGAGGTATGACTTGTCTATTGTCCTTCTGAATGAGTTGTTAAGCAATTTAAAGAAAATCAAATAGGACAAGAATCACACCTTTAAGTTAGATACTCTTATCATTTGTTTGGCACTATATTTTATGAATGAAATCCCCGGTGTTCAAGGAAAGGTCCAATGGGCCTATGACAAGCCTATTGTAATGCAAATCTAGGAAGGGATTATGGGAATCAGTGATGCCATAATGAGGATATCCACTCTATGGGATTATTTCAAAATATTTCAAGCCTCGATAAAGAGTAGAGAAAGAATCCCAAAGGAGATAGTGGAGAGGTATGAGAAAACAATCTACTTCATGGTTGATAAGGACCAATGCTTAATGGAAGTAGTTGAGCCAAGGACTATGTGGATTCTTCCGCCTATGGGTTATGAAGTTGATGTTGTTACCCTAGATGCCTATGCTCAACACATATTGAGCCAACTAGTAGATGAAAAGGAAGGAAGGTTTGGCACATTCAAAGAAAAAGATCTTGAGTTGCACAGACTATTCACAGCTCCTGCAAAGAAAAGAAAAGTTTCTAAGATGGTTGAGGAAGTGGTTGTTCAGATGGGATTCACCCAAGAGGAGATGAAGTAGGCTAGAGATAAATATGCACAGATGGAGGCAAAAGAGGAAACCAAGAAGCCTAAGGCTGACCCGGTTCCCTCTAAAGCTAAACCAAAGGAGACAAAGTCTACCCCTATTCCGGTAGCACCATCTACAAGACAAAGCCCATCTAAAAAGAGAGTTTTGAAGAAAAAGGAGAATCCTAAGTGAACTTATGTTTATGTATCTCTAGTGGCCTCTAAGACTAAGTCAAAGGAAGAAGCAGGCAAGGCTAAGAAGAAAGGTGAATTTTTAAGGGTGGTGAGGAATTCACAGTCTAGTGGAGCCCTACAAAGTAAGAAAGATAAATCTAAACCTACCCCTACCAGAAGGCCCAAGAGAGGAAGACAAGTTAAAACTCAACTTGACAAAGAACTTGAATCCTATGATTTGCAAGGTAAATATACAATTGTTCCTCCATTGTCAACAGACCAACTAATAGATGAAATAAATGTTGATGGAAACTTGAATAATCTTGGAGCTTATTATGAACATATAGATGAGGTTGATCAGAGAAAGGTTGAAGAAGATATTGTTTTATACTTGCATAACTTTAGTAAAACTTTGATTGAGCTAGAGCGGAAAATCTCTAAGGATTTGTATAACATTATTGATGCAAGGAGGCTAACAACTAGTAAAATTGTTAAGGAAATTAAGGAAAGAGAATTGATTAATGTTTGCATCTATGTATCCCTTGATGAGGCCAAAAGGCTAATTGAGGAAGCTAACAAGAAAGAATTCAGAAGTAAAAATAGGGTGAACAGGTTGATGATAGGCTAGGTGGAAGAGGTGAGAAAGGAGACTAAAGATATCTAGAGAAGAATTATACAGAATGATCCTTTGTATAAAGATGCATTTGTCTTCTTAGTCAGAAGCAAAAGAAGTCATTTCTAGTAATCAGAAGGATGAAACCCATACTAAGGGACATCTGGAAGACTAAGGCAACACAACCCTTGATGCTGAGACCGGTGATAATCCTCTAGTGGTAGAGAGTTATGCAGTCCCTGAGATTTAAAAGGATGACATTGGTGTACAAGATAAAGGGGATGGAGAAGAGAAAATGGAACTTGAGAAAGCAAAGGTAAAGGATGTTGAGGTAGACAAGGGTAGAGGAGTTGTTGATCTGGCAATGGACACTCCTGCAGTCACAAGGACCCCACCTCAAATCTCTATAAATATAGATGGTCCCTTAAATCTTGGATGAATGTCACCTATAGAGAATTTGATGCTTATAGTAGTTGTTCAAGCTCAGGCCAGTCAGGATCTAGTAAAATCTGAGTCAGAAAATAAAAAGCTCATTTTGATGTTTATTGATTTGGTGTATAGTTAGATCCTAATGCTAGCCCCTCTAGTAAATTATAGCAGTTGATTAATAGTGTAAATACCAGTTTTGATTCTTTAGAGAAGTCTACTACTAAGCAGGTTTTGGATAGATTTAAAGAGGTAAGAATGAAAACATTATGGAAAATGATTGAAGATGATAGAGTTAGACTAAATAAAGGTCTAGAGATTATTTCAGATGCATTGACAAAAGGTGGTAAATTATATAAGTCTTGTCTAATTTTTCCCAAGTTCACAGTACACATAGACAAGCAAATAAGTGTTTGCTAGGGTAAACTTGTTGGTATTTCTCAATCTTTTGATCCTACTGTAGCTCTGAGCAGCAGTGTTGAAGGGAAAATATTGGCTCTTAATGATCAGATCTCAAGCCTTAATGTGGATAAGGATAGAATTTTGAGGAGATTTGGTGAACTTCATAACTTGATTGCCCTCTAGTTGGACACCATGTTGAGCAATAAGGTAGATTGTATGAAGGCAATGGCCCAGCCTGTTTCATCTGATCTGAAGGAACTAGAGATTCATGCAACTATATTTAGTGCTTTCATTACAATTTTGGATAACTTGAAGAGTGGGTGGTACACTCACCTAGGATTTTTGAAGACCATTTTTGCTGACATCTTCAAGTACTTGTAAAGTCTCTGGCAGGTATCTCTATATATAAATTTTGGGTAGTATCCCATCTTTGGCATTGTTGTCAAAGGGGGAGAGTAAAGGTAGAAAATATATAGTAGAAGAGTGTAATTACAGGTTTCAGAATTCTTTGACTAAGGGGGAGCCTTAGAAATTCTTTTGATTCCGTTGTACAGTTTTTCAACACTTACCATTTTTCATGAGTGTTGCCATCAATGCCAAAGGGGGATATTGTTGGCAATTGACACTCATTCAGTGACTTTTGATAGTTGATTATCAGTTTAGAATTCTCATTGATGGAAAATCTTCTTGAGATTCCTATCTTGTAATCATGGATCTTGATTTCCAGAAGAGGATGTCAATCACTAACCAGTTAACCGGTATTTCAGGTTGAACAAAGCAATTTTGGTCCAGAAGCTTTTTGGTGATTGTGGTGTATTGAATCATGTATGGGATGATTGAGATGACATAGAAACATCATTTTATCATGGTTTCGGTGATCTACATTTACCTTTGGTGATCCGGTCAATCCAACATATGACTACACATTACATTAGCATGTCGACTTGATAAATGATCTATTTTGTGATTGCAGATATATAAGACCGGTGTGGGAGATATTTTTTATTTATGGTATGATTGTATGCGAGTGAGTGGTGATCAAGAATCCATTTTGGCACAGTTTCATGTGTGCATTCTTGATCCAGTTGTTGACTGAGAAAGGGAACAGAGCAAAACAATAGAGGTGATACAGATAGTATATTTGGCACTTAACCGGAACTCATCCAGGCATTGTAGATGCTATTTTGGATTTATTTTTCTATAAATCATCATTTTAATTAATTAGTAAGGTAGTGAGTCTTCTGAGGTTGTATTCCTTATTGTATTTGAGCAATGAGCTCTAGGCAGTGTGCCTGAATGCCTATGCATTCCCCGTGTTGTAATATTGTTTGGCTATTGGTCATAGTGGAATAATATTATGAGTTTAAATCCCACCATGGTTTTTTCCATTTGGATTTCCATGTAAAAAATTTGGTGTTATGATTTTGTGGTTGTTTGTCTAATGTTCCTCCATTTTAGTTTCATGTTTATGCTTCTGGTGATTTAAAGTTAAATCAAAAAAATTTCTAACTGGTAGATCACTAATTGACCCTCCTCTTAGTGATTCTTGATTCCAACAATGTTAAGATGGGTGAAGAGGAGAAATTTTAGATCTTTCTTTGTTCTTTGCCTAATTCATGGGACTCTCTTGTTATGGCTATTGGTAGTACTTATGTTATTTTGAAGTCTGGAGATGTGGTGGGTGCCCTACTTGGTGAAGAGATGCGAAGGAAGGTATCCATTAGTTCAAAGGAAGCCCTAATTGTTCATTGAAGACCTAAGGAAAAAGGCAAGAAGAATGAGAAGTGCAATAAGTCCAAATCCAAAGGGAGATCACAATCTCTTAGAAAGTCCAAATGTTGGACATTGTTTCTGCTAGGATATGTTATTATCATTAATGTCAACATATTCCTGTGATTTATTCCTCTAGTGATTGGAGATTGGTTTATTGGGATCATGGTTTGGCATATGGAGTATTCCTAGTATCATTATATTCTTCTGTATTGGTTTTAGTGATTTGGAAAGCTTAATTGATCATATCATATTATTTGGTTTGTAGTTTGGTTTTTTTTATCAGTGTTTTATAGAGTTTGGTATTTCCTCTGATATATTCCCATGTGATCCAATCTTGAGTGGATATTTTGGGATATTGTTTGGGATGGTCTTTTGTATCTTCATTTTAGATGATTCATGATTTGGTGATCCGTAAGTTATCTTTCTTCATGATAGTTGTTGTTGTTTGAGTATTCTTGAGGTTCAAATGTTGATCAATGAAGATTTGATAAGTTGTGTTGGTACAACTATTACTGATGATTCTAACATGTGTGTTGGTGTTTTCTAATTGCTTCCTACTTGTTTTTATGATCTACATTGATCATTGTGCGAGTTCTTGGTGATTTTCTGAATCGGTGGTGTTCTTCGTGTTATGTTGTTTTTCTAGTGGTATGGCGTGTTGCAATTGATCTTGTCATGATTTATGGTGGTGTTACCTATTTGGAGATTTGGTTTAGGTCCATGTTATATCATGTATATCATTATATTTGTCTAGTGGTCAATCTTTGTATCATGTAATGTAATTTTGTAATTGTGACTTGAGGGTTTAGCCGACATTGTTGTCAAGGTTGATGGTTTGTATAAATAGGTGGTATAGTCATGTAGTTTAGGTATCAAGGTTGAGATTGCATTATCAAAGAGTGATGTATGTGTAAAAAAGGGATTCATCTTTTGATATGGAAAATTGAGGAGAGATTGGTGTTGCAGAGCAAACATATGTGCTTAATCGGAAGTGTCATCAAGCATTAGCAGATGTTGTTATTACAGTTCATTTGATTACAGATTGTTGTCTAAATATTTTTTAAGTTAGTGAGACTTCCCTGAGGGTTGTAGCCTTCTGGATTATTGTATCTTGAGTTGTAAGCTCTAGGCAGTGTGCTTGAATGCTAGTGCATTCCCCATTATAATATTTTCACATACTACTGCAGAGTATCATCTTATTGTGGGTAGGTTCGCACCATGGTTTTCCACGTCAAAATATTGTAGTGTGTTGTGCTATCAATTTGCTTATCTTTGTTGTTGTTGCAATTTATCAGATTTGTATTTGTGCTTGAATTAGTTGATTCGGTGAAAACTGATTCACCCCCCTCCCCTCTTAGTTTTCCTTCATTGTTGTTGCCAAGAATTGGTATCAGAGCTAGATCCTTTGGAAGAAACTTAACCGCTTGAGGAGATCCAAGATGGCAACTGGAAGTGGAAGTGTTATATTTAAGAACGAGAGTCTAAGATTTGATGGAAGTAACTATGCTATATGGAAGAACCGAATGGAGGTGCACTTGAGATGTCTTGGAGAGGATTATTGGAAGATTATTGGAAGATTACTAAGCATTGTTGAGTGCCCTGACTAATTCAGAAATAACCTAATGTAATGGGACTTCAGACAATACATGAGATATGGGAGAAGCTTTAAACCTTGTATGAAGGAGATAAACAAGTCAAAGTTGCTAAGTTGCAAAGTTTGAAAGGGAAGTATGAGATGTTGAGGGTGGGAGAAGATGAGATTGTTGATAAGGTGTTGATATCATTGCCTCCTGCTTACAAACATAAGGTATTTTCTATTGATGAGATCCAGAGTGTGACTACTATGACAATAGATATGCTGGTTGGAAAGATTGTTGCATTTGAACTGAGTGAGTTTGGTGAATCACATGGAAAGTTTGAGATAACATTTACAGAATCTATATCCAGGAAGTAGAAGTATGACCCTGAAGAATGCAGTTTATATAGATATGAAAGAGATATAAGAGAGATGGAAGAGCAATAAAGATAATTGGGAGAGCTTGTAGCATTGATTGCTCAGAGATTGCGTAAGGGAGCTAGTAAGTATGATGGAATATTGCCTCTGAAATGTTTCTCAAGCAATAAGATAAGACATTTTTCTTCAAGATGCCTATAGAGAATGTCTAAATATGATAGGCACAATAAATTTGATAAGCATGATAGGAATGATAGATATGTGAGGCCTCACCTCGACTCAGTCTGACATTCAGTGGATTTTATATTTAGACTATGATGGATACTTTATTTTGATGCTTTTTGAGACTTAGAACTTATATGATTTCAGGATTTGGATAACATTGCTATGATTTGGTGATTTACTTATATGCTTTATGAGATAGAACACTACATGATTGTTAGATAGGATGATATTGCAATGATAGATGTCGTTATTGAATTTGGAGGACTTTACTCTGAATATAGAACTATGATGTATGTTTAGTTTATGTGAATTGGGATGAAATTGCTTATGTGAATTTGCTTGATAAAAGATGTATTCAATCTGTGCTAATGAAAATTGTATGCAAGTAATGATGTGTATTGTTATTTTATTGAATTATATTATATATGGATATTTGAAAGTACTAAGGTGTAAATTGAGATGTGTAGGAAATTTACCATGTGACCATGGAAAATTACGGAGAATCAAACCTAGACTTATGTATGTTCGTAAGCCAGGGTTTGTCTATTTGGAGAGACAACACCCCGTTTGTGTTGTATTTTATTCGTAACAGTATATGCTGCATGAGTGTTAAGTGTTATTTAAATTTATTGTGTAAAAACCAGAAGAGACAATTTCATGTTTTATTTTTGTAAAAGTGTTTTATTTGTGTCACTTGACACGTGTGGATTTAAATTTAAATGTTTTATTTTGTCTCTTGGTGGGAAAGTGTTTAAATTATAGTTCTTCTTAAATAAAATAATGTGTTGTCATAAATACTTTGGGAATATAATATTTGGGGTGGTCAACATATGTTTGACCCGAAAATAAACTTCAGAGGGGTTTAAAATGGGTTAAATGAACACCTAGGGGTAGTTTAATAGGGTTTCCTAAAGCCCATAAGGTATACCTAGGGGTTAGGGGTAATTTTAGGCAAGTTTCTGCTCTTAAATGATCTTTTTGACGCTTTAAAAATTGGCTTTTTTGAGTTGTGCGAAAATTGAAAATCAGAAGTTTAAATCTAATTGAGATTTTTCCTTTTGGAATGAGAGTCTTTTTGCATTCTGCTTTTCTTTCCTTTTTTTGGATTTTTTTTTAGAAACTTGTGAGAACTCAGAGAAGGAGCTTCTTAAGCAAGATTTTTGAGAATTGGAGGGTAATCACCCACTCTCCATTTTTGGAGACAAGAAAAATTTTGAAAAGAAAATAATGTTATGGAATAGAAAAATTGATTAAGGGTAGAAGGAAAAAGATTCATGGATTGGGCAGCTCTTCATCAAATATCATAATACCTTTGGGCAGATTAAGGTTGGTTTCAATTATTCATTATAATGTCTTCTTCTTGCTCATGACTGGAAGTATGTTGGTGTAAGAAATCTGTGTTCTTGAATGTTTCTTTTGAAAATCTTTTGGTATTTTTGCATTATGATTTGTGTTGTGTTTTGGGAGTTTCCTCAAGACCTCTTTCTCTTGGGAGAGAAGAGGATCTTGTGGGTGGTAACAGTGACAACCCTCGAGTGAGAGACTCTCTTTTGAGAGCAATCACAAGGGATCTTTGTGTGACCCTTGCTGCATGGCCTGTTTGTGCAATGGGGGTCATAAGGAGGGATATAAGGCTAGAATGCCTTTGGGGGGCATAAGGAATAAGGGGTTGAGATTCTTGATATATTTATTGTGCCATGAGGTGGCTTCTTGTTTATTTCATACTTGCAATTCTCCTCAGGGTATTGGTCCACTACCACCCTTTGAAAAGATCATCACCAAAGTGTGGTGCTGTGAAGCCAAGTTGGGAGTGTGTCTGATTATCTGTATGCATTGCCTTCTATGTGTTTGCCTATATGTTACCCATCTAGGAATTGGTTCTCCAAGCTCGGGGGTGGCTACCAGTTAGCCTAGGCTGGGAGGTGAGCACTCCGTGGTCATATTTGTGTTTTCTATTATGCAGGAAAGTCAGGAGAAAGAGAATAGGAACCATGAAAAGACACAGAAGATTATTGTTGAAGATACTTAAATCTAGTTGCAAATATTTGTTTTAATTTGATTCAGAAGTATGCCCTCATTCATAGAAATGAGAGGCAAGTTGTAATTCTTGAAAATAGACTTGAGTTTTATTGTTGTAGCTAAGCAAGGAAACATCCTGTAAATATGCAGAATATCTTAGAGTTGTAAAAGCTTGTTTTATTTCTACTTCTGTTTGGGTTTCAGAAAAAGAAAAGCCTCTTTGAGTTGCATGTAAAAGCTTCTTTTGTATTATGGAAAAATTAGTTTCAAATAAATTTTATCTATATTCTACTTGTTGAAAAGTATGAGTTATTTGGCTGAAGAATTCTAAGTATTAAAAAAAAAATAAGAGTGTTTTAAGTAATTATTTTATTAGTGGAAAAATCAATGAATGTGCTTTATTCAGAATAGTATGATGTATTTTTTTTTTAAAAAGTGTTAGAATAAAAGTTTAGCAAGAGATTTACTTCTATTTCTTTTATCAGCAATTAGAATAAATAAATAAAAGAGCCTAAGTTATATATCAATTATATATATATACTTAAATGTTTATTTGTGCACATGTAATTTTGGATTTACATAGTGTGTTTCCCATTGTTATTCTGTTTAAAATTTTGTATGTAAATCTTATTAAAAAATATATATATATTTTTATATATATTCACCCTTAAAACTTTTATATATATAAATTTATATAGATATAAATAAATATATATATATAAATATATATATATATATATATTTATATATAATATATTTTTTAAAATAAAATGTAAATTTTAAAAAAAAAGGAGATTTGGGTTCCACGCGGGCCGCACTGTGTGTACGCACAGTGAGGGCCACGCGGCGCCCACTGTGTGAACACACAGTGCGGGCCGCTCGGCTCCCACTGTGTGGACACACAGTGCGGGCCGCTCGGCTCCCACTGTGTGGACACACAGTGGACGGCCGCGGCCACCACTGTGTGGCCACACAGTGGTGTGAGCCGCTAGTGGCACCCACTGTGTGGACACACAGTGGTGCCGCGGCGCCCACTGTGCGCCCACATAGTGGCACCTCGGCCCTCCCTGTCGCCTTCTTCGAACCTGCAATGAAAATGGCCGCCGCCTTGGGGTTTCGGCCTTGTCAAAAACACTCAGTGGTAAGCACAAAAAAAATGGATTAAGCCCTAGCCCGGGTAGGGCTAGGGTAAATGAATTAAATTTTACATGATAGTTTAGAGTTGATAATATATTATAAAAAAAATAGAACCCTAATTAGGGTTGGGAAAATATTGTTTACTATTTTTGGAAAGTTATTTTAGAAGAATTAAGATATATAAATATATGTAAATATATATATATATATATATAATTCTGGTTATATTTGGAGTAAGTAATTAATAGAGATTTAAATATTTAAATACCTCTGAATTGGTTTCTAATAGGTAAAAAAAAAAAAGAATATACAAATTTATGAATAAAGCCTGGTCTTATAAAATTCAAATGTATTTAGCGAGTTAAATGCTTAATATTGCCCTAGTTAATTTAATTAGAGCATTTAAATTTTAAAATGGTTGTTTAGACTATATGGTCATATTGGAGATTGAATTAATTTTCCTCTCCTATTTCTTTAGCGTGATTGTTTTAATAAACTTAATGACTAGGTATCTCGTGGAGATAAATTTAAACCAGTTAGTTTTCCGCAATTAGAATTAAACAAATTATCGATGCTTGGTTCATTTCAGAATTAGCTCGAATATAATTATAGGAATTTCATTAACGCTTGTCCTGTGAGCGAACTTGTTAATTAATTAGTATTTTATAAAAAAAAAATCGTTTCGTTTTTGCCCTAAATTTTTGGGCATGACAAGATATGAGAAGCATGAGAATTATGATAAGCCTTACAAGCCTAACTGAAAGTTTAAGCATCAGAAGAACTGCTCTCATGCTACTGATGAAGTTGTTATAGATGAATAGTCAGAAGGAGATGAAGTTATGTTTATTGCTATCAAATAAGATGGACAGGTACCTATTGATTTTACAAGCTACACTATTGAGGAGAAAGCTCTAGCTGCTAAAGTTGAAGAGAAAGATGAATGGGTGATTAACAATAGTTGTTCACATCATATGACCGGTGATAAAAGAAAATTTGTGAATATGGAAAGATATGATGGTGGAATAGTAAGATTTGGAGATGACAAATCCTGTGTGATCCGTGGTAGAGGTTATATTTCCTTTGATGGTAAGCATAACACTAATGATGTCTTGTATGTTGAAGGTTTGAAGCATAATATTTTGAGTGTTGGACATATGGTTTACAAAGGTTATGATTTACAATTCAAGAATGGAAAATGCAAGATCCTAAATGCCTCTGGTATAGAGATTGCATCTGGAACTAAGACTAAAGGTAATATCTTTCATTTGAATGCTGGTGAGAAAAGTTGTTTGATTGGTCAAATTAATGAAAGTTGGTTGTGGCATAGGAGAATGTGTCATGTTAATTTTGATTCAATGATTAAGATCAGTTTTACTCAAGCCGTTAGAGATTTGTCTAAAATTGTTAAGCCTACTAATCCAGTATGTAAGGAATGTCAAATAAGAAAGCAAACAAGAATTTATTTCAAGAGCAAGCAGTATACATATGATGGATTGCTATATCTTGTGCATATCGACCTGTGTGTACCTACAAACATTAGAAGGGTGTAGGGTGACATATATTTTATGCTACTGATTGATGATTATTCAAGAATGATGTGGGTTGTCATTTTGAAGGAAAAATTAGAAGCATTAGATAAATTCAAGATATTCAAAGCAAGGTTGAGACTGAGATAGGATTGAAGGTGAAATGTCTGAGATCTTACAAAAGAGGAGAATTTTGTTATGATGAGTTTGATTCATTCTGTGAGAAGCATGGGATTAGAAGATAATTATCTACTCCTAGAACCCCATAGAAGAATGGAGTTGTTGACAGCAAGAACAAGACTATTTTAGATGCTGCAAGGACTATGTTGATTGAAGGGAATGTTTTGAAGATCTATTGGAGAGAAGTTGTTAGCACTGTTGTTTACACATTCAACCGAATTCATATAAAAGGAGATACCGGTAAGACTCCTTATGAGCTATGGTTTGGTCATGTTCCTACTGTGAGATATTTCAAAAATTTTGGTAGCAAGTGTTATATCAAGAGAGATGAGGATATAGGAAAGTTTGATGCAAGAAGTGATGAAGGAATTTTCTTGGGATATTCAATAAAGAGAAAATTCTACTGATGCTACAAAAAGAGACTAAGAAAGATAGTGGAAAGTGCAAATGTGAAAGTTGATGAGAAATATGGAAAAGAAATCAGAGCATGTGGATATGATGATGGTCAGCATATTGTTCTAACACCTATTAAGACTAAATAATTGAAGCAGGATGATCCAGTAGAGATTGTTAATCTAAATGTCATTGTTGTCAATAGAGATGTACAGGAACCTGAAAAATTAGAATAATTAGAAGACTCTGAGGTATGTTAGATTTAATCATTTTAAAAATTAAATTATTGGTGATAAAAATAAAGGTGTGATGACTAGAAGAAGACTAGTTGTTGAAGAGTTATGTTTGATTTCTAAAATTGAACCTAAAGATGTTGTTGAAGCTTGCAAAGATGAAAATTGGATAAGGGCTATGAAAGATGAATTAGATTAGATTGAAAAGAATGACACGTGGGAGCTTGTACCTAGACCTAAAGATAAGAATGTGATTGGTACTAAATGGGTATTTAGGAACAAATTTAATGAAGCCAGTAAAGCTGTCAAAAATAAAGCAAGACTGGTATGCAAAGGATATTCACAGAAGGAAGGAATTGATTATGAGGAGACTTTTGTTTTGCTAGCTAGACTTGAAGTTGTTAGACTGTTGCTTGCATATGCTGCCTATAGAGATTTCAAGGTATATCAGATGGATGTCAAGTCAGCTTTTCTAAATGGTGATCTTGAGGAAGAAGTCTACATTGAGCAACTTGATGGATTTTCATTATCAGATGATGGTGACATGGTATGCAAACTAAAGAAAGCTATTTATGGATTGAAACAAGCCCCTAGAGCCTGGTATGCTAGATTGGATAATTATTTGATGAAATTGGGATTTAATAAAGGTACTACTAATAGTAATCTATATTTTAAGATTGAGAATGATAATATCTTAATTTTTGAAGCCTTTGTTGATGATATTATCTTTGAAGGAGATGATGACTTGAGTATGAAGTTTGTCGATGATATGAAAAAAGAATTTGAGATGTCTATGATAGGAGAGATGAATTTTTTCTTAGTTTAGCAAATTTCACAGATTGGAAAAGGTATTTTTATATCTCAAACTAAATATGTGAAGGAATTGTTGAAGAAGTTTGGGTTAGATGACTCTAAACTGGTTGGAACTCCTATGGTGACTAGTTTCAAATTGTCCAAAAAATATGAATCTTCGAAAGCTAATCAGTCTTTGCACAAATCTATGGTTGGTGGATTGCTATATCTTACTCGGACTAGACTAGACATTATGCATGTCGTGTGCATGGCTACTATATATCAAGTTGATCCAAAAGAGAGTCATGTCATTATTGTAAAGAGGATATTTAGATACTTGAAAGGAACTGTGGATTATGGTTTGTGATATCCAAGGAATGATGATTTCGTGTTATGTGCTTACACTGATGTTGATTGGGCCAATGATGTTGATGACCGAAAGAGTACCTATGATGGTGATTTATTTTGGGTAAGAAATAGGTTTCATGGGTGAGTAAGAAATAGGATTCAGTGTCCTTATCTACTGTTGAAGATGAGTACATTGTTGCTGCTAGTAACTACACTTAGGTAGTTTGGATGAAGCAAATTTTAAAGGATATCAAATTTATCTATGATGAGCCTACTGTCATATATTGTGATAATTACTGTGCTTAATCTTAGGGGGTGTTTGTTGAAGATGTTTTTCTTTCTTTGCATTGATTGTTTTTCACATTCATATGTTGTCATCAATGCCAAAGGGGGAGATTGTTGGACATTGTTGCTACTAGGATATGTTGTGGTCATTGATGTCAATATATTCCTGTGATTCGTTCCTCTAGTGATTGTAGACTAGTTTATTAGGATCATGGTTTGGTGTATGGAGTATTTCTAGTATCATTATATTCTTCTGTATTGGTTTTAGTAATCCAAAAAACTTAATTGATCATATCATATGATCTGGTTTGCAATTTGGTTTTTCTAATCAGTGCTTTGCAGAGTTCGATATTTCTTCTAGTATATTCCAGTGTGATCAAATCTTGAGCAGATATTTTGGGATATTTTTTAAGATGGTATTGTGTATCTTCATTTCAGATGGTTCACAATTTGGTGCTCCACAAGTTATCTTTCTTCATGTTAGTTGTTGCTATTTGAGTATTCTTGAGATTCAGATGTTGATCAATGAATATTTGATAAGTTGTGTTGGTACAGTTGTTACTAATGATTCTAACATGCTTGTTGGTGTCCTACTTGTTTTGATCATCCACATTGATCATTGGGTGAGTTCTTGGTGATTTTGTTGAATTGGTGATGTTCTTTGTGCTATATGGTTGATCTTGGCATGATTTATGATGGTGTTGCCTATTTGGAGATTTTTTTTAGGTCCATGTTATATCATGTATATCATTATATTGTTCTGATGGTCGATCTTTGTATTATATAATATAATTTTGTAATTGTGACTTAAGGGTTTAGCCGACCTTATTGTCAAGGTTGATGATTTATAAAAATAGGTGGTATAGTCATGTAATTTAGGTATCAAGGTTGAGTCTACATTATCAGGGAGTGATGTATTTGAGAACAAGGGATTCATCTTTTGGTATGGCGTATTGAGAAGATATTGGTGTTGCAGAGCAGACATATGTGCTTAACCAAAACTATCATCAAGCATTAGAAAATGTTGTTATTCCAGTTCATTTGATTCCAGATTGTTGTCCAAAACATTTTGTAAGTCACTAAGACTTCCTTGAGGGTTGTATCCTTCTGGGTTATTGTATCTTGAGTTATAAGTTCTAGGTAGTGTGTCTGATTGCTGGTGTGTTCCCCATTATAATATTTTCACATACTACTGCAGAGTATCATCTTATTGTGGGTAGGTTCCCACCATGGTGTTTCCCTTAACTGGGTTTTCCACATCAAAATCTTGGTGTTGTGTGTTGTTCTATCAATTTTCTTATCTCTATTGTTGTTGCACTTTATAAGATTTGTATTTGTGGTTGAATTAGTTGATCCGGTGAAAACTGGTTCAACCCCCCCCCCCCCTCCCCTCTCATTTTTCCTTTATTATTGTTGCCAACACCAAAGTTATATGATGTAATTGTGGTAAACCAAGTCATATCTGTAAGGACTGCAAAGAAGAAAAGAAGAAAAAAAAGAAGTTTGATTCTGATTATGAGTCTGAGAAGGAAGATGGTGATGCATTCATTGCATCTTTGGATACTCATATAGGTAATGACGCATGGTTAATTGACTCAGGTGCATATTTTCATATGACTTCCAATAAAGATTGGTTTTCTAAATATGAAGAATTTAATGGAGGCAAGGTGTACTTGGGTGATGATTCACATTTAGAAATTGTTTTTCAAGGTAAAGTTACGATCAAGTTTCCTAATGGTAGAATAAAAAGGGTTAGTGGTGTGCTACATATCCCTAGTTTAAAAAAAAAATTATTATCTATGATCAAACTGATAGATGTGCATGTGCAGGTAGTCTTTTCTGATGTAGGATGTAAAATAATTAAAGGTGCTATGGTGATTGCTAGAGGTATCGTGTTTGGCACTTCGTATAAGCTAGAGGTATACACTGTTGAGTATAATACCACTTTTGTAAAAAGTAAATCTATGAATACTCCATTGAAAGATTGAGGGTTTGACTTTTATTGAATGGACATGGCTTTTGGGTACCTAAGGGTGCTCTTTCTTCTAAAGCAAAGTTACCTACATAGAAGAATATGTTATGGCACCAAAGACTTGGCCACATTGGAGAAAAGGGTCTGAGGACCTTGAAAAATAAAAACCTTGTTGAAGGTTTGAATGATTGTAATCTTGACTTTAATTTCTGTGAGCATTGCATTTATGGTAAATAAAATTATGTTCAATTTTACTTGAGTTCTCATAAATCTTGTGGTGTTTTCGATCTTATTCATTCTAATGTGTTTGGTCCAATAAATGTTCCTTCGATTGGAAAATCCACATATTATGTTTCATTTATTAATGATTTTAGTAGGACATGAGTATACTTTCTAAAGATTAAATTTGAAGTTTGAAGTCATTTTAAAGATTTAAAGCAATGGTTGAGTTGTAGACTAGAAAGAAATTAAATGTTTGAGGACTGTAATGGTGGTGAATTTTGCTCAAATAATTTTGATAGATTTTGTAAAGACTGTGGTATTAATAGATAGAAGACAACTCTGTATTCTCCATAGTAGAATGGAGTTACAAAAAGAATGAACATGACACTGATGGAGAAGGCTAGGAGTATGTTGAGTGTTGTTGGTCTAGAAAAAAAGTTTGGAGTTGAAGTTGTTGCCACTGCTTGCTACCTAGTTAATATTTCACCTACACCAGCTCTTGTTGATAAAATGCTTATGGAAGCATGGTCGGTTCACAAGCCTTCATTGAGACATCTTAAATTTTCTGGTTGTGAGACATATGCACATGCACCAAAGGAGAAGTGAACAAAGTTGGATAACAACACTGTGAAATGTATCTTCATCGGTTATAGTTGTGTGAAAGGATACAAGCTTTGGGACCTTGTTACACAAAAGGAAATTTGTAGTAAAAGTGTTAGTTTTAGAGAACTCTATCTGTTACATTGCAGCCAGAACAAACTAAGCAAAATATGTAATTCAATTCCATTCTATATCTAAGAGAGTTGAATCGAGACCCCTTATCTAGCTCTGAATCTTCAAAAGAGGAGGAAGAACCTCCAACTCAACTTGCTTGAAGGTCTACAATACATAGACAACCACATGAAATGTATTCACCTAATGATTGGAGATGTATTTTTCCTTTGAATACTAATGTGGATGAGCCTATATCTATAGAAGAGGCATTAGGTATGAATGATGTACAATCCTATAAGATTGTTATGGAAGAAGAAATGGTAGCTTCGAAAAAGAATGTTACATGGGATCTTGTACCATTTCCTGAAGGACAAAAGCCTGTTGGTTGGAAATGGGTGTTCAAGGAAAATATTGATTCAGATGGAAGCATTGAGAAGTATAAAGAAAGGTTGGTTGTGTTGGCAATTGACACTCATCTAGTGATCTTTGATGCTTGATTTAAGGTCTAGGGTTGTCATTGATGGAAACTGTTCTTGGAGACTCAATTTGGCAGTCATAATTCATCTTGACTGGAAGATGGAGTTAACCGATAGGCAGTTAGCTGGTAAAACAAGGTATCTCTATGATAGTTTGGTCCAGAATAATTTTTGCTGATTGCAGTAATTTTGGTGGTTGATTTCATGTTCTTGATGAATGATAAGTTCCTTAGGAAGTGTGTAAATACACTCTTTTGGTCTGGTGCTATGTTTTGTTCAAGATTGATGTTGACTTGGAGCTACACGTTATACTTCTTGAAGTCGGCTTGAAGGAGATTGCTTTTGTGCTAAGACCAGATATATAAGATCAAATTGGTGATTGTTTATGATAGTAATAATGGTGTGGTGATCCATTTTGGTGTGATGGAGTGCAGTTTCACGTACACACTTTGCTTATAGACAATCTGTTAGTTGACTGAGATAGAAGCAAAGTATTCAATAGAGCGAAGATAGTCAAAGATTCAATGCTTAGCCAAAACTCATTCTTGCATTGTTAGATGCTTCTTGAGAGTTCATTTCATTATATTTCCTCATTGTAATCAAATTGTAAGTCAGTGAGACTTCCCTAAAGGTTGTAGCCTTCTGAGAAATTGTAACTGACCAGTAAGCTCTAGGAAATGAGCCTGAATGCAAGTACATTCCCATCTATGTAATATTTATGTACTCCTAGCCATAGTATATGAATATGGTGGGTTTTAGCCCCATTGTGGTTTTTCCCTTTCCAGATTTCCATGTAAAAATTTTGATGTTGTGAATTTGTGAATTCTTTGTTGTGTGTTTATGTTCTTTTCTGTTATGCATTTCTAACTGGTGGATAAAGAATAATTTTGTGGATTTGACTTCCGATAGATCACTAATTCACCTGCCCCTCTTAGTGATCCCTGATTCTAATAGTTTGTAAAAGGCTACTCTCAGGTTGAGGGTGTTGACTATGGTGAGATTTTCTCCTATTGCAAAAATGACATCCATTATATTTTTGCTTTCTATTGCTGCTGCTTATGATTTAGAGGTTGAGAAAATGAATGTGAAAACTGCTTTCCTTCATGCTGGTTCGGACAAGGATATTTATCTGACACAGCCGGAGCACTATGTGTTGAAAGGTAAAAGTAATTTGGTCTATAAATTAAACAAATCTCTCTATCGCCTCAAATAGAGTCCTAGGATGTGGTACCAGAAATTAGACACATATATGTTGAGTTTGGGATTTGAACATTCTAAATCAGATCACTATGTTTATAATAAATCTAATGGTGATCATTTCCTTTAAATTGCATTATATGTTGATGATATGTAATTCATTGGTAAAGGGAAAGGTATGATTTAAGAACTAAAGTCTCAGCTTGCTGCAGCAAAGAACATTCTTGGGATCGAAATTAGGTGAGATAGAGTGGACAAAAAGATATGGCTAGGCAAGAGTAAATATGTGAATTCAATTTTATGGAGGTTCAACATGCAGGATTGTAGACCATAATGTGTTCCTTTTGCAGTTGAAACAAAATTATCTATTTCAGATTGTCCTACATCCCCATCAAATATGAAAGACATGAGAAAAGTGCCTTACTAGAGTGTAGTTGGAAGTTTGATGTATAATATGGTCTATAACAGACCATACATTACCCAAGTAGTGGGAGTTCTTTCCAAATATATGTCTAATCCTGATAGAGTTCATTGGGATGCAGTCAAAAGAGTCTTCAGATATTTGAAGGGTACCTCACAGTATTATTTGTGTTATCATGGTAATTTGGTTGGAGACATGACTTCCCTTGATATTCATAGTTATGTGGATTCAGACTGGGCAGGTGATATTGATAGCAAAAGATCCACCAGTGCTTATGTGTTTACTTTATTTGGTGGTGAAATTAGTTGGATGTGTAAGCGACAGGTTGTGGTTGCTTTGTCCACTACTGAAGCAGAGTATATGGAAGCTACTAATGCTTGTAAAGAGCCATTTGTCATAAGAGACTGTGTTCAGATATTAGAATAAAACAAGGTGCAGCAACAGTTTATTGTGATAGTCCAAATGCAATCTTCCTAGCTAAGAACCCGACTTTTCATGCCCAAACCAAACATATTGATGTTCAATATCATTTTTTCAGAGATATGGTGGAAGATGGAAGGGTGAAGTTGGTTAAGGTAGAAACTTTGAAGAATGTTGTAGATGCTTTAACTAAGGTTGACAGCATAGAGAATTTCATATGGTGTTCAGAGTCTACAGGCCTCATGGTCACTAGCAATTAATTTATGGTCTTGAACTTCCTTTGCTCTTGTAAGATGTTCGACAAGTGGGAGATTTATTAAGAAAATGGTGTCTCAACCTTGCATTTACATGAGGTTACTATTTATAGTAAGTTTTCATTTTAGCACAAAATGGTGTGAAATTCTCCCCAAAGCTTCTGGTTGGCTAGATAAGCATTTTGGTAAAGTTTCATCACATGATCACATCTAGTTTTGAAGATATTAAAGTTAACATTTTGGAGGGATCTAATGAAAGGTTTAAATTTAATTTTGAGGAATTTAGAGGCCCTTAAACACCTTAAAAAGTGGGCATAAATGGAATAGCAATTTATGAAGCAATAGAGAACTTCATGAGCTTTCTGATGCTTCAAACAATTTGTCAATAGGAAACAAGGTTCTCAAGTTATGGCCTCTGGAAGTTTGTACTCTTTAAATAGGAAATATAAAATACATCAGACACATAAATGACCTGTAAAAGGGAGGGACATGTTGATGTGTGTTTTGACATGTCATAGGAAATCTAGAAGGGAGATAAGGTTGGATACACTTTATTGGGTGGTTTTAGCCCATGGTTTTGTAATACCATTTGATATTTTCTTGTATTGTATCTCCTATATATGAGGTGCGTGAGATAGAGGTTGGGTGTAAGAGTCTTATGGCGATTGAGTTACCTCTAAGTCTTTGATTAGTGGTTCTCCTACGAAGAGATTGCTTTGCAAGTATATTGTAATATGTTGTTGATTGCTAGATAATATATTGAGCTACATTTGGAGAGTGGGGTTTTTCTCCCGAAAGGGTTATCCCCATGTAAATCACTCTATTATTGTGTTGTGCTATGCATGATATTTTGTCTATTGGTGCTAAGTTTTTGTAGCTATTTTAATGATCTGTAAAAAAAATTTGCATTATCCTCCTCCCAAGGTTAGTGTAGGAAGTTTTTTCACTACTTAACTTCCTTACAAGTGGTATCAAAACTTGATCACCTTTGGTTTCAGTTGTGGGTTGTTGAGTTTTTTGAACTAATCCAGATTTGAGTGGGACCTTGTATAAAAGTCACTTTTTATCTTGTAGGAATTTTCAAATTGCAAGTTCATCGAGGAGAATAGAGGTGGATAAATTTAATGGTAGTAATTTTCAGAAGTGGAAGCTGAAGATGGAAGATTTTCTAATAAATCAAGATCTGTGGGATGTTGTTGATGCGAATGTGTCAAGACCTACATATCCTATAGCGGCTGCTCAATATGATGTTATAGACCAAAAAGCTAAGGGTCTAATTAGATTGTGCCTGCCAGACTCTGTTCTAATCAATGTCCATGAAGACAACACTACAAAGAAGTTATGGACTAAGCTTGATCAGATGTATCAAGCCAAATCTTTATTAAATCAGATTTTCATGAGGAAGAAATTACATTCCTTGAAGTTGGAAGAGGGTGGATGAATTATAGATCACCTAGAATCATTTAATATGTTGGTCACTCAATTAGTATCCATTAGTGTTAAGATGGACGAAGAGGATAAATGCTAGATCTTACTTTGTTCTTTGCATGATTCGTGGGATTCTCTTATTATGGCTATTGGTAGTACTTTTGTTGTTTTGAAGTCTAAAGATGTTGTGGGTTACCTACTTAGTGAAGAGATGCGAAGGAAGGTATCCATCAATTCAAAGGAAGCCCTAACTATTTGTGGAAGACCTAAGAAAAAATGCAAGAAGAATGAGAAGCACAATAAGTCCAAATCCAAAGGGAGATCCAAATCTCCTAGAAAGTCCTAAGTCATATGTTGCAATTGCGGTAAACCACGTCATATCCATAAGCACTGCAAAGGAGAAAAGAAGAAGAAAAATAAGAAGTTTGATTATGATTATGAGTCTGAGAAGGAAGATGGTGATGCATTCATTGCAGCTTTGTCTACTCATGCAAGTAATAACGCATGGATAATTGACTAAGGTGCATCTTTTCATATGACTTCCAATAAAGATTGGTTTTATAAATATGAAGAATTTAATGGAGGCAAGGTGTACTTGGGTGATGATTCATATTTAGACATTTTTGGTGGAACTAAAGTTAGGATCGGGTTTCTTGATGGTGGAATAAAAAGGGTTAGTGATGTGATGCATATTCCTAGTTTAAAATGAAATTTATTATCTGTGAGAAAATAGATAGATGCGCGTGTGTTGGTAGTCATTTTTTATGCAAGATGTAAGATGATTAAGGGGGCTATGGTGATTGTTGTAGTTGTCAGGTTGGACGCTTTGTATAAGCTAGAGGCATACATTGTTGAGTGTAATAGCACTTCTGTAAAAAGTAAATTTGTGGATACTCCATCGAAAGATTTGAGGGTTTCACCTTCAGTGAATGGACATGGCTTTTGGGTACCTAAGGGTGCTCTTTCTTCTAAAGAAAAGTTACCTGTAGAGAAGAATGTGATATGGCACCAAAGACTGCCACATTGGAGAAAAGGGTTTGAGGACCTTGAAAAATAAAAGCCTTGTTGAAGGTTTGAATGATTGTAATCTTAAATTTAATTTCTGTGAGCATTGCATTAATGGAAAACAAAACTACATTCAATTTTACTTGAGTTCTTATAAATCTTGTGGTGTTTTAGTTCTTATTAATTCTGATGTGTTTGGTCCTATAGATGTTCATTCGATTGGAAAATCCACATATTATGTTTGATTTATTGATGATTTTAGTTGCAGGACATGGGTATACTTCCGAAAGAATAAATCTGAAGTTTTTAGTTATTTTAAAGAATTTAAAGCAATGGTTGATTTGGAGACTGGAAAGAAAATTAAATGTTTGAGGACTAATAATGGCGATGATTTTTTTCTAATGATTTTGATAGATTCTATAAAGACTATGGTATTGACAGATAGAAGACAACTCTGCATGGAGTTGCAGAAAGAATGAATAGGACACTGGTGGAGAAGGCTAGGAGTATGTTGAGTGGTGTTTGTCTAGAATAAAACTTTTGAGCTGAAGTTGTTGCCACTTCTTGCTACCTAATTAGCAGGTCTCCTACATTAGCTCTTGTTGATAAAATGCCTATGTTAGCATGGTCGGGTCACAAACCTTCATTGAGATATCTTAAAGTATTTGGTTGCAAGGCATATACACATGTGCCAAAGGAGAAGAAATCAAAGTTGGAGAACAAGGTTGTGAAATGTATATTCATCGGTTATAGTTATGGTGTGAAAGCATACAATCTTTGGGACCATGTTGCACAAAAGGTAATTCATAGTAGAAGTGTTATTTTTAGAGAAATTAAGTCTCCCTCTGTTACATTGCAACTAGAACAAACTAAGCAGTAAGATGTGATTCAGTTCCCTTCTACGCCTAAGAGAGTTGAATCGAGACCCCTTAATAGGCAAGAAGTTGAGGAAAGATCATCTAGCTTTGAATCTTCAGAAGAAGAGGAATAATCCCCAACTCAGGTTGTTCGAAGGTCTACAAGACATAGACAACCACGTGAAAGGTATTCACCTGATTATTGCAAATATATTTTTTCTTTGAATACTATTGTGGATGAGCCTAGATCTATAGAAAAGGAATTAGGCATGAATGATGCAAAATCCTAGAAGATTGCTATGGAAGAAGAAATGGCAGGTTTGGAAAAGAATGATACATGGGATCTTGTACCATTGCCTGAAGGATGGAAGCTTGTTGGTTGCAAATGGGTGTTCAAGAAAAATATCAGTTCAAATGGAAGCATTGAGAAGTATAAAGAAAGGTTGGTTGCAAAAGGCTACTCTCAGGTTGAGGGTGTTGACTATGGTGAGATTTTTTCTCCTATTGCAAAAATGACATCCATCAAATTTTTGCATTCTATTGTTGTTGCTTATGATTTAGAAGTTGAGAAAATGGATGTGAAAATTGCTTTCCTTCATGGTGATTTGGAGGATGATATTTATATGACACAGCTGGAGCACTATGTGGTGAAAGGTAAAATTAATTTGGTCTATAAATTAAAGAAATCTCTATATGGCCTCAAACAGAGTCCTAGGATGTGGTACCATAAAATTGATACATATGTGCTGAGTTTGGGATTTGAATGTTCTAAATCAGATCACTGTGTTTATTATAAATTTGATGGTGATCATTTCCTGTATATTGCATTGTATGTTGATGATATGTTATTCATTGGTAAAAAGAAAGGTATGATTTAAGAACTAAAGTCTCAACTCGCTGCAAAATATGAAATGAAAGATCTTAGCACTGCAAAGCACATTCTTTGGAGATAAATTAGAAGAGATAGAGTGATTAGAAAGCTATGGCTAGGCCAGAGTAAGTATGTGAATTTAATTTTGTGGAGGTTCAACATGCAGGATCATCTACCATTATGTGTTCCTTTTGTAGTTGGAACAAAATTATCTATTTCAGATTGTCCTACATCCCCATCAGAGATGGAAGACATGAGCATAGTTCCTTACTAGAGTGCATTTGGAAGTTTGATGTATGCTATGGTCTGTACCATACCAAGCATTGCCCAAGCAGTGGGAGTTCTTTCCAGATATATGTCTAATCCTAGTAGAGCTCATTGGGATGCAGTGAAAAGAGTCTTCAGATATTTGAAGGGTACTTCACAGTATTCTTTGTGTTATCATGGTAATTTGGTTGGAGACATGACTTCCCTTGATCTTCATGGTTATGTGGATTCAGACTGGGCAGGTGATATTGATAGCAGAAGATCCACCAGTGCTTATGTGTTTACTTTATTTTGTGGTGCAATTAGTCAAATGAGTAAGAAACAGGTTGTGGTTGTTGTTATAATGAACTAGAGGAAACCTGAGAGAGGGGGTGATTTAGTTTTCCACAAGTTAAACAAGTAATGCAAATTAAAAACCTTCTACTGGAGAAAAATGAGAATAGTATAGTGAAAGATAAAGCATAAGAGTACACAACACACAAAACCAATATTTTGATGTGGAAAACCCGGTGAAGGGAAAAACCACAGTGGGAAACCCTACCCATAATCAAATAATACTTCTACACCAGTATATGAAAATATTACAATGGGTATTTCACTTGCAATTAGGCCATCTGCCTAGAGGACACTCCTCAATACAAAGGGAAATCTCACTAGATAATCATCGGACTACAATCCAGAGGAAATGAATTGTGTAAATAGCATCTCCTAATGCTTGGTTACAGTTCTGGTTAAGCACAGTTGTCTGCCCTGCAACACCAAACTCTCCACAACACTTCGTTGAATGATATATCCTTGTTTGCACATTTACCTCTCTCTAATAATGCAGACAAAATACCAACACTAAAATACATAAGCATACCTCCTATATATACAAATCATCAACCTTAATTACAAGGTTGGCTAAACCCTCAACCCTCAACTCAAAATTATAAAAATTACATTACATGATACAAAGATCGACCACCAGACCAATATTATGATTTACATTACATAGCATGGACCTAATTTAAATTCCCAAACAATTACATCCACCAGAAATCCTGCCAAGATCAATCACAACACGTTACACCAACTGGGAAAAATCCTTAGTGTCAATAACACAGAATATCCTACCGGACCCAAATAGGATCACCAAATCTTCACGCAAGCCAATGCGAAGCCACCAAACATTGGGCCATGATCAAGAACACCTTTAGCATGTTAAGAACCATTTCTAGAAGCTGCATCAAAACCACTTAACCATTTCATCAAATGTCACCAATCAGGACCAAGAACATCAATCGACAGTCTAGAACATAATCAATAGCTTCTAGAGCACCAAATCATGAACCAACTGAAAATGACATACATATAATCATCATAAATATCATTCCAAAACTGAATCCAACAATCTTAACATACTGGAGCAGAATCTCTAATAACCTCTACCAAAACCATGTCCAACTAGAATAGTGTTGACAACCAACCAAAGCAATATTGACATCAATGACAACACATAATCAATTCCTGCATATTGCCAATAGTTGCTTTGTTCACTACTTAAGAATAGTATATGGAAGCTATGCATACTTGTAAAGAAGTCATTTGGCTTAAGAGACTATGTTTAGATATTAGAATAAAATGAGGTGCAGTAATAGTTTATTGTGACAGTCGGAGTGAAATTTACCTAGCTAAGAACCTGACATTTCATGCCCAGACCAAACACACTGATGTTCAATATCATTTTGTTAGAGATATGGTCGAAGATGGTAGGGTGAATCTGGTTAAGGTAGAAACTTTGATGAATATTGTAGATTCTTTAACTAAGGTTGTGAGCACATAGAAGTTTAGATGGTGTTTAGAGTCTATGGGCATCATGGCCCCTAGCAATTAATTTATTGTGTTGATACTCCCTTTACTCTTTCAAGGTGTTCGACAAGTGCGAGATTTAATGGTAAAATGGTGTCTCAACCTTACATTTACATGAGATTACTATTTATTGTAATTTTTCATTTCAACATGATTGATAAATTCTCTCCAAAGCTTCTGGTTGGCTAGATAAGCATTCTGGTAAAGTTATGTCACATGATCACAGCTAGTTTTGTAGATATTAAGGTTTCCATTTTGGAGGGGTCTAATGAGAGGTTTAAATTTAATTTTGAGGAATTTAGAGGCCCTAAAATTACTTTAAAAGTGGTCATAAATGTTGTATTAGTTTACAAGGCAATATAGAACTTTATGAGCTTTTTGGCGCTTCAAACGGTTCGTCAATAGGACACACAGTTCTCAAGTTATGGTCTCCGAAAGTTTGTACTCTTGAAATAGGAAATATAAAATACATCTGACACATAAATGAGTTGTAAAAGGGAGGAACACATGTTAATGTGTGTTTTAACACATCATAGGGCATCTAGAAGGGAGATAAGGTCAGCTACACTTATTAGGTGGTTTTAGCCCATGGTTTGGTAATACCATTTGATGGTTTCTTGTATTGTATCTCCTATATATGAGGTGTGTGAGGTAGAGATTGGGTGTAAGAGTCTTATGAAGATTGAGTTACCTCTGAGTCTCTAATTAGTGTTACCCATGTGAAGAGCTTTCTCTACATGTATATTCTAATATGTTGTTGATTGCTAAATAATATATTGAGCTACTTTTGGAGTGTGGGGTTTTTCTCCCGAAAGGGTTTTCCTCGCGTAAGTCACTGTGTTATTGTGTTGTTCTATGCATGATATTTTGTCTATTTATGTTAAGTTTATGTAACTGCTATAATGATTTGTAAAAGAAATTTTCATTATCCTCCTTTCAAGGTTAGTGTAGGAAGTTGTTCCACTACTTAACTTCCTTATAATACAACTGGTATTTTCAATCATTAGAATCAACCTTTTCCCATCATTAAATGTATGATATGTTATACTATGTTAAATTAGGTTATAAAAAGTGTGCTTTATGTCATCGTACACTTTTTATCAATTTCTCTAATATTGTGTTGAATCTGCTTAGGGAATTGTGTCATTGCTAGGGTTTGGTATATTAGGCTACTAATTTTTATCTGATTAGCACAAACCCTATTTTTCCTTGGGTTATACATTTGAGTATATGCTTTATAAGTCACCCATAATTACCAAGGTTCGGTATGACATTAATTAGTTAATGTGCAGACAGATCTATTTTGTAGTTTGAATGTGATACCCTTTCGGCTCCTTATGTATATAGTGTTTCATTTTGTTTGAATTAAAAATGCTTTCTGAAATTTATATACCCTTCCCCCCCAGCCTATTATAATAAAGATTAATTCTTGAATAAAATCTGGACAAGGTCCCTACATCTCAAGCAATATTATTTGTCATTTTTCCATATATGTGGAATAGAAAAAATGTTAGTGTGCCCTTTTCACCTAATTTCTCTTTATTTAAATTGTTTATTTTAAAAGTATTAGATCATCCCCATCTATATTATTGTTTGAATTTTCACTTAGCTATCAAGTGGCCAATTGATTGGGGCAATGGTTGGTTCTAATCAACTAACTACTATGCCTACATCTTTCACTCGTGAAAGGGGTGTTGTGCCTACCGATGCCTATAGTTTCAACTAGACTAAAGATCTCAATCACAAACTCCATAATCTCCATATATGAGCATCTACCCCTATAAAGAACTAAAACTCCTATTTTTAGATCAACTACTAGACCTATAACTTCCACTTACTTCGGCTACACTCACTTTGCATTTTCGCTTCGAGTGCTTCCTTACTTTCTATACTATAATTATAACTTTCAAGTTCCAATTCTCCTTCATTATTCAATTTTCTTCTCCTCCTTCATCTAGAAGTCTAGAAATAGTATACAGATTCTTAACATCTTCTCCTACGTTTTTTTGTGCAATATCTTCAATGTAGCTTGTATTGTCCAAATCGCCGAGTGGGATTCTTACAATTTTAGCATCATCTCAAAAATGAAATCTCCTTCTTCCAAGAGTCTACAATGCCTTTTCATAAACCATCTTAGAACTAGTAGGTCTCAAAACGTATTGAATGGATCCTCCATTTGTACTACTTCAAATTTAAACATTTTCTTAATCTATTTGATGTTTACTTCTATATTTTTACTTGTTCTTAGGGTGTCCATCTTGGTACTGTTGGCCAAGCTTATATTCATTGTTGTCTTGACTAATTTTGGCCTTCCTAGCTTCTCCCATTTTGTATATGGTAGGATGTTTAGGTCTACTCCTAGGTCTACCATGACATACTTGACCTTATGATTATTTATTCATACATTA